>NC_044253.1:33231760-33831760 GCF_003957555.1 Calypte anna
GAACCTGACCTGGCCAGATTCACTTCTTACACATGCATTTCTAAGAATTTTTCATTAAAACTATTTTCTGACAGAATAAATTGGATTGTTTCATTTTGGAAATTATCCTATCTGCATTGAACTACCCTGCCTTGAATAAGCTGCACATGTAGCTCATCAATACTCATCAATACTCATATCTTAAGCTATTAACCTGTCATTAGCTTCCTAACTACCTATACACTGTCCACCTAGAAATTGTGGCTTTGTCTTGACAGCTGGTATTTGGGTGACAATTGTCAAATATTGCTACACATTGAAAATTTGGCAGAGGACAAAATCTATTTGGCAATCTTTCCTTTAATCACTTTGCTTCATAACAAAGCCACATGCTTAGCCTTGTGGCCATTAAATTCATGATAGCCATTCCTCCATGTTTTGAGCTCCACCAGGTAGCATAAAGTTGCAATAAAATGCATGCCCTCTTAGGGATAAGTGGTCCCAAGTAATTTTCAGACACGTAAAAGATTGTAGCCTTTAATCCACTAGAAAGCAAAAGAAAAAAAACCCCAATAATTAATCCAATGATCTAGTACAGCTCTCTTGATCCCAGGGTCTGTATTCACCGGAAAAGAGGAATTTAATGGCAAAAATCCTACTTGACAGTAGTAGGGGAGGGGAGGTGGATGAACTGGGGAAATTCCTTGTTAGAAACTATTGGCCCAGATACATTCTCCACCTGAACCTGGAGAGTGCCCATAAGGAGAGATCTGACAACAAAGATCTGATTCTGGAATTTAGATGCACAGCTTTCATCACATAAAACAGCCAGCATGGATTTGCTGAAATATGAATTTATTTTTCAAGATACTTACTCTTTTTTGGCCCCTGAGTAACTGATGGAATTACCTTTAAAACAGTCACTTTGTACGAGTCATTTAGAATGCAAGCTTTTGCTGAAACAGCTTCATTAATTAGGACTTCCAAAGGTTACCAAGATTTTTTCATACTTATACACTGCCATTGAAATAGAAGGTAACACTCTCATGCCTGGCTGTTAATTATTTTTATTGTATATCATACACTTTAAAACCTTTTCTGATTCACTTTTCTTTGTAAGGAAATGTAGTTGTTAGAACATGTTGGGTTTTTTTTTTAATCTCACTGCAATTTCCTTTTAATTATTAACATGGGAAACTCCATGGAATACTCTGGCATTTATTATTTTTCCTTTTGGTGTGGGAAATGAAATTGTGTAAGAGATCATGTAAAAGCAAATGTGAATTTTAGAAATAAGAGTCCTATAATGACTACAGAGAGAGTTGCATTTAGTTAATTAGGTTACTGAGAGGAGCTTCCTGATTTAGAGGTACATTCAAAAGTGCTTCTGTACACGTGCCTCTTCCAGGGCAGTTTAATTATCAGTGGGGATGCAAAATAGGGTTTCTAGTGCATAAAGAACCTGACAGAGGCAACTGGTCAGAGTCGAGAATACATTCCCTCCCAAATATTAATATCCACCAAAAGTCCAACAGTGAAGTTTTTTTCTTTGTACTTTAACAGGGATGACACTTGCCTGGAATTGCAGCCAGACTAACACCCTGCTCCCAAGGGACAAATAGCAATCTCATTTCATCAGTGGGTTGGTCATGGATGGGAGGGGATGGACACTGATTTTTGTACAAGGAAACACACAAAAACTGGAGTGGTATGGACTGATCTTCCAAAACATGACAAAAATCTCATGGCTGTCCTTCCTTGGAGAGAACTGTCCTTCCTCTGAGCTGTAACACACCCATTCCTTGGATGGACATCTCAGTGTGTCTCCCTGGATCCCAATCAGAGCTACTTCTTGTGAGGCAGCAAACTAAAGGATACTGCAGCATCTTCTATAGCTTTCCTTGGTTTTTCCCTAAAAGCCAGACAATCCCTCTTATCCTACCAAGGATACATCTTGTCTAAGAGCTTACAATGGATGTTAAACAACAAAACTGGAGGAAATCAGATCAGTAATCAATCTGTGTTGCTCTGTTCAAGTCAAGAACTGAGTAGGAATGATAGATTACACAAATTACACCATCTTTTGATGAAATTATTTAATATTTTTCATTTTTATTATGCTATCTTTCAATTAAAGTGATATCTTTCCACGAGGAATTAGAATGATGATATTTGGCTCACGGTCTTAATTTCTAACTCCTTTTTCTGCTTTTCACATCAGCTGATATACATCACACTTATAAAATTACATGACATGGACTCGACCATTCCATCACTTCAGGGGAACAGAACTTGTGTCAGCCAAAAGTAAAAAGAAGTGGCTTTCATTAAACTGGTGTCACAAGCATCTATTTAACCAAACACGGTGGCTGACTTTAGTGTGAAAGCCTTTAAGATAAATAAGCTGAGTTATATTTTTTATAGGCTACCATATAGCTAAAATTTCCTACACTGGAGTGTCTGGAAAATGCTATATTCTGTGGTAGAAGCACTCATTTGAAAGATTCTTATAGCCAGCACTCGAGATTTGTGTCTCTGAACATATGTGAATGCTGAACATGAAAGTGAGATCAGGTTAAGTTCATTCTTGGCGAAGAGCTTGTAGGAGGGCTTCAGATCATGAGAAGATCAACCACAAGCAGCCTCATAGCAGGAACTGCTCCCAGAAGAGCCACTAACTACTACTGGTCCTGCATAAGAAGGACTGACAAGGATCAGAAATTAGGACCAAAAGAGCTTTGGTCACACTACCTGCCTTTTAAAATTAGTTCAGGAAAAGCCAGTGGGGTGGCATTTACCTGGTTGAGAGCCTCTGTCAGGCTTTCCTCGCCCTGGGAGGTCAATAGCACTGTTCTCAGCTCCTCCTGCAGTGGGGACACTGTCACTTTGCCAGCTGAGTAAGAGAAAGGTTTAAAAAGCTCTTGCCTTCTGCCAGGCCAAGCTGCTCATTTGTGTCTGTATAGAAAACAACCTGAAATAATTCGACTGTTTGTGACCTCCACTGTAAACACAGGCAGGAAAACACCCATGTTTAAAAACAAAAGAAAAAAAGAGGGGAGAGGATGGAAAGTAGGGGGAAAGTCTTCAAACAACTTTTTTGTCGTTTGTAACTTTTACCTGCATCCATCTGCCACTTCACTCACTGTCAGATAATTACTCAGTCTCAGCAGTCTCTGAAGGGTTTTAAACTGAATCAGTAAGTTGCCTGTCCTTCACATGAAACACAGTAAGAAAAAACATTGTACTAAGGAAAACTGTCTAAAAAACCTGCTGGCTGCCTTCTCTCCTACTTTTAGGGCAGCTAATTACTTGCACAGTCCTCAGTCCTTCCAGCCAGGTTTAGCTCCCTGTTTCCATAGCAGTTTGCTGAGGAGGAGTGAGCAGCAGTTTGCAAACACCCCTTTTGCAAGAGAACATTTATTGGGTACTGGTAAGTGATTCAGAATATTCCTGGTGGTATCTGCACCCCTGCAACAGCCCTCAGAGCAGACAGCTGAGGCTGCAGAGGGAACACGTGAAGCTTGGCATCACCAAACTTGAATTTTGACTTGGATCCCATGTGAATAACTTAAAAGTTCTGCTTTCAACACTCAGATTCTACAACAATATTTAAATCATGTAAAGAAACTCAAGCCACAATGACTACAGGCAATAGCTGTTAAAATATGAACATGTAATTTCTGCATCTTCAAAAATTAATTATTTGATACAGTGAATGAGTATTTTGGAGACAATCCTTGGATTTCCTGAAGATGTGGGAACAGTCTGCACTGAAGAATACAGTACAGTATATATGGTACAATGACTCTCACTGATTGTTTAGAAGGATGCTGAGTTCAGCAAAGCTTCAGGACATTTTGTGTGACTACACTAAATATTGATGTTCCCACATGCGCCAGGAACACTCTCGAAATCAAGACAGTCAAAGTTTATTGGTTTATCTTCAGCTACACAGAGACAACTTCTTGCATAGAAAATCTATGCAAAGTGGACGGAAAGTGTTAAACTCCTTGATCTTCTCTCCATGAATGGGTATGGCCTGTGGAATACCAATGGCTGGAGACCTTCTGGTCTCCACATCTTCACTTTCAACTTCAAAACCTGTTATGGCACCTGAGCTGGTCTGAGTGTGCACTATCCAAGCAGGAACCACAAGCAGTGCACAACACCCCCATCAGTCTGTGCAACTCCTGCAGACCATGGCAGTGAGAGAGAGAAAGGACACCAGGTCACTCAGAAGAAACAGCTTCATCTCTAACAATCAGCAGTACTGCTGGGGGTGTCTAGGGATGCTTAAAAATGAGAAAAAAGAAAAAGAAACCTGGCAAGTGTAGAGACCATCATCTAACGTGGGTCAAAAGAAAATAATACCAAGCCTATTGAAATCTCCCAACACAGGGACACAGTCTCCTGGGGCACAGAGAAACATTAGAGGAGGCTGATAAAAGAAACCTGGTAGAAGAGAAAGGGGTGGAGATGAGGAAAACCTAAACTCCACAGGGAACTGATCAGGGGGATAAAAGAAAAACAAAATCTGAGGCTGTTGCACATTTTGGAGAGGTCAGAGATAAAGAGACAAAAGTGATGTGCAGAGGGCTCGGTGAGATGCAAAGAGAGAGTCAAGGAAGTAGAGAAACACAGGTGTGAAAATGTACCATAAGTTTGAGGGAGAAACCAGGAAAAAAAGAAAACAAAAAAGATCCCCAAAGGATTCAGGCTTGAGAAGGTGTTATTAAGACAATGAGATGGGGGACAGCAGGTAAGGGAAATAATGAAGAGGTCTACTGACCACCCAGAGAGAAAACAGGAGAGAGGCAGGCAGCAAAACCAAACTCTGCCTTGTGGATCCTTGTACTTTTTGCTCCAACTGTTACAACCCTATTTAATTTCTCTTCTTTCTGCTTTAGCAGACTCAAGAACCACCTGAACTAAACTTCTGAAGTACACACATGCTTACTTTTCAAATTTAGAAACCTATTTTTCTAAGTACAGTGGAATATTTCTATGTTACTTTGTTAACCAAAATGCTGCTTCTACAGCAATTAATAGACAGAATTGGAGAGTCATCCCACACTTAGTACCTCCTTGTGTTTTGTTTTATTTTGGGGTTTTTTCTTGTTTTAAATTTAGATAGCTGAAAAAATAAGAATTGAAATTTATAAGACTGCAAGTGAGGAGCTTTATAGATTAGATGCCCATCATTTGCTTACCAAGCAGACAGTTGTGATCAAAGAAAACCAATGTGTACTCTGTGCTGGATTTTCAAAGAAAAACCATTTGAGGTTCAGAGGTGACATTAACCATACACATCTACCAAAACTAAAGAATTTCAAAAGTTCCAAGTGTCCTAAGAGTTAAACTGAGTCATGACAGCTCTCTTTGGGTCTCAAAATTCATATGAAAGCATGTTTATAAATAGTAGGGAAAAGGAAAATTATCTGCCAGTATTGTACTCACTCTTTTTTGCACTATAACTATCAGGTACTCTGAAAGCTTTTTAAGCCATTGTTCTCCTTTTTTTTTAAAAAAAAAAACACTTTTGCTTTCCTTTTTTATGACCTGCCCTTAGCTGAGGTAAGGAAAGATGTTTCTGCATGTTTACAGCCTCCTCATAACAAAATATTCTCAAACTTATCTGCCAAACCTGGTATCCCAAGCAATAGCATTCCAAAATAGTTTGGGGGAGATGACCTATCCCAGCACAAAGGGCTGGAGCACTGCTGGGGTTCTGCCAGCCAGCACTTTGAAGGTACATGGTGGCAAAGGCTGATACTCCATCCCCGTGAATAGTTTTGGGAGGGGAAGTTGTTTTAGCAAGAAACTGAATGAAAATATGGCCACAATTATGGCATAATCTTGTGCTTGTTGGTAGATTGTTAGAGAAGGAATAGAATTGCCAAAGAAGGTCTTAAACTACAGCTGGTATGAGAACTGGGAGAGAAACAGCAACTCAGAAGTCAAGGTGAATGGAGAACTCCAAGAAATATAAACTCTCAAAAAATACAGCAGGTGACTAAAAGAAGTTCAAGCAAGATTTTTTTTTTTTTGTAAAGTAAAACTGAGCTCCTGAAATGAAAGAAGAGGGAAAGAAAAAAACCAAACCCAGTTTATTTTAATCTTGCAAGTTAGAGGCACTGACTTTACTCAGTGAGCAGATTAAAAAAGTGAGAAACAATATTCATCTGATAACTGAGCTGGTGAGTTGTCAACTAGAGACTGAATTACCAGTTACAGAAATGTGTATGATACACTCCTAAAAATAATGTATCTCCTGGGAGTTACCTGCTTCATTAAAAATACCATGAAAATAGAGATTTAATAGATTTGGTTATGCTGAGGCAAACATGTTGTTTTAAAATGTTTGTAGAATTGCTTATCCAAGGCCAGATGATACAGGGGATCAAAGACTCATCACTGAAAAAGATCACTAGACAGCTTGAACTTCTAGAAAACTATTAGAATGTGAAAAAACCCCTCAGAATGAAGCTGGTCCAGATTGTAAGTTCTGAAAACTAAACAACAGAATGTAAGATTGGGCTGGGCTGGTAAAAACCAGAAACACAGGGCAACACAGAAGGAAAAAAAAAAAAAAAGAGAAAATACTAAAATACTATTAAGAAATCTTCACAATGAAGCCAGACTGATTTTTGAGGCAAGACCAACAGAAGCAAACAAAAGACCCTATTTGCTGTGTTCTTGCTGTAACTTCCAGCAGCAAATCAGCTCTGCAAAAGCCACCAAGAGGCACAGAACCTTATAAAAATAAAAATTAAAAAAAAAAAAAGAAAAAGAAAAAAGATACATATGTCAGATCTGCACAGAGAAAAGGGCTTTTTTTCCCCCATCATCTCTGAAGCCTGCTGTGATATTTCTGCTCCCTGTTCTTAACAGTTTTCAAACCTTTGGTTATGCTGTAGATGTGCAACTTTGTCTTCCTCCAACTCAGCCTTGAAAAGCTTCTCCTGGCTGAGCTTCCTGTGCAGTCTCATATTTTAAGAAATGTACCAGACTGTAACACACAGCAGATAGTGAACAAATAGGACATGTGTCCTATCCACAAAAAATAAGCAAAAGGAGGAGACCAAAATTCCCAATTGGTTCATATGCATTCTAAAAACAATTATCTTGCTGAGTTCTGTTCTACGAGTATAAAATCAGAACTCAGGAAAAGAATTATGGCTACTGTCCAATACTGTGCCTGAACATTCAGCTGAAGAAACTCCAGCTGGAAAACCTCAAAACTGGTGCAGGTTTATTTTCATATACTAGAAAAGAAGTTTAATTTTGGCGTGGAATTACCAGTTCCAATGTCTATTATTAGAATTCTATCAGAGAATGTTGCTGGGCATTTGATTTCAGATATAAAACCCCCTCAGTTTGCAAGACAGGACATAACAGGAGATATAAAAGCAGAGGACATTGTAATTTCACTCTTAAGAATGTAAATTATTAACAAAATAGCATGATTCTGAAGTTTATCTTAAATCCAGACTATCTGCAGTCCTTTGGCCTATGGAAAATAATGGTTAAAAATTGCTGAAAAATGGTTTAAACCACTTGAATGGTGGATTGCTATGGCACGTGGTTGTAAATGAAGCCATCATCCTCACAGCCAGAGCTCTCAGATGCCAAACTTTGTTTAATAGCAAGTTCAGAGTTTTCTACCCCAAATTTGTGTGTTTTGCTCAACTCCAGAGCCACTGAGACAAACACAGCAGTCTGGAACATTCTATAAATGCTTTAGAAAAATAGAAACACAGATTTTGATAAACCACCCTAGCAGCCTTGTGACAATTTCTATGGAAGCAGCTGTAGAAAAAGGAGGGAAACAGCTGTGTTATCACAGCAGTTTCATAAAGACAATTATTAATCAGACATGCCTATAAAAAAAAAAAAAATAGCTTGGACACATCTTTTTTCCCCTTTTTAGAACTAAAAACGTGAAAAAAAATTCTGAATATCCAAGATCCAAACCAAAACAGATGGAAAAGGAAGTTTGCTGGAAAATACAAAGGGAAGGGAGCAATGCAGGACAATCTTGACAAGTCTGACAGCTTTTGATCCGTAGGTGTATTGTCAGGGGGTTGGTTTCTTTTTTCCCTCCATGAGAAGGAGAGAATGACAGGGTTTTGAAGAAGTCTGCAACATTCCTTTGCACAGCCTCGTTCAAACCAGTTGCTACAGATGGGTGTTTCTGTAAAGGGAGCCAGAACTCGCTTTCTCACCCCCTTTTCCTTATCCTGCTTGTTCTATGCAGGACTCTGAGCTGTGCTCTTCCAGCTCTCCCCCATTGCCATGTGAGGGATGGAGAAAGCTCCACACAACACAGCCAGAGAAATAAAGTCCCTTCTATTTAATATAAATAAAACTTCTGAATGCTTGAGAAGCCTGGAGAGCTGGTTTAGGAGCTAACTTGCTTAGTCCTTAAGTCTGACTGAACTCTGTTCTTGGCCACAAGAGTTATTTTCTTCAAGATGAGAGTTGTGCTCAATTTGTAGGTATAATATAAATACCTGGGTTTATGTTTATTAAGTAGATATTGGAGTGTTGCTATAGCTAATTATAAGTAACACTCTGGAAGAGAGATAAATCTCCTGTACCAGGATTTTCACTGAACTCTAGCAAAAGAGATCAGGATGAGGTAGGTATGGGATTTGCATCCTTTTGTGATTTATCTGGAGTTAGCTGCTGAGAAATAGCAGTTCTTGTGGTCACAACTTTCTACAAAAATAACTGTGTCTGAATAAGAGTTCATGCTAAAGCAAAGGGCAATAAGAATGCTGAAAATGTTTCCTACCCAGATTTCAGGTTTATTTATGCAGTGTACATGCCAATGAAGCTTCTTGTGATCCCCTTTCTTAATGGAGCTATAATTTGGGAGCTTTTAACAATAGGTTTTCAAAAATTTTAAAATTTATTCTCATATTTCTATTAAATCTTCCTCAATAGCTGAGAAAGGTTTGGCTACACAGTAAAATAATATTTCTATTTTTAAACTACTTCCTAACTTTTAGAAGATTACTTTCTTTTTCTTTTTTTGCTAGGATCTTCTGTCTTTTTCATAATTTTTCCTTGTTTTAAACTTTGGTCTACCTGCTCCTTCTAACCTCATTTTTATTTAAAAAAAAATATTGACAATGAGGATAACATTCTGCTATGATTTCCACAGAGAGAAAAGTATCCCAATCACTTGAACTCACCCAAAGCCTCTTCATTTGGTTTAATAAATAAATAAATTATAGGACAGAGGAGACCTATAAGAAGTAAATCCATGTCTTCTGGATGGTTTCCTTCAGTACTCAGCTCTACTCATTCAGTTTCACTTTTCTAAACTCCTGATGTAACCTTTTGAAGTGTCTAAGATATTTTTACTTCCCTGATCAAATAATTCCAGTATTTTAAGGAATGTTAGTCAAATCACACATCTGAAATTACCACCAGAGCTTTTTGATTCAATTGAATGACACTTAAATCATACATAAGAGTACTTCCTTACAGTAATTTAAGAGCAATTTCTGCCATATATCCATCCCTATGTTACTTTTGCAGCCTATACATTCTGAGAAAGACAGTCATCAAAAATACCGTTCTTTATCAGAGAACACTGAAATACAAAAATAACAATGTTCCTCTCTCTGTCTTCAAGCTTTGAAACATTCCAAACTGTGGCAGTGAAGTGTGCAGTAAGAAAAGGAACACCAGCAGCTCCAACCACCCAGTGCTGCACCCTGAGCAGGTCCCTGGTAAGACCTGGTCACCCATGGAGCCAGCCAGTGCTCCACAAAATGCTACTTCCAACAGCTTGTCACAAGCTTGGTCTGTATCCCAAGACAACTCAGAAAATATTCCCAGCATCCTTGAACAGTGACCCCTGGGAAAAGCCCGTGTAAGAGTTTAATTTCAGAGCTTTCCTGCTGTTATCTCTCAGCTTCTATTATTGCATTGCCATTATTGTCAGCATCACTGATGGATTTTTGAAATAATCTGAATGACCTCTAGCTCCAGTTCTTCTGAAGAACACAATGTATTCATTTCCCTTTTTAACATCTTTTCAGTTTTTAGCAAAGTATTCATTTAAATTGTGTGCACTGTCTGGAAGTAAATTAGAAGGGTAAAAAGTCATTTCAAGATGACTGAAAATGTACCTCTCAAGCTGTTTCTTCTTCCATTTCCCAGCTAGTTTTGCTGAAGATGTGGGTAAGGGATCTTATTCCAAAGGCATTTTTTTTCCCTTTCTATCTCCATGTAGTTTTTGTGTGCCCATCATGCTGAGATTTGAAGAATTTCAGACCTGCAGTTACCAATGTGACATCTGGTTGTACAACACACATAGCTATTTATTTCCCTGTACATTTACTAATTGTTTTATAATAAGTGTGCACTGTGCTATGGCAAACAGCTACAGCACCTGTAATTAAAAAAGACAGTTTGATTGTGGAGCACACAAGCAGGATTCCTAGGGGAGGAAGCTAAACCAGAAGATGTTCTCCAGCCAGTGGTGGGTAATTCAGTACAAGAGACCAGGGTGGACTTCTAACAACTTGCAGCAAGCAGTGTAGAACAACTTTTCAGCCTGGAAAAGAGGAGGCTCCGAGGAGACCTCATCACTCTCTACAACTCCCTGAAAGGAGGTTGGAGCCAGGAGGGGGTTGGGCTCTTTTCCCAGGCAACTCTCAGCAAGACAAGAGGGCACGGTCTCAAGTTGTGCCAGGGGAGGTTTAGGTTGGACATTAGAAAGAATTTCTTTCTGGAGAGGGTGATCAGCCATTGGAATGGGCTGCCCAGGGAAGTAGTGGATTCTCCGTGTCTGGAGATATTTCAAAAGAGCCTGGATGTGGCACTCAGTGCCATGGGCTGGGAACTGCAGCGGGAGTGGATCAAGGGTTGGACTTGATGATCTCTGAGGTCCCTTCCAACCCAGCCAATTCTATGATTCTATGATAACAGAGAACCTGCACAGTGAAACTGGTGAGGAGGAATCAGTTATCTCCTCCAGGGACTTCACCATCACATCAGCTTCACTTGGGAGTTTTACCTGTTTGTTGAACACAAAGTTAGCATCAGGGCAGGTTAAGGTGCAAAGTAACTTTAGAATTCTTCCAGTGTGAAAAAAAGGACTAAAAGGAGAGATTTCATTTGCTTTTAAACTTGTACAGAGCTATTTCTGCTGCAGTGATGAAGCTCTATGGCCACAAAGCAAGCAGTACTCTCAAGGAACTATTCCATGGCACATTTGGAAAACTTTTGCAGAGATATCCTACTCCATTAAAACAGAAATATTTTCACTTCCATAAGTCTTTTAAAGAAAGTCTACATGAGTAAGACTTGCAGCAATCCCCATTCTGCCCTGGATCAGGCAAGAATCTCAACATCTCCCAGAGCTGGTCAGTATCTAAGAGTCCATGTTACAACCACAGACAGGTACTTGGGTGCTTCTCTTGAGCACAGCTCCTCACCTGGAAACACTTGGCATCTTCAGCAGGTTCTGGAATTCTGTCAGTTCCATTGAGTAGGGACTGACAGCTCAGGAATACCCTAATTCTAACAAGCTTTTGCATGTTACATTGAAGAGACATTTTTGTATAATCATTTACTAGTTGAGACAATAAGGATTATAATTAATAGCTAAACGGCAAGATCTCTGCAATTTCTAATTCCCTAATTGCTATTTTGGATTTCTAACTGAACATCAAAATGTCATCATCTCATGGCACCAAACACAGAACACTTAAAGTGTCAGCGAGCAAAAAAAAACGACTTTAGAGAAGGGGGTTCAAGAAGTACAGATCTGTGATTTAAAATGTACACTACCTGATGGCATGAATTGCATTATGCTAGAGCAGCTCTTTTCAGTGCTGTACACATGAGATTAGGGACTGCAAGCCACCTATTTCAGAATGACAGCTCCCCACTGCCCCTGCTGAGATGTCAGATAGACTTGGGCTACATTTGATGGCAAATGTTCCAGGTCTCCTCTGTCAGTCCTCCCCTGCTTAATGAGCAGCACAGTCTTTGATGAAAACACTGTGCAAACAATGAAACAGCACATCAAAGAGGTGTAAATAAACTTGCTTCTGTGCTGCTTTCAGGCAGAGGAGGGTTTAGGACTTTTGGGCAGGTCTGCAAAACCCCGCTGTGCCCCTAGAACATAATTGGCTCCTGAGAGCAAGAGTGGATATTAGGCAGAGTAAAACAGTTTAGGAAGGTCTTTCAATAAGCTTTCTATAAATGCAGCTCATTCATTTTTACACAAAGCCTGTGGTTCCAGTGGGTGTAAGAAAGAGCTGCCTAAAGCCTTGCTCATTTTTATTTCCTTTAAGTAACACCATTTCACTGTAGGTACATGTACTCAACTCCTTTGGACACAAGAATACACAAACATGGTCAAATATCCTTTTGTGCAGGGATATACTTTCATCCTCAATCACTCTTCCTAAAAATTACCCCTCTAAAAGATACCCATTGCCTAAATGTTTCCAAGGATCGAAGAGAGGAACCCCACAGATCTTGGAAAGATCATATTTTCAAGAATGACAACAGGTTGATCATGATTCCCAACAGCCTGCTGGGGAGCATCCCTCCTGGCTCCGGTGACTTGACATATCTAACAAGTTATGGATTTTAAGTTCCTTTGGAGCTTTCCAATGGCAGGGTTTGTTCCTGCCTTCCCATCTGAGGTTACAAAGAACATAGAAAATAACATTAAAAACCACATCATTTTAGTGCTGATAGTTCTCCACACATTTTGGAGAATTGTCCTCTAGATTACTGAGGAATAGGTAATTGCACTGGCCAGAATACTTGCTTTAAAAACAGTGTTCAGAAAGAAGCTATACAAAAAAAGACCCCAACCATTTGTCTGGGGGTGGTGGTGGGGGAAGTAAATACCAACGATCTATTTCCAGCTAATGTCTTTAGTTAAATTAACAAAACTTCAATATCAGAACCATGGAAAAGCAGCAGAAGCATTAAGTTCTGGAATGACAGACCAGTCAATCAAGATTAACTGGAAAGAAAGCAGAATTTTTTCAGGAAATAAACACATCACATCATGACTATGTTACCTCTTCAAAGAATACAGATGTTTCTGGCAAGTCAATTAGCACAGCTGCTTTTCTATTCAAGCCACTGTCCTTCTCTACAGCTACACACATTGCCAGTGGTCAGGAGGGAATCCCAGGGCATCTGCTCTGCAGCTATTTCTGCATTGTTTCGGACTCATCCCTGAGCAGGAAATTTGGGCTCATGATAGTCCTTTTCTGTGAAAGGATCAGCTTTCACTATGTGGGGGGAAAAAAAAATACATTTCTCTTCTTGAATGAGAACATCCATCATAGTTTAAACAGAATTTCAGGAATGACAGGTACCTTATTTAGATAAGGTGACACATTACTGCTTCCTTTTCCCTCCTTTTCCTTATACAGTAAGATCTATATGGTGAGTAAATTACCCTAACACACTAAGTAAGTATCAATGTCAAGCTCCATTTTCTGAGTTTCCTATTCCCCATCCCCTTGAATTCCTCATCTAGCTGTTTGAAGGACATCTGAAGTGGATTTCTGGTTCCACTGCTCTTAGTATCAAATATTTCTGTTGGCTATAGTGAGTGATAAAGCTTAGTGAAATCCTTTTTCCTAGGAGAAAGTTACTGGCAGGAACTGTATTGCCACAGAATTGCTGTAATTGGTTGTTAAGAATAGGGGCTTAAAAACCAACCAAACAAACCAACCTCAACTGTAAATACCACAGATTTAAAATATTTTTATGTGCCTTCCAGATTGCTTTAAATTGTTTTATTTTAAAATGAAAAAACAAAAAGGGGGGGGGGGAAATTATAAATGCCCTGAATAGAAATGAAGGTTCCTTAAAAGCTCCTCTTGCCATGTCTGTGTCACAGCATGACAGTCCCTCCTCTGAGCATGTGCCTGGACCATGGGCCAGGCAGGGCAGTGCAGCACAAGCTGCAGGATGTCCTTGGTCTGAAATTTGAGATATATTTATAATTTTTCTGTCTTCATGGCTATTTTGCAGATGAACTCCTAAACATGCCATAGCTGGGCAGTGCTCAAACCACACAGAGAGATGCTTATGCTGATTCCAGCAACACAAACTGTTAGGTACATCCTTAGCTATGGGAAAGTTATTAAATGTATCCTGGTGGAAGAGACTGCATTAACTGAGAGGTTCCACTGTGAGTGACTTGGGATGCTTGAAAATGTCAACAGGAAACTTCACTAGGAAAATGACTAAAAATGGGCTCAGCATTATATGCACTCAGTGTCCCATTACAAAAAGCAAAGTTACAGCTCTGTGCAAAGGGTGGCCTGAAATCTTTGATAAAGCTTTGATGAAGGAATCACTCAAGGGCCTTGAAGATAATTTCTGGAGGAGGGCTAGGGATGGGGAGAAGAGTTAAATACTACCTCAAACAAGGACTAAGCACACCTTTGGAAGTGCCATGCCAGCTGAGAGAAGTACCACACTGATGTGAAGTCCCCAGGTCCCTATTCATGGAGTCAAGAGCCCCTTCTCATTTGGATTCTTTTCAGCATGTCCATATGGAAGTCTTTGAGACCATGAAAAATCCTCCTCGACAGTCCTCTGGTGCTGTCCACAAAACTCCTGCATGTATCCTGGAGGAGCAGTTCCTTTCATCTGAATACAATTTATTCACAGGACAAAAATATATTTTTATCAATACTCTGCAAAAGGGGACATGGACTGGAAAGGAGATCATAGAGATATATGAGAGATCCCAGTAACTAGAAGAAATATTTAGATGACAAATAAAGGCACAGCAGCTCACTGACAGCACAGAAACAGCAGCATGGTCACACTGAGTGCACAGGGCACTGTGGATAAGGAGCAGATACTCATGGTGTAAATGGTAAAAGAACCATGGGTCCAAAAAGCTGGATTGACAGAACATTACAGCAGTTTCAGAGAAGGGAAGATGAGGTAATCTGAGCCACAATTTCAGCTGCTGAATGAATCCTAACTCTAGTAATAAAGAATCTGATGGAGTGAATGAGTTTGCAAGAGCTGGGGGAATGAGAAGAGTCTCTGGTTTGTTTGTTTTCTGGCTGCCAAAATGATTTCCATAGAACCTGTTGTGACCATCCTGCACCCATGTAACCTACAAGGATGAGCAACAGAAGCAAAGCAGGGATGAAGATACATTTTAAGTTGCAGAATAAAAAGCAGTCAGGTGTGAGCCCTCTGTGTCTGTTGCACGTGTGTGCAAACATCCTTTTCTGCTCCCATGCAAACCTCAGGTGTTACTGGAGTGAGTCCTAAATGAGCCATCAGTCCCCTTGGCATCGTTTTGTTTCTGCTTTCTCTGCCTGCAAAATAAACAGCACCCAACACACCAGAGGCCTCCTGAGCCTGCTCTGACCAAGGGTGCAGTGGGCAGAGCAAGAGGACAGCTACAGACTGTGAGCTGGACTGAGGGAGCTGGGGGAGGCAGACAGCAGCAGGCAGGAACAGAAGGGTTAAACTTGGTAAAAAGAATAGGATATCAATGGCTACAGAAGTCCAAACTCCTGGGGAAGGCTCTAGCACAGCAATTCCAGCTGACAATTGGCACCCCTGCTCATCCAGCCAGCCCACAGGACTTTCACAACCTGCCCCCATCTCCGGCAGGATGAAAGGCAGAGAGAAGCCAAGGAATGAGGGAGTGAAATTTTTTTGCACCTTGTTGCTGCTGACCTTCCCTCCCACACTTTATCACCAGTCACACAGAGAAAGAGAGGTTGCTGGGAGAATCCTAATACCAACAACTAATTTAAATTATTTTTAAAAACAGCTTTAATTCCTCTTATCCTCCATCCTTTCCAAATGCAAAGCTCTAAGGGCTGTCCTTGGGATGACTCTAAAATGAACTCTAAGATTTTTCTGTAAATGACCTTTCTATAAATCCAACTCAAGAACTGGGAGAGGCAATAAACAGTTAAGGAGCCTTTTTACAGGGCATCTTGTATTTTTCATTCCCTGAAAATATCATTAAAATGTTTTAGCTGAGATTTTCAAAGCAGTGTGGGCAAATCCTCTGCACATCTCACATTAATTAACAGCAAGTGTGCGGGTAATTCCCTGTAGTACTTTGATAATGTCAGCTTTTTTTTTTTTAATATCCATTTAGCATATCCATGTGGAATAGAACAGGGGAAATGTCTACAGTTGTTCTAAACTGCACCTAGGAAAAAAAAAATTAAAATGCAGTTTTGTTCTGACCTTATGAGCCTCTGATTTGTTCTGACAGAGGGATTCTGATCAGCTATTTTGGGCAAGTCCAGAAATGTGAAATAAATGTGCTCCATCATCACTGAGATCCAAGCCCAGTTGAGTATCTCATCTAAATAATATTTTTCTGTTTAGAGGGCTAGGGGGGAGGGCAAGGGAATAAACCTCCGCTTACTCTTAGCTTTGGAAATATCTACTGGGAGGGACTGCACAATTAACATATTAATGAAGGCTGGCCTCAGATGTGATGCCTGAAAGCAATTATGGGCAAATTAAGAATATAAATGCAAGAGAAAAAAAAAACAACTTCATGCCTGTTTGGGACAGGAGGAACACAAGCCATTCAGAACTGAAGCAGAATTTTTTTTCCCCCTTATCCTAGGGGAAGGAATCCCATCTTACACTGCCCAGGAAAGGCAGCGTGTCCAACACTCCCCATGCCAGCTGCAAACCAGCAGTGGTACCTGACACCCATCCTGGTTGGTACAACCGAGCTGGAAGGTGGAGCTTAGGCAGATAAAACCTGCAAGTGTGAAAAGCCTAAAAGTCTGTGCTCTATTAAAAGTCTGTTGAGATGAGTGAGTTGATTCTACTGGTCATCATTTTTGGTAGGATTATTTTTGGTGGATACCAGTCACAAACATTAGTAAGTATTTGCAAGAAGTCTTAAATGCATTAACATCAATGAAATGCAAACAAACCTTCTAGCAACTCAACCAAAAAGGGAGGTAAAATGAGACTTTCTTTTCATCATCAGCAGCAGGTGAGGGCTACAGAAAAGACATCTGGGAAGTGAGGTTTCCACCCAGAGCTGGTTTAGTTTTACTCCTCTAAGTTACAGTCCAAATCAGACCCCAAACTAGCATGTTCTAAATCCCCAGGCCCTGCGACCACTTGCTGATACTGATGTTCCTGTCAGCTCTCCCAACCAGAGCAAAGATGACAATTTCACTGAGAAGCATCAGGAAACTCTGCCTCTCAGGCTCCCACAGCAGAAGACTGACCAAAAGAAAAAAAAATAAAAACATTCTGAAGCCCTGGCAGGTCCCTGCATCCCTGTTCACCAGGAGAACCTACACATTCTTCACCTGGCACTCTGCTCTGAGCTTGGCAAGCACTAAGACCAGGGATGTTATGAATGAAACATCTGGGGCTCAACAAAATGGCATTTTTTAATATGGAACTTTGTATGTGTGTGTATTTGTATGAAGGTGTTCAGCCAGCTCTATTATCAAAAGCCTTTACAGCTGAAGAAAAAGCCAAATAACCAGAAGAACCTGGAGGCAAGGAAAGCACATTTTTGAACACTTAAGCTTCTCTCCAGGAAATTTCAACACAAATGAATGAACCCCATCAAACAATGCCAGAGGAGCTACAATGCCAGAAAGCAAAAGCAGTTGAAAGTTATTTCCCCACTCTGGAAAGAAGAGAAGAGGTTAGAATGAAATTAACTGGCTTATTAACCAAATCACTAATATTTCCATGGATACATGTGGCACACTGGTTTCTGTTGAATATAGCAAGTAGCAAGCTGCAAAACTCTTCTTTATTGGAACCTCCATCAAAATGTTATCCTCTGGATTTTTTTTTTTATTACCTTAAATTTCTATAAACTGATCCACCTCAAAGGGCAGGTAAATGTCTATTGTCCCTTAAGCTATTTTGCCACACCTGAAACTACAAGCCCTTTGCTGACCTTTGATCACTATTCCTGAAATGAGCCTTCAAAAACTCATCAGCTGGGTAGCTGTCTGCAGGATGCTTTGGTCAGCCCTAAACCTGCTTGTTAACAAATGTCCCCTTGGCTCCAACAATTTTTTAATCTTATCCCAGTTAACAAAAGACAACACTTTCAGCATCTAAACCTCAACCAGTGAAGGCTTGAGAGTTTTGGGTTTTTTTTTTGCCAGAATGTTCCTGCTTATGATTTTCCTTGTTTTTGAGTGCACTTGGTTTTGACACTCCCAAGTCAAATATATTCTTTTGTAAGCAAGGTCAGTGAGACATCTTCTTTTAGCTTACCACATCTTATTTTTTTTATTTTTTTTGGCTAGAGGAGATTTCAGCACTCCTCTACCTAGAGCCACCCAGTCTGTGAATCAGAATTGCCAACAGGGCCTCTGCTCCCTCCTGATTTGCTCAAAGATCTCAACAGCCATGAATAAACCTCCTGATGCTGAAGTTATTTTGTATGTAACTGGGATATAACCTCCTGCTGGATTGCTCCTGGGGTGCCTGGCAGTGCAGCATCAAGGAGCCAAACTGCATATCTGCCTTGAAGACCCATTTGCAGGCAGTTCAGTCCAAAATCTGATTACCTCTGGCAGATTACAGATATGTGAGATTCATTTGTTCAGGGTTCATGGCAAATACTGCACATGTGGCTTTAATCCAGAGAAAAGTACAGGCAGGCAGCAGAGAGGAAGGTTGCCTGCTCCCCTGGGACACAATGGATCAGGTGGTGACTTCCAGAGGGAGGAAAACCATGGAAAAAGCCAGGCAGGGATGAGCCAAGAGACTTGCAGAATGGAATGGAGGTGAGGAAAGCCAGAAAAATGCCAAAACATTCCCGAGAAGAAATGGGAAGACATTCAGGAAGATGTGACCTGTCCATTCAGTTCATCTGTGTTTGATACAAGGCACCGCTTGCACAAACTCAGCTCAAACTGTTCAGAAGTGTGGAGACACAAAAAACCAGCTAAAAGGCAGAACTTTCAGACAAAGATTAGGTTGTTGAGATGGGGATAGTTTGCAGTTAAGGGCAGTAAAAACTGGTGTGAAAAAGTCTGAAGTCCTATAGAAAAAGGAGTGGAAAGATGGCAATTTCTTGATGTTGAAGATCAGCCCCTCGCAGGAGCTATGAGGCTGAAGGTTTCTTCCCTGACAACAGCAAAACAAAGATGGTGAGCAAAGCAATGCCCATTGTTTACAAAATCCAATAAGTGTTTCTTTTGTATTTTTAACTACTACATTGCCCACCTTTATTATTCATGCAAAAGTTGCCTACAGTGATTCAAAGCCTTAGGAAGTTGCCTGGCTAGAATAGAGAGCTGGAGGAAAGGAACTGACCAGCTGTGACACCAAAAGGGGAGAACAAATTCATTTGTAGGACTTGTTTAACCTGCAGAACAAAGTGTGTGGGTTCTCAATTGCATGATCATCTTTTAGTTATATTCTTCAACTTTATATATATTTTTTTTAGTCTGTTGCACCTTAGATTTATTAATTGGAGGCATCTTTTGGTTTGCTCCCTTCATGAAAAGGGAAATGGCACAAATGTTAACTTTACCTCAGGGCTCTGCCACCTTAAAGTTTCTGTTGCTCAGCCACAAAGTATTTGGTCTTGTGGTTTTTTCTTTCTTTTTCTTTCCCTTGTACAAGAGTGTAAAGACTTTAATACTTCTCCCAGATCTGTCACTGATGAGTTTCGTGACCAACCCATAAATACAGGAGGACGTGGTGCCAGGCTCTGCAAGGGTAGAGAATCCAACTGGCTCAGATCACCCTGCTGACTTGGATCTGCATTGGCAAAAATGTCATGTGAAATTCTGTGCCTCGGGCCAGCAGGATTAGAGCTGCAAGTTTTGCACATTGAAAATGCTCCTACGTGTCAAATAAATCACTGGAATTGTGAAAGAAAACCAAGAATATGTTTGCAACAGTACATATAAAATATTTATATAAATTGAGCAGAAAAATGGAAATCACCTTAGTAAGCAGGAATATTCAATGCTTGTATACAAAACATTGTGTGCTGAGAGTCTGGAAATGGGGGAAAAAAAGTGTTTTGCTGTGAAATTTTCTGCAATCACAAATCATAATTGGGCATTCTAATGAGCTGCTATTATCAGCTGACAAGCTTTCTATTCCCTTTTTTGCATCTGGTGGAAATGAACAATTGCAGGATTTGTTACCAATTTAGGAACAGTAGGTAAGTAATTATGTCAGCAGCCTATTGATTCACCCTTTGGGGACACAGAGGGAAGAGTCGAGGCCTGGCATCTGTCAGAAGGAGCTTTCAGCTGAATCAGGAGGCGGTGACACCTGAACCTCTTTTCCAGAGAAACCCAAGGACATGTGACAACACATCCCTCACCCTTCCCCCTTTCTGTCACATCCCTTGTGTCAGCAAAGTGTTCACAGGGTAACACGGCCCAGGGAAAATGCCTCCTGCAGCTGCCTCAGGTCTTGTGGAACTGCCCCTTCAGTTGGGCAACTCTCTTCTCCCTAGCTGTGTGACCCCAGGCACTACTCCCCTGCTTTGGCTTCCTGGGTAAAACTGACTTGAAAAAACAACTTCTTCAACTAATTGTCATCTCAATCCTTCTTTTTCTACTGCTGCCAAACAGCAGAATATTTCTGCCTGTTTTTCCTGTAGGAGAACAGAGTATTTCTCCCTGTTCTCCTCAGAAGGAGGCTGGGCAGACGGAGGCCTCATCTAGGCAGATAAAACATTTACAGAAAATGTTGGAAGGGTTACAATAAAAAAGGTTTGTGGAAGGCCCAAATTTTTCCTAGTGCATACCTATAGGATGCAGAAATTCAGAGCTATTGGTGTGTCACCAATGTCCAAAATTTTCCTAGTGCATACCTATAGGATGCAGAAATTCATGGCTATTGGTGTGTCACCAGTGCAGTTTCCAGCAGTAGTAACTTTGGAGTAGGAGATAAGGGCTTAGAGATAAGCTCTTTGCTTGCTATAAGAAATGATTTATTTAAAAAATGGAAAATACTTCTATAAAGCATTTGAACTCCCACCATGCAGGAATCCTGGATGGCAAAAGACGATGGTGTGGGTAGTCCTGCTCCCATCAAATGGGAAGCAAAGGTTGTGTGTGGGAAATGATGTGCTGATCTGAAGCACTGCCAGTCACAGCAATCATCATAACAGATGGGACATGATCCCAAGAAATGCTCTGGGAAAACCAGAGAACCTTGCCCTGTAGCTCTCAGTGCCTACACGTCCCCCAGCTCCTCCAAGAAGTCTGTTCCCTGCCTTGTGGGGAGAAATAAAGCATTTTAATGATGTGATCATCTATCTCTAGACACAGTCTTCTCTCTGAAGTGGCAAATTACTACAGTACACAAATACAAACTTAAAGCAACAGGTAACTGGGTTTTTTTTTGTAGCTTTAAACATAACTGTTAAAAAGAATCACCTCACTGCTGCTATCATTTTCTTAACCCTGACATTTTTCCCCCAGCAAAAATCTTTGAGAGGGTAAATGATGCCAGAGGTGTTTGCAGTAAAAAAGATTAGAAGTAATACATATATTACAGGACTGGATCAAGCAAAATTCCAATTGATTTTAATGAGACTTGCATCCAAAATTGATTATAAGATTGAAGTTCCTATCTATCATTTCAAACCTGTATTTCAGAAGTCACAGACCAAGGAGAAAATTCCAGTAAACTTTAACACTCTATCTTCTTTGGGGCAGTTATTCATTGAAATGTTGATCGTTCACAGTAGAAGAAAAATGTGAAGAAATTAGGGTCCTGAAGGTCACTTCTGGATTCATTCCTATGTCTCAGAGCTCAGGGCAGGGAATTTACACACATTTTAAACTTTTTTTTTTACCTTCAAGTCTTCTCTGCAAATGACTGCCTTGATTTGTATTTGACCTGGATGAAAGTTGCTTTGTATATTTAATTGTAATTTTCAGCTGGCAGCAAGGCCTCAAGAAAAAAAAATACAAGTAAAACACAAAGGACTGTTGGGGAAAAAGGTGATTGTGTGAATCACAGCTTCTGAGATCCGGGGCAGTCTGTAGCTTCCTGCTACGAGTAAAAGGCAGCAGAAGGCTCTAAGAATTTCTGTTCCCCACTGTCTCTCATCTGCATTTCCCTGCACCGGTGAAGAAAGTAAATCAGTGCCTTGGGGCATCATTTGTCACAAAGTGTTACCTAAAGAAGCATTTCCTGCTTCAGGAGCATCTTAATAGAGGGGAAAGGTCTTTAAAAGAATAAATAAATAAACAAGAGGGATGCCTCTGAGAAACAAATCGAAACAGAAAGCAAAATCCAACTCTTGCTTGCATCATTAAAAAGCTCTTTGAAGCAACCTCTGATTCAAGCTTGGTACTATTGACACTGCCAAAGCACATACATTTGTAGAGCTGCACAAGAGGCCACGTTGTTGTCAGCTTCTGAGACACAGTTCCTTTCCCATATTTTATTTTTAATTTTATTTTTATTCCCATAATTTTACATTATTCCTTAAGTTGTCCGTGTAGCATCTCAAATGAAGCCTCTTGGGCCAGATGGAACAGTGTAGTACTCATCATACTGATGTACAAACACTGATACCACTCATCTTCTGCCTGTTGGAGACTTTCTGAAGTGTGAAGACATTTCAAGATGTGCAGTGATGAGGAGGAAGCAAACCTGAGGAGTTAACTGGAGGAGTTGGTGAGTGCTGTGGATGGATTGGTGCCTCCTGGGAGAGCATGAACCATGCTTGGGAATCACTGGGAATTTCTCACCAAGGTTCAAGTGGCAGTGCCAGTACCAAGTTCCCTCCTTCTCCACAGCATCCTGCAGAAACTGTGGGTTGCACCACGCTGCCCATCAATTTGAAAAACATTCTAGATCAGGGAGAAAAGGTGGGAAAATAATTAAAGCATGAGGGAAATGCTCACTTTTGTCTTCAGTTTTGTTCAGTGAGATGGGAACTGATCACAGCCCTCTCCAAGCAGGAGTAAGACAGCTCTCACGGGGAAAGGTGTTGACTTGTCTCTGGCAGCTCCTCTTTATCTTTTTCATGGGTAAAGCTTTTCCTGGTGATTTCAGCTTTGAATGTGCAGCCCTGGTTTCAGAGTGACTCGTGGCCTGGTAACCTGCCTGCACATCTCAATAAACTCAGTGTGCCAGAAACCTGAACAGAAAGCTACACCTTCTAATACTTGTGACAAAACAAGGACAGTGCTAAAACCAGGGTAATTTATAAAGCACAAAGGAAATAAGGAAAATATGCCAAACACTAAATCTCTCTCTAAAAGTAAATTCAAAGTTCATCCCAACATAAATCTTGGTATTGATGTATCAGAAATATGCATGTATGTACACTAAATAAAAGAACTGCCTGAAATTGGAACTGAAGGAATATTCTAGGATCAGTGAAAAATCAGAACTGGATCATGGGTCCAATTTTCCCAGAAAACATTTTGCCCCCTGGTTTCATGTCAAAGGGAGAGAAGCTTTTGGTTGAACTGCCATGTGAAAATGAACTCCAAATTCACAGCTTAGCAGCTTTTTGTGGAGAAGGAATCAGTTTAGCCTGGTGTCTGACTGAACCCTTAAGCTCCACGTTTCTCTTCCAGACTCTTTCCCTGCCCCATCCACCACTGCAAATAACTAAAGCAGACTTTGAGTTGCAGCTTACCAATATCTCAACTGACAAAAAGCAACTGTGGAGCAAGCCCAGGCTTCCTGCTAGTACCAGGCTTTGATTTCCCCAGGTGCTACCTTAAATCATTGTTTTTCTCTTCATTTGAATTTCGTCAAGAGCAAGCAAGGTGAACTTTGATGTCTGCTCGGTGCTGAAGAATGGGCAGGAAGCTCAAACAAATCAAATAACTTCACAAAGCAAACCATTGCTGGAGCTCAGCAGCATAATGCAGGACAACACGTCATTTATGGCATTTTGATTTGTTTCTTATAATTTCAGCAACATGGAAAACATTAATAATGAGGCTTGTTTCACCCAGTCTCCCTTTGATACATTGTCTTTGTACCTGCAATGATTAAAAAGGATGGTGCAAGTTGAAGAGTTTAGGCTTTCTCCAGCATTTATTTTAGTAGGGAGCATGAAAACCTGAGTCTGCTAAAGATAAAAGTGGAACGAAATAAGACAGTAATATTAAGAACACAGAAAAAAGCAAGAAAGTTTGCAAACTGCTCCTTTAGAACATGTTCCTCATCCTTTATGACTCACTTCAGCTCTTTCATTGCATGTCTAATGCTAGAAGGGGGAAAAAGGCAGAATATCTCATTTTATCTTGCATTTCCAACCCTGTCTGGCTCCAAGTGTTGCATTCTAATAACACACCTACACAGGGGGGGTCAAAACTGTACCTCCAGAAGGGGAAACTGGCTGCAAAACTCCCTTAATTACAGAGGCAAAGCAGGTATTTTGGTTGCAGAAGGGGCAAGCAGGTGTGTGAGTGGCCATTTGCAGGGCAGTTCCCAGCTAAGCAGCCTGGGGAAACCTGGAGGAAGGGTAACTGGGGAACATCTGAGGCAATCTTCCTTGAGGAAGTGTTTGAAAAGTTAAGGAATAATCCCCCAGAGAATGATTGCTGCAGCAAGGGATGCTGCAGGGGTAAGAGAACCATCCCTTCTCACTGGTTTTGGGGTGCAGTTGTGCTGTGTCATCTTTCTTCAGCTTTCAAAGCCATTTCAGATCTAAAGACACTGCAGATCAACAGATGGGAACCAGGATTTTCTTTTAGGTTTGTTGCCTGGTTTTGGGCAGACTCTGTTTTAGAAGTGGGAAACAGCCAATGGGCATAAAGAGAGCAAAGAAAAGAGAAAGGTATTAATTGTACAGGAAAAAACCCCATCTGTCAGCAGATGTGTCTGAGGAGGTAAGGAAGGCCTTTAAAAGCAGGTCTGGATAAATACTTCAGCACAGGAGAGTCTGTGGGGAATTTCTCTTGGGGAAAAAGAAAGAAAAGGAAGACAGGTAATACTGAATTAAAAGTGAAGGACTTAAAGCAACTAAATGACTCAACTTGCCTCAAAAGTGTGTAAAATATTACTGCCTGAGCAGAACAGTAAGTTACAGTAGAGCAATAATCCTTGGTTAAAATGGTGGGAGATTTTTTTTTTTAATAGAGAACAGCACTGAATTCCTCCTGTTTTAGAAGCAGAACATCAGAGCACAGCTATGCCTGCCTAATCACTTACCTTAGGATCCCCACAGCTTCCAGGTGACACATTTATTAGTTTGGATACAAAAAAATCCATTAAAGCTAAGTTTATTATTTCCATCTGGGGAATCTCTTCTCTCTCTCCAGTAAGAAAACTTTATCTCTTTCATTTCAGAAGTAATTTCACATACAAAAGAGTATCAGTATCATATAAATGGATACAACTGAATCAGTATCATTTAAAAAGCAGATGACTAAATGTACCAGTGGGGGAAAAAAATTAAGCCAGCATTTAAATGCTTTCTTGAATTAAAGCTCTCTGCTGCCATTTCCAGAGTCCAAAACAACTGACTTAAAATCTTTGGAGAAGCAAAGATCTCTGTAGAGTGCTCAACTAAACTCAAGAGAAAAGCTGAATATTTTGATGTTCACTCTTCAGCAAACTTCATAGGAGAAAAGATGGAATGGGAAGCACAAAAATACAATTGTAAGAATGTATCAGAGGAAAAAAAACCAGATGAAAATGTAAGCTAACATGTAGGCATGTTGAGAAAACAGTTACAATTAGCTAAGGGAAATAGAGTGAAGAACCAAATTTTTTGTTTACTTTGTGGGGTTTTTTTTTTTGAGGTTTATAATTATATGAAATTTAGAGTTGATATTTAATGAGTTGCAACCAGTTGCATTATTTTAATTAGTTTATAGTGATAAGGATGAATCAAAAGCAGACAGCTGTGAAGATCTCTTATTTTAATTAGTGAACTGAGCAGACAGAAAAATCAAGAACAGATCCACCACAGCAGACCCTGTTGAGCAGGGCAACAAGGGAAAATAACCTCAACACCAACACACCAGGACTCCTGTGCCAGAGAAGGGGTTTGCTGCCTGCTTGGGACAGGTAAACACTGAGCAAAGAACTTTGCAGGGACCAAAAAAATGTGCCCCATAAACAAGTGCAAAGAGCAGAGCTGTGGCAGCACAGTTACTACTGAAACAGGCTTGCAGTCTGTGTTGAGTAAAGATTTCTAGCCCTAAAGATAGAGTATAATTATTGATTACAGCTTTAACTGATTGGTTCTGGGGCTTAGGGATAAAATAGACCTTCAGCAGCCAAAAAAGTTTTGCATTTCTGAGAGGTAAATTGGATTAGAAGCAAAAAGAACCAGCTCCTACTTAGAACCTGCTCAGTATTTCCACACCAGGCACATGGTCAGACAAACTAATGAAACAGCTGTGTGTCAGAACTCAAAATTTTGTAAAGCTGGAATACAGTTTGTATTTCATTGGAAACAAACAGAAAAGTTTCCTTGACAGTGTCCATCACCTTATCCCTGTTTTTGACTTGAGCTGCTGGGAGAAAGACATCTGGATCTATCTTATCCTAAGCAGTAACCTAAAAATTTCCCTCCTAGCAGCTGCTAGGAAGAGCCTCAGTGTATCCAGGACTGCCCTTGAGGCAGGCAGAAGTCCCACCTCTCCTGTTAAGCCCAGCTTCACACTTTGTCCCCCTACTGGAAAATAACCAATTATTTCTGACTTGATTCTCATTCTCCGTACACATTTTCAATCCTACTTAAGGATAAGTTATTACTATACACAAATTACAACACAGTCTTATGAGTTAATAATTTACTTGTCTAGCTGGGGAATTTTCCTTTTAGTGAATTATAGATGAACCACAGACAAATTCAGTACTTTCTTGAATTAAGATCATCTAGCCAATCTAATTCTGAATATATCAAGTAGGGCTGTTCTCTGTGGGGACAATTTAGAAGAAAGTGTGCAAGGAAGAATGTCAAGTATTAGCTGAGATTGAATGGAAATCTATAAAAGATGTCAACACTGTTAGTAGCACAGTTTGGATTGTTAATCTCTGCTCTTCCACAGCAAACATTCTTTCCTTTTTTTATTTTATTTTGGCCTCTACCAAAAATGTCATTGGTCCTTCACAGATGTTAAGAAGGATCTGTAATGTAAAAATGTTTATATAAGAATCAACACAGGCAGATTTAATCTAATCTGCTCTTTTCTTACATTCAGGTACTTGTGCAGGAACAATTAGATGATTTTTAAGACTGACACTGTCCAGGAAGGAGACTGCAGTGTGGAACTTTAGACACCCAGCTGCCCTGCTTTGATGTTATTTATCTTGTATTTTCTCCATCTTCAGAAGTAAACTTACTGTAAGAGGGGGCATCTAAGCTTAAATAGTTTGAATAGAGGTGATTCAAAGAAAGTTGGGGTACAACCAAAGGCTCCAGATATCAGCAGGGTGGATGTACTGAGTGGGTTTGGAGTCAGCTGTCAGATTGGTACCACACAAACAGAATGGGCCCCCAGACTCTCACTGCCACACCAACAGTAAATACCAGTAGAAAACTAGAAACTTTTCCAGTCATTTCCCCCAGCCTGGTACATCCCCCAGCTGGCTGTTAAAGCTCACAGAAAAGAGAGTTCAAGCCCACAGCCTATTTGCCCTCTGAACAGAGCACTTGTCTGTAGCCCCTCAAGTTTCTTGTCATTTCTGTGTCTTCTTTTAATTTTTGAATCTTAGCAGCACTGGATCCACTTCTCCTTGTTAATTGTCCTTCATTAGTTCCCTTGCAGTTTTGATTGGTTTGACTCTTTAGCCTAATTGATTTGCTACTGTAATTGACTTTCTCCTCCACTGATTTGCCTTATGTGTTTTATCATTTTAAAGTGTAGAAGAAACACAGAATGGAATTAAATCCCCAGTAATTGCTTATTATCATCTTGTTGTGCTTTCATTTACCTCCCTTAAAACAGCTACACATGGCTTCAAGTCTGTGCTGTGCCATCACTTTACCAGTGTCCCTTATGTTTCTGAAATACCATCCTACTTCTTGATCTTCCTTCCTTTTGCTTTTCAGCTCTGACATTTCCAGATCTCACAGCAGCACTTTGCTGGAACCCATCTCAAATTAATTAACATCCCTAACCCCTTGATCCATGTCTTCTACTTTGTCTTCCTCACTACAGAAGCAATGAGATTTTCACAGGGTACATAATAATACAGATGAGCAGAAGTTTACACCCTCTGCAGCACTAAAAGACTGGGTTGTCACAAGTCACAAACCAACAGTCTGTCCAAGTGCTTGTTGCAATGGTTCAGGGAGGCAGGGGGAAAAGCCTCTGTTTGTCTGCTTTGGAGTTACCTTTAATCTGCAACCATCCTGCTCTGCACCAGCCAGCCAGAAACACACTAGAGGCTAAATGACACCTGGTACTCAAAAGAGGACTAAATAGCACTATTAGGCAGGGCATCACCTTCATCTGGTCTCACCTCTTCATGAACCAATGGCAGGACCAGGGCTGGATGCTTTACCTCATTGGAATTGTAGGAGGTTGTTTGTTGTTTTTTTTACCTAGCAGCCAATAAAACCATTTCAATGAAAAAATAAGAAGCAGTCTGGAGACACAAACCAGCATTTTCAGATGGCCTTTCTCAGTCAACTGTTAGGCTCACCCTCTAGGGGAAGGTTACAGTGGTGTCTTCCTTACACTCTGACAGGCAGCTCAAAGACAAAAGCTAATGGCTCCATGGTTAATAGGATCATAGAATGCTTTGGGTTGGAAAGGACCTTTAAAATCATCCTGTTCCAACCCCCCTGCATAGGCAGGGACACTTCCCATCAGACCAGGTTGCTCCAAGCCTCATCCAACCAGGCCTTCAACACTTCCAGGGAAGGGACAGCCACAACTTCCTTGGGCAAACTGTTCCAGTGTCTCACCAGCCCTCATGGTGAAGAATTTCTTCCTGATGTCTAAGCTAAGTCTCCCTTCTTCACATGTGTCTTCTGAAAGGAGCAAGGCAGGTGTTCAATGTGTTGTTCTCTTAGCCCTGCATCATCCCCTTCTCCATTAAACCCCTTTCTGCCTCACTCAGAATTCCCTTGCATGACTGCTTTTCATCCCCATTCACAGCTTTGTTGCCTTCTTCAACCTTTCCCTTCATTTTCTTTTCTTTCTTTGCTTCCACCTTCCATTCAGAAGCACCTCCTTTTCCTTTCCCCTAACTCCCTTACCTGTCCCCTTGCTCTCAACCCTTAATTTCTCACCAGTCAGGCCCTTCTTCCACCCTCTTTGCTCATCTGGGCCTTTGTATCTATATCTGTTACCAAACGATATTATCTTGCCCTTTTCATTTTTTTTTTAATCTTCTTAATCTAGATAATCTCATTGCATCCATCTCCTTTCATTTCCTTTTTCTGCAGCCACACAAGTGCTTTCCCTTCATGTAGATACAGACTCCAAAACACCTTCTGAAGACACAGAGGCAACATTCCTGCAATATTCCTGTTCCTGAATCAGCTTTAGAGCTCACTGGGTTTATGCCACTCCTCCCATGCTGATTAACTGCTTAGTAAATCGTGCAAAATTTACACACTTATATATGTATATATAAAAAGAAAAGAAGTAAAAACAAGCTGGGGAGTGCCACAGACACAGATATCAATGAACTTAAAGGAGGGGTGTGTTATTAAGCATGTAAAGAGAGATTGATGGAGCTCAGTATAAGTTAAATTGGGAGAGAGAAGGGACCACAGAGAGTGAACAGCAGGAGAAAATTCAGCTGGACCTGGTCAGAAACAGCTTCTGAGTCATGAGAATTTCACTTTGTAAAGAAAAGAATCTCCTGTGGTCTGTACTGGGACATGCCTGAACTTCTTCAAAGGCTTTTTTTTTTTTTTTTTTTTTTTATTCGGCATGGAAGAGTTGGTTTCAGCCTTTAATGAAGAGTTAGAAAGTTCTTCATCAGTGTGATTATTCTTTTTACATGCTCAGGGGATATCACCCCTTTGCAGCAGAAGTTAATTTCTGCTGTCCTGGTAATAGCTGAATGACAACAACTCCAAGTTACAGCAGTTGTTGCTCAGGGCACCTTATTAACCGAGTTAACCCAAACCCATTCCTGACATAATGCTGTATTCAAAATGGGGCATTTACACGGAAAGGGCCTCAGGGAAATGGATCCTAAAATAAACAAGAAGTGATGATTAGCACATTAATGAGGTGCCCTGAGTTCCTGGCTTCTTATCTAACCCAAAAAGCCTCTAAACTGAGAGTCTCCTGTTGTGGGGAGTGCCTTCTTGCTAGAAATCTTTGGACTGAGTTCATTCATACATTGTTGGTCTTCCAATTTCAAAAATTAATAAATAAACAATTATGAAAATGTCCTCCTCAGATTCTCAACTGGTAAAATCCCAGAACCACCAACTCCATTTAGGTCAGTTTGTTCTGCTCACAGATCCCAGAAAAGCTGATCAATAGTCCCTGTCCAAAAAAATGTTTGTTCTTACAACACATCTCAAAATCCCTTCTTGGTCTGGCCAAGATTTATCCCCAGTCTCTATTTGCTGAATATACCAGGTCAGAGTGGATATCAGTCAGTCAGCTAACTGAAAAAATGGAAAATGAAATGCCATGAAACAGAGAGAATGCTAAAGATATTTTTTTTTAATTAATTTTTGTATAGCTGCTTTATGACTAAGTTCTCAAATAGTTATTTTCTCAGTTACTTATTTTAATTATATGTTTATAGTTTCCTGGACAGGTTTTAGGATCAGTTTCTGGCATGCTGTATTTTTAGAGCTTCCTTTACACTGTTCTGCTATATTACAGAACTGTGCATACTACTTAAAAAGCAAGAAAGACAATTTATGGAGACCCTCAATTTTAATTGCATTTTTTCTTTTTCCTTTTTCTTAATTAGAATACTTGTTAATTGACGGTTTTCAAAAGCAGAACCAAGACATTTTTATAGTATTCAATATCTCTTAACAAATATTTCACTGTTTACACTCTAGAGTTATGAAAACAGCAAAATAGTAATAAGAAATATGCTTCAATTTATAGTAAATTGATGTTTTCAGTGAGATATAATTAAAGTTACTATGCAAAATGTGATAAATAAGAAACTACTACGAAGCACATAGCACCCAGCTTAACAGGTATTTGCATCTTAAGTTCACCAAACCCAGGATTTTTAGTGAGAGCTTAGCAGGTACCTTTTTACCAATTGCTCTGCACCTTGATTTCCCATGGAAAATTGGATTTTGGGTACTCACACTTATTTTGTTTCATAGCCAGACTTCCTTTGTTTCACAGTCAGCATGGAATCAGGTAACAGTAGTGGGTAATTTTTATTTTTTTTTCATTTGTAAACTAGATAATTTCCTTATGAGAATCCTAGACTAGGGCTATTTTTCCTAAGGTTCTAAAAATGTTTGCAGATTAATTATTCATGAGGTCTGCCCAGTACACCAAAGCACATGATGGATTTTGCTGTAACATGATTAATCTGACCCTCTGTGCTAAGCATTTGTTATGTACAATATTCTGCCTCCAGTCACCACCACTGCTCCTCTGGTGGCTCCTTTGGAACCTGACCCAGAGCCAGCTCATTTCACCAGGGATTCCTTCCTGGGGAAACTAAAGGTCACACCACAACATTCTTGTACATAGAGAAATTTTTTTGTTTTTCTAGGCTCAGATACACCCAGACAGGAGGTTTTAACACTGGCGTTCCTGTAAAGACAGATCACCAAACTGAGAGTCTTGAGTCTATACCATGACCTGGCTGATAGATGGCTAAGAAAGAGCACTTGCCTTGGTTTTCAGCATGTAAACAAGATTCATGTTAATTCCTTCTGGTGCTTTGGCCAGTTTCTGTGGTTTGGATTCATTTTCAGCCTTGATGCTTTGGGTTGGTCTCTGCTTTATGAAGACTTCAAGGCCAAGATGGAGGGAGCTTCGAGCAACCTGGGTCTAGTGGAAGGTGGCCCTGCCCACAGCAGTGGGTTGGAACCAGGTGACCTCTAAGGTCTCCTTCCAACCCAAAGCAGTCTCTGGTTCTGTAGATGGATGTGAGACCTCCTCACCACTCTGCCAGGTGAGACTAGTGATGATCAGGCACATGATGCTTGAGAGCAGACCAGGTGAGCTGCAGAGCCATTGGCACTCCTGCCTCCCAGCCTGCTTTAAAAGCAAGGTGCTGTTTTGACAGGTAAACCTGACCTTATTCACTGCTTGCAAAAACCAGTGTTAATTGCATGCTCTTGATAAGAGAATTCTGCAATGACAGCTTGTGACAGGCTCTGTCAGAAAGAAATAGCCAAGAGACTTGAAAGCCATTTAGTAAACAGCCTAACAAGTATCAGGAGAGGACTATACTACAGGAGCACTATTGCTTTGTTTAGAGCCCCCCCAAAAAGAGACAAGGGAAAAAACCCCAACACAGCAGGAGAAATTTCTACATAAACCTCTATTTGAGAATACAGCAAGTCCCCAAATTTCTCTAACTCCCACCATTTAATTTTGATCCATGTGCATACTGTAAAAAACTACTGAGCTTGGATATGGACTATGCAGTCAGCAAAACTTTGTATCCAAAGAGATCCCACTGAAAACCTTTCATTTCAGTCAAAACTGTTGTTAGTGCCAACCTTTCATGGCCCTGATCTTGAACACACAGAAAAATAAATGTTTGAAGAATAGTCAGACCTGGAAATGTAGAGATCAGGGAGTTTGTCACCTCTAGAGCAGACTTGGGAAATCCCTGATCAGGCCTGATAAATGCTTACAGTAGGTTATCAAAGCCATCCTAATCCTGGGAGCCTCCTGCCCCCTCAGGACATCCTGATGATCATTATTCACTTGAGCTGCAGCCTGGTTCCAACAAGTGGTGTCATGCAAACTCTGAGATGGAGAGGAACAATCTACTCCAGAGGAACAATCTACTCCAGAGGGAAGCTCTGTTCCAAAACATGGAAGCATTGCATTGCTTGGACCCAGATGGTTTTGCTTACAAGCTAAAAGCAAATCCTTGAGTTTGAAGCCCTTTCTTTTTCACTGTCTGATTATGGAATGAATCCCTCCCCCACCCCCAACTCATTACACTTCTCATGGAAAGTTTCACATTTCCAATGTTTTGGTTCTTTACTTGTTAGTGATGCTGCTGCAGTGCTGCCTGACTGCTAGTAGTGAAAGCTGAGTATCTTTTATTCCTATTTTTCTACCTGAGGATAATGGCACCAGGCCTGCGGATACAGCAACCAACCACACTGGGTGTGTGAGCAGGGCCACTTCACAGCACTCATTCTCTCACAAATTTCACATCTCCACTCACCCTCTCAATCAATCTGTTGTTATTCTGTTTGCCTTATGTTCTAACTCAACGTGTCATCACTGTTCAAAATACATCACTTCTCCCCTGGCACACTCCTTTTGCCTGGCAGCTGTCAGAGAGAACGTGTGACCAACCAGGAGTTTGGGTTTTCTGCTAGCGACCACTTAAAACATCCTTCAGTCACTTCCCCAGAGAAAAACTTGGTCTCTTGCAAAACTAAGTCAGCACACAACAGCTACCTGAGCTTTCACATGCCATCTATGAGCCTGAACCAGAACTGTAGGATATGGTTTGCCAGCAGTGAAAAAGAGAAAAAAATTGTTGAAGCTGATTACATGTGAAGTAAACACCAACAATCTTGATGTTCATGAGTAAAAGACAGAATTTAATAAAAACATAAAAATGCTCTGGTAATATTCAGTGCACTAACCAGTAGACACCTTTTCTGAAATAGGAGAACAGTTAGTGCATGTAATCAGTAGAACATGATTATATATGATTTTGTATATATATACATATATATATGATTATATATATCAGTAGAACATGATTATATGATAGAATACATGTTTTCTATGACCAGAGGCATTGCTGGCTGTGTTTTGGCTTTAAAATCACCCAGGATAAAGGCCCCTCCAGAAGGCCTCTGGTTCAGCCTCCTGGTCAAAGCACATCCAGTTGGAGGAGATTACTCAGAGCCCTGTTTGTGATGCTACTGCAAGCCAAGAGTCTTCCAGCACTGCCAACGCTCTCTTTGTTGCCTCAATAAAGAAAAATTAAGATTCTGTTGTAATCCAGAGTTCTCTTATCAAGGCTTCAAAGCAGACATACACAATGCACTGCAGAACTTCACTATCACCACAGACCTCTTTGATACTAGAAATTTTTTTAGCACTCTTTCTATTCTGCTTGGGTTTATCTCCTGTGTATTATTAATATTTCATACCCTTACAGGAGCATTGCCACTGTCACTGTCCTGTGGACTTACTGCTTACTTGAATGTGTTGTGAGTTGTTTTATCCAAGGGAATAAGGGGCTGGGAAACTGAGTAATGGGAGGTAATTCATGTACCACCGAGTTGGGCTTCAGCCAGCTTGGAAGCCTCTGCCCTTCACTCACTGCTCCAGGAGGGTTTATTTGCAGAGGCACAAAAGCATCATCTGGTGCCCAGCCAGGAAGACTGGCACCACACTGAGGCCAATGAGCCCTGGTGAACCTCTGTGGAGAGGCCAACTCTCTGCTCCCCTCACTCCTGGTTCTGGGAACACAGCCCAGACCCACCTGAGCAGGCTCTGCACAATGCCAGCCTGGGTTGGGAAAATCCAGAGCCTGCTCCTGGGCCTCACATGGATCTGAAAACCACTTAACCATATCTGTGTCGTGTTGCACCTGTCAGAGCCAGCCTGACTGGTGAGCCAAGGCACCAATAACCTGGCTGGATGTGGCCACAGCACTGCTCACACCAGAGGGATCAAGTGCCTGTGGAAAGCAGCTTACTCAGTGTAATGGTTCACCCTATAGCATGTTTATCCTTAAAGCAATTCTGGTTTTGCAGCCCTGAAAGAAACCAATGTAACCATTCATAGATTACAGCACCTGATCACACAACATAATAGTGAGCTTCATGCATCTGACTGAAGTGTGTTTGCCCCAGAACATAACACAGCTCTTTTCTAGTTTCATTTAATTTTTGTGAAAAGCACAGAAAGATGTTCCCATCTGTCCAAATTAACATGAGCAGTGTTTCTCCTTCTGCTGTGACTAAGAACTTCTAAACAATGGCTAATAGTTGACTAACAAAAAGTAATTGATTGTTCTGACATTTATTTGCCTACATCCAACAACCTCAATTCCTTGAAGTAAGTCCATCAGTATGCTGAAAAACAAGTTCTGACTTCTGGTATTTGGGAGATTGAATGTCTGACACCCAACCTTATAAAGCTGAAAAAGAGCTAGACATGTAAGCTTTCTGCACGAAGGAAAAAAAAGATAAGAGTTACTGCCCAGCACAGCAGCAGAGATACAGAAATTTCAATTACAACATTATAATTGATGGCTACAGGAAGGAATACTTTGTATGCAGTTGTTAGTTCAGTTACCCTCCCATATCTGTGTTAACAAAGCAGTTTTTCATTTGATGTAGCTATAGCTTATGAGGTGTTTTTACATTATAAAAAGGGGTTAACTTCCAAGAATCAAACTATTGAGGTATTTGGACAATTTACTACACAGTGCAACTGCTGAGCAGGGGCACTGCCCTGTAGCATTTGACTGGCATTTCTTGGACAGTCTGCACTCATCTGCCTCACACTACACCTATATTCTAGCAGAGTTACCAAACAACCCAGTCTGCTCTTTGGAAATGTCTTCTTTAGGGCACTCAGGTGCATCCAAGACAGAAATGAGCTCAGATTTAAACAGTTAAAATAATGGCAAGCAGACTGGCTCTGACAGGGAGATACACAAAGCATGGGAGAACCACAGCACTGCAGAGTTTTTACATTATTGGCTGTTTCTTCTCTTGCTTCCAAGTATTGCACAAATGCCTGCAGGTATCATCAGAGAACAACTTTGAGAAATCATTTGGGTTTTATGGGGGAGATCAGGCTAAGAGCACTGGAAGCAATGGCCAAACTCCCCTCACAAGTGTGCTCAGAATGACAGGCAGCATTCTAGAGGGCACCTGGCAGAGGGTTCAATTTGAGAGTTTCCCCTTAGCTCAGGTGTAATCAGCTTTTATGCTCAATTCAAACACCAGATTCCAGTGCTATTTATTTTGTTGTGAGTGTGCATATTGTTTAGTTCCCTCTCCATCATGCTTTAGCCATGGCTAGAAGTGGCATTACTTAGATGGCCAACCAGGGCAGCCTCAAAGCTTGATTTTCCTAGGTTGTTATTTCTGCATCTCCCAGTGATTTTGTCATAGAGTTTTTTTGATAAATACAGACTCCAGAAAGCAACTAATAACCAGCAGGCTATAAGGCATAGTATTCCAATCTGGAAGTGATCATTACAAGCTTCTAGTTTAGAAAATGTCAAATGAAACTCAACAACTTACTATTTGGTCCAAGTGACTTCCTACTAGGAGTAATTCCACTGAAACTCTTACAGGGAATGCTAGGTAGGATGCTCTGAATAACAGAGCTGGGACTAAATTTCTTGCCACAGAGGCTCTTAAGTATCAACAATTTCAGCAGAATCTTTCAGTTGCCTCCAATAAAACACATTCTTTGCCAGAAGAAGCTGAGAATGGTCAGTAACTCACAGGAGCATCCTTCTCGTGCTCCCTTTGGTCTTTTTCATCTGGAGAAAGTAGAAGCCTAAGATTGTCAATTACTCTGCAATTGTCAAGGAAAAATACATGTGAATCTGTGTAATTGCAGGGGGTTTGTTATCCTCCAATGAAACCTTTGAATCAACAATTCTGAACACACTGCCATCTGCAAACTCGTAGAGATTAATTCACACGGCTGTGAATTGATTTATTGCTTACTGATGTGGCTATATTTATTATTCTGATGCCTTCTTAACTGGCTTAACTTCGGATGTCATTTTTAGGTTATGTGCTTACCTTACTCTTCTCATCTGATTAAATTACAGCTATGAATCAATTCTCTCTGCCATGCAACTGAATTTTCAGATCTAGTTTCACTTAACTTTATGAGGCTATTTGGTTTTTTCCCCCCGCAGACAGTTTCAGTGCATGTGTATTCGTTCTGCAGGTTTGCAAACAGGAACAGTATTTTAATTTTACTAATTTTAATAATGAGGCTCATGGGTAAATCTTGCTCAGCATCACAGAAGGGATGCATTTACTGTCTTACTCTGTCTTTCTCATTTAGACAAGCTTCTTGGCTCCTGCTTGGAATTAAATCTCTGCAAGTTGAGTTGAATTTCTCATCCATATGCTGTTTGTGTGTTTCCTCCTCCTAGCAGGAGAGGAGGGCAGCTCCCCAGGCCAGACCCACACAGCTGGGGTGAGGCAAGAAGGGATGGGCTGCCAGGGAAGCTGTGGGACTAGGGAAAAGCACAGACCCACTGACAGCAAACAGCCTCTTCCTGCTTGCCTATCCTAACAGGAGCTGTGCTCTGCTCCAGTCACACAGTCAGCACAAGCCATGTGTGTTGGCGGAGGGAGAGGATGCTGGTTAAAGGTGAGATGTGAATCCTGAGTCTGTAACACCCAGCTGCCTGCAGGGACCTTCTGCAAGACGCAGGCCATGCCTCTCTGGGGAACACTTCAGTAGCAGTTGCATCAGTGTGCCAGTGAAATCCAACAAAACTGTGATTAGTCACAGAACCATCCAGGCAATCTTGCTATTAGTGAGCTTGTAACCTTGTCACTTGACTGCATGTGACTGGAAGAACAACGTTCTGGCTGCTGCTCACGTTCACATTTACCCTCAACTCTTCCTGATCCCACCTTCTTTTTTGTTTCATACCCCACAGGAAGAAGAGGAAACATTTTAAATTGCAAACAATTAAAAAAACCCCAACGAACAAACCCAACACCAAACCTAAAAGATTTCTGCAACTGGGAGGAGCAGCCTTTGTAGCACAGTGCCAAGACTGTTGTCACAGCAGGGTCCATGTACTCAACAGAGGGTCCAGGCTCTGGTGAACAGGCACACAACTTTGTAAGCAGCTGCAGTTCTACTCAGGGTAAACAAAAGTCCTTAGAAGCTCTAAATGTCTTCAAGACCAGCTCTCCCTTCCTTCCAAAGGCCCAGCCACAGGTTTAAAACATTTGTCGTGTAGTTGAAATGTAAAACTATTCTGTAAAATGTTTTTTTAGGTATACTGTAAAGATGCTGAGGGCTGTGCGAAGAAGTGCAGCAGAAAGTGCTTTCATCTTCTGTGAAAGTTCCATTAAGGAGGGTTTCCTGTTTAAATGATTAGCTCCTATATAAGCCATCAGTTTTCTTAAAAAGAGGGAAATGAAACAAACTAAAGGTGAGAAGATGTGTACCTGCACATATAGCTGATTGTGACTGTGAATAATTCAGGGAATTCTTGTCACCACTCACAACCTTCTCTGAGGGGACACATCCTCTGACTACATCATGACATAATCCCAAAGGGATGAGCATCTTTTATATAATGCTCAACAAATAACATTGATCCTGTACAATTAAGCTCTACATTTGCTTCAAAGAAACTTTGAAACTTTACAGAAGAGGAAGCAGAGTGAAGTCTATGATCTTTTATTAAGCATCTCCTATTTTTCTTCTCATGTATAACATAGGGCTTTCTATTCCACTGCAACCCTCGGGTTTTATGTAGTTCTCTGCATAATCATTATGGAAATAAGTGCTTTACCATTTGCTTTAAGGAAGGTAGAGTACAAAGGCAGTTACAAAAAGGTAGAGATCTATTACAACATTTCTTACCAAGCAGAATACCAGGGAATTTTAAAAAATTACGAGTTCTAACCTCTCTACCAAACTTCATAAACCCCCTCAACTTGGCTGTAGCAATCCCAGATTTTATCTTCTTCCCAAACATTGTAATTTACAGCTTCTCTTCCCATCGCCATCTCCATGCTAACAGCCTTTGTCCTGATTTAGACTGGACTGAAAGCAGCAGCAGATGTCTACAGTCAGAGAGACCTGAGTCTGTAGCTTCTCAGCTTAGGATTCTTTGTCTGCACATCAGCAAAATTACCTCACACAGAGTCTCAGCCACCGTAGACATAATTACAACACAATGGCATCATTTACTTGGGCTTCTTTCTAGGTACACAGTTATGTTATTCTGATCAATGTAGGGAAATAATTCAATAAAGTTGCAATGCCTCCATTATTATGGCTCACCTTGAATCTAATTTACTAGTTTCACAAGCTCTCTGGTGCTAATTGCAGACACTAGGAATTATGCTAAGCAGGAGTCACTACTTTTCAAGAATACAGATTGATAATCAGAACCCAAAATTCTGCTCTGATAGCACAATGGTACTCTATTTATTTTTTGCTTGGGGAAAACTGTTCAGCTCCTAACATCTCTCATTTGGGTACACTTCTTAACACAAAATCATACCTCCCCCTTAAGCCACTCTCTGAGTATGTGACTAAGTTGCAGCTTTTTGTTTCTTGGAACAGTAACAGATACTGAGATGTTTCCCTGTGTAGGAGTCCTGGTACCAAACCAAGCAGAAAATCTGGTTGCATAGTTTCACTTTTCCTTATCTCAGTTAACCACAGTGAGCAGTCCAGCCTGAGAGTCTCTTCACAAGTATTACCATTGTTGTTAGCAGCACACATTGACCACAAAATGTCTGTATTCTACAAGAAAAAAATAAAGCTGGAAGAAAGCTGTCCTCTTACTAGGTATTTATGATTTGCTACAACCTCTTAATGAGATGACTTTGTTTTCTCTTGTACCTGCCATCCTGACACTGTGCTACAGAGTATGTGAACATGTTTTTGTCATCAGATGGATAATCTTCAAGAGCTGCTTTTGCTTGGATTGTCAAAGGTAATGCTTTGTACACCTCTGCTGGGAATGCTGAGCTGGCTGCTGAATACAGAGTGAAGAGGTCTGGATGTTGGCTTCCTTCCTTTTAATTAGCATCTCACATGTAGAGGAGACTATTTTATCTTTCAGAGCACAGGGGTCGTTATAAATAGTCTTTAGTACAGAAAAGAGCCAGACAGTTTCATGGTTATAATTTAGAATCTAGTTCCATTTCAGTTATTTAGTCTTGAAGCCAAATGAAGCAGAGAGATGCGAATTTTTATGATACTGTCTCTTCCAAAAATATTGTTTTGATCTTATTCAAATCCCCCATCTTGATAAGACAGAAACATTTTGTTGAGATGAGCTTTTCTTATAAAAGTGAAAACTAAACGCTCCAGCAATTTCCCAAACACAATTTGAAATAAGGCCCCATGTTTTCTTCACCCCCCAGAAAGATACACTAAGAAAAAATAATCCATAAAAAAAAAATTGAATTAAAAGTTTTAAAGTTTGCCTGCAGCATAAGGATCTTCACTTAAAAACAAACTACCAGAGTGTCTGAACATAACCATGATTTATTCTTTTCTAAGATTATATTCATTTGATGACTTTCACTATGTAGATGTAATATAGACTTTTCTAAGTCACTTGACTGAGCATACCATGACATTCTGATTAAAAGATTAGCACAGTGCTGTATCAGTAGAACACATTTTAAAGGGATTAAGAACTGACTACTGGACAGATCTCAAAATGGAACAAGTTACTGTTCACCAAAATAAGAGGATTACTTAACCCACAGAACTGCAAACATTGAGCTAAGTCTCATGGCCAAAGACCTGCACACAATTTTTGTCCCTCTGTACTTTGAAACAACCCAACTTGTAATGCTATGTTATGTATGTGGGATCTTTTTGCTGTGTGTTTGAAGAGGCTTTCCCAAAGTCCTCTTCATTTGATTCCACAAACCACCTTCAAGCAAGCAGCCTGGAGTTTGGGAATGCAACTTCAAGCTTCTGGTGCTTAACTAAGGCCCTTGAGAAGGAAAAGTTTTAATTAAATTGCTCAGGGCAGGTGAGGGAACAATTCTGTTTCCTTTGACTTGCTTTCCTTTCTTTTAAGAAGGGTGGGGACACAGGATCAGCATTCCCACAAAAACAGGTAGGGACATGAAAACTCACCCATGGAAGAAGATATGGAACTGAGGAACAGCAAAGGCACTTTGGCCTTTCCAGCAGCTGGAAATGAGAAAATTGCTACAGACTGGAGACTCCACCTCATTCCTTCTCCTCTCTTTCCAAAGGGATGAAGGAACTCAGGTCTATGGTCACCAACACATTTCCCTTCTCCTTTTCTAGAGACAGTTGCCCAAACAGAGTGCACTTCATGCCACTGGGAGAATCTTCCCTTGAGAAAGCTGGAAATGTAGAGAAAAGCAGCAGCTCCTGAATGAAAACCAAGTAACCACCAGATCCTGCCACCACCAGAAGTGACTTGCCTTTTCACTAACAACTTTTGCCACCCTGATCAAACTTATAAAAATGAATATGCATCTGTTTTTGTCTTCTCTTTATGCATGTGCCATCAAGTAAACAAAGGAGTATTGAAACAACACAACAATCCACCTTGGAAAGTTCCTTTTGGGCACTACTTTCATCTTCCCTCTTGCTGTTTCTGCAGCACAATGTGACTTTAAAAGCACACTTCTGCAAAAGCAACACAATTCCTTGGCTTCCTCACTCCCAAGCAAGTCTGATTTATCTCAGCACCAGTTATCAAACCTGAAATACAAGTATTTTCTCTCTGACACAAGGAATAGTAGGATTTACAGTTGCTGTTGGTTAGTGGCAGGCTGGGGGAAGAAAAACTATCACAGGATTTGCTTCTTTGGTTATGGCATCTCATGGAGGCAAAATCCTGTGTCCAAATTCCTCCCAAGTAACAAAACATTGAATCTGTTGCCACAAGCTGTAAAGCAACCTGTTTGATCACCAGTGCTCTAATGAATCAATCAAAATCAACCTTTCAATCCAGGCAGCAGAGAGAATAATAAACAAAACTGAAAACAGAACTACTGTATTGATTTTTTTTTTTTAACCTAATCCCCCCCTCAGCACCAACCTATCATTAGATCCTTACACACACACAGCTCCCCCAACTCCTGCCCAGCTGGGGCTGTAGCTGAATTGACAGCATTCCCATTAAACAATGCCATATGTTATCAAAATACACTCATCCAAAAATGTGACATCTGCTGCTCAAGACTTAAGAACTGCATAACCCTCATGTGAGTGTCTTTCAAGTACTGCTGGAAAATCAGTAAATAGAAGCTCTCCATTAAACAGGGAGATACAGGTTAACTATTTTTTTCTTCCGACTATTTAAATTATGTTTATTTGTTTTATTTTAGCTCCACAAAAAAACTGCTTGGGAGAGGTTTGTAAGTCCCATAGTGTCAAAAGAGCTCTGATTCAGCCTGCAGTGCAGGAATGGGCAACAGAAAATCACACAGACCCCACGGGGTTTAGTTCTACCCCACTGACTACAAGGAAGGTGTAGAGCCAGGAAAGCAGGTTTAGCACAAATATCAAAAAGCAAGGCTCAGATCCCAGGTCCCACTTGGCCTCTTTGCCTACCTCTGAAGTCCAAGGGCTGGGATAAGAAGGCTGCTTCAGTCAACAAGTATTTCTGTGCTTATGGATTTTATTAGACTGCAAAACCAGAGGCCACAGAGTTACTTGTCACAGGTACCTTACCCTAAGGGACCTAAGTACAAAAAGGGCAATAGATGGACAGTGTACCAAGCATCATGAGCTTTTAAGTGTTGCTGACCACCCTCTAACTAATCCTCTCATCCCCATGAAATTCTACCTATTTTCTTAATCTCCCTCAAAAAGGAGACCTCCGCAGCTGTGGTTCACCTTTTGGAGGCTCTCCTCTCATCATTACCAGGACTATGAAGGCACTGAGTTCTTTGTTTAGTTGCCTCATGTCTGATGGTTTGGAAACTCCTACCTGTCATTCAGTAAAAAGAGCAAAACCTGAGCACCCTCCAGAAGTACAGCTGAAGAAAAGGGATTCTCCTAGGCAAAAAGAAACACTTAAATTCCAAAGAAGCCCACAAAACTAAATGATAAGAAAAGAAGCTCAGTCCCACTATTCCAAGTCTGGTTGCCTCATGTGGAAAACCTTCTCTAACCATTCTGTCTTGCCTGTTCTGTGCTGCATACACAATTAAAACTTGCCATCTTTTTATTACAGAGAATAAATGGCTAGATTTTTATCAGCAATATAAAAATAGCGTGCCATTTGCTTTGAACACTAATAAAAATTTTGTGATCAAATGCAAGGTGTTTTATGGCAGCTTCTTTTCTCTCTCGTTTTCTGTCATTTTCAGTCAAAACAGAGCTAATATTGGACATCTGGGAGGAAAGCTGCATTCGCAGCCTTTGCTTCCTGAGCAGAGTAGGGCAAATCACAGAGAATATTTTAGATTTTTTCCCCTTTGTGGTCAGAAATAAAAAGCATAATAAATATATTTAAGAGGGCTAATGAGTCCCAAGCAGCAAGATCTTCATCTTTCAAAGACTTTTATGGACTGTAATTACCTAATTACTGTTAATTGGTTGAGTGGGATGAGAGAGTACTGGGGGTGCAGGAGGATGTGGTTTGTGCTGCATATTTGGTACTCATCCTGACACCACTGGGTGTAATACACCACTTGCTCAGGTTTATCAACTATTTCCTTGCAAAGTTTTCCAGCTGAGGTTGCAGTTTTCATCAGTGGTTTAAAAACTGGTGCTGAGACTTCATGCTCTGGGTGTGCTAAGGCAGGAAAGTTGACTGGCTTTCCCCCATCCTCATGAGATGGAAAGGAACCCACAGTATTTTTAATTTTTAATTTTTTTTATCAGAGGCTCAATATAATTATAATATCTTTTCTCTAAAAGAACTGCACACTACAACCCTGAAGTAACCACAGCTTTATGGCAACTAGATTTTTGCAACCTGGGTCCCAGGCATGTAGCAAAAAGGTATCTCTGAAATAATGAGCTAAAAATGGGCTATCTGAGCCCATCCTGAAGGCCTCATCATTCCAACAACAGGAATTTTGGCCCTTGGGGCCTTTTTAAGCAGGGGTTTAAGTATCTCTAGGACACTGCTGAACAGAATCCATCCCCAGCTCTGCAGTGAGGATTACAGCAGTTCTGTGCCTGAAGGATTAATTGCTTTAGAAGCTGTTTAAAGGGAATGAGGTGATCAGAAAAGGATCAGTTATTCATAACAATGCAATATCTGATACTCAGTTTTGTGCCAGAACACTTTGTTCAGGTATGAGTATTAAAATCTGATCTAAGCCTCGTTCAACACGAAGAGCAAAATGAGGTATTTAGTTCATTTTTACACTGACCTGGCACAACTTGAAAGTAAATGGCTGAATGATGCTGAGGCCTGGGAAAACAGGTTTTTTTTCCCCCAGGAATTGAAGCACCAAACAGTAACTCAAAGGGCTAAACACCCAGAAGACTGGGATAATATCTTGATCTTTGGTCAAATGCTTTCCTCCTTGGAGCAAACATGAAAACTTTCAAATTTCTGGGGTATTAGGAAAACAAATGGAACCACCACTATCTGGCACGCATCATTACCTGCTCACCCAGCTGGGCAAGGCCCAAACTGAGCCTAATAGCCCTTCTTTGCCTTCTAAAACCCAGCCCAAGGTCCTCAGACACATTACTTAATGCCCAGAAATCAGCATTTCATTAAGCAGCCACTTTGCCTGTTAACACTGAGTGTAGTGACATTGTGACAGCAAAACCACTGATGTCAGGAGATGAGCAGAGTTTGAAGAGGGGCCAGGATCCAGGGAATCAGGGAAGGAAAGACACTTCTTACCCCTTCCTGCTTCTCACATCTCAAGTAGTTTTGCTGCAAGAGGCTGGTGTGTGCCCTGGGTCGCTCAAATAAAGCAGGGAGCAAAAGACCATTTTTTGGGGGGAGGACACAGCAAGGTGTCCCTCAGCACAGTGCCTTCATAAGGACAGCATGACCTTGCACAAATGGGAAGGATAATCTGAATAATCTGAATAATTTGAATCCTGAAAAAAATATTGCTGTCCACATAGATTCCACAGACTTTGCACTGCTGTGTATTCAGCACTTGAGAGAGCAGTCCCTGCTTTTAAACCTAGGACTAAGTAACATTTCAAAGATTATTTCCATGCAACTGCAAAACCACTTAAAATTTGTTTCTGATAAAAAAAAATATGTCCAATTATGCTCTTTTTTTTTTTTTTTTTTTTTTTTTATTTACAAAGAAAGCTGTCGTAGTTGTCAGGTTCTTAGCAAATGGACTAATTTTCAAAGAGCAAGTAATCCAGGTCAGCACTATAAGGAGTTGCAATTTTTGTCTTGTATTTTATTCTACAACAAGATGCTTGTAATGAGACAGAAGTGGCCTCTTGAACTTCCAAAATACAGATCTCTGTTGGAAATGTATCAAAACAGTGAGGATTTGCCATTAAAATTGTCTAACATGCACTATTAGAGCTCAAAATAGCTGCATAATACTAGACCCACACAGCTACTTCCTTCACTTTCCATGTACTAAATTCATTTTTCTGCACACTTCTGCCTCTGAAAACTTCCATATAAACCCAGAGACTCTTAAACAACTTCTTATATACTGAGACTGCCAGATTAATTCAAGCTCAAGCACTTATTTTGTACCAAAAAAAAATAGCAGGAAAAAAAGCTATGGCAACACAAAACCTATTTCAGCCATTAATAAAGCATTTTGGACATTTTGCTTTACATCATTCTTGCTCTCCCTACATTGCTATTACAGCACCATTTCTGCCACCTCTTAAACCAAAATGCTACACCCAAAATCTTATTTTGTTTTGTAACATTTTCCCCCTTTTTTCAGCCCTTCTAAGGGAGAATAGAAACACTGAGTTTCTATTTGGGGATTTTTCACAGCAACAACAACCAAAAAAACCCCAAAACCCAACCAACCCTGATGTTACTGGGAAACACCTCAATGTAAGGTGCAAGATGCAGCACAGATCTGTACTTCTGACTCTCCCCCTTGCAGAGGAGCAGCCTCCCAGTGTCCCCGAGTGAGGAGCATGGCCATACAACTGGGAGCTCTGCACAGCCAAACCATTATACTTCATCTACAGCTTTTGAAAGGCTCAGCCTGATTTTTTCAACAATTTGCACACTTGTTCTTATTCTATGCACCAGCCTAAATACATCTGTGAGAATTTCGTGCAATTTCTAGTCTATTTTTTTTTTCTGTCTTGGTGTTGACGCCAATTTATCTCAATAGTTTCTATGATTAATTTTGTAACCAGCACTATAGGATGATCAACAACACATTCTCTTAATTTTAGATCTGATTATCCAGCAACCATCATTTTCTCCTTAAGTGTTATCCACAAAGAAATTGAAAAGTAGGAATTAATATGGTCTTGAATTAACTTCCCTCACCAACCAGATGGCCTAATTACTGGCACTGAAAGAGCCAAGAAGGAAGAGTCCTTGTACCAGATTCAAAAGACTATAGCATTTAGCATCCTTTATTTATTTTTTAAGCCTTAATGGTACCCAGAGTATTAAAACATGCAAGGAAAAAGTTAACTTTGTTACAATACTTTTTCTGCTCTCTTCCAATCTCTTAAAGCTCTTGTTCAAAATTAGCTGGTTTTTATACAGTGAGTAGAACAAACCTACAGACTTCTTCCAGTGCAAGTTTAGACTTCTAATGAAAAAAGGTAATGTAAATATCACTCCAGTGCCTCTTCCCTTCTGTGACTCACACTGTTATGCAGATGCTTATGAACTTCTCATCTTGATATCCTGTGAAGCCTGCAGGTATTCTTCATGTTTTATAGATCTGAAGAGTCACAATGTGGGCTGAGTTTTTTTCTTTCCTTGGTTGGATTTTTTTGGGGTAAAATAAAATTACTTCTTCAATAAAGAAAGGTTTAGTGAGAAATGAGGATTTTTGACATATCTGGGGATGCTCTTGCTGTGTAGCCCAACCAAATCCAGAACTGCACCTTCCAGTTAAGGCCAACACAGGCACAGGATCTTCCATGAGTAGCCCTGCAAGACTACAGCTTATGTAAAAGTAAAACACTAAAACCAATTTCAATCATTGCCTGCAACTTTTTCACCTAATGGCTTTAATATCACCAGTAATTTTTTTATTGCTCTGATTTTCCCAGCATGGTAAAGCACAGAAACACAAAAGCATCTTAATTTTAGTAATTTACGGTACCACCATCTGAATTAAAGTGATTAGATGAACTTCTACCTTTCCTTAATGATTTTGATCTGACTCTAAATCTTGCCAAGAATAAATGGGAATGGTGGCTGTCTGCTCAGGGGCTGGTTTAATGCAACTGCTCTGACAACTGGAATTGTTACTTCTCAGCACAAAGCAAAACCACTTTCTGCATCCTTACTTCTGGATAACATCCCTCAGAGTATCAGGAGGTTTGTTTAACGCGTAAAGCTTTTTGAAATTCTTTATTTCAAAATAAATAAAATATTTATATAAATAAAAATAAAATAAATAAAAAACCAAAGGCAGCAGTGCAGAGTAGTGTTTCCCAAGATGTACTGGAGGTGGAGAAGCTCATGAGATTTGCTGAATAGCTACCTGATCATCACAGGCAGCAGCTCCCATTGGTTTCAGCTGTAGCCCTGAACAAGCCCAATCTTATTTATTAACATCTGCTCTTCATGGCTTCCTTGTTTTCCCTCTGGTTAGAGATTTACCCCTCTGCTTCTTTTCTGACATGCCCCAGAGTAGGAGCCTTTTCACAGAAATAAAAGGTATTACCTTCCCAACTGAAAGCACTGAAAGGAAATAATCATTTACGACCATAGCTTGTGAGCAAATCTTTCGTGATTCTGAGGTCATTTGCATTTGGATTCATCTCCAAAAGCTCAGCTGAACCTTACAAAGCTGCATCCAATTGCCACCCTATGAAATAATCCCCAGTACTGCACCTTTCAGGTTGGGATAATCCTACCCAGAGAGGGCAGGTATTGCTAAAATATTGCAAAGTGACACTTGAGTGTTTCAAGGATCTATAGAATTATCATCAACTCAGTTAAATGTTTCCCCTCTCAAGTATCCCCAGGGGGCTGGGCTAAAAGCATCACTGATACTCAAGCTTTCTGTTGCTCAGTCCTAACCTTGCTTTCCTCACATTTCCCATTGATCCAGCTCCCAAGAGAGGGGATAACTGGGTTCAAAGTGCAATAAGCAGCAGCGGAAGTTCCAGCTGGGGGTCAGGCACTGGTGGTGTGCCCCAGGGGATGATACTGGTGACAAATTAACATCTCCACTAATGATGTGGATGATGGGACAGCACAAACCCTCAGCAAATTTGCAGAAACATAACTTGGAGGAATGAATGATGACAGAGGGGCCGTTCAGAGGGACCTCATGCTGGAGAAATGGGCAGGCAGGGATGTCATGAAATTCAAAGGGAAATGCAAAGCCCTGGGAGTTAGAGCTAAAGAGTGTCCTGGGCTCCATTACAGTGTCCAGTTTGGGGCTGCACAGTGACTTGGGTCCATGCTGCTGTGAGTCCAGCACAGGGCCATGAAAGTGAAGGGATGAAAAGCATTTGGCACAGGAGGGGTGGCTGAGAGAGCTGGGATTGATCAGCCTGGAAAAGAGAAGGCTCAGTAGAGATCTCACTGGGCATAAATACCTGAGAGGACAGAGCCAGACTCAGAAAGAGAAGAAAGGATGCATAGAAATACCAGATATTCTGTCCAAACAGTAAGGAAACATTTTGTTGTTATCACACAATGGTGCAGATTGTCCACAGGGGTTGTGGAGTCTCCATCCTTGGGTATGTTCAAAACCCAAGCAGAGTTTGTGCAATGTGCTCCAGCTGATCCTGCTTGAAGAGAGGGCTGAAGTACAGCATCTCCAGAGGTCCTGCCAGCCTCCAACATTCTGTGAATCTGTGAACTATTTGTTTGGGTTTCCATCACACATTATAACAAACACAGTCATTTCTTTTCTTGGAACAAATGTTTTTTGTTCCAAAGGATGGGATTAAAACTGCTTATATTTTAAACAAGAGTTTTCTTTACAAGATAGAAGAAAGTGAAGATTAGGAGGTCTCTACAGTCAAATTTACATGCACACAGTTTTGCTGCTACATTTTACTGTGACATGGCACTGTCTAGTTAAAAACCTGAATGCTAAAGAATGAGGAGAAAAAAGAAGCACAAACCACAAAGAGCCCAAAATGTTTTCTTCTCCCTTCCCTTTGTGTTCTTCTCCTGTGAAAATGTTAATCCACACACTCATTTTGTGTTCATAATTCCATCCTCCTCTTATCTTTGTTTGGACCTACCTAGGCTGACTGGTGAAACTAAATCAGGAAACTTTATCTCTGGGCTCTGGCATTCACTTCAGTTAATTGAAATCTTTCAGGTCTAACAAATCCACAAACTGGCCAAGAGAAAGCCACAAAAGCATCTTTGCACAATAGAGAGCTACATGTTAAGTCTAAATGGATTTCAAATGAACTTTATAAAAAAAAAAACAACCTGCAAAGAAGTTAAAAGAAACCTCCAAGTATCATTGTGTCATATAACTTTGTAGGACATGAGTAGTCACGGGGCCTTCTTGTGATTTGGGGGCTGTGGAGAGACAGAAGCTTTTGTTTGTGATGAGGAGTTAGAACTCAACTTCACACTCTCCAAAGAAACTGTTCCAAAAACCCAGAAATATTTGCCACAGTGAGACACTTGTGTCACAAAGCAGACACCTTTCTACTTCATAGTAAGATTCTCTGTATTTGCAGGAATTTCTCACTTTAAACACCTCAGTATTAATTGACAGAGGTTCTCCCAGAACTCCATCCTCAGCACAGCAACTTTTCAGCAACAATTTCTAAGTTTGGTTTGGCTGCTCTGGGCTAAGGTTAGAGCACTGAGAGATGAAAATATGCACAATAATCAGAGGCAGCAAACTGGGATGCTAAAATCCAAACTTATGCCAACTTACTTTGAATTCCTGCCTGATCAAACACTTCTGTGGAACAGAGCAGAATCTTTATAAAATAACGATTAATAAAAATAATTTCTAAAAGGCTATAGCTTTAAAGGTTCATGCTTTAGAGATTTGGGCTGAAATAAATAGTCAGCCAAAAAAATAGAGGAATCTCTCCCATTTGCATGTCTTTTTTTTTTTTTTTTTGAGATAGTGTTGTAAATCACCTGGTACTTAGACTATGGCTTGTGAGAGCTTTTCAACCTCTGACTTCCACCAAGCACTTTCACAGAATCACAGAATCATAGAATTGGCTGGGTTGGAAGGGACCTCAGAGATCATCAAGTCCAACCCTTGATCCACTCCCGCTGCAGTTCCCAGCCTATGGCACTCAGTGCCACATCCAGGCTCTTTTGAAATATCTCCAGACACAGAGAATCCACTACTTCCCTGGGCAGCCCATTCCAATGTCTGATCACCCTCTCCAGAAAGAAATTCTTTCTAATCTCCAACCTAAACCTCCCCTGGCACAACTTGAGACCATTTCCTATCAGCACTGAAAATTCTGGAGAGGCATGAGAAGTCAAAGCTTCTGTTCTAGGGTTCCTATAATTGTGTACATCTTAGGTTTCCCTTTAAACTTCAAAATCTAATGGAACATAAAGGTTAAAAAAAAACCAAACTTGAAAATCTCAAGGGACAATTCTGAAAACATGTCATAAGGGAATCTCTGCGTCTTGAGTGTCTGGCTTCAGATTGCTTAGCTGTATGGAATAATTGTTTTTCTCCAGAATCAGCTCAATAGTTCATGTTTCAGCAGACATTTTAATTATTAAATAACATGCTTTGGGAACACAGGTCACCCGAGTTCCTCATTTTCTTGTTAAGAACAAATTACATGTACAAGGTTCCGATACACCTAAATATATTAAAATGAAAAAGGCTTAGCTTTATTAAGCAATTATTTCACCAAGTTTTTGGCTGAAGCAGCAAAAAACAATTTTTTTTCCTTGTGTGACAGTTGAATGAATATCCCCCCCTATTATGAATGCAAGATTCCCTTCTTACCCCCAACTACTGCTTCACATAAGGGGAAGGGTAGACAAAGTTTGATGGAGCTGAAGTCAGGGGTGAGGTCACAACCAAGCCAGGGGAGCCCTGGTGACACAGCAGTGGTGGTGATGTGACACACACACACAGCCCCTGAGGTGCCTGGTGGCACTGACTTGCAACTGGAGAGAGCCAGAAAGTAAGAGCTACTTACCTAAAAATAAAAAAAACAATATGAAAAGACACTTTCTGAAAAGCAAATACTCCTCTTGTCAGCTGCTAGCCATAAAAATGAGCCACCTTTACAGATAAAAAGTGCATTTTGGTTTCCTAGCTATAAGAACTGAAAAATATAAATATTAGCATTTGATTCAGTATCCCTGGAAGAGAAAGCTCAAAATGAAAGTGTTGCCTTTGAGCATCCCATCTGTTGCTCTTCATCCCCCTGCCCCAGCATTCACAGAACTTCAAACAAAAAAGCATTTCTGCTTACAAAGAGGCCTCTTAAGTTCCCCCTTGTCACAGCAGCTTTGTGGAAAGTCTGAAGTTAGAAGCACAGTGGGAAGTCACCAACTTCCACTGGGGTTTGCACTGCTATTTTAATTTTTTTAAGCAAAAAATTCAAAATTGACTTCTTCCCTCTGCCATCCTATGCCCTGGGTGGGGGTGAGGTCCATCTGTCAGCCTCCAAGAGCTTGGCACTGAGCAAACATGTTTGAGCTGACCACAGGGTCAGGGCTGAGGAGCAGAGCACTGCTCACAAAGGGAATTTGCAGACACTGTTAAGGAAAAGTTCTGGTGTCAAAGATTTGTGCTGCTGCTCCCGTGGGAAATAAGCCAAACTAATGAGGAAAAATATTGAAAGATATTCCATTCTCCAAGCTCTCCTATGCATCCAGTTTTGTCCATTCCAGCCTATTAATCTTGATTCTGTGTCTCCTGCAGAGGCCTTCGTCAGCACATTAATTATTCATGTTAATAGTCTCATCAGCTTCAGGGCATAGTGCAAGACTTATCGTGCAAATGTTGGTTGGGCTTGTCCTGCCTCATGATGAAGTCTTTTCTTTCACCTAAGAGACCCTCCAGAAGGAAAACCATCCTCTGCTTCTTCAGTGTTCCTCTAGTGAGCAAGTGTAGTGATTGTAAGCAGTGTGTAGTAACTCATGGCGTGTAAATCTGGCCAGACTCTCTGCTCAGTGTGAGCAGTGAGTGCCTAACACAACTCTGACTGCAGGCAACAGCTACTTTTACTTTAATGTAAACCTTTGAAGTCAACCAGATTATTTTTCTTGCTGTACCAATGCATGGTACCATAATAGCACAGTTGCAGTATGTTAGCCAGTGATTACTTTATAAATTTCAAATACAAAAAAAAAACCAACCTGTGGGACCATTTGGATCATGGAGTGTTTCTTACATGTTCCCCACACAGGCTTTTCCACTGCAAGAGTCAGCACAGAACCAATGAGTGAGGAGATTGTTAGGTCCATTGTGGCTGACTGCTGTTGCTAACAGCAATAGAAGCTCTTGGTATTTTTTCTGCTTCTTAATCCCTTCTTGAAGCCATGATGGAAAACTGGAGTTGCAATGGATTTTCCCCTTTTGGCTGTGACTGGAAATGAGGCACAGAAAGAAAGCATCAAATCTTACTTTTGATCAGATGTGTGGTTTTTAAGTCAAAGAAAGCATTCCTCCAAAGTGAAATACAATTATGGTTAACAGTAACCACTTGAAGTTTTGTTTAAAAGTGCTTATTTTTTGAAAATGGGACAAATTGCTGGATAACAATACAGTTGAATAAAATGCCATGTTATTACCCAAATTAGTGTAAGTTACACCCATTCATCTTATTAGAAAAATCCAGAGGATGTCAAAATGAACCATCAGAAATGTCATAGATTTGGCTTCATGTAGAATAACCCCACCAAATAAATCTCTACTTAGACCTGCCAAGAAACAGTAAGCTCACATTTAGCTGAAATATGAACATACAAAAAACAAATTTCCATGTTCCAGAAGATGGGAAACAAGAATATTATTAATCTAGTTATGAAATACACTTTATTTAGTACTATTGTATCTTCATCCTTTCAGTCAGCAGAAGTATAACAACATGAACTCTAGGTATTTAAATCCTATTAAAAAATGCTTAAGAAGCTTCCCAAGTATGGGTATGGATGAGGAAAACTCTAATGTAGATTGGAAAACTCAGAGCAAAATACTAAACCAATCTGACCAGATGGCTATCAACTGTACTAAAAAAAAACAACAACAAACAAAGAAAGAGTAAATTCAGCAGAACTGGAGGAACCAGCACGTTAGCACATTTTTTTGCATTAAACTGAAACCTGCCTTGCAGTAGGACACACAAACATGAGCCTGGGCATGAGCTCCAATCTGTTCCTGAGCTTAAAAGCTTAGTCAGGATTTTGGGTTTTATTTTGTGAGTCTTCATGCACAAGCAGGAAGAACATGTTAAGGTGACAGGGAACTGCTGGGCAGGGGCCCTCTCTGAAACAGCTCCATTGATGTTTGGATTGACAGAGTCCCCTTAACACCCCAAGCTCCCAGTCCTACAGCACCTTACAATCTGGTTATGAAGAGCCCACTGTTCAACTTCACCAGTGTTTTACTGGTTTGAGTGGCTTCTTTCTTCTACTCCACAAATCAAACCTGCCCATGTCTGCAACACTCCACACATTTGGGTGACTTCTCTGCTATGCTTCAGCTGGGTAAACTTGAATTTGGTTGACAGTAAGAAAAAAAATAGAGAGGCAAACCAGGAAGTATATTGAAATTCACTTTGTTTTCTTAGTATATAATAAATGATGAAAGCATTAGCTTTAAGGAGATAATTAGTTTCATAGTCCACAACAGTGAATATTTACTGGGGACACTTAGAAGAATTTATTTGAGTGAATGAACTAATAAATTTTAATGAAGACAAGTGTGATATTTGGGGTTACACAGTTAAAGGCAAACACATAGCATTTTTAGCAAATTGCAAGCCTACTAGCTTGGTGTATAAAACAAACATTTGTTTTAGCAATATTTTTTCCATTTTTTAAATGCTCCCACATCTACTTTAATTAAGTACTAGACCAGTTTTGAGTTTCACCAGCACCCATAGGTATTAAAAATATGAAACCATCTATGAAATAGGCTAAATAGACAGCTGGTTAGAAATAAACTCAAACCTTATCTAGTTGCCTAGAAAAAACAGCAACATAAAAAATGCAAACCGCAATCTAACCCATTAAATCTAAACCATAATCTATCCCATTAAACACAGAAAGCTCAAACAAAGGAACTTCAAAGCAGATGGTCAGCAAGATGCTGGTTTAGGCAGTGGACTGGGCCTTGAAAATGAAGTTTTTAAGAGCAGTAACTACAGAAAATGGTCATGCTATGCCAGCCACACACCCTGACTCTGCTGAAGCAAGCAGACAGCTCCTCACCTCAAACCCTGGCCTGGTAAGTCCTGTGAAGCTTCCATTCTGGTTTTCCCTGGCATCCATCCACACTGAGTGCCACACACCCCATGGGTTCTGCAGCCCAACAGACCCCAGCACCTCCTGTTACTTCCCTTCCATTTTCCAGCCATATAAAGTGCCAGGCTGCCTGTCAGTTTCCCTGCAAGGAGAGGATTTTCCACTGAAATCCTATTTAGTTAGATAAGGAGAAAAAGTGTCATAGCAGCACAATGAGGAAAAAAAAATGATGCTAATTGAGTATATGGAAAAATCTCCATACTGAGTGAGAAATGGAAGGCTTGGTTACCTCAGAGCACTTGTTCAAGTGCCAAAAGATCCTGTGGAGCATCCAAACACAACACACTGACAGCCTAGTCAGGGCTAGGAGAAGGACAAGAGACCAACAGAGCAGGCAGCAGCAGAGTTAAACAAATTCAGAGGAGACAGATAACCAGGACAGTAAAAGGAAGGGATTATCAAAAGAAAAAATTGTACCATTCTAATTCTCTACAGATGCCAATCTCTTGCCTGCACCCTGCTCAAATACTTAGAGAATTCTAGTACAAACTTCAAAAAAGCTGCCACAGACATTGCCATTTCTCTCACATTCATCTGACATGGTGCCTCATTTCTGTAAATCCACCTGTAGCTGCTCCAGTCTGGCAGACACAGGGTCATTTCAAGTAAAATCTCTACCCTTACTTAATTTAGCAAGGTTGCCACACTCCTCAAATCCTGTGTGATGATTTTGCATAGAAGAGAAAGTGGCCCCAAGTCTGGGATGCAGTGGCATAAGCAGCTTACCTGAAATCATAGGATCTTCTCCTTAAGACAAGTAAATAAATGAGTCCAGCAACACTGACCTAGGAATTCCTTATTTATGCAATAAGCAAAATGCTTCAAACCCCAATGTAGCAGCACTGCTGTTGGGGATTATACATTGTGATATTTTTCATAAAACATCCACAGTGTCTGCCTGGATGATGCTCAGACCTGCATGATGCTGAGACTTGCACACTCTTTTTTTTTTGGAAAGCAAATTGCACTCAACCTACCAGATTAATGATGCTTATAAATAAATAAAAATCTACAATTTACTGTTAATAGAAGACCAGCTGGCATCCTACTGTGGAGCTGAAGGTGCAGGATGCACTGACAAAGATTGTTGCTGGGCTGCTGACTCATTTTTCATTTGCTTTCTGGGTGTTTTTCAGCATGAGGAACTTGCAAGCTACCATGCAGCTCTCTCTGTCCCAGTGTTATCTCACCCTCACAACAGAAATTAGTAATTAAAGTTTAATATGCAGCATTGAGATTATCTGCATCTCTCAAGGGGCCACTAGAAGGAAATTAGCAAAGAATGATGCAAGTTTGCTAGAAGGATTTGATAGCCAATTCTAATTTCATCAGCTTTGAGTGGGAAATTGAAAAGGCACCTCTGGGGGCACTCGCCATGTGTTTCCTGCAAGTTTCTCATTTAATAAACCAAGGCACATGGCATTTTCTGGACTTGCCCAGCAATTGCAATGATTTGTCCTGCAGGAGCTCCCTGCTCTGTTCTGATAACCCAAACTTCCTGGATAAAACAGTCACAGAAAGCTGGGAGGAAGAACAGCAGACGGACAATTGAAATGATATGCTGATTAGATGCCAAGATGCTTCTAATGCTGTGCCATGCCAGCAACTGAACAAGATAAAGCTGCTTGAGCTGAAACAACAATCAGCTTCTAACACCTTTTAGGGTTTTGTGCAAGAACAAGTTTTTGGTTTTGGCTTTTGTTTTTGTTTTTGTTTTTTTTTTTTAAGTTTATTCAAAAGGTTCAAGTGTTTTGGAAAGTTATGTGCTCATAGAAAACTCTATTTCAAAAACACTTTACCAGCTCTTTGAATACTCATTGAACCCAAGAGATGCCACTTTCTCCCCTGCATGATTTATGCTTTGTGCTGCTCCCAAGCCATTTCTCTTGGTGAAAACCAAGCAATGCCAGCAAATTACCCTTGTACCTTGCTGAGACCTCTTCTTTCCCCATTTACCAGTGCTCTCAATTTACAGTGGAGTAACCACAGGCAATTTTTCTGCATCCTGGCTATAGAATATTTATCTCAGAGAGATATTTACAGAAGATTTTTCTGATCCTGCCAGCCAGAGACCCACGTGTGACTACAAATGGCTGGTTTAGTAGCAATAGTCTCCAGAGAAGCTAAACCTTTTGGTGTGAAAGGGATGTGGCACAGAGTTGGGATCTCTTTCACTGAATTTTCTTTTCTGCAACCAAGAGGTTCACATTTCAAAATCTCTGTTCCCTGCTTCTCTGTATTTCAGGAAAGAATGAAACCCAGCTTGTTGCAGCTGTATTCTTCTCAAGCATGTAATAGTACTTGGAATCTAGAGGAAGAAGCTGAAATGAGAAAGTGAAAGAGTGAACAAAGACACAGGGCTGGTTTCTAATGTCTACTGGTCCAGTGGACATTACTCTGTACCACATCAGGTTCTTGAAAATAATTATTGCTGCTGGCCAGAGTTTCAAGATTGCCTGGAATCTTTAAGATTGTTCCTTCAGAAAGGAGCTGGCACTTGTGATTCAGATCCTTGGCTAGGAAAAGCCAGTTTTGCACCAAGAAAACTTCACACTCCCATCCAGCTCAGGTAAGGAAGTTTCAGGTGTCAGCTGCTTATCATTTTGATTACTGCTGTGTGAATTTGAAGGACAATTACCAGGTTAGCAAAGTCACTTTTCTCTTGAAAGTCCCTGTGTGTAATCTTAATTAAAGCCAACAAAGTGCAACTCCTTTTTTAAAAACAATTTAAGTACCTTTTATTGGAGTCTAATTAATGATTATAGTCACCAGGCTAAGTTTTCAAAAACAGCAATGAAAGGCAGAGGGCTTTATGCCATTCTTTGTTTATAGTTATGGAAAACAAAGAGCAAAGGCTGCAGTTTTATTTGACACATGAAACTTCTAATGAACACAGCAGCTTTGATTCTAGTGGGGTCACTAATTTTTACTTCAAATATAAAAGGTTGATGCCAACATTATTAGGAATAAATGTCCCAGAGAAATAGTAGTGGAACAAGAATTGATTTATTTTTTAATAAAGAGAAGCACATGCTGGTTTGCTTTTCTTTGTTCTGGTAAATGCTTCACTTTTCCCAGTGTATTCTGATGGTAACAGTTTGATGTGAAGGACAGAAGGGAGAAGAATGTTTAATTTCAAACTTGTTTTTTTTCCTAGCTGAGGAAATTTGAAAAAAAATTAAAGGTTTATTTTGAAGAAACACTTTTGTCTGCAACAAAGGACTTCTTCAAAATGTTTCTAAACTTTATTGACATTTCTTTAAAACAAGTTTTCATCTGAAAACACTTATTTTGAAGAACATAGTCTCTAGCAGAAGCAAAGAGCAGAGAAGACATCACACCAGTGTGGTTCACTTCACACAAGCATTTAAACCCACAAATCTAATCACTCACTCAGTCTTAGTTGCTCCTGATGGTTGCTGCAGTAATGGGCCTTTCCTACTGTACTGCTGCAAGATTGTCCAGAGGAGCTGAGGAATCTCCTCAACATCCTTAAAGCATCAGGAGCCAGGACTGGCAGCAATTAATTAATAATAAACAAATTAAGTGCTTCAAAAGATCCTCTCCCATCAGGATTTTGGATCTTTTGCTTTTGCACTGGTGTTGATTTATTCATTTCCATCAGACACCCTCCACTTTAGTCCCATGATTTAACTCTGCAGTACAGAGCACAGACCAAAGTATTCATTTGTATAGGTGAGGGAAAAACAAAAATCAGAGACTGATTTGTTTTGTTTGCCCCCTCAGCCCTTCACTTGAACAGAACTCTGCTACAGGACTTGCCTCCAATCTCTAGTTGCCCACCTCCCCTCTTTTATCCAACCTGACTGAATTCATTTGATGTAAATAAGAAAGAGGTTGCATAGCACAGAGTGTCTGGATCATCACACCTTTTCCAATTCCTTCAGCAATGCCAACATTCTATATTTCTATATTTTTTATATATTTATCATGCATCTGCAGGCTGCCCAAATGGAATAGCAGGCTGAGGATGATTAACTCCTCCTACGTGGCCTAGGTACCCAATGATCTGACCAGCTTCAGGTCTGTGTCCTTCCTGCAGTGAGATGCTTCATAGCTTCCCAGCTAAAAGTTCTCATCCCTCAGAAACTGAAGTTCACTAATTTTCCTTGTCCTGCCCCACCATCCGAACACAACATTTTGAAAGAGTTAATGTGCCAGAAACGAGTTCTTGTGTGTGCTGGCTTTGCATAAATAAGTTATTTAAAAATATATATTAGCCTGGAAAATAGCTCTTGTCATTGTTCTTTCTAACCACCCAATTGTCACACTGATTTACTTACACTGTGACCCTTCTAGATGGTGTAATTCTCACATTCTTCATATCAGGACACCACTGAAGGCACTGAAAAGTTACTACAAGTTGCAATCCGTGGCCTTTCCCACAGCTTGTTTTTTTCCCCCCTCTTCTGGTGAGACCTATATTGTCACTTAATGTTAAGGACTGTGCGGGAAGGTAATTTTGTTATTACCTGCTTCAAGGACAGCTTTATGAAGGTGAAAAACTCCATAACCAGAAGAGTTCACTAAGGGTACAGGCATACTAATTAAACAGCAACATTCTAATTATCCAGAGCTTGCTACTTGATATATTGACAAATATAAAGTAAAAATAAGGCTAGAAAAGATTAGCATAAAGCTATTTTGTATAGAACAAGATGACCCTTTGTGTTCAGAGCTGATCAATAATAATACCCTGAACTGTGAGAACTGAATGAACAAACTGTTTTAATTCATGCTAATTTACCAGGGAATAGGGACAGGCTGTGCTGCTGTCACCCACTGAACAAATAAGCTTAATACAGACTTTATGAATACAGTTTTAAATAGAACCCTTAAAATTTGTCCTGAAACCTTGCTAAAGTAAATATTATGTTGTAACTTCAACTTAAGTCAGCTGAAACTACAGAAATACATACATTTTAAAAAGTTGGGGTTTTTTTGTTTGTTTGTTTGCTTGTTTTCCACTTGAGACTCAGCAAAAATGGAATTAATTTTGCTTTGGAGGCTTGGGCTCTTTTATTGCAGAAATGAGATGAGATCCTAAAAGCTTTTCAGTGCCCACTAGCAGCTGAACAGACACTCACAACCATAAGCAAGAGAATTCTGGTGTCTCCTGTAATCCAAGAGGTATTGGGCCAAAATAATCTGATCTCTCTCTGACAGAGCCATCAGCAAGCCAGGAGAACCTGACCCACTGGGCAGCTCTGATGCAGCATGATGACACTGCAGTGCCTGAACAATTCCCCCTGGGGTGACTTCAGGTCCCTCCAGAAAACCAGTAGCTCTTGCTCCAGGCCACTGGCTGATTTCTCAATAGAACTGAAAGCCAGGATCATTCCTTAATAAAATACAAAGCTTATTCTCAGCCTGTAGAAGAGCCTTTTCTATAAACACCCTTTTTTGGAGGCTGCAACATCTAAGGCATTGGTGTGGTGAAGACCCCCACCACGTCTGCCCATCAGCTACCATACTGTGGGTGTAAGGAGAGAGGTCACACATCAACTAAACAGCATGCACCAGCTGGAGGCTCACAAATGTCACCTACAATTCTAAACTTCCTTTTCAAACAGAGGGCACATCTTATCCAGGGTGTGCTTCATGCCACGGGAGCATTTGAGCACTGCACTGAACAAACTGGTGGCATGCTTTCTGTAAAATAGAGCTGTAAACCTACCATGCTATATTAGGGTCACTCCAAAGAACACTAATCTCCCACAGTCAGTTCATCAAGGATTGTGGTACACGTTATCTAGGTGTGCAAACAAAATCTGAGAATTCCTGAGAATTCCTTCTGTACAGAGGACATTTCTGTTGTCCTCTGCTCTACTTTTGCCTTTAGATTCCTGGTTGTTAATTCTATACTTCCAGTTCCCACAAATTTAGTGCTCTACAAATTTTAATATATGTACATTCACCCCACTGTTGGTTTAAGTGTTTATTTTGGGTTTGCCAGAGAGATTTTGCTCAGTTTGCATACCTTGATTCCATTGTATTCATGTCACAACTCAGGAGGCAGAGAATAGACATGAAAAGGATTGGCTGGTTTGTGATTTCACCCATGCTTTCTCATTTTCATTTGGCAGGAGTTAACATTTTACTGCTGCTCTAGACTTCATAATTCTTTCTTCTGTTTTATAACCATCCCTCCTCTTCCAAACCATTGCAGAAGTACATTTAATTAAGGACTCCATTCTAAACTTTCTATATTAACCAAAGGAAGGTCTTAAAATTGTCAATTCCTTCCCATACTTACAAGGGGTCTGACAGTCTTATTATGTGTATATATAGCTATATATACATATGGATATAAAACCACATATACGTGCTTCTGAAGCATCTCAGTAACATACTAATGAGGCTTAAGACACACTAAGTAAGAGCTTAGAAGGTATTTTTCTGGTGCACTCCAATTAATTCTGATCCACCAGAAAGTGTCTGCTTGATGTGTTATCACAAATTACATTAATTCCTCCTTACTACTGGAAGGTAATGTGAAATTACATGTAAAGCAGGCTATGGGTAAGGAGCTCTCTGGACAGAAGCTGCTTAGTAATACTTCTTGAAGTTAGAATATGACTTAAAAAGTATAATTAACATGCTGTACTCAATTTTTTTTTTCCATACATTTGGAATGAGGCAGTGTTGTTCACCTACAGTGAACAGATCTCATGCAATAATTAACCACTTCTTAAAATGTCCATTTAGATTAATGGAAGTAATTCCACTAGAGATGAAAACTGGCTCACTACAAAATAAAGCATCTGAGCGACAGACTTTTCATCTGCATTAAAAAAAAAAAAAAATCTAACCAAAGAAGATATGAATGAAAGGACAGAGACATATCAGATATGTGCTGTCAAAAATCTCTTCTAGAACTTGCTTTGCTTTAGTTCCTTTCTAACCCACTGACAAGGATGATGTATCGTTTAGTACTTTAAAAGATTCTTCAGTAAGGCAGAAAAGTGATGAGAAGTTCTTTTGACCCTGGCACCCAGAATAATTATAATTATCTGCACTACTTAGCCTGAAAGGAATCGGACACTATTCGTGGTCTGTTAGTTCAGCTCTGATGTTTGATAATCTATACACACAAGTCATTGAAGGTCACTCAAGCTTAGAGTACTTCAAACACACTTAGTTAGCCCTTACTGAATAGGAAAGTGCAAGTGCCCCATTTTCTATTGCTATGACACTATTGAAAGACTGGAACTGCTGAAGGATGAAAATAATTTCATTTTATGTCTGCTGTGGAGAAAGATTTGAATAAACCCAGTTGTTTGGTTAGGCTGTAAATATGAAATACCTGCTGGGATATTGGAAAAGTGAAGACTAAGCAGAAGGAAAATGAAGCTGAAGGAAGTGAAGCTGGTTCTGTGCAACTAGTTAGAAGTGTTATCAGAATTTCCCCTTCCACCCACCTGCAGAAAAAAGAACTGAATAAGCATTCTTAAGTTACAGCTTTGCCTCAGCAGATCAGCAAGGGTAACTGGACTGCTTCTGGACAAATGTTTCCAAAATATCAAATACCCTGCATCACATGAGGAAAATATTTACTTAAAACTGAAACCACATAGGGACTTTGTGCAATTATTATAAGAGACTATGTTAGAAGAAAGTAAACCACAAATAACTGATCATCAATTAACTAGGTTATGTTTAAATGCAAGCAACTTGTATTTAAAAAACAGAGCAGACCTCTGTAGAGCTACTCACAAGACCTATGGAAATTCAACTGGGTTTCTGCCCAAAAGAGAAGGAGCCTTGGGACCATGATACAGAGGAGTCATGATGAGGAACACCAAAAGAACTTCTCTTCAATGAGAAAGGGCTACTTTGATCCCTGATCTCACCAAAAAGGATCAAAGGGAGCAGACCTTTCAGAGATGACATCTCTTTTTCACTGCTCCATATCTACTGAAAGCACCAGACTTTCAGCAGGTGCAAGAGTATCCACACAAGACCAAACTTCTACACTCCAAAATACAGGTCCAATGTGACAAGATTACACCTGATTCTCTGCTGCTGCACTGCCAGAGCCTTCCAGCTTTTCCAGAAATCAATATTCTTGCACTGATACAAAATTAGCATTAGAGAGCAGAGACTCAGTCCTCAGTATTGATTCCAGTCATCTCTGACTCGAGCCTGTTTGTAGCAGCAAAACACTTCTAAATGTATAATCTCTTTACAAGTACATTATAATCTTTTAAGACTGTCAGAGAAATACATTTTCTTTGCTATTGTATAGTCTGCTTCTATGTGAAAAAAAAATCAGGTCAGGAAAGATGCAGCCTATGTGTGATTTTGAGAGACATACCTAACTCCCTAGGTACTTCTCTTTCTGAAGTTGCAATTTCTTATTTGGAAATCATCTTTATTGCATGCCCAACTGCCAGCTTCCAACATTTGTCATCCTTTTTGCCTGGCTGAACCAATGCTGAGATGAGAATAAGTTTTTTTGTATTCTGCAGGCATCACCTCTAAGAGCTTTGCTTACCAAGTTTTAACGACTGGGGAAGGTACATGAGAAGCCAGGTGGCTCTCAAATAGCCCTTATCTGGTGACACAGTGAGCATTTCAACACAACCTCATTCTGAATAAGTTGGAAGTGCTACCAAGAAAAGTCTGAAGATGGTTTTGCTGCTCCCCCAAAATTTCAGAAAAAAGTTGTAGATTAAAAGCTTTTTGTTAACCATCCCCCACCCTACATCCCATGACTATCAAGTTATTAAAAAACCTCAAGTTATTAAAAAAACATCCTGAATGGATTTTTTTTTAAATATTGTCCTAATCCTATCTACATCCTCAATATTTGTTGTAAAATTTTTCACTTCTTATAAATATTCAAGCTAAACACGGGCATAGTTCTGCTGAAGCTTTATAGTAGCAAGGTAGTGTACTTAAATCTCAGCTTAAAAGGAATCAATACACAATTATTTTTTTATACAACTACATTACTCAGCTTTTCCTTCAGATTTCTCTATTAATCTTGGATTCATTTTCTTTACATTTTCTTAATGCCATTATTGGGGATTGTATGTGAGATACCTACTAAAAAAAAGTATTTTCATATATTATAAGGAAAAAAAAAACCTATATTCAGGTAAAAGATCGAAGCTACAATTTTATTTTGATAACCCAATAACATTGCATATTCCTTAGTTTAGCACAAATAAATCATGCTGTGGTAAAGAATGGTATTGGAACTGTCAGACAAGGATGTAGGTATTTCCTTTTTTGGGGTTTAAAGTGGTATATTTCCTGTTCTCTCAAGTATCTGTGATCACCATGGAAAATATCAGTGCCCCAGCATTTATCCTCCAGGGGTCCCACACCCCAGGTCTGCATTTTTCCTATTGAAAACCCTTTCACTGAACTCAACTGCTCCTAAATATTCAAGCCCAGCCATGTACTCAGAACAACAACTTCTCAGTCAATCACCTCCAAATAGTGCTGGGAAAAAAGGTTATTCAGATTCACATAACTCCTTTTGTCATACAAGCCAGGATTTTAAAATTCATAATAGAATAAAAAGAAGGAAAAACCTTGCCAGCAAGTACCCATCAGAAAGTGGTTTCTGGAAATGGCTCATGGATATATTGAGTTTTCTTAATAGCTTGCCATTGTTGATTTGGGAGATTTTGAAGGGTCTCTCTCCTGGCAAGAAAATTGACCACTCCACCCCCAGGTCTCAGTCACTGCAAATTAAAGATATAAGCTCTAAGAAATAGTCCTCAAAGACTATAAGACTTGTTTGCCCAAATATTGGATGGAGGAAGAACTCCCAACAAAAGAGGGTTCCAGATGTGTTAATACACATTCTGCAGTTTTATCTGAAGCTTGATGCTTCTTTTCCCTCCTCATTCTGCTTCATTGTCAGACTTCCTCAGTTACCATCTCCCATAAAGTTCCTTAAAATCGTGGAGTAATAAAAATTATACAAGTCAGATAAAAAATATTAAAGCCAAAGACACACCTCAGTACAAAGACAACAATTCTGCTTTCCTTGAACTAGTATAAATTCAGATCAGTTTGAGATCTTAAGCAGGGTTACTTATAGTTATAAAAAAATTAGTTATAAAAAATATAGTTATAAAAAAAAAAATAAAAATCAATGTGGCTTTTGAATTCTTCCTGTTTATCAGGCACCCTGACCAGTTTTTAGATCCACAGGCAGAAATTGTCAATCCTCACAGACCCCAGGATCTCCTTTTTGGTTTCAGAAAACAGACTTTGATGACAGCAAGTTTATTCTCAGCATCTTTTTTTTCCGACTCAAATGATGAGTAAAGATTCCAGAAGGTATCAAAGGCAGAGAAAATTGTGTGATCATCATACAATGAACAGAAGACAGTTTAGCATTAAACTCATAATGTGAAGCTATCACCCTATAATTACCTTCTTTTCCAAATTAACTTCAACTGGAACAACTTCAGCTGTTGACAGAGCACCAAGGAACATGAAAAAAACTCAAACAAAAAACCAAACAAAAATTACAAAACCAAAACCAAACAAAAAACCCCAAACAAACAAAAAACTGGGGGGGAGAGCTGGGGAATGGAATGATAAAATGAGAAATTGAGTCAATATCAGTGAAAACCAAGGCTGTCAGCAGGAGAGAAAAACAAAACCAGAGCCTAAAACACTGAAGAGGAAACAGAGGAAAGTAGTAAGTAAAGCATTTGTGCTCCCAGCACTATGAAAGAATTCAGATTTATGTGGAGAACTTGATTTATGATCATAACTGGGTAAGGTTTACAGGCACCATGGAGAACAAACCGACTGGAAAAAGACAGATGTCATCTTGAGTTACAGGTTCCAGGCCACTCAGTCATTCATCCTACAAAGAGTGGGATTCTTAAAGATGTGGAGTATGTTGGTTTTTTTCCTTGTTACTGTGATGCTCTAAGTGCATATTTGTGAAGAATAAAAAGAACAGATTACAATTTAACAGAAAAACCCAAAACTTTTGGATACCAGTCTTCCTCACTTCTCACATAATCAATCAAAACTTTAATAGATGTGGCCCTCAAAGGAAAATGAGCTGATACTGTCTTTTAAGAATGACAAAACTCTTGGGGGAAAAAGCAGCCTTTGATCTATTTGCTGTTTCACCCACCTAAGAGCAAGTCTCAATTTATTTCTAGCACACTGCCAATTTCCTTGTTAGACATTAGTGGTCATTAACATCTTGGCTTATCTGAAGAACTTTGCCATTCAATTGCTTCTTCACTCTTCACAACAATACTTCATGTGGCTTATTTCTGGAATGAATGATCACTTTTTTAAAAGAGGATTTGGCAATTATTTGTGACTTTTGAGTGTCTGTGATGTTCGAGGAAGCAGCCAACAGGCAGCAGAGCTCAATTTAGGCTGTCAGAGAGTTCAATGTTTATCATTAAGTTTTATAGGAAGCAGACTAGAAAATCTTGATTATCAGGACTTACTTCAATATGCTGAAATCTGCTACCTGTCTCATACTTGGACAACTTGTTAGCCAGTATTAGTATTAAATAGGCTCTGGTTAGGAAAGGCCATGAACAGCACAACAGAGAACCCCATGTATGTTCCAGGTCTGTAACAGAGACTCTTCCTTTGCTTCTTCTCCTTGGTGACCAAAGATGAAAGGAAAATTCAACTAACCTTAGGCTGCAAAAACTGCTTGCCCAGAAATGAGAACCACTGGGTTATCAGAACTGCTTTATACCTGGCACACTTTATTTTCAAACCCAAGGCAGGATGACCTACACAAAGACACCTGCAGTTGGCATTTGTGGCTAACAAGAGCTGTCTCTGCTCACAGGAAGGCAGAAATAATGCTTTGCTTGCGGGGCTTTTGCCTTACAGAAGTGCTAAACAAAAATTGCCTGGTTATTGCTAGCAGCACAGACACACTGGGGCTTGCCACACACCCACAGAACTGGGAGCTCTCTTGTTCTTGCCACATGGCACTTGAAACTGCTACCACACACCAGCCACTTCCCTTCAGTTTACCAGCTTGTAAGTTAAACTGTATTTTAATGCAAGCATAAACATATTTGTTGGCTTGTTTGTTGGTTGTTGTTATTTTGTTTTGGTTTTCCATCTAGCATAAATTACACAGGCACCTTGCAGCCATAAACCAGCCACCTATTTAATGAGGCAGAGTCCTTGAGAGTGTTGCAATGCCTTTAACTCAACAGAGACTGTGCCCGAAGAGGAGCTGTGCTTAGCCCTGGTGAGGCCACAGCTTGAGTCCTGTGTCCAGTTCTGGGCCCTTCAGCTCAGGAAGGAGATTGAGGTGCTAGAGCAGGTCCAGAGAAGAGCAAGGAGGCTGTGAAGGGATCCAGCACAAGTCCTGTGAGGAAGGGCTGAGGGAGCTGGGGGTGTTGAGGCTGGAGAAGAGGAGGCTCAGGGGAGACCTCATCACTCTCTACAACTCCCTGAAAGGAGGTTGGAGCCGGGGGGGGGTTGGGCTCTTTTCCCAGGCAACTCTCAGCAAGACAAGAGGGCACGGTCTCAAGTTGTGCCAGGGGAGGTTTAGGTTGGAGATTAGAAAGAATTTCTTTCTGGAGAGGGTGATCAGCCATTGGAATGGGCTGCCCAGGGAAGTAGTGGATTCTCCGTGTCTGGAGATATTTCAAAAGAGACTGGATGTGGCACTCAGTGCCATGGGCTGGGAACTGCAGCGGGAGTGGATCAAGGGTTGGACTTGATGATCTCTGAGGTCCCTTCCAACCCAGCCAGTTCTATGATTCTATGGTTTGGGTAGTCCTTAAGGCAACAAGCACATGGACTATGCTGCAGTCAGGACACACACTCCAAACATCAGCTCTAACAGGCAGATTTACCATGCATAAAAATAATGAGACATCTTTCCATGCTTTTCTCATAATTTTGGTGCTATTTTGAAGCTATTAGTGCTTCTAAAGTCTTGCAGACACCTTATGGAAACTCCTACCTGCATTCACTGATAGTAAGTCAACACTTACACAACAGAAACGCTCAATGAACTAGGAAATTAAGAATCTGTAATATTAGATATGACACAAGTTCTCTAAATGGTGCTCCTTCCTGCAAACTCATTAACTCTTAACTTCCTTGACTGAAAAAGAAGGAAGAAAAAAAAAAACACCCTACCAAACATTCCTCTTAACAGAAATTACCCACTGCACAGTTTTGGGTTTTGTTTTTTTTTTTATGATGAGCTACATCTGGCAGCCTGAGCACATCTGCATCCTTCCTCCTCTTGATACATATCCTTAATTCATTTCCAGCCATGATGTGACAATGTTTTCCAGGCAAATGAACCCTCAGTTTTTCATACTGTATGGAAATTTCAAGAAAGAAGCATTTTTCACACTAAAAGAATTCCTTTCTAATCTTGTTAAAACTCGCCCACCTGCTGTAAATGTAGTTACAGTAATTGGTGATACAGGAGGAACCTCACCAACCAATATATTTAAATTATTTACCATCTATAAGGCAATTGCTGTTTTCAGGGCAAGAGTAATGAACTAACTCAATATTATTGAAATCCTCCGAGATGGGGAGAATCAAGTACCTCATTGAGCTTACATGTCAATAACAACTTAATGATCATCATTATCTTCACTGGTCTCGATTACATCTTATAGGTTTTATTTTTCACCTGCACATGCAACAATTTTTAGCTATAAGAAGAGAAGAAAAATATTAATAAAGTCAGGATGGCTTTTTAAATGAATTCTGTCCCAAACCTGTGAAGACATTTTCAAACCAATTATGCTTTGGACACCCAAGTCAGCAAAGCCACCCAAGTTTCCACTCATTGAGTCAAGATGGCCAAATCTTAAAATGTTTAGAGTTTCAGGCCCTTTTACTAACTGCTGTGTGACTTATGGATTTTAAGCACTTTTCTTCACTGAGAGCTGCCACTGTGGACAACAAAAGAAGCAAAGCAAAGAGGCAGACATGCTCATTCCATGGCAGCCTGTCAGCTGTGTTGTTTTCTCTGGGGACAGCAATGCAGAACTGTAATTTTTTAAGCCCCTGACAGCTACAGAAGGTCTGTGCTTCCCCTGCTTCCTCTGACAGAAATAATAAGCCCTTTAAGAATGGACAAAAGCTTGAGGAAAGAAAAAAAAATGTTCTATATCCTTCTAGGTTGATTAATCAATACTTAATTATTTAGAAGCTCTAAATGGCTATCTTTGGCTGGCACGCATACAAACCATGTTTTCATCTGTCAATAAAGGCCAACAAATCAGATTGCAGGCAGGTAGCAGGGCACTGCTGTCTAGAAAAAGTTCACTCCATTTGCTGCACTTCACCATTTCATTTCAAAGGTGTTTATGTCACACTTAATGAGGTAAGGGACAGCCAAGGCCTCACTTGCAGGTCTTAAATATCACTGTCTGATAAATGGAGCAAACTGGGAATAAGTACTTTGCAGAATCCATTTTTTAAAGCCCTAATAATGTAATCATAGGCCTGAGCAGAAACTGGTTAATTGGATCATCCACGTGTTGTTCCAGGAGTAAGATGTGTATTCCTGTGATTAATTCATTAGAGTGTGCTTTTACTGAAGTTAACCTGAGAGGTCTGAACTGAGGCAACACGTCACTGGGTGGCTGTTGTGCTGCTGCAGAAATCATGAACTATTGCCTCAAATTCTCTCTTCCTCTGCCTGCAACAGGGATCTCATGGACTGAGCTGGTGGCCAGCACAGGCATCACTCCCCAGAGCTCTGAGTAAGGGCAGTGAATTCACAGAGTCCCTCTCAAGCAATGGGAATGCCTGACCTATGTCAAATGGTGTGCCAAGTTTTTCCTGTTCCCATTTAAAAGAAGTAGTTTAGCTAAAGGGAAGGCAACAGCTTCTCAAGCTCAGCCAATATCCCAGCTGAGATATTCCACCAGTGGTCTCTCTGCTCCTTTGGTTCCAGCAAGTGATCTTCTGCTCTGGCAGTGTCCCTCACCTGCTGGGGAATCCATCTAGAGACTTTTAGGAAGATGGTGTCATATCCATATTTGTACTCCTAGCAGAATTGCCATCAGTAAATACTGCTCAAGTGTCCATAGAGGAGAAATTAGCTGCTTACCAGCTGTGAGTGCCTACAGACACTGGGTGCTTGCCATTCACACAGGCAAGAGAGAGCATGAAATTACATTTCACTGAGGGAAAGAAAAGAGAAATCTTTTACTGTCCACCTCAAACAAGATTATAATCCCCATTCCAGAAAGCAGTCAGAATGATAATGGCTTCTCACGCTTTCCAAGATCTCTAGATAAAAGCTACTAAATATAAATATTAGTTATAACTCAATATTTCTCAAAGGCCTATGCTGAAATTTATTATTTACTGTACTAGGTACTGTATAAGCACACAGCTAGAAACCAGCTTTGCCTCTAGACTGGGCTGCTGGGAAATCAGCAACTACAGCTAGAAGGATAAAGCAAACCTAATGACTTCTTTCATCATGGCTATTCTAGCTCTGATTCTTGTACTCCGTAGAAGCCATAAATCTTTAACCCTACAAAATAGCAAGAAGCTAGGGTTAACAGAATTATTTCCTAATCCTTAAACCAAGTTGTAAGGACAGATATCTATTTGCCTTTCTTATATCTTATCCGTTCTTGAGATCTGAAGTGCTGTGAACAAAGAAAAGTTTTCTTTTTAAAGACTCGTGCTGGACAGGAAAACTTTCTGTTGCTTTCAGAGTTTATCTGCCAGTTAAAGGAGGATGAAATGAATGCATGCATGTGCTTGAATGAGATATTTTAGTACTAAGTGCACTGGGACTTCCTATGACCCTATCAAGTGGGGTTAGCCAGTCGTTAATTCAGATAACGCCATTTATTATCATAATCTTTTGCTTATACTATTGTTGGGCATACCACTTATCCTAATTTGCATATGTAGATTGATATGCAATCATTTCATTAATTTTAATGCTTTTTCTTAATCCCATCAAGATTAACACTTTGCCTTAAAAGTTCTATACAACATATTTGCAACCATTATGTGTTACACTAACATGAGTATGGGTGAATCAAAACGAAGTGCCTTAATTTGAATGTAGTTATATGTTGGAAACTACACCAAAAAACAAATATACTGCTGCCTTTTTCCACAGCTGGATGCTTGTATTTGTTGGGAACATTGCAGTTCCTCTTTACATTGGATATGGATTTCAGGCAGGAGTTTTGGGGGCCATCTATGGTGACTCTTGTAAAGATGCTGTACAGTGAGATGTCCCAGCATGGCCAGACTGGCTGGGGAGGACTGGAAGGCAATTCACTCACTGTTACTTCTCACATTAGTGGAGAGGTTCTCTCTCACAGGATAACACCAGCAGGGACAAAAGAAATCCTACGGATAAGTCTAAAAGGAAATGGAATAAATAGGGACTAATGGAAATATTAAAAAATTTTAAAATTAACTCTAACTCTTACAATTTAGCATTTAACATTAAAAAAGTATATAACCCAGGAAAAGCAGACCCTTGAAGCTGTTTAGGCTCAAGATTATTTAATACTAAATACAGATTAGGAACAGCATGTTCAGCATTCAACCAAATTATAATATTAATTTTAATATTTACATTAATTCAACCTAATGACATCTTAATTTTATAGTATACTTGGTGCACACAGAGTATTTGAATGGAGACATCTCCACTTCATTCACAGAAGATTAATGTGTTGCAAGCAGCTTTTATTACTGTTTAAGTCCTATTTAGATTACAGTACTTTGCTAAACCTGTTGAGCAGATATTAGCTAGGAATTTCAGTAACCAAAAATTCAAACAGCCAAATTCACTTTATTGTTGCATTGGAAAGGAAGCTGGATTTTTGAGTTTACTGGCAGAGGAGAACTAATTGAAATCTGTCTCAAAATTTTGTGTAGATGCTTCCTTACATTTAGCTTAATAAAAATCAAGGTTTCTGAATGTATGGTTTGATTTCCTGCATTTTTATAGCTCTGAATAAGCAGCTGAAAGAATTAATTTCATTGTGCATTTATATTGGTGTGACTGAGTTCAAGATTTGACCCATTTAAGTGTATGCAAGAGGAAATATCTCTAGCACTGAAATCTATCAGGCATCCTAATTAGGCCGTGAGGATTTATCAGAGATGAGTAGGTTTTCATCAAGCAAGTAAATATACATAATGTCCTCAGTTCTGAGAAACCTATCTGGAGATGCTTAAGGTAATAGATTCAGGCCAGTATGTTTTATTCATGACTTCCTTAAAGCTGGTGTTATTTTCCAAAGGGACAAAGTGCTTCTAAGTTTGAGTAATTACTCTGTTGCTCTGACCTTTTGCTGTTATTAGCCAACTGTGATAATATTGAGGACTTTAACTTCACTCAGGCTTCCCCTGAGTTCAGAGGACTCCTCCTGATCTCCCTCCTTCTTCCCAGACCATTTCTCAAACTCATCACCTCTTTCTACAAGGGCTTCAGCCAGCTCAGGGAACAGAGGGTATGGACATCACTGATGGAGACAAACAGCACTGCCTGCAACTCTCCTCTGAAGGCACTTTTGCTTGCCTTTGTTTTCAGTTTTACTGCTTTTAGCAGTCATGTGTTTTCCTCATTCCAAGTTAGCCAGGAATAAATTTATTTTTTTTAATTAAACCATCTGCTGGTACTCTGTCCACTTCAAAGACATTCTAGGCAGACTCCTTGGTTGTGGGAGTCTGGGCAACATGTAGCATGGAGCCTGATTTCTCAATATATATTCTTAAAATATGTTTGTATTATTGTCTAGAAAGGAAAAGAACCTAGAACAGCAGCAGAACAGCAGAAGTATTGCAGAACACCAACAATTTAGAGTACAGGACTCTGTAAAAGTTTCTCCCAAAATCTCTGGTGACACAAGTGGTCTTGTGATAGCTGGGAGGAACTTTCAACAGCATTGGTATTATTTTAAAGATGTTCTTGCTTAGCACCTCATCCAACAAAAGCAGTCAAGTGAGAGCACACACTTATCTATCTATCTGGCTTTGGTAGGGGAGAATTTAATTCCATGGACATGAAACTTGCACCAAATCATAATTAATTTTTAATTAAGCTGTGCCTTTTTTCATTCTCTTTTATTCATTTTAATGGTCCCCAAATACTACTCCAGGTGTTCTCAGTACAAGCCCCTGCTGCAGGAGAGATGAATAAAGACCATGTCCATCATTTGGGCAACACCACTGCTTCTATTTAGCTTGGCATTTCCAGCACTCACACACTGTGCTGAGACCTGGAGTTCAGAGAGGTGTTGGTGTTAAATGAATCCATCCAAGCCCTGGAATCCAATGCCTGTTGTATTCCTCAGGAAATCTCTTCTGGGTACCCTGCACTCCCTCCCCACCTCTGTCCCCCACTCAGCCATACTCTGGAGCTTGAGTAGTCTTATCAGTGGCAGTGTGAGGAACCCTGGCACACACAAAGAAGCCTCCTCTTAACACCACCAGTGGTCAGGGTGGTGCAGAGGCATCTGAGACACCACAGCAATGTCTGCAGTGCAGGGGAATTAGCTCCTGTTCTGCAAATACCAACCTAAATCTTTCCTTATTAACACCAAGTGCACCTCAGCCATGTCTGGACAAGTCAAGATGCATCCTCCTGCTGGATTCCAAACAGCTCAGAGCATCCTCAGCATCCCTGCTGCCAGCACTGATGCTGTGCTCACAGCAGCTCAGCTCCCAGTTTTGGATAGTGAAGTTCTGCTAAGGGATCAATGGCAACAGAAGCCTTTCCACTGAACAGAGAAATGTGGCACACAGTGTGCAAGCTGGATACACAAAAGTTGATGAGGATTTTTTGATCCAAGCACATGCAAAATCCTACTAATTAGCATCTTTTAGCATAAGATACAAAATAAGAACATTGAGAACACCTAGATATAGATCAAACTCCTCTATAGGACATGATGTCATACTGAAAGTGAATGAAGAGAACGTTTTCTACAGCAGATTAGTGTTCTTTTTGATGTTGACTGCAAGCTTTAATTAAAATTTCAGATACTATTATCATGCCACATAATTAAAAAGAATAAACACTACTCAAGTTTAGAAAAGAGACACGATTTACAGCTTGTTTCTTTTTGTTTTAAGTTGGAACATGGAAATTCCTTTAGATGTGGAAGAACATTTCCAAGAACTCGAATGTAAAGATGATTCTTATATTATCCTGAAAAAGATACAAAAATTTGTTCCAGAACACCAAATTTGTCAAATTTCTCAGCTTTATGCCAGACTGATTGCAAAGAATCCAGTCTTTTCTTTTACTGCCTCAGCCCAAGAAGGCTGTAAATGCCTTTTTTTAAAAAACAAAACAAAACTAAAAAAATCTGTGTCCTCAGAAGCTTCTACTACACTTTGCAGTATATTTTATTTTATGTCCCTGTTACAGATTTTCCCTTTAAAGCAATGCTTCCTTTCAGCTGTTTATAATGGGGGAAAAAAAGTCTAATTCTTTCTCCTGGGCTTTTTTTTTAGCATAGGAAGGTCTCTCATCTCCTTACACATTCAGCAGGTGACAATCCAATAGCAAGGACTGAGTTTTAGTGTCAGGCCCAGACCCTGCACTCACAGTGAGGGAGATGCTCACATTCCCTTTCCATTTTTCATGACTTCCAACATGTTCAATTTGTTTCTCAGTCTCCAAACCTAAGTGTGACAAATTCAGGAGAAAAGCCTCATCTTTATTTCGAACAACATTTACCCCTTGAAAAGGATGCCTCAAGCCCACTTTATGTTGCCAAAGCAGAATGTGGATCAACCACAGCAGGCTGGAGGCTCTGCCTGGAGGATTACATGGTCCTGCCTGGCAGCCCTGAGCGAGTTGACCACCATCCTCCCCAGCACCTTTATAGGAACTGCCTGAAGCACTCCAAAGCAGAAAAAAGAAAATGTCTGTCCTCACCATATACACACAGGCTCTGGGTATTTCTACCATAATAATAGATCTCTAAAGACTGCAATCTGGATTAAAATTAGGATTACACCATGCTAAGACAACTGCCTTTCATGCAGAAAACAAACTAACAAACAAAAAACAACCACCCCCAAAACCTTTGGAATAAATCAGGTTTGGGTAAAAATTTGCAGTTGGAGTTTCTTCACAGTCCTTGAATTATTTGATTTCTATTTAAGATCAAAAGCGTTAACGCTTTATCTGATCTATACGTTCTTTTGTATGCAATATATACATAGCTGAGCTCCTTCATCTATAGAAAAGGATACAGAAAAAGCAGGCATTCATTTCTGCAACTCTACCAACATACAAGTTTCTCCTCAGCAGTAGCTATCTTATAAAGAATTTCTATTTCATTGCCTAAAGAGTGTGGGTTCAGAGAAAACTTTTCAAAAGCTGAATGTTTTATTTTTTTTACCCCTCAGGAAGCTACTAAAGCCAGGAGGCAAAGCAAAGATCAAAGTTTGCTGCTTAACTGGAAGAACATGACAGTCCAAGGCAGAGCAGATCAGTAACTGTGACATCACTGGGAAAAAAGAACACAAACCCACTAAACCTTTTTTTGTCATTTAATGCCTTTGGCCAGTGTGCATCTTTGGGATGAATGGACATGCTTTGAGTCTGTTGGTGTTAGTTACTGATTGTTGGGTTCATCTCTGGGAACCTGGGAGCCTTTTCTGCCAGGACTACACAGTCAGAGAAATGGAGCAGGGCAAGGAAGAAACCTGGTCCATAGGGATGCACCTTACATCCTGGCAGCCCTGCACACCCCCTGGACGAATGAGGAAGCAACCTGAGCATCATGAAGCACAGCACACAACCCAAAACTCCATCTAGATAGGGATGAGAGTCTTGGAGCTCACCAGCTCTGAGCCTGGAGAAAGAGGAGGAAGGAGCTTTGAAATGGTTGCTCCTCAGCACCCAACTTTGCAATCAGAAGTGTGCTGAGTAGCAGCAAATTAGGCAAGACTTCTCCAGAGTAGTCTGCTCACAAGTGTGGCTTTTAAGCTGGAGATGTAAAGAGAGTGATTCTGAGCTCAGTTACCCACTGGTGGCTTTTGGAAAATGGATAAATCCATTTATCAGTGCTTTCTTCACCAAGACAGCATCTTAAAGAAAAAGCAGATTATCCTCTACAACAGTTTTATTCCAGACTAGTGCTAATTTTATTTTCACTCTTTAATAGGGTTCACTTCCCAGTACTTTCTTAGTTGCATCCATTTTCTCCACCTAAACCTTAGGGAACTTTTTTTTTTTAAAGCCAATAATATTGACTTGATTGGGCCTTTGTGTGGACATCTGGAACTGTGTTTCTTGAGTTGCTTGCAGATACTGCTATTATTAATAAAGTCAATAAAAATAGTGCATTTTACCCAGTAACTAAGCAGAAGAAACAGTTGCCCAGTGGAAGTGTCAATTAAAGTTTGTTCAGCCAACAGGGATGATTGGCTGCTAATAAGGGAATTTCTTTGAAAATCCTTATCCAGCATCTCCACTCTGAGAACAAAGTACAGTGTGTATCTTTTCCAGTGTGGTCAAGCTCATCCAGCCTCATCTACATGAGATGGCTCCACTGTGGCATGATTCATAACACCACATAATGTGCTTAGTGGAGGGATGGCTAATAAATGAATAATCATAAATGCAACCCTACAATTTAATTTATGGTAGTTGGAGAAATTCTCTCATTGGCCCTTGCAGCTATAAATGATTGTGTGATCTACAAGCAAATCTGAAAAGGAAAAACATGTTGACAACACATTGTAGATGAGTCATTTGTAACAATTGTTTCATTACAATTGCAGCATCTTCAAACAGATGCTATGATAATATGAGGAGTATGTAAATTTCATAACCAATTCTTAGAGCTGGACTTCACAGATAAGCTGCCAGCAAATATGAAAATACTTGAAAGACCTTAAAAAAATTGATATTTCTTTAAAAACTTCCCATTAAAACCAGACACAAAAGTTTATTTTTTTTCTTTTGATCTTCATAGATTTTAATTTCCCTTTAATTCAAATGGGCTCCTTTCAACTTTGATGGATATGAGCACATACACGTATACAGAACGTATAAAATATATATTAGCTTGTCTGCAGGCTGCAAAAAGAGCTTTAATTTGATGTTGTTTCAAAAGACTGAGGAGGATTGCCTTTAATAGGCTCAGAAGAGTGGCAAGGGTGGCAGCTTGCATGTTTGGGCTCTGAAAAGGAAATGTAGAGGGGGAAATAAAGGAGACATGGGATGAAGTTGCTGAGGGCAGCAATCTTCCCTTCCCCTTGCCCCTCAGCCAGGGCAGCAAGCTGGGGAGGATGCAACCCCCTGTCTGCTACAGCTGAAAGGCAGATAAAACTTGACTGCCCCTTGGCAGGGGCAGGACAGATCTCTGACATTGCCCATGTCTGCTCCTGTCTGAGAGCACCCAGACCTGGCACCCCCTTCTGACCACATTTAGCTCATGTTTCTCCTGGAAAGGGTCCTGCAGGCAGAAAAGACACAGGCAGAGCAAGTTGCCCAACTACTGCCCTACCCCAAACAGCTCACACCAGCTCTCTTCTCCTCAAGCAGAGCCCTCCCAGCCAGTACAGACACCAAATCCCATTCCTGGAACTTGCATGGAAAGCAGACTGAAGATGAAGCACAGGGAAGTAGACTCGGCAGCCTTGCTCCTACTTCTTTACCTTCCAACTCAAACCCTACAATTTTATTAAATTACTTCAGCCTTGTGAAATCTGTATTAGCAGAACTTTAAGTCACTGAGTTTGATCATTGTTTCATATTATTGGTAGCTGCAAAATCAAGATAAGAGTTCTCTCAAAGTTTTGTAGTGTGAAGGTCATGTGTTCAACAGTAGTAATTATGATTCACTTTGGGATGAAACTGCATTATTTTAGTGTTGCTGGGTTTTCCTCTCTGCAGCATGAAGATGTGCTCAGCTATTTCACTGGCTGTTAATGACAGCTGTTCTTTCACTAAGAAATAATGTACTTGCATAATCTATCTAATGTGTACTGGAGACACTAAGTAAATCATCACCCCATGGATGATGAGCATTATCACTGTGTGCCATAACAATCAGACCTAATGAGGCTTTCCACTTGCCTGCCACCAACAACCTCTTTTGTTTACCAAGCTTCTCTATGCTGATTGTCTGCTGAAATTACAATCCATTCAGTTCCCATGGCACATCTTTTATATCAGTAGCTGTAAAGGAAAGAGATGGAATTTGTGTTCTGAAGGTATGAGGAGCGTCTCTGATAATCTGGGATGAAAAGCATTTTCTTCACTCACTGGATGGGACAAAAATATTGAAAGTTTTGTTATCTCCTTGTCTATTCTGCATGGCACACTTCAAGGGTTTGGTGTTGTCCAACACAAACATGCAAACAGGAAAGGCAGAAAAATCCAGGAGATGAACCAGGACCTTCTCTGTCTACCCGAGACCCCAGCTCTCTTAGATCTTGCTCTGGATATGATATTGTCTTTATAGATTCATCTTTCATTAAAACACTCTGAAGGAATAGCTCCAACTATTCCCTCCAGTACAGTAAGAAGTTCACGTTACTCTATTTCCCAGCTTTCACAGGAACTGCATCATTTCAGAAACTGGGCAAACATTTCTGGATTTTAGACATGTGGGCTTGCACCTCAAGAACTTCATGTGCAAGCATCTCAAAGAAACACCTGATTGAGGCATTATCATCATGTCACAGCTTTAAATCAGTGTCAGCTGGACCAAGATAAGGCCACACAGGGCCCCTTTTGTGCTCCATGAACTGAGTGAATTGCAGTTTGCTGTGAAATACAAATAAGCTGAACAGGCTTTAGATTTCACACAAAAAAATAGTCATAAGGTTAACATTAAAAGTACTCAGGAGAGGATGCCATCTGAAATGCAAACACAAAGCCTGTCATCTCCCAGATTTCTAATATCAAGAATAAGCTCAAATTTACAGTGGTTCCCTGAAAACCATGATGTTTATTGTTATATTAAAATAAACTGCTTGAGATCTGAGTGTGAGGGAATGAGATTTGAAAGAGTTAAGGATGACCTTAGATTTGTTAAGCAAGAGATACAAGTAGTTTACCTAGAAAAATAATATCCTGAATACTTCCCCTATGAAAACTGAGGCTGGTCAGAATCATACCCTATTTTTTGTCATATGATGTGCTAAGACTATGGGAACATCATAGCTATCCTTTGTTCCCAGTTAAGTAGATAAAACTCTCCAGGTATTTAATTTTTTTTTTTACTTGCACATACACAGTGCTTAGAACATTTCCTCAGTTACAAACACTACCAAGGAGAGGAACAACTAAATTAACTGGAAGACAAGAACAACTTTGAAAGAAAGAAAGCTGCAACTCCAGGGGGTGACACGAGCTGCTCTAAGGAGACAAGAATCGACTCCTACAAAACAGACTTGGAAACAACTGAGCAGGTATTGTAGAAAAGGATCCAGGTGACCTCTCAAGCTGAATGTAAACTGAGCAAGCCAGCATTCTGAAAAGGACAAGTTGCCCATGTTGACCCTAGGGGACACATAAAAGCACTGATGAAATCTGAGCTATTTGTATCTAGTTTTGGATCCTGCATTTTCAAATGACCAAAGACAATCCAGAGATGAAATCTCAAATTGCTGTCACTACTCTTTGTACCCAAGAAAAATCTAAATGTACTCGATTGTTTAAATAGGTGAAGACATGAAAATGAAAGAGAGAACTCTACCTCCACAGCAACTGCAATGTAGCTCAAAGGGGGATATAATCTCTGTTTCCACACCAAATAAGCCTGGTAACAATTCAGGTGCAGTAGAGGATTCCTAACATCAAGTTAAACACTAAAAGCAAGAGGAGTGAACCACTGCCTGAGGAGATTGCTTGAAGGACTTTCAGAGTTGGGCTTCCATTGGCAGAGATTCTTAAAAAACAACTTACAGCTTGATAGCTACAGATCTCTCAAACCTTAGAGATGTTTCATGAGAACAGGGGGCAACAAGTGGAAAAGAGCAGCAGATTTCAGCCCGGCACTGTAGTTTGCAGGAGGCAGGGGCTGTGATCACAAGCTCTGGTGTAAGTGAGCATGCAGAAGTGACCAAAAGTTTCAATTTCTAAACCTGGCTTTTGTTAAAACAGAAGATGTTAAACTAGAACAAAGCAAGGCAACCTGATGTGCAGTCTGTGTGACAAAAGGTATCCCCACAAATCATCCCCTTGCCCACTGTGACCTTTTAGAAGACATCCAAATTTAACTCCAGCCTTGCTTTTCAAGCAACAGCTGCTAGGGACTTGTGTTGCAAGGAAACCTAAAATATGTGTCCTCCTACACAGTAAGCCACAAACCTCCATCACAAAATACAGCTCCTGTTTCAGGCATCCAAATAAAGAGTTAACGAGGGTAGGGTGGTGGTGGGTTTGGTAGGGTTTATTTCATTTGTTTCTTTTAAAAAAGCCAAGTTTTTCCTTTCTGGTCAGATGTGGACTTTCATGCCTTGACTATGTGTATTAACAAGGAGTTAGTTTTAATACAGTTAGGGCTCAATTTTGGCATCTGTTAATGCACCACTAGTTTGTTCAGATGCTGTGTCTGTTGCTTGGACAGGCAGCAATTTAAGAACATGAGGATTTCTTCTTTGGCCCTCAGTATAATGCCTAATTCTGTTACCAACATGTAAAATATGTGTAATTTGAATAAATTACATTGATTGTTCCATGCGTATTACACTTACATAAACAAGATTTCTAGTTTTCACTATTCCAGCAGATAAGTTGCATCATTTAGTGCTAATATTACTGAACAAATGGATTTAATATACAAAAGTCTTTCTCTGCCCAAATTAAAAAAGAACACTTACTGAGGATTATATTTCCATTTAATGAAAACAAATTGTTTTCATTTTCTCAATTTTGAGTCAGAAGTTCAGACCCAGTATTATCTGAGTTTTGTATAAAGGTATGCTTAATGGGAAAGAAGTTTTTTCTTCTGATGCTACAAGGTGATCCAGTGCAGGTTTTTGGAAGCAGCTTGGGTAGACAAGGGATGATGGAGCCTGAAGATGTGATGAGTTAACCACTTCACTGCTGTTCTGAAAAAAACCAGGTGATTCTTGTTCTGCACTGAGACAGCTCCTCTGAACCTCACGTGGCACATTGATTTGTCAGGTTGGTGGCCACCACACTTGCCCATCGCTTCAGTTGATACCTGTGCTTGCCGGGGGAGCCAGAAACAGGGTGTTACAGCACCCACCTTATGCCCCTGGTAAAAAGAAATAATCTCTGACAGAGAAGCTCTAAACCAGGCTGTTAAAACTTGCACAGAAATCCTTCCCACCCTGAGAAACATGAGATTGTCAGGGAGGGCGAGAAACAAATGCACAAAGTGACTGAGCTAGAGGGTTTCAGAGCTGTTCTGCTCCACATTAGGGATAAAAAGTGTGTGGAGTTCTTTCTGAAATTACTTTGGCTCAGCAGCCTGTCCATTGCCTCTCCTCTGGGTAATCTTGAAGCTTTGCCAGGATGCTATGTTCTTTGATGCAGATCATTTGTCATGATGAACAGTATTATGTAGAAGTTGTATTTTTCCCTTCTGCCTTTTGATTTGTAATATGAGAGATCATAATGTACATTTAATGTTAGGAGGCCCAAGTCATTTAAATCTTTAAAATCTGAACAATAGAGAGCTGCCTACTTAGAAGTGTCAAAACCAGCCCTTTGGATTCACTGTGTTCATACACTGCTTTCTTGAGCTGCTTTACAAATACAGTTCTAAAAGTTTCTTTCTCATAGCAAGGAAAACCAAGAAACCTTTTCCCCTCAATAAATAAAGATGACTACACATACAAGTGTTTTAGTCTGGATTTCACAGTCCTTTGTCAATACTAACATCTGACACTGGTTGCAACACGCTGAGCTGTCAGCATTCCCCTCTTTTTGCCCATTCCCTGCCTCCAGGACTCATCTTGTGAACACCTGCAATACCGAGCACTACAGTTCCCTCTCTTGCCTTTTTTTAAATTTTATTTTAAAGTAGATATGCAGGTGTGCTGCTTAACAGCACAAGATACAACTGCACACTCACGTTGACCAAACAGCCCTCAAGTGAGAGCTACACAGGGTGTAAGCAACCATCAGAGGCAGGAGCAGAGCACAAATGCACTGCCCTGGCAGGCAGGCACAGGGCTCTTCATCTCCAGGTTCCCTTTGTTCCCTCAGACTCTGTACAGAAGGCAATTATACACTTACTGCTAATGTGGCTCACCCTGCCAGAAGGGTACTTCCATTAATATTACATTGAGTATGTGAATAAATGCAGAATAAAGGTAGTTCTGTGGTTAAAAACATGATACTCTGAGCCCCACTTCTCTGAAAACAACAGCAAGAGGTACCTGGAGCAATAACAAGGGAAAGAGTCACATGACAGATCTTCAGAAAAAGCCTAAGTGCTTTGAGAAAGATCAATTACTACAGAATAGTAGTGCACTGCTGTCTGTCTTCTACCTTTATAGTGAAAAATGAAATATAAATAGCTTTTTGCAGTGGATAGGAATGCTCCCAGATTAAGGGAAAGTTTGCAGAGAAGTCTGAGGCCAATTCTGCTGACTTCCATTAGCAGTGCAGTGCTGTATACTGAGATTTGCAAGGCAGGGATAAATAACTACTCCAACTCCATCACTTCCAGAGGCCACTGCTACTTCTCTGATCAGCCCCAATCAGAAACCAACCCTCAAAAAGCAAAAATGTTTGGCAGCCCAAGTTAAAGGTCTATGGAGAAGCCCTTTTTGACAGCTGTTTAAAAGGGGGCGACTTTTAAAGGCAAACAGGAGACCACAGGAGAAAAATGAATATTTGGCTGTTTTCTTACAATGGCCAAAAAGAGCATGCAAAAATAACAGAAGTCTGAGAAAGAAGAAAAAGGTCATTGAACCACTACTGCCTAAGAAATAGAGATGTCTCATTTGTATGAATGTCAAAGCAAAAAGGCCCAAGTCTCTCAGGCTTTGCAAATGTCACCACTGCTATTATCTAGTTGTTGAATATTATCAGTTTGCTAAAGGTACATATTCTTCTAGACAGCTTTATGCTGAACTTGCAGAGTAAATCCAATGAAGCATGAATAAGGTCTGAATTTATGCCATCATGAAAAGTGCTTATACCTACTTCTTTCCCTTGATATCTTCATAAAAAGATATTTCATTAAAGGACATTGAAGATACTTTTCCAACTCAAATTCAGCTGTGAAGTGGAACAGGAATTTTGTTGCTGGCAGAGCAAGAGGCAGAACTGAAGTCAGGACAACCTGCAGCCAACTGGAATCCCCAGCAGGAGGGAGGAGATCCCATTCTCCTGTGCTGGGGCATCCACCAGAGTGCTGCCATTCAGCAGCAGGGCCACAGGAGCTTGGGAAGGAGAGGGCAAAGCACCAAGCACCACAACCTGCCAGTTCTCTGTTCCTATATGAACAAAGGCAGAGAGCACATGCATATCCAACATTAAACATCCACTGGTCTTGTGCAATTTATCCTACTTGTTCATCTCCACCTGTGTGCTTTTATTTCAGCTGTCTTTATATAACAACAAACTTGCACGCTGGGCAGGATGCAAACTAAAACTGGGTGCTTTGTTAAGAGTGCCAAAAATCACTTGAGATTGATAGCACACACTAAATTTGATTTTAACATCCTTGTCTTATTCCACATTACTTCAGAATCTCTGCAAAACTAGAAAAAATATTACAGACTGAGGATAAGTGAATGCTAAATTTCATCACAATAAGGCACACTAAGAAATAAGAGTAATTTTTCTCTTAAACTCTCAAAGTAATTTAAAAGCCTTGGTGAGTAGCTTAATAGACAAGAGCACTCTAGCTTCAAATGGATTTTAATGGGAGGGTAAGCACAAGAATAAAATCAGTTAATGAATACTATAAATAGATTAGTGAAAACTCTCAGCTCTTTTCTTTCCAAACTTCCTCCTACCACACCACCCATGGAACCACTTCCAGAATAATATGATCAAACAGCCCACATGAGAAATCAAATACTGCATCCGTGTGGAGTTCTCTACACTGAATTTTTTAGAAAGTTTATGCAAGCTTTTAGTTCCACAAAAGTGGGGTGTTGTAACTGTGCTAACAGTTGAGTCTGGAAAACACAGAGAATACCAACAGTTCAGTATTTTGGCTGCATTTGGTATGCAGTGAGATAGTGATAGTGAAAGGGTTTGAAACTTTGACAGTGAAGGGTTTTAGGAGATTTGTTGAGATGAGCTCTTTACAAGCTTTGTCAATTTACAGCCTCTGAAAACAGTAAATACTTTTGAAAACCTTGGCCATGAGCTCCCTGTTGCAATAAACCATAAATGAAATGGGGAAGAATTTTGCACCCTCTGTCATCTACCACCATGCCTACCCCAAGGGAGGGCATTCTAGACTTGGCACTTCAGGTTCTGTGCCTCTTCTAACTTTAGGAGTGATAAAACCAGAGCATTTGATGGATTGATTTAGAAGTGAGAGAATTTTACTTCTTTTCAACCTCCTAAGAACAAAAGAAAAAGAACAGACATACAAATGCCACCACTGCCAGAGATGATGATGCCAAGAATTAGGTTGTGATTTGCTATGGAACAATGCCAGATCAATAACCAGCAAGTGGGTGTTGCATCCACAGGAATGATAACCCAAACTCATCCCAGCATAATAAAACATGGCTGAAAGACAGATCTGACCTCCTTTTACTGATGTGGTTTTAATTATACAGTCATCTGAAAAAACAGCCAAAGGTCTTTCTTGGAGTACTTAACCAACAAGCCACAGCTGTATTCCCCTTTGACAGCCTGTGAAGTGTGTTTGAGAAATCTGTAGCCACCCTCAGCCTCCTGAGGGCTGCAGTGGGAAAGCAGGAGGTGACATAAGGAGCAGGAATGGTGTGGAGAGCACGCACATGGCCGAGTGCATCGGGCACAGCCCTGGTAGAATTTTGTCATCTGTTGAGGCCACTCGATTCTGATGATGAGCAGAAAACTCCCATTCATAAAAATTCCTGTGTGGTGGAACTCAATAAAATAGCAATCATAACTAAGCTGTGCAATGCAAGAACTAAGCAAAAGCAGGAGATAAACACAGCTTCCTGAGTGCTGTGTTTAAGTAGGGATTTACTTTTCTAGTATCTATGTGATAAAGATGTAACCAGGGAAATAGCCTATGGATGTTTATCCTTAGAGGTTCTCTGACTGCATGTCATACTTGCTTAAATTGCTCTTAAAGGGTTACAAATGAAGTTGTCCAATTATTCCATATTTGTTCTTTTAATTGCTTCTGTGCTGTTGCATCCTCAGTGACACATGTGGGGCTCTGAAGAGGGAAGGTCAAATCTGAAGCAGCAAACGTACCAATGGAGAAAACTGACCTCACTGAGCTTTTGGTGATGTCTAGATATTAAATTATATTACTGATCTAAGAGCAAGACACCTAAATTCTCAATAAAGTCAACACAGATAGAAGTGAGTATGAATGTGCATACTGCTCCCCAGGAAGACTCATTACATCATGAAAAAGATAAGAGATAAGAGGCGAGATTCCCCTGAGGCTTTTTTTCCCCACCACTGCTTATAGAAGAGACCCTGATGGGGAACACTCCCACCTGCAATGAATTTTCAGTGAATATGTCAGAGGAGGTAGCAAGGAAACATTAGACAAAACAGGTAAGATAAATGCTCATAGCTCAAGTTCAAGTTGAGGAAATAAGTTCAGGCAAAGAATCTGTTTGAAAGGCTACGGCAAATCAAACAGAAATAATGAAAAGAAGTAACCTTACCACAAGGAGGAAACAAACATTTGGAATAAATTAAGATTGAAGTCCCACAACACGGTTTTGCCACAGTGTCTGGCTAAATTGCTGCAGAAAAGCACTGATTCACTCCTTTGGCATCTGTGTAACTATCCCTGACTTGCACAGAATTTCAATGTCCAGTCAAAGAGAGGATGCTAATCACAGAAAATAGCAGAAGTATCATTTCAGTAATATGAATAGTCCCACATCCTTGAAGTTAATCGTGTAGCTAAGTGCTTTTCCTAGCTCATACCCTAAACAAGTAGCTTAGGCAGTGCAGAATTATACTGTCACAAGGACATGACAACTCATTCTCACTGCTAAGACATTCCAGATGAACCTGTTTTCATCTGTCAAGGTACACACTTGTAGCTGTCACATATTTGTGTTCAAAGCTGCTGTGCATGTAACAGCCCTTCTAATTTGAAAAACTCCAGATGAATCAATACGTATGAGAAGTCAATAAAATATTCAAAATCTGTATTTATGTGGATTTGCAACTCTTCATTAAAACATGAATTGACCATGAATCAACTCATAATCACTACTTATATATTTTTATGAAGTGTAATATACCTAATACATGTACATAGGCATTTCACAATACATGGAGAGGGAGGGAGCAAGATGAGATACTGCAATGATCCATTTAGTGCAAATGCACAGGCATCATACAGGAAAAAAATCCCCTAACTTTGTTGTTTTATGCAGCTGCAAACATTGAGGGTATGGTGGGTTGTGGCTGTTCTTCCTGGGAGGGGGCTGTTTCTGCTGTTTGGTTTTGAGGTGGTGTTGGTGTTTTGTTTTTTGTAATTGTTTGATGCTTTCTAGTTTTTGTTGCTTCTTTTTAAACACAGCTTGAACCTGATCCCACCTGACTCTGCCTGGACCCACCTATTAATGCCAAGCTACTCCAGTGCAAACCTTTCTCTGAGAGCATCATGCTGATCTCTGTGTACCCCTCAGCTCTCAGTATTCCAACCACATCAACACTTAGGCTAAAAACTTCATTTCAATCCACTGTGGCTGGAGGACTAAAGAGTTTTCTGGTTCTTACCTGGGGTTTGCTAGCCAAGGGGTTGTTATTACAGTCTGCTAAACTACTTATTTACAGCAAAGATTACTATCACACAGTAGAAAGACTGATAAACATGGTACACCTGGCCTCTTTATTTAGCTCCATTTTGCTGAGTACAGGAAAGAGTTTTAATCTGGCTTGGACACAGAGACATCCATACTGGAGCCAAGAGCAGTGCCAGCCATGGACAGGTGTACAGCAAAAAAGCAGGTGAAAAATAAATAAAGTTGTGAAAAGCTGGAGGATGCTTATCTCATCACAAAGAAGATGTGTGTGTCTCTTGCACTGGTTCGAGTCTTGCTGCCTGCTTTTACAGGGATTGGGTTTGTGCTGGAAGATGCCAGAGGAAAATGGGAGATCACAAAGTTAAGCTTGGAACCCTCCCCAAGTTTCTAAATTGATGACATTTGAACAGAGCTGTCTCTTCTGAATCTGAAGTAGCTCATTAGACATCTGATTAAAAGTAATTCCAAAAGAAAAATTAAAAAGAGTAAAAATTGTGACCTTCAGCCAGTGGAAAAACATATTTAGTGTAGTAGTGTTAAAATAAAGATGTTGTTCATTCAGATCTTGCTCTCAACTAAGTCCTGAAGGAGTAAGAGACAGACTCAAGCCCTGGAAACAAACTTAAAATACAAAATATTACAAAATACAAAATACTACTGGAAAATACAAACTTAAAGTCTGAGGGTGGTCTTCAGGGTTTAGCTAGCACTATGGCAAGAAAGGATGGGAATGCATGGGTTGTGGAAGAGCCTGTGATATTTCACCAAACCTGCACTATTGCCATAAAGGATGCAGTAACCTCAGCTTTATAGCTGCTGTGCTTACATTGGGGTTTTGACTTCCCATCAGTCTTTTTAGGTAACTCACACTTTAGAGAGGAGCAGACAAAAGCAAAGAAGCAGGAAGTCTGATCAGGGAAATACACAGCATCATCAAGGAAAGGAACAGCTACACTCTGAGTTCTTTAACCACCTCAGGTTCTGTGGAAAGGTAGAGTTGGATACAGAATATTTCATATGGGAGTCAAAATAAGCCACCTACATTTTCTTGCTGGCAATGCAGGCACGACAGCCAGTTCCACACCAAGAATGTGCATCCACAGAAGCTGAGAGCAGCAGCAGTGGACATGCAGCCTGCACCAGGAAGCGCACACAAGCTGAGACCTCAGCAGCAGATCAGTTTTCCTTAAAATCCCTGTTCTTCCCATTAAGTAAAACTGACACTGACCTCAACACAGCAGTTGCCACCTTTTTTGCTCCTGTTCACTAAATCCCAGGTTAGGGGCTCACAGGCCCATTTTGAAGTCTATCCCTTACATATAATTAAAGAAACCTTTTCTTTCTTGACTGTAGATTTCTCTCAAGCACAATGAACCATGAATTAAAGTGTAATTACCTTAATAGCTATTATATAAATTTAATTTTCATAGCACTTCAGAAAATTTCAAAATGTAGCAACTCAAGTCTGGATTTCAGCTGCTTTGGAGAGGTTGACCTTCTGCAAGGCTTTTCCTTTCTCACCTACTTATCTATTTAGTACTGCCAAGAAGCCACAAGCTCAATACAACTCATCTCAAATTAGTTATTACTTCTAGTAAAAATAAAAATAGTAGTAACAATAGATTATTTACTGACTTTGAGTTTCAGGGCTGGTTAATGTCCTTTAAAGAAAATGCTATTGCTTATTTTCCTTGAATAAACTTACTCTGCATGTGTATTTAGATAAAGATAATGCTGCTAATTTGTAATGCTTTACAGAAAAAAATAAAACAAAACACCACCCCAAAATCTTCTGGGGTAAAAACCTTTCACCATGAAGTGAAACACTGACTGAAAACTCAGGACTCAGTCACAGTGTTCCCAAGGACTGGTACTAAATATTTTGGACCAGGCTTTTGGAAATTCTCAGTTCTTGGGTAGTGCTGGGGAACACACATGAACCATTCTTTCCCTTATAAATTCTGAGGCTAGCAACATCATTCCTGTGATAGAAATTCCCATAAGAGATCCTAATAACTGTTAAATTATGTGGGTTGTTTTATTTTAATGCTATTTTCTTTTATGAGCTTATAGCAGAAAATTTGTTTCGAAAAGCTGAACCAGCAAGTGAAAGAACTGGCTGCTTTTCTTAAGTTCTGGAGTTGGAAAGGAGGATAGCTGGAAATTACAGCACTAAATACATGATCCTAGACCAGTCAGTTTTCACTGGCAACGTATTATTATGTAAACTAAAATATAACAGGTATTTCATAAATAAAGATGCTTGTGGGATTTATTCCTTTGGGCACACATGCTTCATTTGAGATGTTAAATAAACAGAGGGTAGACTGCAGGAAGATCACAGTCAATCAAGAAAAAACAAACAATTTCTATTTTTCTCCTCTTCCTTTTTGGCAGATTTGGAAATAAGGGTTAAGAAGCGAGGAAGTGAACACCTTCCCCCCCCAAAAAAATAGGGGACATTAAATCCCCCAGATACAAACACACAGTATTTTGTAAGTATTTGTGTAGTGCTATTTTAACAGGCACCAAAGGGTTTCTCTTGCTAAGCAGGGAGTATTTAAGCCTGAAAATTCAAACTTAAAAGCCAGTTGCACCATAGTGTTAGAACATACAGGAAAACCATGCTGAAAACTAATGCTCTCTTGTCTACTTTCACCTTTTATAAGAAACATTTGCCAAAGTTGAAATCCATACATTTAGACAATAAAGTGAGGGCTGATTGCTTGCAGCTGCTGTTTTCATATGGAAATGATCAGTCCAGGGTCTCACTTGGAGACCTGCTTGCTTTAGGTTATTCAAAGTCATGTCACAGTGTTTCCTCATAAGCCATTTCTTTAAAAATGCCACTTTCTTATCCATACAAATCTAAGTCATATAAAATTACTTCAGAGCTTCTAGGTTTCTAGCTTTCTGATTGTATTTGTTCATGGATTTCCTTGGCATTTTAAAGCGGAACTAGAAACAAAAGCAAACAAAAAAAAAGCCAACCCAAGCACCACAATGCATACATTTTTGTAACCTCCCAAGTGCTTTAATAAAACCCAAGGCAATTTTCTCTAAGAAACAAAATAAATGAAATTTGCTTATGGACCCTAAGCTTCACAAACCAAGAGAACAAGAGAAATATGTGGCTGGAAGCCAATGAGCAGCCAAATGTGTGAGATGTGTTCCATTTATTATTAATGTGACAACATTCTATAGAGCAGCAACAGTGCAGGCAAGTAAGGGGTTGCCATGGAGATAAGTTACTCAAGATGCAGCTAAAAATACTCTCTTCTTCCCTTACTGTAATAAATATTGCATTATTTGAAGGCTAATAACGATGATATCAAATGCCATCTCCAGAAACCCTCCAGCTGTGAGCATTATGGCTATCTAATGGATTGACCAATGGTCACACTCTACTTGTTGTTTGTGTAACTGCAGCTCCTTCTCCTCCCTTTTTTTTTTAATGGTTACATGTTAGAAGACAGCTGCTGACATTATAAGGACAAAATATTGCTCCCTACTCAAGGTAGACTTCGTACACCACTGTGAGTGGGGGATTAAAATCATGTTCTGTGAGGAGATGCAACTTAAACTGGAAAACAAACATCTGGAAGTATCTTTAGAACAAGATCGTGGGGGTTTTATCACCTCATCTCTGGTTACACATTTCATCTTTCTTGCTTCACTCCAGGTATCTTGACACTATCAATGACACTAACACCACCTATTAATCAATGATTTAAAATTCTGCTCAGTTTTTTTTTGGCAGGACTTTGACCCACCTTTGGCTTTCATGTGGTTTTGCATCTGTCCAAAAAGCAGTAGACCTTTTACATATGGAATTAGAAACTGTGAAATTGCATCATTCCTTGTCTTCAGAAGCCTCAAACTTCAATTCTTTTTAGTTTTACTACTATCCCCTCACTAAAACTTTTCAGTGATTCTGATGTGAAGTGCATCTTAATAAACTAATTAAGCTGAGATTAAAATATTTAATATCCAAGCAAAACATTAAGATTATTGTTAATGTCACAACTACTCTTCATTTCCTCTGCTTACAGTCTTTAAAAGATGGTATTGAGATTAATTTCTCAAGTTATCATCTAATTGAAAGAAGGAATTATTTTTATAGAAAATCAGATTATACACAAGGGAAAAGACCTCACCACTCAGATATCTAAGCTGTGCCCTCATTAAAGCCTATAACTGAGGACTAGATGGTGTCTGGGCTGTTTTCAGCCCCAAATTCACCATCAGTGATGTAATGACACAGCTTCTTGTTGATACCCATAATCTTACAGAAACCTCTCATATTTCCAAACAAGTTTAAATCTTTCTTGCTTAGGGTGATGCTCCATGCTTATTTTCCAGTAGAAGAATAAGTGCCATCTTAAAACATAGAATAACATTTAAACTTTAAAAAGAAAAAGCCAAACTGCTCCTAGGGAAAAGGAAGTCAGGGTGTAAGTTTTAATTTATTTCTGCTTTTAGGAGGCAGCAGGAAGCACCCATGGGAAAGGCAACAAGTGAACTTAAGAAGCTTGGGTAACACTGCACAAACCTTCCCTCAGAGTGCCCCAGGAGCACAGAGCTCTGTGGGTCAGCACCATTTGCCCCCCAGTGACAAACTTGATTAGCATTTGGCCAAGAGCAGTAACCTCCTCTCTTCCCAACATGCACAACCACTTCCTTTAGTGGTACCATCTTTAACTGGTATTTTTCCTCTTTTTTTCTGTGTGTACTATCTTCTTACCCATGATGGCACAAAAATGAGGTGTCTAACACTATTCCTTACAAGGACTCTCAGCTGCTGGCTGAGTAAACACAGGAGTCAGTCTCTCCTGAACAGCAGGTGAGCCCACAGTTGAAGAAATGCCAAGGCACTTACTCAAAAGGAAAAGCACTCTTCAAAATAGACCTCCCTACCATGCCAAATTCCTGCTTCTCCCATTTACCTAAAAAAAAAAACCCCAAAAAAACTTTCCTTCTTTTTAAAAAGTTGAGTTGGTTCCTGAGCTGAACCCCACAGGATCTTTAAGCATGGGCTCTGTGGTTTATTTCTTGTCTATAAAGGACTTAGCACACTTTTGGCACTCTTATGGTATCCCCACTACCAACCAGCGGATAATAATTTGACTCAGATGTGGCTGTGGCTTTGGAAGGCCTCCATTTCACTCTCCATTATCTGCAAGCCTTTGGTTAACACCACCACATCTGGACACAAAGCTGCAGACCATATCCTATATCTCTTTGAATAAACTTCTTTCACAAGTCATCCAGCATAACAGAGCTATTTCTGTCTGCTTCCAGAAGCAGGATGTTAGCTCTTTGGAAAAGTAGTTTTAACTTCTCCACTGCTGTTATGTACATTTACCCAATGCTTGCTATTTTTTTTTTTCTTTTAAGTTGGATGTTACCCTGCTTTTTACAAGCACTACAGCTCTCTTGTGACCATACAGCTTTCCTCCAAAGGCTCAGCTCCAAGCAGCTCCTGGTCTACACACATTGCCACTCAGGTGGAATCCCAGTGACCTTGGATGATACTTTTGCTGGACAAACCTCCAGAGAATTGCAGCATTTCTGAAGCAAGGCTTCCTGTCAGATGTAGTACACAGACACCTGTTCCTAACAGACACTTCACTTGGAAAAAGCTTTCTCTTGTTTTTCACCTCCATTACATTGAGGAGAGTTAAGGAAAACAAAACTGCTTTTAACCTGATTGTATTTGCTTCCAAACCTCCTTCCCCCCCATCTCCTTTCAACTGATTTCTGGTAAACTTGCCAGAAAAAGCCAATTAAAAAAGCATAGGTGGTAATATTATTACAAGGTAGTTTGGACTGGTTTTGTTTTTTGGGTTCTTTTGTTATAAAAGACCCCAAATATCAAATATCTAGGAACTCTGGAGAATGAGAGTTTTAGAAGACAACTGGCTCAAAGAACCAGGACTACACTGAAAATGTACATTTCAAATATGAACACATCAGTGGCTGAAGATGCAGAGACAGAAGGATCTCCCAGAATAACCAGGGTTATATTCTGTATGTCAGAGAGACTCCTGTTAGCTGGGGAGAGCAACACCAAGACACTGACAATACTTTCAGAGAACATTAAGAGTGTATCACCTATTCAAAAGGAAAAAAAAACCAAACAAATGAATAATGAAAAGCAAAGTTGGGTGTTTTGTGGCTTTTTTTTTTAATAGTTGGAAAGGTGGTTGTGTGTTGGAAAAAAAAAATATTGTCAAGACTCAGAAGTCTAAAAACTGAAGGCATACAAAATCCAAGGAGATAATTAGATAGGGTGGGAACAATGAGAGCAATTAATCATTGCAACACACCTTAAAGCAAAATGGTAGATTGTATCTCTTGAAGACTGGATGACTTTCAGGAAGGAATTCTTTGGTTAACCACAAGTTATGCCTTAAAGATAAGTTACAGGGATGCAATAAGATTTAATGACTCTCGTCATACAGGTGCTAGATTAAATTTAATGATCCCTTCCAAATTTAAAGAAACTGTAAAATCATTCATATACTTCATATAAGACAGCTGTTTTTAGCAGAAACCTTTTTTCTTTCTGTATTCTAAAGCAAAAAGCCCCAAACCAAACCAAAAACAAAAACCAAAAAAACAAACCAAACCCAAAATCCAAAAAATCCCCGAAAATCCTGCTATAGAGCATCACTACTGCTCATACATAGCAAAATTAAGCCTGGTTTTTCATGGCACATGTGAAGTCCATGACAATAGAGAGTTCACACTACAGATTAAGATATTTCTTAAATATATGCTTAGAGAGCTAGAAGGTCATTTCCATAGTCCCCTGAAACAGTCACCTCAGAAATGTCTCTTCCATGAGCAGGAGAGCTGAGGTTAGATGATTTTGTTAGTTCCAGGTCATTGCTTTCCTGTTCTTTTGCTGACGTTCTGGATTAGACCTTCATCCCATCTGTATTATGCCAAGGATGCCTTAGCACATATTTTCCCTTACAGAAGATACTGGGCTCACTTAGCTTACAGCTAAAGCATCCTAATTAGATGCTTCCTCACACAGTTTTGCTTCAAATGTCATACATAGCCAGGCCGAATATACAGAAATAACTACATTTAAAAAGAAAAACTTTGGTCACCCCTACAAGGAAGTAGACACTGGTATCATGCTGTATTAACACTGACAAAACCATGCCTTGCATCCTTAGTGACTGATAAGTTTAGGCCTTAGCTTAGTTTCCCTCTCTTCCATATTTAAGGATCTTTTACAAATATCTGAGTTGAGTAATTAATCAACAAATGTCATTTTCCATTAAAGCTTATTTAATCAGCAGAAAGATTAGGAGTAACTAACAACCAAAACCAGTATAATTACTTCTGATGTAAATAAGCTCATTTAAATTGTGGAATTCTTCTTTAAGAAAAGTGTGAGTTAATTGGGGTCTGCTCATGAAAGCAAGCTACTAATTGAGCTGGCACGTGCCAGAGAGACTGCTCCAACAGGAAGAAAGACAACATTTGCAATGTAACATTGATTTTAAAAGTTAACATTTTAATGAAAAAACCTGCCATCAGGCTCATGCCAGTTCAATTAGTCACTCCTTCCCATGAGCAGACCCCAATTAACACTGTTTTTTGAAAAAAAATAATAAATATCCTACTCTTCAATTAAAACGTGGAAGCATAGATGATTACACAAGTCTGTTTTGATAATTAGTCTTCCTTGATCTCTCTCAAATGAGTTCTTTCTGAATTGCTGTATCAGCAAAATTTATGGATTATTTTTTTGAAACAAATTTTTTTTTAATCTGTATTAAGCAGTCACTGTGTGGATAACCTCACCAAAATAGTCCCAGAGTGGCAAGTTAGCATCTTGGTGCTTGTTTTAATAATAGCAGAAGCTCACAGTACGTGCACTGTGCTAAGATGTAGAGACCAAGTAAACAGACCTTCTGTTGTGTTCATTTTTTTGTGCAATCCTATGACAAATATGAGTAAATAAAAGCAAGGGAGGGTTCATCCAAAGCCCGAGATCAATGAGATTCTCTTGTCTTCAGCAAGCATTGGATTACATCCCCATGTTCTGTGGGAGAAGAGGAATAATTACAGTGCATCAGGCACTGGGAGCTAGCAACTTGGTAAATATTGATTTGGCATGGGAACTGCTAGAATATTGATTTTAAACGCAACTCCAGTATAGATTTATCAACCATTCTGGAGCTCTGTGTCAATGTGTAATAATGATAGCCTTTGATGGTTCAGGAAAGTAACAACAACCACAAAGAGCTAAGGAAGAGTCATGGTCATTGCAAATGTGCACTCAGAAGTAGCACAATATGCCCACCTGGGGGATCTTGCCACCTAACAGCTACTGGCAGCATCAAGAAGCTGTTCTTAATTAGCTACGAGTGATGTCAATCAATAATGTCACACAGAATTGGGGAATTTTACCTATATTTAGAACTGTAACATAAAATACAAGGGGTTTTTTTGTGGAAAGAATTGATCTCGCCTACCAGTAAGTTAAAACAATGTTTCTTACCATTGATTCCCCCAAATCAATGCTATGCTTTTTGCTTGATCATATGAAACAGGCAGTTCTGCACTCCCAAGCAGAGCTGGATTGAAGGCAGACATGCCATCACAAAAGCAAGTGGTGTGCAATTACAGTGCCCCTGCAGTCCACTACAAGTAATCCTGGCTTCAGCTTGAGTCTTTCATTTCCTGGTTGGACTAAACTTCTTTTATTACTACTTGTCAAGACTAGTTATCACTATGATTCCCTGAGGAGACATTCTTACTGATCTAAAATGCCTTCAGAGTGTGTGACATAATCATTCAGTCTGAAAAAGAACATACAAATCTATTTGCCTGAGGACATTACATGCTTGCTAAACTTGCCACTGCTACATCTAATGGCAGCACCTAAAATAGTATGCAGGTATCCCTGTCAACATCCATTGCTGTTAAAATAAATCTTAAATTAAAATGTAATCATGCTTTGGGAATGTACTTTGGGTATGGTCAAGTCAGAATTGTTGTCAGGTAGATATCCATTCCTAAAAACATGGGGGGTTCTCCTCTGAACCTCCATCCTCAGCATTTTTGTTCCTTGCAGTCATTACTGGGGGAAGTGGCTGTTGTTATGCAAGTTCCACATACCTTCCTGCTACTCAGAAATGATGCCAAATGCAACATGAAAAACAAGTTTGTTCACAGAAACATTTTCAATTTAAATGAGCCTGCCCTCCCTGCTGGAAATCCATAGTTCCTGTGCACCAGGACAACCTCAAAGGTTTAGCTTTAACTAGGTGACTGATTGCAAAGGGAATAAAGGATTTGCTAAAGGGCCTCAGAAGCTCTGCTGTAGAAGGGCTTCCCTTATGCAAAAGGCTTAAATGAAGGCAGTCTGAGGTGGCATGAGGAAAAACTTGTCTGTAGTGAGGGATGCAGTTGGGAGAATGAAGTTCAGACTTGGTCTGATAACAAAGCACCAGCATCAGATAGGTCAAAGCAAAGGAGATCACAACTGTTTTTAAATTCATCATTATTTTTTTCTCTAGCTGGTGTCTGCCTTCTCCCTCTGGCACCAATACTAACACTTCTTTAAGCAGTGGACATGTGTTTCCAGCTTATGCTTTTTTTCATTTTTTCTAGACTTGGAGCAGGAGATGGCATGTCATCCCTTTGATGTCAGTGGAGGTACCTGTCAGTGCAGAATTTGCCTCAATTTTTCTAATCTTTGAGTATGCACAGCTACTTTGAAACACCCCTGCAGAAACTTGGCTGGAGGAAAAAAAAATTATAGAGGCAGAGAGCAGGAATGAGAGAAAATTTGCCTTTCAGGAGGTGCTTTGCAGTCCTGCTGCATCTCAGAATCCTCACATTGCTCACATACACGACAGCTGCTCTGCTCTTCCCCCCAACACAACTACAGTTTTGTTTTGGTTTTTTTCCTTTTTCTTAACTGTTTAGATTTTCCTCTTGATTTTGGTGCATTCACTACACATTGTCACCTGTACTGTCTCAAAGTTGAAATATTTGTCCTCTGACAGTGTAAAACATTTTACATTTTGTTCAGAACACCCAGTTTGCAGTTTGGCTGTAAGTCACCAGAAATCTCACATTTAAATTCAAGAATTCAAACCAATCCAACAAACTTCATGTTGAAAGACTTCACACAAACTTATGAATTATTTTTTTTTAAGCTTGGAAATAAAGAACATAGAAAACTGAAGCAAAGAGCTTCTATATTTCAATCAAGTAATCAAAACCCTAAATATATTATCCTCAATTTTAAATTTTAAGCAATCTTCACAGAGGATTGAGGAAGAGGATTCTACTCCAAATCTAGACAAAAAAAGCCATCATAAAATACTACAGCTTCTTGCATTGCCAATTCTGCTCAAACCTGTTTATCTCCTGAGACAGCAGAAAATTATTTTAATACATTTCCACAAAAATTTAAGGCCTATTTGAAACAGTAGCTCTCAATACATATTTTGACTCAAGTCCTCATTTACTGTATCAAACAGGAAAAGAGTGTTTTGTAAAGCACTTCAACATAAACTTCAATTTCAGGCTGAGATGCAACACAAGAGTTGAACACTACATCAGATATAGGAGCTAAGGATGCAAAGTAAAGGCAGTCTGGGACAAAGGAGACAAAAAGGATTTGTTAACTATTTGAAAACACTAGGAGACTACTTTTGATTTAAAATGAAAAAAACCAAGCAAATCAAACAACAAAGGAGATGCCTAATGCCTATGACTCAAATGAGGTAGTAAAAGAGAGGAGCAGAACTAAGATGTCACTGAGAAAACTGAAGAGAGGGATTTGGTATGGAAAGGCAAACATGTTCTCCATTCTGATGTGCTGGTATCTCTCAGGCTCCTTGCCAGAGGCTGGAGGCATCCCAAAGGGCCCACCCACACAAACACACTTCAGCCAGCAATACAAGGATCTCCCTTTCCCCATATTTTATGTGAACACTTACAGTAATCAGCACACAAATACCCTTTTTTACAGAAAACTGAGAGCTACTCACATTGAATTTGTTAAGCATGAACTTGAAACTCAAGCAAGCTCCTCATCTCCAGGAGCAAACTCAGGAGTGCCAGATGCCCAGGTTATGCAAGGGACTATTTTCTCTTCACACAGCTGCAGTTATTAGCCCTCAAGATATACTTTAAGGAACACAACATTTGCATTTATTTGGTCATTTCACAAGGAAATTGCAGATCTTTTTTCAGGTGCAGTCAGAAAACTCACTTATTCAAACAGAGAGGCAGAGAATCTCCAAGAAGGACCATTTTAAAATGCTGCAGAATGCATGCCCACTATAAGTAACCACACATTCTATCTTCTCCTTAACCTCTCCTGCTGAAGAAAACCTAACCAGCCAGAACAACTCACTTCATCTTTGTGTTCTCCAGTCTTTCATCTCCTTAAGTCCCTGACTCAAGGGTGCCACACTCTCTTGATCTAATGTACACCACAATAAAAAGCAAAGTAATTCCATAAGCAGTGACTCACCCTCAGAGGCTCTCCCTGGGGGATGCAGCACCACCAAGGACTGTTCTCAGCTTCACGTAGAACTCCTCTCTGAGCAGGCACCTTTCTGAGGAAAAAAAAAAAAAAAAAAAAAAAAAAAAGGAGGGGTAGCACTGTGCAAATAAAAGGTGCCCCCAGCCTGTCTCATCACAAGAGATCACTAACATCTGAGAGGTACCCTCCACCCTCACCCACTCAGGTATAGCTCTTTATGTCAGAAATTAGTGAGATTTTCTGCTTCAGGTGGGGTTTTCAGGTCTCTTCTGCTCTGGTGGCCTTTGCAGGAGGGACCCACATGTCACCTGCAGGCTGAGTCCCCCCAACACTTGCACAGGTCACACAGCAGTGTCAGTCACTTTCTCTGGGCGAGGGGAGGGGAGCTACTGCTGTCCTGTGAGCACCCAGCTGCTCAGCATGAAGAAATGACCTTTTACACAGCCTTTACTTTCTCCTTACCAATGGTCAGAAGCAGCTATGCCAGGACTTCAGAAATAATAAACTGAGAATTGAGAGAGAGCAGTACTGTCCTTTGCATACTAAGGACAAACAAGTACATCCAGAGCAAAAGGGGAAATGAAGAGAACTTCCAGACCAGAGAGAAGTTTGGTAGCCAACAGGGGACTTCCCAGGAGACAGAAAGCCCTCGGTGTCCCACCCCTGTCTTTGATGGCTTGCAAAAAAGCCACCCTGTTAGCAGAGGCAGACAGGCTCTAAGTGCCTAGCTGTTCACCTCTGTCAATGAGAAGAGCCTAAGCCATGACCCCTTCCCTAACCTGCTTTCAGGCTGTGCCTCCTGCACTGTCACAACAGATTGGGCTGTGACAGGTTGGTCAGGGAAACCAGAGATGTTTTTACATTTTCTGCTTGACTTGCAGTCCTTTTACCAGCCTGAGCTTTGGGACAGTTTTTCCACTGGTATTTTTCTTATGCTTTAGAAAGAGAAACAGGTCCAAGGTTGACAGTGTTACAGTTTCAGTACAATGTGCATAAATTTAACTACTTAATTCCACTGAGCATTGGGTAAGTGGGGCAGCTAAAACCAGGATACTGCATGGAACATTTATAATGAACTACAGTATACAATTCCCATTGCTGTTTAGGCTTACACATTTTAGAGCATTTACAAATTATGCTGAATTATAGTGGAATTCCCATTTCAAAGTCCTTCACAAATGTATTGGTTGAATGCTGCTGAACTCATTTTTTTTTCATCCAGACTTAAAGAGGAACTGAGTTCCTGTGAGGCTGCTTATGCATTCCTGGATCCCAAATACTGCTGGATATCTGTATTTCACTGAAAAGCTGGTGGAATAAAAAGCAGGCTAAGTGGCATCAACAGATAGAGAAATGATGTAATTTTTAAGAAGACAAAGCACTGCACTTTAATTATCAGTAAATGTGGATTTCTCACTTGCACCTGATTGATAACAGGGTTTGTAATTTTTTTTTATTATTAGGAAAGGTCAATGTTTTTTTTTAAGAATGTCCAAGAACCATGTCGCAATAAATTCTGAGTACAGGCCATGAGATTTCCATAAATATTCAGACCTGGATCAACATCAGCAACCAAAAACTGTCCAGAACCTCTGTGATTTAGGTTGCTGATAACATTTCAAAAAGCAAGCCAAGGAAAGATCTTTCTGGAGCAGCAAAGCGCAGGTGGGTGTCAGGGGGAGCCTTGCTGGGAAGGGCCCTTCATGGATGTGGTGAGGAGGGCTCAGGGGGGGTCTGGTTGTGTGAAGAGCAGGAGGTAGAAATCAGCTCTTGCTTTTAAGTGAGTTGTCCTGTTAGAGAAACAGCCACTGGAAGAGCCCCACTTTTATCTTGCAGAGGTAGAGATGTGTTTGTTGGCATGCAGCCATCCTGCCCTTGAAAATCTCACCCTGTGCTTTCTCATTTTAAACCCGGCTCTCTCCAGAGTGACAAATAAGAAAAGCAGACTCAGAAAACTGGTAACTTTCACAAAACAAGCCCTAAAACCATGAAGGATCTCAATAGGAGTGGGCATACCTGTCCTGCAACTACACTGCTTCTACTTCCTAGTTTTGGGATGTGATTTTTTTGGATATAAAACCACTTCTGATTGAAATCCTGGGTTGTGAGAAGCACAGATTTATTGTTCCAGGTCTCCTTAAACAGAAACAAAATAAATCCAGACTTCAGCCCCTCTCCTCTGTAAATCCTGCCTATGGTCTTTCTCACTACCTTTCTGTATCTGAAACCCTGAAGGTTTAGGAGTAATTTCTCTGGGAGCCAGACACTACTAGAAGTATTTAAAACTCTACCTTCTCTTTCATGTATTAAAAAAAGATTCAATTAAAAAATAAGCCTTCTCACTCTGCTGTAGCATAAAACTGCTCTTAAAACAATCATGGATGTGACAGAAACAAACTCAAGTGGTCAGGAGATATTTCTGATGCAGAAAAAATGTCTAGGGAGCATGTCTAGGCTCTTAATGCAAGTGTTATTAATGCAAGTCTGCTTCCCTGCCTATGCAAATAGACCTTGAACATAACATGAAATTTCCACTCATGTTGGTTGTGAAGCCCAGGTGGGGGATGCATGGCTGCCTGAAGCCTGAAGAGACTTTCTTAATGGAGTCCAACAAGATTAGCTTCCTTTACCCACTACATGACTCTGTAAAAATAGCAAATAAATCACTAACAGTCTCTTAACAGACTTAGCTCTTTCCTGTTCTGAATGAATATTGTTTGGATTAAGCTCTGCAATGACTATGGCTGATACTGCCACAGTGGCTTTTTTAATTTCAGGGCTGTTTGAAAGATTTCCAAGTTTTTGAAGATGCTGTTTCCTGCCCCATAGCAATAAGTGTAAAGGGCTGGTAAGCTTGTAGCACATTTACTGGAACTGTTCTCACCTGATCACATTCTCCAGCTGAACTCTGGAGTGGAAAGGAGATCTGGAGTTCTCCCTTTTCCTGTGAGTAACACAATACATACTTTCTCCAAGCCCTCTGATTTAAGATTTATAATATACTGTGTGATATGGTGCTGCTTCACCCATGACTTAGTTTTATAAAGAGTTATTTTTGCCTTCTTTTTCTGTGTAAACTCAGTTTGGAGCATGTTGCAAGATGCTGGGACTGAAAGGTGAATGTGACTTGCTTGTATATCTGATGCAATCTAAGAATTAAAGGTGTGAATTGTCTGCTTCTTTTGTTATCACCCCTTTTCTCCAGAGAAAGTAACCTTCAACTTTTCTTTCTCTTATCTTGGTAATGTTTTTCCTTGTCATCCATCTTCTCCCTTTCAGATACTTGACAAAGAGAGGAGCAGCTGAGTAGCTGTGAAAGTGAGAAGAGCAAGTAGCACAGTTCTTGAAGTCAAAACTTGCTGTTAGGCAAGGCCAGGGAGAAGAGCAGAAGTCACACCAGTTCTTGCTTTGGGCAGGGTATGATTTGCTGCCCACATCCTTAGGTGGATGTAGCTGAGCCAGCTGGTGTGGCACCGCTCTCTGATGGAGCTCTGGAAAAGTTGTCCCTTCCATGATACTTCCCCAGGCATCTGCTGTGTTTGATCACTAAAAACCTTCTTTGAATGATGCTGGCATAGTGGTCAATGAATCCAATAATTCAGGTTGCCTTCTGTAATGGAAAGAGTCTAAATATTCCAGTTAAGTGGGAGAAAACAAAAATTGATCAGGGTTCAATGGCTGCAAAGGACCTGGGGTGAAGCTATGCTGCAAGAGTTTATTGTGCCCAGGCAAGGGGACTTGAGACTCTTGCCCAAATAAAAAAGTGGGAGCAAAAACCACCTGCCAAAGGACTCATAGGAAAAGTGCTAGGTCTGTTCAGGATGGGAAGTCCAGCTCACCAGGGCTGGATCTGAAAAGTTCCTTTTTTTTCTTCAATAATTCCAATTTTCCAGTAATTGTGGCTGACCCCACTTAAATGCACCTTTTTTTTTTTTTTCCCTTCAAAACTGGATGCCACATGGCATTTGTCCCATGCAAGAGATATAACTGCAAAGCCAGTTTCTCTTCCCTTGTTGAATGCAGAGTAGTCACAAGAGCCTCTCTGCTACAGCAGGTCTGAGCATAGCTCTAATTTGAAGGTGTGTAGCCCTGCAGCTAAAGCTTTCTCCTCTTCCTGCAATGAAGTCTGTGATCCAGATCCCTCTGTAGTACACCAGGAATTAACAGGCAGCAAGGATGACCCTTTCATGAGAGCAATTCACTTTCAAAGATCTTGCTCTGTAGTGAGGTTAGCCCATTTTTTTCTCCCGTTAGCCCATTTTTTTCTCCCATTTAATTGGATTATTTAGGCTCTTTCCATTCCAGAAGTAGCTACTTCTACCCTGGTAGCTCCCACTGAGCAACCCAGAATACCCCCAATCTCTGCAGCTGCAGCACACTTGAAATTTTAGAGGTTTTATTAACTGGTGCTCTGACAGACTCTGCTTTGGTATTATGTAGGAAAGTATAAAATACCCACATTTTAGTGGTGGGTATCCTTTTGCATGTATTCTTTTATTTCATGAGAGTGGTAAAATGCTGAAATAATAGAAAGAAAAATTTTTGCTTATATGTTGCTCTTTCTCCTATGGAAATTATTCACCTTTATTAATGCAAGCCTGAAATAAATAAGATACAAAACCAGAAACCCAGATTTGCCTTAGTTTGTCTTCAAAGAGTTTTTTGGGGAGTGTGGGGATAGGGCTTATCAAGTTGCTGGCTTGGGTGTTAATCAAAAAAACCTACTCAATAAAAATGATTGCTATTTTGGATAGGACTAACACTGTGATTGACAATCAGTGTCTGTCTTCAGAAGTTTTATGCCACATCTGAATCAGTGCAGATGATTTGTGATTTTATTGTTTTATTTTTTATAGAAAGAAGTCCTTGGAAGGTGAAAAACTACCCCAGTCACCAAAGTTAAAGCTGGAAGGGCACCAGGCCCAGATGGATTTGCCACTGACTTGTGTTTTAATCAAGAATATTTTGTGTTGAGAACTGCTTGCTTCCAAATTGGCCTGAGACATTGCTCTGCAGCCACTCCCAAAGCTAGAAAGGACCCATTTTCTAATTTCCCCTATCAAAACAATTCCAAAATACTATTAGCTAAAAACTTTTTCAAAATGGGATTAATAACAACCTGTCTGAATCCATGTCTACTAGTCTGAGTTAATCTATTTACAAATTGGGATCTAAAACTCTAAAAAAAAAAAAGAAATCAAAGGCTCCTCTTTCTCCATACTTCACCATAGGAAAGATGAGTCCCTCTGCTATTTTTTTCTTCCACGTTAACCTTTGATTGGCAATTTATAGCTGGGATTTCACTTTCAAAGGATTCTCTTCAAAGCTGGCTGCTAATTGCATTATTTCTGAGCCACTCAGGCCTCCCTAATCCCACGGGGGTTTTATTCCCACACCACTGCCACTGCAACAGTGGCTCAGTTTGTAGCTCTGACTGGGCAAGGAAAGAGTCGTGCAGGATAATGCAAGAGAATACAAAGCCCCTGCTTTACTGCTCCAAAAATGCTGTTCACGTTTTCATATATAAATGGAAGATTTTGTTCATAACCTGTTAACACTAATTAATGTTAATTATTGGGCTCATCTCAGAATACAAAATAAATGTGGATGCTATGGAAATTATCGGAAATTGCAAAGATGCTCCGTGGGGAATGTAGGACAACTGGAGCTTCAGCTGGCAACAAAATATTACAGACTATAAGAAATATTAATTCTCAGTGAAACAAAGCATTTGCTGAATTCCACTTCAGTCCAGCTAGCAGAAAATTCAGATTGACAGGATAAATGTACAGGTAGACAGACAGACTGACAACTCAATCTGTACCCTTAACCTCACAGAGGAATTTAACATGACCAAAAGGGATTCTCAGAGGGATGGCTTCAAACACCTCCACAGTAGATTTGGTTTAATTTCAGGAATATTAAGAGGATACTGAAGGCATTTCTGAACCATATCAATGCCCAACAACCATGTTTGGTTTTTCCACCAATGAATCTCTACAAGAGGAAGGACTGATGGGGGGAAGTGGCCACCCTGAGTATTATCTGCTATTGCTCCTTCTTCCAAGGACTGTGCTTCCTACACCTCCCCTCAGGTTCTAGACTTTGAACTCATTAATGTGGAACTTCCTTAACACTACCATCTAGAGTAGCTATACAGCAATACACAATTAAAACTCTTGCCAAACTTGCAAAATGACATCTCAATCATAGTTACTAATATTTTCATTTTCTCCTAAACATTATGTAAATTACAGCACACTGAATTGAAAAACAATATAGCAGCTATGCAATTCCAGGGGATGTGTTTGAATATGGAAATGCTGAGTATAAATTTTGGAGATGAGAAACAATTCTACTTCTTAAAGGGAAGCAGAAATTCTTATGTTTCTTTAATTAGACTGGACTTTTCATTTAATAAAAAAAAGGATTGAGTAATCAGAGGCTTTATTCTTAAAGCACCCACGTATATAAAAGTGCCTGTAATTATTCCTTTAAATTTATTAAAGACACAAATGAATTTGTAAAAATCTAACAGTGTAATGATTCTAGTAGTACTGTTAATGACCATTTGGATCATCAGCATTGAACATCAGACCCAACCTGATGCATTAGAATAGGAGTAGCCTCATATTTGATGGCTGTGCTTTCATTCATTTCTTGCCCAGAAAAGGGGGAAAAGAAAAATTTTGTCTACTAAAGAAAAATGTCTTTGGCCCACAGAGTTCTACCTAATCTATATGGAGGGGGACACAGATTTTTAGGGGAAAAGAAAGCAGCAGAGGAGTGTTCACAAAGGGCTGATAATCATCTTCCTTCTCCCACGTTTCACTATCACCATTCAGAGCAAGAAGAGGACTGGGAGTAAGGTAAGGACTGACATGGAGAAACTGGAAGGGGCTATTGGCAGAGCTGGGAGAGCACCTGGTAAACCTCAAAGACTGGGTGACTGCCAAATGAGACAGCAATTTGGAGGGAGTGACAGGGAAAGAAAGTTACAGAAGCTTGAAAATTGTGCTTAATCATGCAATGAGGAACAACCTTTTTTCTCAGATGTTCCACTTTTTACACCACCTATGATAGATGATATCCTTGTTACTGCTACCTGTCAGAAAGCTGGATCTCATACCAACTTAGAGACAAGGGAATAGAGGAACAAGATGAGCAGAGTGGTCTTCAGTGTATATTTGTTAGAAGTTTGATAGGAGGTGGAATGTGGTTTTTTTCTGAAAAGTGTAAAAATGTGACTAGGTTGGAAGCTGCATGCCACTGAGACCACATCTATCTCCTCCTGAAAATGCAGCCCCTGAGAAGAACTTGATGAGCTGGTTTTCTTGGCAGAGGGACTGAATGCTGGTGAAGTTTTTCTGCAGGAAGAATTTCAGCTTTGGAATCCTCTCCAGTCCTTCTTATGAAATGTGTTTGCTTTGAAACCTTCAGATCTTATTCATCTGGGGGCAGAATCAGCAGGGGAAGGAGAAGTTTTAGATAGTGATGTGACACTTCTTTTTTTCAGGACTGGATTAGCAGTTTGGAGGGGTTTGGAAGTACTACCTTTAGAAGGTGATTTTTTGAGCAGAGGCATGACTACTAAGTATTTTCAATTGCTGCTTTTTTCATTAGTTTTCTTTGTTTTTCAAGTCACACAGTAGAGTGCTTGGGGTCTTCTACGAATCTTTTAGTTCATATTTGATCACAGAAACTGATCTGTAGGAAATGCCACAGCATTACAGCAGCCATTTCTTTTTTGCAGAAAACAATGACATTTTCTTCCTATCTTCTTGGCAGTATCTCTACAGTGTAATCCAAGAGATATTTTACTTGGGTGATAATATTTTGATTCTGTTCTATGTACCAATTTTAGATGAAAATTTAAACATGTCCTCACAATTTTGAATAGTTAATGTCTTTTGTGTGGAAGGATTATATGACAACTTTTATCTTACAGATTAGCTTTAAGCATTGTAGTGCTCAGGAACAGACTGTAGAAAATGATTTGTACATGCATGGAATATTGAGGATGTTTAGCAGGATGGACATTGCTCCTAATATGCTTGCTCAAATTCAAGTGTTAAAAATCTGCTTATAGAACAACAAAATTTATATCAGCTTTCATAATGATGGTGTTAGAGCTGTACTAAGGAGAAAAGAAATCTTAATATGCTTTGTTTGAAGTATTCTCAGGAAGCAGTTAATGCCAATAGTCATGCAGGCTGAAAGTTGGAACATTATAAATTCCATCCTGGGCTCCAGATTGCAGAGGCAAATTCTGAACGGATTTATACTTTTCAAAGTGATATTTTTCAGAGATATCCAGAGTAGTTGGTTTAAATATAATGAGTATGATCAATATACTCAGGACAAATGGGAAATAGCTGTTGATAAATGAGAGGCTCCCTCAGGAAAAGTAGAAGGATTTTTTGTCTAGTTTTCTACTGGATTTTTTACCTTTTGCTTGGAACATGAATTCTAATGACATTTGTTCATGATATATTTGTAATTAGTGTGTATATACTTTCCTTCAAAGCTCAGGTATATTATTCAGAGTTTATCAGGGCCTTCCATCTTCTGTTCTATGACAGCACAGAGGGCTAAGCAGTCCTCACAACTGCAATGAAATGACATGCAGATCTAAAGCCAGGTTGTGCACAGGTACTTACATGGGGAGCAGGAATGAACAGACAAGTACCAGCCCTGGTGCTAGAACACCATGAGCATAAATGACACTGTCAGTAGCACTTGCTCAGTGACACAGAGTCCTTTGTTATACAGATGCTGCCATAAATAATTTACAATGCCCCTTTACTGCTTTTTTTGCCTTAAAAGAGATGATCTTACCAACAGTGACATGCCAAGGGCTAAGGACTGTTACAAACCACAGTGTCATGTAATGATGTTGATGAGTTAAGTTTAAACTAGCCAGGGATATGGTAATAAATTCAACATTTGGTGTAGCTCCTGGGTTCTCAACTATGCAGGGAAGCATCAGTCAAACTTAAGGGGGAGATCTGGGAGGGATTTGTTGGACCTCTTTGTACCTCAACAAATATTGGGAAGCCAGCCGTGCCACATGAAAAATCTCTGCTGACAACAATATCCATTCCTGAGGATGAAATTATTAGCAAGACAAAAAGTGTAGGTGTGCATTTTGGAGAAATAAGCAAGAGAGAGAGAAAACAAAAGGTTTTTATAAAATCTGAGTTTTGCTTATATGCTCTAGGCAAGGACATTTGCTGCCCTGGAGCCTTAGAAGTCAAGTACTTGTGTGTTTTTCTGCAAAATTATCATTCTGCTTTCCCTTGTGCCAAGTTGTTATTTTCTGCAATTGCCTGCAACCCATCAAAAAAACCTTATTGTTAGAGTTGTGTGAGAAGATCAGATTGCATTTAAAAGGTGAGGAATAGCAACACTGGTTGGCAAGTCAAAATGGCTTGTAAGCCAAAAGGTGAGATCATGCCTGCATGAGTTTGCAACTGGGAGATTAGTTTTAAAGCTAAAAAAAAAAAAAAAAAAAAAAAAAAAAAGGGATTTCAGAATTGTCCCTTTTAAGTGCCACAAACACTGCATTTCAGACTTATTTTACATCTTCATTACTTCACTTGGACATTTAAAGGAAGACTAAATTCTGAGAAGCTGACTGCACTTGCAGTGAATAACAGCAGGAATCAGTCCAAGAACAAACATCTAAATCATGATGTTGCAGCAAGCTTCTTATATGGGCAGATATTTTGGTGCCCAAAGTGTGAGCACACACACATGCTGAGAGTTCAGGCACACTCTCCTCTTCCTCATCCTTATTTCTCCCTTATTCTTTCCTTATTTTTCTATTCATATAGGTGCAGACTGAGAGTTCTTGTCACCTATATATCCTGCCTTTCTTCCCCAGCCCTTATTCACACCACAGAGCTGTGACAAGAAGCTCCAGTATGGCTCCTAAACCTACATATAGGACTGAATGTTGTAGATCCTTCATTTCAAGATTTTTCCCACTATTTTAGAGAGCAAAATCCACCCCAGCAGCTCAGAGCTAAGAGAAAGTAAACCCATCTTCAGCTTGTATATTACTTTCCTGGCTGCTTTTGTGGAAGGAAAAATTCTCTGACATCTCAGATGTCTCCATCACACAGCAAATCCTTGTCATATGCTTTTACACAACATGAGAAATATGGATTTAACTCATGAATCTACCAGTGGCTTGTTGACCTTCAGAAAGTCACCCTTCTACATTTTCTGTCTGGTGTCTCTTTTTTGAGGTTATTTGGCTCCTAAACCCACATATAGGATTGGATGTTGTAGATCCTTTATTTCAAGATTTTTCCCACTATTTTAGAGAGCAAAATCCACCCCAGCAGCTCAGAGCTAAGACAATGTAACCCCATCTTCAGCTTGTGTATTGCTTTCCTGGCTGCTTTTGTGGAAGGAAAAATTCTCTGACATCTCAGATGTCTCCATCACATAGCAAATCCTTGTCATATGCTTTTACACAACATGAGAAATATGGATTTAAACTCATGAATCTACCACTGGTTTGTTGACCTTCAGAAAGTCACCCTTCTACATTTTCTGTCTGGTGTCTGCTTTTTGAGGTTACTTGAGATTTATGAATCAGTATTATGCACACGAAGTGACCAATTTTAGCAGTGGGAACTGTTGTAGACAAAGCAAGAAGGGTTTTTTCCTAAGAATAAGTCAAACAGAAAGAAAAATACTTTTATGACCACAATTTCTGAAGCTTTTTAGAAACTTGAGTGCCATGAATCTTTGGGAGATTTTTTCCATCCGTCTTCTCAGTGAATTGCTCTTTTGAGTGAGTAAACAAAGCTTTTGCTTTATTTTTATATATATTTTACACCAGACCTATTTCAAAGACTGTGCACCAAACCAAATCAACAAACCACGAACAAAAAAACATGTTCCTTTGGATGTTGGTGAAGCTGTTATGGGAAAGCCAGGCCATGGAGAAGTCCACTTAAAAGGATTTTCAAGCTGAATCACAGTAAGGTCATCCAATAAAAATGAAGTTTCTCTATGGTATGTTCATTTCTTAATAAGCTGTCTTTAAAACAGGGGATTTTTATGTATCATGGTGTTGGGGCAGTGACAGCAGGAAGCTTTTTGTCGAATAAAAACAGCTTTATTTTTATACATATTTTACACCAGACCTATTTCAGAGACTGTGCACCAAGCCAAATCACCAAACCAACAACAACAACAAAAAAGATGTCCCTTTGGTGAAGCTGCCATGGGAAAGCCAAGCCATGGGGAAGTCACAGGCCTTGGTTCTCCACTTGTCACTGGTGGCCGGATGATGTCCCTAGATCTGGAGAAAAGGTCTTAAGTTTGCTGGGATGCCTCAGCACTGACTTTATGTGTGTGGGAGGGGTAAAAAACCAAAAGAAAACCTTTTTTTTTCAGAAAAAAACGCAACCCAAAATATTTCAAGATAATACAACTTGATACTTAAGGCTTTTTTCCTATATTCCTGAGGAAAAAAAGAACCTATTCTCTCAAACCATTTCATTTAGATCTATTCTAGTTATTCACACTTAGCAGTAACAACAGAACAGGTGAAAATTTGCATTACTAAATTTTACTTTGAAATTGTATTCTGTCCAGATCTGTCAAAATATACCTTTTACCACTGCAGTTTTGTTATTTTCAAATTGTAAAAAAAAAAACACCTCAAAAGCTGAAAAAAGTCCTTATCTACTTCAGTGGAAACATTAGGAAAATCAAACTGCTTCTGTCTTGGCATTCTTTCTAATAAGAATGTAAATGGAATTATCTTTAAGGTGAAAGTATTATTCTTGAGGAGTTTAACCTAGTATGTTCAGGATGAAAAAAATAAAAACTGAAACCTAAGATTCAATATTTGTTGCATGAAGCAAGAAGGAATGGTCATGTAACTGGCTTGGCTGGGAGATATGAGAACAAATAAGAGTATTTTTCACTAGAAAATATTCATTTCAGCAATGATGAAGCATTTTGAGAAACTCATAAGCAGTGAGGAAAAAAAAAAGGCACTGAAGCTTCACATGGCCTGACTAAGGGAACTCAGCACACACCACAGAGAACTATCCATCATTTTCCTCTTTTGTGCAGGTACCTGAGGTAGTCCAGTGAAGTGCTTTGCAAGGAAACACATCTTCTGCTAAAAAAGGAAACGTCCTGATGCCGAATTTTGCCCCAAAAGGCGAGAATAAACTGCCTCAAAGACTTGGTTTGAGTCAAATAGGCAGGAGGTATTTTATTAATGACGCGCGTCGGAGAAATCGCAAAGGGATTTCTGCATTCCCGTGACAAATGCAAGCCTTTTTATACATTTTGATTACAGAATTACATCATAGTACATACATAATCATGCATATGTATATAGAGGCGTGGTATAGGCGGGGTGTAGGGTGGAGCCTTTCTTTTGAGGAGCATCTTTGTGGTCGTTCCGGTTGCCTTCATCATTGGCAGGGGGCGTCCCGTGAGTCTTCCTCCTTTAAACTTTTGAACTTCTTCCTAATTTGGGCAATCTCCGATGTACTTGGCTTGGCCCCCATGGCTTGGCAGAGGCCTTTGGGTCAAGCCGACCTCGTTGGTTCTGGAATGCGCTGAGCTCTATCACTACCTGTTCCTATCTCTCTTCCCTGCCACTGTGTTCCATTCCTCAACTAATTTATGGTTGTGGTTTTCCTAAATGCTGAGTTTTCTCCAGATGCTCTATATCCTATGCTTTAACCCATTATCTCTTGAAAGTAAGTGTTTCAGGGGCTTCAGTCCAAATATTTATTTTTATTTAAGAATGGCCAGATTTAGTGCCAAAACAAAATACTACAGCAAGCTAATAAATAAAACATTGTGTTTCTGCTAAATACAACAGCCTGTATTTTATTTCTCTGGTAATTTAATATATAAATTGGAAAAAATCTTCTGCTACCAAGTAAAAAATTTCAGTAGGAAATATTATTTTGCTGAAATCAATAAGAGATCTTCCAGTGCTACTTATACAGCAACCATTTCCCCTACTGAACTTTAGGGACTGGCAGACAGATTCCTCAGAGTAAGTTCTCTTTCTGGATCAGAAGTCCAGTGAAACTATTTTCTTATGCAGTATCTGTCTGCTTATACTTAGCTTGTCCTCATTCAGATTCCATTCCCAAGGGTTAATTATGGTTTTAAGAGTCAAAAGGCACAGATAGGTTTTGTGAAATTATGGTGCTTGAAACTGGCTGGGGGGATGGTCTTCTGAACACATCATGTGTGTAGAAAGTTTTCAGTGGGATTCAGAATAACAGTGTCAGAAAGGATGAGGAAGAATCAACCAGAGTGGACACAAGCTCTAGAAATAGCTTCAGCTTCTTCATTACTCTTTCAGATCACATCACAAAGCAGCTATGCTTCCATTTAGCTTTGGTCAGAGCTGCAGTTTTTCACATTCTTGATAGAATCTGGTTTATTACAGCACTTGACCTCTTTTCCTTCTCAGGAGATGCTTAATTCTTGATATAAGGATGGAAATGCTTAGCCACTTGGGACACACAAAACTGACTTCTATAACCAAATGTGATTGATAAAATGAGGACCCTGCTTCAATGGGTGTTTTGAGGGGGCAGGGAGACAGACAGGTGGAGTCTGGATATGGTAAAGCTATTAAAGCAATGGTAGCAACAACATGCCCTAGACAAATACACAACAGATTGAAAGATCATATGCTGATTAATTGTGATCTTTCATTAATGAATTCAGTTGTCTGCTTCTGCTGCAAAATCACTACAAAATACATTTAAGCAGCATGTTTTATATGCCATTCTAAATGATTTTCTAAATTAGGGCTTTTTTTTTTCCAGTTTTCTAAGATGGTATTTAATTATGTGAAATGTTTCCCATTTATTTACTAAAAGCTTATAACTGCAGTGGGATGGTGGGATTTGCTTCTGCTCCCAATCCAGTACTTCATTTGCCTCACTAAGTGCCAGATCCTGCCTGCCACTTACACAGGAGTGTGATGGATAATGGAGATGTGAGCAGAGAAAGAAGGGCCTCCCACTCAGAGCCCCCTTTGTAGGAGAAAAGGAGCCCAAACACAGGAAGCAAGCCCTTAATTCTGCTCCCAAGGACTCAGATCAATTAAATGGATGGTAAACTGAGGAGATATCACCATGTATGAGCAGCAGCAGGCAAATCAAAAGCTTTGAGCAAGAGGTTGGGCAAGGTGAGCACCTGAAGTCTCTTCCAAGATGAACAATCCTACTGCAACCCTATGCCTCTGTCTTCCTTTGGGATACTGCACTTCAGAACCATAATTGCCATGAAAACCAAGTGCCAACGGCAAAAAGGCTGCAATGCACAGCAAGGGGGAATAACTCCTGCTCCTCTCCAGCAGCTGCAACTCCAGGTTACAATGTGTGTGCTTTCAGTTCTAGGTTGTCCAAAGGATGGGTAAGAATTTTCCACATCTGCCACAGGAAGCCCTGTGCCTGCTTGTGTCCTGCCCCTGGTTTAGATTTGGAGCTACTGTAAACATCCTATTAAAATATTGCCTGTTCTTGTAATAAGAAAATCACACTTGCGATTTGGGAAAAAAAAAATGAAATGTCTGCTCACTTCATTTGGACTTGCTTGCATTTGGTGCTGTACAATTGCACTGGAATATCAATTTCTCTTTCATTTTTAGTGATTTTCTGTCTGGTTCCTGAACAGCCTACACATATGGGGCAGATCAAGGGAATGCTTACACTGCTGCAGCAAGCAGACAGCGCACATACAAATTATTGATACTTGGATACAGGTATTAGTTTGAAAATCAACCAGAGAAAAGACAGAAAGAGCTGCCCCTAACAAAGATTTGTCCCAACACAATTATCCCTGATTCAAATGAATTGAACATGAATAATCAGCCTGTAGAATAAGAGGAGGCTCAGGGGAGACCTCATCACTCTCTACAACTCCCTGAAAGGAGGTTGGAGCCAGGGGGGGGTTGGGCTCTTTTCCCAGGCAACTCTCAGCAAGACAAGAGGGCAGGGTCTCCAGTTGTGCCAGGGGAGGTTTAGGTTGGAGATTAGAAAGAATTTCTTTCTGGAGAGGGTGATCAGCCATTGGAATGGGCTGCCCAGGGAAGTAGTGGATTCTCCGTGTCTGGAGATATTTCAAAAGAGACTGGATGTGGCACTCAGTGCCATGGGCTGGGAACTGCAGCGGGAGTGGATCAAGGGTTGGACTTGATGATCTCTGAGGTCCCTTCCAACCCAGCCCATTCTATGATTCTATGGATCATATTCTTATGAGCCATATGATCCCTTATGACCTCACCCATCTCTCATGTGGTCACCTAACCACAACTTGAGGGATTCAGCCTGCTGTCAGTCTCCCTCTACCTGCTGTAAATATTAATGTTTATACACAAAATAATTCAAAACAGGGTGTGTATAAGGGCTGGATTTGTAAAATATTCAGGCAAGGCAATGGTTGGCACTACCTGCTATGATTAAGAGGCAGGGAAGAGGAGTCATTTACCATATATACATATTTAAGAGGAACTCACCCACTGTCAACCTTCACTGAGCTTCCAATGATACTATTAAGTTTCTCTCTTTGTAAAAAAGTATTTTTACTTGAAGGCTTAAAAGACTACTAACCTCTCTACACTCCATTCTTGCAGCTGAAAGGTATCCTTCTGGTCTTATTACCTTCAGCCTCTCATAAATAAGATGCCTATACACTGGGCCATGTTCTGATTGATCCAACATCCATGCACAACCTAACCCACTATGGGTTTAACACTTCTCTTCAAGCTGTAGTGGGTTCACTTGTGGGTTCTGGTCCATGAAACCTGTACCTCTGAGAGATCTGCTCCCACTAAAGGATTCAAAGGTGTTCTGGGAGTCTTTGAATAGAATCAGTACAATGAGATTTGGATTTGAAAATTTTTGCAACAGGAAATCCTTTAATTGTTCCCACTATGTCTGGCTAATAAATTAATGTCTCTTCCTGTATGACATTGGCTTCAGCTGAAGAGGCTGAAGGTGATTATTACAGCATTTAATTGATCAACAGGCAGTACAGCTTTAAAATTTGCTTTTGTTCATAGTGTATTAATAGTAGGTGCATCTATGCTTGGTCTACACGCAGGAGCAAGCAGGATGCTCCTTGTTCTCTGTCCCTCTGGCTCTTCCTTGATTAAACCTGTGACTGACTCTGGTGCCTAAGAAGACTCCAGGAGGACTGCCATCATCTTGCGCTGGTCCTCAGCCCACCTCCTGTGCCAGGGCCAGAGCACAGCCCACTGCACTGGGCTGAGAAGCAAGCAGTATTTACCATCCCTGGATGCTCCTGAGAAGCACAGAAGACAAGCTCTGGGAAAAATTTTACTCAGTACTGAAAAAAAAAAGAAAGATTAGAAAGTTGGAGAAGCCAGAAGATAAGGGAGGGGTGAAAGAAAAGACATGAAACATTATGAAGAAGCCTGTGTAGCCAACTGCCTGTCTTGTAGCCAAGCTCAAAATTGCATGAGAAAGGAAGGTAATGCTCTTGTGAGTTGTTATTTTCAATGCAATACAAAAGAAAGCCACAGGTAAAATTTAGAGCAGATAAAATTATTCTCAGCTCTGGAAGCCAGGGATTTAATCTATAGGACGAACTGTCTGGGCTTGAAAAAACCCAAACATATAAGACAGAAACACAATTTCTTCTCTCATAAATGAAAATAGATGTCATTGGAAATGTTCTCATTATGCACAAAGAAAACCCTTCCACAGTCTGTCACCCTAAATAAATGGAGCCTTATTACTATTATTACTGAGGAATTACTCAAAAAAATAAAAATCAAAACATATGCTTAAATCTCTAAGACATGTATATTGCACATTCCTGGTATCTTTATTTTTCATGAATGTTATATATGCTGTTTGTTATTTCATTTCTTTGAGTTAATTAGCTGGCTAAATCTCTCCATACTTTGGTCAGACAATATAAAATAGTAAAAGAAATGGAGTTACACAAATGGAAACAGATGAATCACTAATGCAACCTTGCTGACTGAAATATAGATGAATTTTGGCCAGACACATAAAAAGTGGATATTTCAAAGAGAAGGAAAAAGTTCAGTGATAGGAATCTGCTACAAATATATATCTAGATAGTTCTTTCTTTTGACTGTTTCTTGGGTATTCTATATAAAACACCACATACAGCAAAAAAGCAATGACCATTTATCAAGATTTAGGTTCTCAATAACAGTAATCCAATGGAAGGATTTTTTCTCAACACATTGTATCAAAGTCCAAGGTCCTCTGCAGTCTGCGTGTGAGGAATAGTCCCTCACAGAGGGGAAGAACCCAAAGGAAGAACCCAAAACACAACAGCAGGAATTCAGTGAAGAAACTGAATTTCCCCAACTTTTAAAAGAGTGTCTCACAGGTGTTAATAAAGAAGCACAAAAGTTATCAAAGTTGTTGGCTATCCTGCCTCCTTTGTTTGACTAATTTGAGAGATTTCAATGCCCCGTGTTCTGGGTTGTTTGAATTGTTTCCTGCTTGTAGTGCAGACATCAAGAAGAGAAAATCACAACGTACTGGACCAGTTAATACTTCAATTTGGGTCAAAGTCAGAAACTTCAAAAAATGTTTTTATAGCTTTCCACCATAAAAGCCCATTATAAGGGCTCCTAGGTCACCCACATGCTTTTAAAAATCCCTTGGGTGAAATCTTAGGAAATCTGCTATTGACTACAATGTGAATGGGATTCTACACCTTGTTTTATGGTGTCAGTTTTATCTTTTCTGTTTTCATCCATAGCTTGACTGGAAAATGTCAATGTTCCCCAGTTCTGACAGTGTATAACTGACATTTCTATTGAACATAAATCTTTGTGAGTCCAAATGCCTAAACTAGAAAATGGAGAAAAATGGGGGGGGGGGGGAAGCTTTTATCCAATTGGAGAAAATAGTTGGTTTTGCTCAAAATCTGAAGACCAACACGGGTCAGAGTATTCTTCTTTGTTCTGCTTTATCTCATTTTACAATGATACAGTTTCAGATAAAAGATATAGATTGCTTTGCCAGATGTTAAGAGAATGAAAAGACATCTTTGGACACAATAAGCTCATTGCATTAAAAAGGAGTAAGAAAAGCACATCTTAACTAAGACAAAGAGCTGAAACTGATACATTCTGAAACTTTATGAAAGTCATCTAAATCTTTATTCTTAAAAGAGTGATGATATAGCATTAGAGATAACACTGAATCAAGACTAATCTTAACATTTCATTCATGTTCTCTCAAACCTGTTTGTACTTGTGGGCCTCTTTTGGTCTCTCCTAAATCTTCTAGAAATAGGTGTTGATTGTGATGCTTTTAGAATACACTCATCTGGTGGATTTTTTCTGCCATAGAATGGTCATAAGGATAAAGAAACAGAGTGAAAAGGAATGATTTGACTTGAGCAACTCACAACCTACCTGCCTAGAGAAACTCTTGGGTTGAAAGATCAGAGTTTCACCTCTGGTTCTCTTCAGAGCTAAGACACAAGTGGGTTCTTTGTTAAAATATATCTTCTCATAACATTTGAGGAAAAGAGAACAAGAAGAGGGACTTCAGACATAAGGTTGTTGACATTAAGAGTTCAAAAATGGTTTAAAACTTCAGGGCTATCTTTATTTAGTCTTCCATCCACAAAGACAAAGAAAAGAATGGATGGTTTGGAGAAATTTATTTGTAACTTAGCTGCAGTACTCCAAGAAGGCAAATATGTCAATTCCATTCCTGTTCAAACAGATATCTAATGTATAAATGGTTGGATAAAGTGATCTTCCTGGGAAATGAAGAATCAGGGAGAGATATTTTGGTCCCTAAATAAACAATTCAGCAATGACAGGCCCTCTTCCAGGGGATGTGATGTGAAGGAGCCCTTCACTGGAGGGAACAGGATTTATCAGCAGTTGCAAGACAGTATGCAGGCTTCCCTTCTTCAGCCTGGGGTGAAGTTAACACCTCAGTTAAGGTATATTCATGGTTCTGACAGTCTACTTTAAAGGAATAGTAAAATGTGGTCTGGTACTCTAACAAATCAAATGTCAGCCATTTGTTTTAATTTCCAACAGCCAAGAAAGAAAATTCATTTTTCTGAAAGTGAAGTTATGAATGATGATTAAACACAAAATTGAGTCACAAGTGTTGTCTCAGGACCTGGATCAACTTAGTGTCACTCTACTTGTATTTTTAGTCAGGAAAATCCGAAAATTGTTTTCAATCTTCCCTAAGATTTTTTGTGGGCTAACAACTGGCCCACTTGTGATGATATGCTACCAATTCACAGAGAGACCATCTTTAAAAAATGGTTCTTCCATGAATTGCAACTAAAGGTAGATCATGAGGGCTTTAGTGTTGTATTTTCTCATGCATAATACCCCCCACCTCTGATAACCTCAACTTTCTTAAAGATTCGACTTCATGAAATGCCTTCTGAGAGAACATCTGTCCTGATGTTCTCACAGGCTCAAAATGGCAAGCAGAGCAAAGACACAGGGAGGAGATTTTGGAAGACATAAGAAGTTCATAGTTGGAATCAGAAGAGAGAGTTTTTGTGGAAATGCAGCATTAGTACTGAAGGCAGGGCACTCCTGATGTGGAGGATCTCTCATAAACCATTTTTTTTTCCTTGCTTGCACATGTGTATAACACGCATGGCTGCTTTCTCTGAATCTCTCTCTAAAATTAATGAAAACAGGAAAAAAACCAACAACTAGCTTTTGTTCATGTTCACAGTCTTTATAAAAGGAGGTACATATTCAGCTGGTTCACACATTTAGAGACCAGAAGAAGAAATACTTAAAAATTTGCTGCTCTCAAGCAGAGGCTTTTAATTTAAATGTTTGTAGGTTAGGTTTTTAATTTGAGAAAATACACAAGAGGTCTGCTAGCCTGGCAACTGTTCTATTATTTGCTGTTTGTCTGGAAGCCACAAGCATTTTTGACCTCATAGAAGTCCTCTGCCAGTAGGATTTCTAATTCTTATTGGTGCCACTTTTCTATCCTCAAGGATCTGAAAACATGGTACAATATCACAACATGTAAGCAAAATATTTAAATCCTAGATCTAAAGCCAAGCCCCATTTTCTGCAGCAGTTTGAACTGAAATCCCTCTAAGCAGCAAGTGATACAGGTGCTGACAATAACCACAGCTGCATCAGGCTGCTCATTAAAAATCCTGACTCAAACAACCAGACCCCACTGGGCTTCATGAAAATCACTGCCTTCTCTCTCCATTTGCTCACTAAGCTCATCCTCAATTTACTTCTGCTTGTTGTCACTTTGCAAAACAGCACCTCTCCCCGTGCTGCTGCAAATGCTGTTCATTCCACTTCTGTATCAAACCCTGCAGCTTGTCTTGAAAACAGATTTGTGAACCTAAAAAACCACACTGAACAGGGTGTGTCTGCATCAGTTCTTCGTGTTCCTGCACCTGGATCTCGTGCTGCTGTTCAACACACACTCCTGAGTGCAAGGCCAGTCATTTCCATTTACCTCTCCTTTGCTGATCCTTTGGCAAGGTTCAGTGCAACAGCAAAATGAAAAAACAAAACAAAACAAAACAAAACAGCCTCACAGATAACCTCACAGTACATGAAGCAAAATGGGAAGTGCAGCACTGTCCCTGTTTTCTGCTGGGGATATGAAATAACTGAGAGGAATATGAAGTTGTTTTGATGTATACGGCAGGAACGCTGCAAAATTTGGATCCAGTTTCCTCTGTCTGTGAGGAAATGTATTTGTGAGCATGCTGAAGTTTGGACTGAGACCAATGCACTGGGCTTGATCCAGAGCAGACTGAAATCAGTAGAAAAGGAAGCAATCCTGTTGCACTCACTGAACTCAAGACCAAGTTTTTTATGATCCATATTCTCTCTGCTCTACTATTCCTCCCCCTGCAAAATCCAAATCACTCCTGTTCCAGGACACGTTTCAAACCCAATTAAAACCTGCACATTTAATTTGATTGAGCAATTCTGAGACAATAAAAGCATCTGCCTTTACCTGAACCACTCTCCTAATGTAGGCATGAAAATTACTACCTTGCAAAGATCTTTGCAGAGTCTCAGCAGTGGCTGATAATCCAGAGGCCCTGAACATCATCAAGATAAAACTGGTGAATAACACATGAGTATTTCACGTATTCATTTACATACTTGTTGGATATCTCAATTTAGTTGTCAGGTGTGATAATTTAAGCTACACTTCCAGCCAAAAGATTATGTCCATTCCTTTCTTCATTTTTAAATCAGAGATTTAAACACATGTAGAAATGAATAGTGCAGTGGCTAAAACTTACAGATACAGAGAATACTCCAGTATAGAAACTCCTCCAACAATTGTGTGATGAGTATGTGCAAGCAATATTCAATCTGGTGTTCCAAGTATGCAATCTGAAATGAATTTATATACTTTGTACTTACTGTACTTTAAAAGTACAATTCACCTTGTAGTTATGTGTAAATCTGATGCACATTTTCATCGATCCCTTACTGGATTATCAGTGAATAAAATACAAAATCAGGGCTTTTCTTCTGGTAGTGCTCTCAGATACAGTTCAACATGGGGGTTTTTTTGACTTTCATCTGCTTAACTGGTTTTATATATTGGTGTTAGGTACATATATACACAATCTCATTTTACAGTTTCCAAAGCAACTTTATCTTACATATTAACATGTCTGGAAAGAACTATATGAAATGAGAGTCATGGGTACCTTGTGCTCTGACACTACTTATATCCCTACTTAATCAGGAATTTCATGGTTGTACTTATGCCTGCACATATGTAATCATATCTACAGAGATCCCTAGGCAAGCAGACATGGAAATTCTCATCTCCCAGATCAGAAATAAATACAGTTTCTCAAAATTAAGCCTATCACCTATAAACATGCAGATTTCTCTGCAGTCTTTAGGTACAGCTACAGCAATCCAAAGTTCCTGTATGTCCTAGCTGTTTGATCTCTAGTCCAGATCAGCTCTATTTTTACCTCTGTCTAGTAAAAATTATTTTTGTAAATACTTATAATCTTGTATTTCTGTCTAATCTTTCCTGTTTACTCCCCACACACTTTTGCAGCTCACAAGATTTGTTCTTACTCAAGCCTTCGGTTGGGAAATGAGTTACAAATTCAGAGAATGTTTTGCATTTCAGAAAAAAAACAAAGAAGGGAGAAGAAACACCCCACTGTTTTGTTCTTGCAAGCTGCCTTAATAGATTCACTGAGAAGGACAAGGCAGTCCATCTTGAAGGCTATAATGCTATTTCACTTTGACATCTGTTCCAAGGTAATGGTATCTATCATTAACAATGTCATTAGTGACCACTTCCAGTCCATCGTTTGCAGTGCCTGAGCTGGCTATAAAGATCTCATTTTAGACACTTAGCTCTCTGCATATGCCCTTTCATGACATGCTACTCTGGGAAAAAAAATGTTTTATGAGTGGTCATACTATAATCATTCTTTTTCATTTAAAAGTACAGCATGTGGGGTTTCAAATGGGAGGGCAAGCTCAAAAGTGACGAGTTTAGATCACTCCTTGTTATAACTCTCAGCACCTTCTAAGTCATTTACAGCAGAGGAGCATTAGATGTGCAAAATGTGAAAGCAAAGGAAACACATGAAAAAGTGTAAGCTCTTGTAATTAAAACTGTGCTTATCCTTTGGTGTTAATTGTTTTATAAATGTGCAAGACACATTCCCTAAGAAATTACAATCCCTGGTCAAGAAAAAAAAGAAAAAAGACCAAATATGCAACATCTGATCTAAAATTTCACCCTGATTTTGTAGATGTTACCCTGTGCTTTATCACAAGCTTTGTACTACCTATTTCTGTCACATTATCTACAAGAGTATCTCTGAATAAGCTCTTGGCAAGAGTAGCAAAGCTGCCTCATGGATTTAAAGCAGAATTGTGAAAGACAATGCTACTCAGAATTTCACCTCCACCTGGAAACTTTTAATTGAAAATTCTGGATGAAACCAATACCTCTTGACTCTTAGTGCTCTAGTTTAGCCCTGGTCCCATCCTTTCTCTCCTTCACACTGCAGAGCCAAATCCTACCCTGTGTCCTACCTTCTGGGTACTGTTGTAAAAAACAGTAAAACAGTAAAACCCCACCCTTCCCAGTCATTTATCCAGCATCATATTGTGAAATTATTTCAAAGCAGTTTGTAAGAAGTTCTTTTTTTGCTTCTCCCCTCCCCTCCTGAAAGACCCAGATTTGCAAGAGAAAATGGAAGAGAGAGATGATGTGAGATCTCCACGAACAAATGAGGTATCCACTGGAACACCTTACACTAAGAGTACTGCAGATAACAAAAAGCAAAATGAACTTTTTGTTTCTTTGTATGTTGTGAGAGAAAATTCAGAAGAGTATTGAAGGCTACTTTAAAAAAGAAAAAAGAAAAAAAGAATGGCATGCAAGACAGCTTATTTTCCTTAGAAAGCTGGAAATCTAAGAGCACGCTTGGTCAAAACAGGAATGTGACAATATATCTTTAAACTAATAAAAGAAAGACAGTAAGTGTGGTGATATTTGTATGTCTGTATAGAATAATTTCCCTGATACTCCAGACTCGAGGCATTTCCATAAAACACAAAAGCCTTGAGGATGAACTTGAGTTACATCACTGAGTTTTGCTTGCAGCTTCAATGTGAGCTGGTTTTAGCCTGACTATATGAATTTACAATTATAAAAGTACACACTATTAAAGTACACAATTACTGAAACAAATCCATTTATACATCTGGTGTAAGGCTGCAATTTTTTTATGCCTCTAAGCTCACAAGAATGCCCACTGTGCTACAGGCCTAAACTGGGGTTTATTAAAGCTCAATGGAATCTGTGTTGGCTTCATTGCACTTTGGTCATGGCACATTAGATACAAAATCTGAATCAGCAACAGAATTTGAACAAAGATCAAAACACTCCTCACTGGAGAGAAAAAAAGCAGCTGTCCACTACCTGTGTGCACTCAAAATAGTTGGGCTGATCTTCTCAAGAAATTTTACTTCTCAGATCTTCAACTTCTGACTCCTGGTGCTTGAAACCATTTAGTGGGTGTGTACCTGAAGTGGGTCTTTTTGTTTCCTTGCATTAACATTATTGCCAAAGTTTGAAACAAATTTCAGAAATAACTCCTGAAAAATAATACAAATGCTCAGATATACTTTTTGCCATTTTTGTTACCTTTCCTTCCAAATTTTAATTCTGAACCATCAGTTTGTTCATATCAGTTGCTCACAGAGCAGCAGAGTACTTTCCTGCAGATGGGAAGCAAAGGAAGTGAAGAAAGGAAATTCATTATCTGCTGCAATTTGCAGGTGCTCAGCTTAGAACTACTGCTGAGTTAATTTTGATGAATAAATGGGACAGACAATATTGACCAGATGGCTGTCCAGAGGTTTTAGGTGCATCTATCTGTATCTTTTCTTTACAGTAAACACAGGAGGAAAAAAAAAAAAAAAGAAAAAAAAGTCAAAGGGGCTCTAAATTCTAAGCCTGTGTTTTACCAGAGAATAAATCCTAACACAGAGAAATAAAAGCCAATTCTGAGCTAATTTCTTTTTTGTGATGTTCTTGGCGTGTTCTTGATACTTGGTTTTCAGTTTAGCCTCTGATATTGACTCCTTGTGTTGCCACAAGTCTACAAAATCCCCTCTGGGTCACTAAGAAAGATTTTCTTTCTGTCACCTCTGAGGGCCAGATCATTTCTGACAGCTGATTGTTCATTAATAAGAAATTTAGGGTCTAAATACCTGAAGAAGCACAAAGTGAGGCAGCTACCTTAGTGAGCAAAACCCTGTACATGTATGTGCAGAGCTCTGTGCCCTCATACAGACACTACCTAAACCTGGTAGTGTTTTTCTTGCCCTGGTTTTATCCATTTGGAAGCCAGAAGTAATTGTAAAAGAACTGGAAATTTCTGTTTCAGCTGTATATTTCAAGGTTTGGATAGACTGGATAATACTGTGGACATCTTCAAGTGCTCAGCCAAACTTTTTGTTGGATATCCAAGTCTTCCCTCTGAACCAGGGCTGACTGCAGAGTTCAAAATGCTGTTTGCAAACATTCTTCTGCGTTCTGAGCAGCTGCTTTATTCATTCATGGGTTTGCTGCTTTTTATTTACTATTCATGAACATCTGGACTATTAAGATTCTGTTTATATAAATGGTTGATGAATTGTTGTTCCTGATTTTATTACCTGTAGAGCCCTCATGAAGAGTTAAGCATTCAAAGAAAAACATTTTTTTTTAAGCATTTGGTAGTGTTTCTCCCCCCCTGATTATTTCCTTTGTCCAATTGGGAAGCAAAAGAAAGAGCACATGATTTGAATGGCAAAGCCCACCCTGCAAAAGGAAATAATTAGTGAACAGCTTGTGGATATAGTATAGGTTAAAATTAATGATCATGAGCTTTTCAATAAGGGTCACTAACAATATATTAACCATTCCAAGAAACAGGAGAAAAATAAGTTAAATCACTGGACTGTTTATTCCCCCAAAATCTATTTTGTATTTCTGTACTGATAAACCTCTGGGGTCTGCCTACTCTTAGCTGGCTGTGACCTTACTTTGGTGCCTTTGAATTATTCCTAACGTCCCTCTGGGATTTGTTTGGACTTGTTGCTAGGGTTTACATCCTGATGGGTGCCAGATGACAGATTCCTCTGCATTTCAGTAGGTACTTGGAGAATAAGATGTCTTTTACTTCTTCCTTTTCTCTCCTGTCCAGCTCATCATTTTCAGCCCTGACACTAAGCAGGTGTCCCATGTTCTTCCCAGCTTTGTAAACAACAAGCAAGAACATACTTGAGTTTATGAGATTTGCACACTCATAACTTTTAGGTTCTTCTACCTAATGTCATACATTTCCTTGGGTTTTTAAAATTATCTTTCTGTACTGTTTTCTTCCATTGTTCCTGTTGTAGAGTTTAAGTACAAAAAACTATATCTTCTGTACTGCTCTTTGAAATTTGAGACATTTAAATTGAGACTATGCTTAATCTATGGAGGAAACTCTTGATGTAAGTAGCTACAGAACTGCTTAAGAATAACATGCCCATAAGTCTCAAGATTTAACCTCATCTTGCTCCAAATATCCATATCATTCAGCTGCAGTCAATGTCCTTTTTCTGACCAAATAGTATCAACAATTTAAATATTGCTATGCATATATTATTTTATTATATATTTATTATATTATTATAATATTATTTTAATATTACTGTTTAAAAATAGTCTAAAAAAACCTTCTCCAGAGCACACCACTGAGAGTGAAGGATTCAGAGATGGAAGGAGTTTCAGCCACCTGCCCTTCTAGAAAACCCTTCTCGAAAAACCTTCTAGAAAAACAGTTTCAGTAAAGGCAGAAAGGCAATTGAGGTTTGAGTCCAAACTTGTCAGAACCAGGACACTCATTTCTAAGACAACAGAACAGCCCAGTAAGCATGAAGCTGATACAGAAAAGTTGAAGAGCTTTATCATTTGGGGTCTGTGGCACAGTGCCTGGTCAGACCAGCCATCAATGTTTATACACAGTGGGAATCCATGGAAATTGAGGGTTGTGATGGCTCTGTTAAGTTTTTCTGAAGTTAAAAACTTCAAGAAGTTACTACAAGAGTCACTTTCAGCATCTGGCTGCACTGAGAGTTCAGTTGTGCTGCTCAGAGGCACAGTCACTAGGTACTTTCAGATGCAGGGAGAACTTGCATATGAAATTAGACACAAGCTTTTCTTGCATTATTATGTGCAGTTGTTTGGCATTAGACATTTTCATTAGTCTTGGGAGGGTCAGATTGTCCTAAGAGGCCCTCTAGCAGAGTTCTAAATGAGAATCAGAGTTAAAATATAATGGAATTTGAAAATAATAAATCTACACTGTACAAAGAAACGCATAGATGTAAATACGCCGCTTGTTCAGCCCCAGTTCACTCAGCAACATGCAGCATAATTTGAAATAATTATTTTCTAACACTTTGAAAAACATAATTGACACAGAAGCATGAAACATTCAAGCCTTGCAGATAATTAAACTCAAATACTACAGGAATGCTTTGTATGTGAATGTTTTTACATATTAATGTCACTTCAGTAAACTGGAGGTTGTTGGATTTTTTTAGGAAACCTTCAGATTTCAAGGGCTTTTAAAACATTTATTTGACATTTCCTCTGATGGCAAACTTTTAACACATTTTCTGCCAGGTCATATTTCCATATTTATATCTGGTTATTGTATTTTAGAACCTACAGTGCCTTAATTCACATCCTCACAGCTGCTGTAGACAAATTATTCTCACAAAGTCAGACGGGCTTAGGTCCTCCAGAATTTGGTGGCTGTATGGCAATTAATGCCCAGATGTGATGAAGAGTACAAAAAATATGTATTTTTTAATGCAGCTGGTAAAGCACTCACTTCAGATGAGAGGATTTTTTTATATTTTACTTGTAGACTACTTGCACCTAACTAGAGTCATTTCAAAATCATATTAAATTTTTCAAATGCTGCAAGCAAGGTCTTTGAGATATTTGGTCTTGTTATCCAATTAATATTAATTTGTTACTATGAAATGTGAGATGGAAACAAACATTAATTTTATTTTAATAATAAGAATTTGCTTTTTTTGTAACTAGGTTTTTTTAAGTGTTATTTCTAACTCTCATATCTTGGGAGATCCAGTTAAATGTTGACATTTTGCTATTCTGCTGTCAGCTCAAAGCAAACAAAATTGCCAATCAAACCTGCTTCTAAATATGCATAATTTATATTTATTACTAAATATTAATTAATATTTATTATGCTAATGAGCTCAGGAAGGAACTACTGTCTGGAAAAATCAGAATACCTCTTAAAGCAAGAGTAATAGATTTGTAGTTCAGGATATTATTGAGAAGCAATAAAAAACTCCAGCCCTGCTGTGAGCATTGAGCCTGTTTAGAGCATTGCTGCTTCCAACACCAAGCAATGACTTCAGGGATCAGAACTGTGGGAGAATACAGGGATTTTGGAAGAGGGAGAGGAGCACAGGGTAGCCCTGAGGAGCAAGGGATGAGCAAAGAGTGTCTGAACTGCCTGTGCAGAGTAAATAACTCTTCCCCTCTGCCTGAGGCTGGAGGATTACAACACCATCCCCGTGTGGGTGAAGCCCATGGCCAAAATCCTAATGAACTCATTAGGAGCAGGAAGAAGTCCCTTAATCTTGCTGTGTCATGAGGTTATTCCTCATTAAAGGACCTATTCTTGTGTTTGCATGCTGGTTTTATTCAGTCTGCACTCAGAAAAATGCCTCTCAGAGCTATGAAGGTCAGAGCTCTGTAGGTAGAGCCAGCTCCTGTTTAGTCTCATTTCTGAACTTATCTGGTCTCTTGCAAAGATGCTGGGAGGAATTTTCTCTGGGCTTTTCTATGCAACACTGGTTTATTTTAGTTCCTAATTTTTTGTGTTGTCTCATTTAACAGTAAAAGCTAAAAAAATAAAATTACGATGAAACAATAAACAGGCTTATTTTAAGCTCGTTTTCAGTAAAACTGTACATTGTCCTCTTAGGCTACTTATTTCTTTGATAAGTACTTTCTGGCAATTCCTTGTTGTCTGTGGTCATACAAAGAAAGCCCAGTTAGAGATGGTAGAGATAGGAAGAAATGGTTGGTTGATCTAATCCAGACCTCATCCTTTAATGCATATTTATTTCTTGAATTTAATTTTCTATGTATTATTTTTATTAAAAATACAGATAAGAGCTTAAAATGAGAACTTCCATTAAGTCTTTTACAGCATTTTTCCATGACATAATCATTCAGCCAGAATTTTTTTTTCTCTAAATTACTATTTTCTTGATGTCATCCTATCATTCCCCACTTTTCAGACAGGTGTATCCCTAAAGAATGATTTCTGATATTTACAAGGCACTGTTCAAAAACGTTGTAGGCAAAATAACCCAAGCATCACTAAAAAGGAAACATTCTGAAGAACATGTTAATTCCATACATTTTTAAGATAAAAATGTCTTGACCTGCATCAGTTTTTCAAGCAATATTACCTTGCAAAATTAGAAGTGGCTTTGCTGCTTGCTGTTACCTGCAGGCCTATTGGAGTTGGGAATACACATATGGGTGAACTGCTGGGGTTTCACTTCTTTTATTATGTGTAGGCAAGAAAATAGTGCTTGATAGAACACATGTGAATAATCATGCTGGGAAAATGTGGTATTTTACTTGAATACCAGCTTTTGTATCCTCAAGCATATTCGTATTTTAAGATATTCAAAGTGCATCTTTTAAAGATGAATATAAAGTAGGAATTGGCTACAGGAAGAAAAATGTAAAGTTTGCAAATAATGATTGAAATGTAAATCACAAAAATATTTTCTCTCTGGGATTTCTATATATCAAAGTGCAGCATACATCCAGCATTCCTTTCTACCCTACAACAGATTCTCTTCCTTAATAAAACTTGACTTTGGCAAGGATCAGTTGACTAATTTGTTCTTCAGCATCCCTGGCTTGAAATCAGAAGAAGACTAATGATGCAGTCAGTCAATACTTCTCAGTTTGTACAGGTTTACCCGAGGCATTGGACATCTGTTTATGAGAGACCATGCTGAGAAAATGCCTACATAGTGTCATCTTTCATCTTAACAAGTAGTGGAAATAACAATTAACATCCTTGATTTATGCATCTTTTTTTTTTCTGGGATTTTTGTGTCGTTTTGTCAGCTCTTATTTTCTTTATTAAGTGGAATAGGTATTATTTACTATTAATTATCTTTGGTTTTGTGGTTTGAATTTGTACCTTTTCTCTGAGAAGTATGACAGTTTTGTAGCACAGCTAACAAGAAGCATAAAAAGATCTTGTATGAGCTGAAAGTGGAAAATATTTTCACAAACTGTTCTGATAAAAAAAATCTAGAAAAACAACCTGTAAACTTTTATGCTCAAAATTAGTGCCTGAAAATAGCTTGCAGAATCCTTTGGTCAAACATTTTGTGATTATTTTTTTGTTTTGTTTGTACTTATGACATTTATTTGATAAATGCAGTTGGCAAAAAACTGAGGAAGTGGGAAAACATATGGCTGTTGTAAACTTTTATTTCATTGGTGTAAAAGTATCTCAGTCGGAAATAAGAGCTTGCATTACCCTTTTCCCTCTGTTGCTGAGAGTTTCTAAACCAATTTATTGATTGTCTGTAAAATCTATCAACAACCACGTCAGTGGGCATCATCATTCTGATAATGATGAATGGCTGTGTATGTATGGGGGGAAGGTTTCAGCCCACTGATGGTTATTATATGATTACTTCAAAAATCCCTGGGAATAATCTTGGCCAGTGGGTTATCAGACTGGACAGCAGCACACTCATCTTTCTGGTGTTTGAAAAAACAGTTTTTTTGGAAACGATACATTTCTTATGTAAATGTTGTTTTAATCACAAACCAAACTTTTTCTCTTTGTTCATTAAATCCTAGCTACAATCTGAAATCATTTCTGTTCACTGCTATGAAGAACCACTTAGGAGACTGAAGCACCAAAGCAGTAGGTGTGACAAAAAGGATCATTTTTAAAAAGTCTTCCAAAGAAATCTTTATTTTTATATTTTTATGAGTACCATCCTAACCCTAATCCAAGACTTTTGCTCCTGTCTCCACTTATTCATTTTTATTAAATATCTCTAGGTAAACCTTAATATTTCATTTATAGGGTAGTGACAGAAGTACAAATACTATTTCCCCCACATCCACCTGACCCAGTGTTGCCATCCTAGTTATAAAAACTTACTGGACATAGGAAAGCAAGTGGACTTAACAGTAAACTGAGAAAAGACATAATTTGTTTAGATGAACTTTAATAACATGGGCAGAAGTTTGTAGTAGATGCTTTGTATGCAACTGAAGATTAAACTCTGCAGAAGTGGTTCAGCTTAATGATTCCACAAAAAACCCCACTAAGATATCATCAATGCTATATACTACATTTCAAGACCAGAGATTTATTATTATTGATCTTTGGTTAGAAAAAAAAGAACAATTTTCTGTTTTCTCCCAGGTATCTTTGTTTATTACCCTGTGCAATTCCACAAAACCCAAGAAAATGGATAGTGCAAACTGAGAAGCCTCATCTTACTGTTTTCATTCACTGCTCTTTACATCAGAACAAAGTAACTTAATAACACTTGCAAGAAGAAGCAAAACATTACTAAGTCATTGCATTCTACTTTCATTAATTAAGACTAATAAAAATGTTATATATCCTGCAATAAACCACACTTTGGGCCTTTTTGGCTGATATGTAGCCTGTTTGCACGGTTTCAGTCTTTTAAAATGCATCATTTTAAATTATCTAATTCACATTCCATCTAAGCAGCTTTATGTTTTTTCTGTTGCTACGTATTAAAACTTGTATTCATTACAGCCTGGTAGATAACAAATATTTTTCTACTTTATTATGCAGTAGTACTTATGCATCACATCTCCTCAAGCTCCTCCCTCTGGGGTCAAGGGGTTTGTGTGGAAAGCTGCCAACATCCCTGTTTAAACAAAAACTTCCTAAATATAAATTGCAGTGCTTAAGAATGATATAAACACCTGTGTCTCTATTTATTTTACCTTTTCTCCTGGTGAAATAGATACTGCTTGCTACTTGCCTCAACCCTCTCTTCTCAGTCCAAAATTGTATAAATCTCTTGTTTGTCTTCACAGAGAAAACAAAGAAAGAAATCAAAAAGCCCCTTAAATACTTCAAAGAATACTTCTACCTGTCATGGGAATCTCACTTACTTCTTTTTAACACACAAAGCACCAGATAGAGAGTGAAACTGGGGACATGACTGTTGTGAGTGAACATGAGAACATGGTAACAGCCCACAGCCTGGCACTCTGCTGCTCTCTACTTCTGTATCTCCATGTAAACATTCCAGCAGCTCTGTCAATATCTTAGCTTTCTTTTCCTCCTGAAGACTCTTAGCCAAACTGTTCTAAATATGTTAAAAACAAAGATGATGGATTGCAAGTTGTATAAAAGGTGGCAGAGCTCAACTGTCTCATTTTTCATGAGTTTATTTGTTGTTCTCATTGCAGTTTCCCTGTTTTACCTACAGAGCTATACTGCACCAAATCAATTCTCAAGTTTTAGAGATGCTCCTATTACATAAGTTTTATTTTTTGGTAAGTTTAAAATTTCAAACCAATAGCTTTCACCATGAATAACATGGCTGTGCCTGTTTCTCTCTTGTTTTTCTGGATATCTGTCTAAAAGAGCAGATTTCTAAATGCAGGATTAATACCAAAATTGCTCCATACGACTCACCTAATGCACACAGGTATCAGCAGCAATCATACATTCAGCTGTGTACATTTGCAGAAGCTGTAGATGTTGTATACCAAATTAAAGAGAGAAAATACTACAGGTATGGATGAAAAATAATGTTTATTTCAGCACCATAGCTTAAAATGATTTTTAAAATTACACAAATTCACCAACTCTTTTCTTTTTGTAACTGTCTTCCCTGCATTCCAAGACAGAGAGATGTCATGCATACAAGTGGTCTGTATACCAGCTTTAGAAAACAGAGGACTTCATCTCTGAGAAACCAGATGGTACCAAAAAAAAAAAAAAAATCTTACCAGTACAAGAAACTTATAGATGTAAATGGTAGATAATCTAAAAATGTAAGCTATCTCCAAAATATTAGTTCAGCATCTCTTTCAAGTGTAAATGCTGCATAAAAGGCAATGAAAGGGAGCACAAGATCTCATTCCAGAAACCATGACTTGGAAAGTCACCCATAGCAACTCAGACAAGGTAGGTGTTGTTCAGAACTGAAATGCCTGGAGGGAATATAATATTCCATATCTGTTTGGGGCCTTTAGAGGAAATCTCTGATTGCAAATCATGTTATTGTTTGACTTCATTTCTTAAGCTCAACTCTGTAGTTGTATCAGCCCCACAAAAAGGACAATAAACATCAATAATCCTAATGCACAGAGGTGAAACAGAAGTCAGTGGGACTCAAAATCCTGTCATTTCCAAGGGTTTTAAAGAGAAGCAAGGTCAATGCTCAGTGGCTAAAAATCTCTCTTCTTCCATGCTGTTCATGCATTAGATCCAAAGATTCAAGACTTCATTCCAGCACATTATTGCCAACAGGTATTTTTCCACCCTAAATTGCAGATAGGACTGAGTGCAAAGTGGATCTGACTCCCCTGGGACAGTACACTGCAAATATTTGGCCTTGCATAGCTAAAAGGCTTTTATGGTGCCAACAGGAACATGGAGACAGGATAATTACATTTACCTGTTTCATCCATCTTATTTATGCTCACAAATATGAGCAAGACTGCATGGGTTTTGCTTCTACTGAGTCCTTTCTCTGCTGCTCCAAGAATTTCCAGTTCGGCCAGCTCTAGTGTGGGAGTGCTTTATCTTCTCTCCCACATGCTAAGGCAATTGCTCTTTCCTAACCCTATCCACACTATGTCCTGCACCTTGTCTGGAGCTCCCTGTCTCTCAATTTTTACTACCAGCTATCCAACTGCTACCCACCTACTCAATGTCATTCAGATTTGGCTGTGGATAGAGATATATTAATTTATAGACATACTACAGATATGAAAGTGCTACCTTGGACTGCTGCTGTCAGTGGGATATCAAAAGATTTAACCTTTCTGACAGTGATCGTAGAATCAATGGATCACTGATCAGCTATGAAAAGTTTTTTTCTACTCTCATTTAACCCCACAATTTTCTTTTATTGTCTTTTTAGACCCACCAGCCTTTTCCTCACATTGTACCTCATATTCAGACAGAGGAGTTTTATAGCCAAGTCTCAGATTTTCAGGTTTTTTCAGCTGTTAAAATGATTTTTTTTTCCAGTGCTCTGTTCAGGTAACAAGATCCCTCAAATCCTTCAAATTTTGACTGTTGTGGAAGAATATCCCAAGGGATTTGCATTTCCTTTCCTCCCTCATATCTTCACAGACAGGACTGCATTTTTAGACAAGCACACACAATGTGTGTACTATTATTTTCCCACATCCTTTCCTACAACCTCAGCCACTTTACTGTCTGCTTCATGTTCCTTCAGTTTGGCCAATCTCCAGTAAGCTCTGAAATGATCTCCTGATGTTTATATTTTAATCTTCAGTCTTGCTTTGATTTCCCACTTATTTTAGTGCTCTCTCTTTCACATAATACAATGTTCCTACAAGTTAATCTTCTGTTACAGCCCTCTACACATTGGCATTGTGGTGTAAGGCACTGACTGCTCCTGGCACTTACGCTGGAACATGATTGCAATTGACTTTAACTTGCTGAATAGAAGTCAATAGCACAGGTACAGCATATACAGCACCACAGATGCTGACTCTGGCTTTGTTAGATCTGTACAAGATCTAACAGTGAGAAGTCAGAAAAATAACTGTATTTACCTTGCCACGAGGAGCTCACAGGAAAGGGCATGCGGGGGTGGATCAATGACATGATAGAGGTTTAGATCTTGCTTGCTACAGAGATGGCTTTGACTTCCCTGCCCCCCTGTTGACCCGTGCAGGAGAGAGGTAATTGATGACAGCCTGTTACCAAGAGCAGGTTATAACACTCCTGTTGTCCAGCCACACAGGCAACCTCATTTTCTCCTGTGTCTGGAAACCAGTTCATCTCAAACACCTGCGCTCACAGATTAGTTCCACATGTGAGATGTTTGAACACTCTCCTGTTCAATATTCCTAGCATGGCAGTGTGAAGGAAAAAGCCTATTATTATTATTATCATTATTATTATTATTATTACTACTATTATAGTATTGACTGTACAGTTTTGGCAGTGTAGGAAGATTATCTTAGTAGCCCCCATTCTTTGGTTTATTTCAAAGCAATTTCCCAATGATGTTGTAACTCTAAGCCAGATACACGTTGAGGATATGAACAATGTGTTAGATTTTTTTCCTATCATTAGGCAGGACTGAGCTCCAGTAATATGTGTACATTAGCCAGATGTTTTACAATTAGTTGGACATTTTTCCCCTCAATTTCTTTTAGGGATGCTGATGTACTTATTATTTTTTTACAAATCTCTTCTATAATTTTATCTTTTCCTTTTCTATTTTCCTTCTGTTAAATCCATGCAGTGTTGCCACCTTCTTGAAGTTTCTCCTTTACAATTACTTTTACTCTCCTGATCACTCTTACAATTCTGTCCTATCTCTAGGACTGGCTTAAGTAGAGATCATACAGAATTTGTTTTGAAAAAAGAGTTAGTTTGCAGACAATCTCTCCAAAACTCTCAGAAGTCACTCATTACTTTGAAAGGTTTACAAAATAGAGCAGCTCAATATATTTCTGTCTACAGGCTGCTTTATTTTCTTAAGACATAGGCAAAGGAAGAGATCTTTACTGAGAAAGAATTGTACAGATTTTCTAAAGACCATCTATATGAAGATGGGCAGGGAGTGATTTTGCTGAATTTGGACATGTGGGAGACCTCAGTTTCAGCATAGCTAAGGTGTCAGTACAAACCTGCAAAACTAAGGCATTCCATATTGTGTTGGTATGGCAATGACATAAACTAGTAAGTGGTGGCTGACCTGCTCAACACCTCCTGCATTCACCAGAAGAGTTCACTAAAGTGTGAAGAACACTTGTGACAGTCCTATCTTGTGCACCTGGACAATGAATGCAGCTTAAAGACCAGCAGACACTCAGTAGCTAATAAAGAACTGAATATGCAGCAGCAGACAAAAGAAAACACTTGATAAATCTATTATATTCTTTTCTACTTAAGATCAGTATATATGTATATATTTACACTACAATATATAATTTCCATTACAGCTTTATTGGAGACTTACTAATATTTGTCTCAGTTTCTCGTTGGAGCTGGAAAACATTCTTGTTGCTCCTTTGGCAATGCCGTGTTTATATTCCCTAAATAGCAACTGTGAACTTGTTACTCATAGACAGAGAGGCAAGAGAGGTCTTACATAAAATGTCTTAAAAAATATGCTAACTAAGCTAACTACTACACAACAGGATTAGCAGTCACAGGACCCTGGGTCTCTGTGCAGGCATATTGAAATCTTAGAAAGTTTTGAACTATAATCTGAACTAAATCCTGTCTTGGAAAAGAATATGGGTTGGCTCTCTACTATATTTATTTGCAGGGCAGACTTTTTCCCTTTTGCAACATTTTATTCTACTGGGGCATGGGGAAGAGTCTGTAAAGAAAGAGAGGCTTTACATTGCATTGCATTATTATACAGAACTCAACTTTATAAACCCCAGCCACAAGTGTAACCCTTTCTAAACATTTCCAGATGCTGTCTGGAAACAGTTAGCCCAGGCAGAACATGATATTTAGGTAAATACCACAAGTTTAATTTATTTGTACACGTGTTAACTCCTAGCCAGATTGCCTGGGACAAACCAGGCCATCCCTGGGCACTTCAAGCATATCCCCAACCAAAGGGGACCGAGCAAAACACACTTCACTGATGCCTCCATCCAATTCCTGACGGAAATACTGGGCTTAAATTTGGTACCATCTCAACCTTTCCACAGAGCCCAGCAGGTATTTCTCCCAGGTCACTGCTTTGTGCATAATACACAAGCACTTTCTCTTCCCATGCAGCTGAGGAAGGCCAGGCAGGACTGGCCCATTGAAACACACCCAGGTGCATTTGCTCACTCTCTGCCTGCTCTCCCAAAAGCCTCCAGAGAAGGCTGAATGGCAATAAGAAGAAAGACTTAAATGTGCTGACTAAAAACTTCAGGGACTTACAGGAAACCCTGGCTTTGTTATTAATGATAGTGTCAAGAAATCAATGAAGATTGCATGTTTCTCCTGATAATATCCTGGACTACATTCCTCACTGGCAGCTTACTGTGTCACTTAATACAATTGGCCCCTACTCAGCTATCATGCCAGCAAAAAAAAAAAAAAATAGCAAAACCCTTCACCACTACAAAAGAGCATATTAACATATGCATTGTGCTCTGCTGTAGGCTATCAGGGTTCAAAAATCACTCATCATTTTAATGTGGCTGCTTGCCAGCTCACACATACACCGATGCCCCCAGAAGACAATCCAAGCTTTTCTTTTTTTCTTTCTTTTTTTTTTTTTTTTCTTTTTTTAAGGGATAGAGGAGCTGCCAATGAATTGGAGGAAAACAAACTCTGCCTTTCTCATTTTCTTCCTACATGAACTTGCTACTTTATAACTAAGAAGCAAAGGAGAAATAACAAGATGTTTGTCCAGTGGCTTTATGTAATTAATACAGGGAAATTCGCAGGGAATGTAATTGCTGTAATGAGAAATTTCAGAAGAGGATTACAGGTTGACATTGGCTCTTGAGTTCAGCAGTTTGTGATCCTATTGCCCACTAACAAACCCTCTGACAGAAATGGCTCTCCTATTAACTCACCCTTGGAGGAAAGTGCCTCACGGTTCCCACTCTGCTTGTCAAGAGGCATTTCCAAGTCTTACAATGCATTTAATGAATTCTCTAGTGCTTGCACATTCAATTTCCATCCTTTCCTTTTAATCTTTAGTGATTTTAGCAGCAATGTCCTGGGAACCATTTTGGTACAAAAACTTTAATAAGGAAAAAAAGCAGGGTGACATTTAATTAACAAAATTAATTAGTGCTAAATAGTAAAAGAACATTCTCTAGCCATTTATGAGACAACAGCTGAGAATGGAGCGATGCTGAGGATGACAGCTGGAAATTGTGCTCAATTAAAAATTAAAATATATTCTCAGAATATGAGGGGAAAGTTATTTCTACATTAATACCTTACTATACACTAATATTTTTCTGTGATCCTAACATTATAATGCTGATTTTCAGCATTTCTGGAGGTGCCACCCCAGTAATTCCCCACTATAGATATGATAACCTATACAGAGAATTTAAGATTGTAATAATAACCCTGCTTTTCTTTTGTGGCCCTTTAGAAAGTATCTGCAGGGCCTGCCCTCCTCTAAGGATTTTGTGGAATGGAGCTTGATATTCTAATCACGTAAATGAATACAAAATTTAATGAAAATTATAGCTGAAAAGAATCAGTTACATTCACCATTCCCACTAATTAGATGTTGTGTAGTTCTTAGAGCACTTTAGTTTTATGAACCAACTGAAAATATGTTCTTAAATGGTAAAAAAACAGCAAGTGGGCTTTATGGTTGAGATCTGTTTTATTATTATTTTTAACTTATCACTGTTTACTGCTTTTAACTCTCTGTGACATGAAATCAGGGAATCAATTCTGCAGTTTAATCTTAGTTATGATTTCTTGGTCTAGGTCTGATGTTTAGTACGGAACAACCTAAAGTCAACATATTGTAAATGAAGATAAAGCTGCAAACAATAACTTGTGTATAGGAAGTAGTGATAAATGACCCTAACATATATAAAATGAGCTCTTCAAAGACAAAAGGCTACTAAGGAGAAGATGTAGTCTCTATCATGCCAAATACTTTTACCCCTGTGTTTTAGAAACTAGGAAAAGCAGGTTATCCAGGTGTCCTGGAGCATCCATACAGACTTGCCTCTTCTGAGATGGACTCTCATTTTCTCTCTAAGCTTTCTGCCTTTATAGTTGAAGGGAAAGCTGAGGCTTAAATGAATATTGAAGATGCTCTCAACAGAGAGGACACTGTCTAAACAAAAATCCAGTGTCTTAGTGTGCAAAGTATTTAAAGAAGGATTAGTGAATTCATAAAACAAGGAAGGAAATACACAGTGAGCTTGGGAGTTGGGGCCTTCAGCTTGCCACATGAAATATATATGAAATGTTCCCAAATGGGAGCTCTCACATGTTGATGACATGTGCCTTCCAGAAGACAAATACAGTCAGTTATAAAGTACCCAAGTAAATGGAGAGTAACATACAAAAAGGAAAATATTGGTAGTTTATGATCCAGCTGCCATGGAAAAAATATTGTCCGGAGTAAAAGAAAGGTAATTCCAAGACTCTGAACTGCACAACTTAAATCACATCATGCTTGTTGCCTTAAAATTGAATCCAATGGTGGGGTTTTTATTGAGGTGAAAGTACCTGCAGGACTCAGATGTATTTGATGACTAAAATGTTGCACTTGACCTTGCACACATTTATGAACCTGTGAAACAACATATTTTTAGTGCAGTTAAATGAAGAGATTTAAGAATAATTTTACTGTTTGCAGGATAGGTTCTACAGCTACATTTCGATACTTCTGTAGATATAGGTTTTATAACATTTATTTTCTTCAGTGGGAAGTATTCCAAACTTATATGCCCATCTTAAAGCATTTTGTAAGTCAATAAAATTATATTGTACAAGTATATATGCTTTATATTTATACTGTTTTTACAACTCTGACTTGAAATCCCTGAAGTGGAAATAAAGTCAAAATCTAATGATGGTTGAAATCAGTGGGGGTCTTTTCACTGCCCTCAGGATTGAGTCACAAAATTGAGAACTCAGGAACAGTTCTTTTGATCTAACCTCTTCTCATGTTAGTAGTACATTACTCAGATCCCTCCACAGATATTCTCATTTTTCAAATCCATTCTATTCTGATACTGAGGAATGATGCAAAAGCATTTTTCCAGTGTAAATGAAATAATGTTGGTAGATAAAGTACTGAGTCACAGGGCTGTTCTTTACATTTTCCCTTATGAACTTTTTTTTCAAAAACCAGAAGTGAACTTTCCTTAGTAAATGCCCATTTATTATTAACTACACACTGGAGAGTTTATTAGTAAATATCTGAGAAATGCTAATCATTATTTCCTATGCCTCTTATCCTCAAAGAAGTGTTTCCTAATTAGTTAGATGAGCCACCATATATCCTCCCAAGTGCTACCAAAATAATTTAAGATTTACTGTGTTTTCAAAGGCAGAACAATACACTTCCTTTCAAAAAACAAAACAAAACAAACAAAAAAACCCAAAACAAAGTTAAAACCCACAACCCCTGTAGTTTTAAAGGTTAGGACTTCCAGCTATGGGGGGCTGAAGAGTCCATGTGCACACTAAGACCTGTGTTATGGCCATTTTTGCAATATGTGCTATAGGGATTCAGCTGTCACCCATCCAGCAGGGGCTTATAACTCATGGGCCTCTAACTCATGGGCACCTGAAAGTCCAAAGGGAATGGGAAATTCCCAGTGGGAATGCAGCAGTAAGAGGGTAGGGAAAAACCCCAACCATACATTCAATTGTAGACCTCATTTCTCTATTCTTAAGGCCAATGAGGAAGTTTGCTATTAAACAGTACCTGAATGTGTTCTTAATTAGGTTGTGAAAATCCCTAGGAATTGTATTACACCTGCACAATAGGTACAAAGGTGCTGGTGACTATATTTATAAATAGCAAGTATTTTTCCATCTAATAAATTAATCTCATAGAAGTAATAGAAATAAATAAATCCAACCCCAGATTAGGACTAAAAATCTAAACTCCTACAAATCTTAATGAAAATGTATTGTGAAATAATGAAATTAAAAGTTACCAAAGTCATATATCCATACTGCAGTCTTTGCCTGGCAGAGGGTAAACAACTGTCCAAGCAACTGCTGATTAAAAGTGACATATAATTTAGCTTGGTTTCTCTGCTGCCAATTTCACACAGTAAATCATTCAAAATTAATGCAATGACATGTGGTCTTGTGTTTGTTTGCTCTGGTTCTGGGGGTTTTTTTGTTTGTTTGTTTGTTTGTTTTAAATATAATAAAGAGATGATTTGGGGTGGTATCCTCTTTGAGTGTAAAATATATTTTGTCTGGCACTTAATGGTGAGAATGAATTGGTGTCCCCTGCTGAGAAGAAAACTGAAATGGGACTTTCACCCTAACACACCTTTTTTCCTCTCCACAGCATCCAAAGTGCTCTAAAGTCTGACTCCACTTGATTGCTTTTTTAATGAATCTTAAATCAGCCATCTCTACGTCAGAGGTTTTAGAGCTGAAAGTATTAACCTGATTCTTCTGAATAACCAATCAGTAAGTAACTGAATAACCATCTAGAAACTATGTCTCATGGCACTCATCAAAGGGTTCAAAATTGCTTTGCTGGTGTCACCTCTGCAGCCCACACCTTGTCAGGAAGGTTTTCAGTGGTCATAGAGTAATACCTTAAAGGTATTAGCCCAGTGCTGCTTTCTTAACCAGTTCATTACATTTACTTAAGGCTACTGCTGGGTTCTTTTGTCAGAGCTAAATTTAGCAAAATCTGAGACGTGAATATATTTTACTTTTGTTCTGTTTATCTGACTAACTCTGACTGCTCCCTCAGAGACTTATCTGAGAAGCTTTCCATCCTTCTCTTTGCCTTTGATCAAAGGCTGTCAGAATTTGCTTCATTTGCATTTCAGACCCCCTGATTAAAACCACGTCCTCTGGGTTATGAAGTATTGTTGGATGACAGAACTAAGACAAACTGCTCTTAATTCCCCATTGCATTGTATTACCTCCAGATTTTTATCACCCTGCTATTACACCTTCCCTGTATCTGCCAGCCTGTCTGGGGAAGGAGCTTTCCTGGTGCAGAAGAACTGATAATCTCTGGGATTTAGGGCAATGAATGACTTTGGTCCTAGGGATATCATTACTGCTAAAAGGATTCTCAGTGTAAAGATAACCTGCTGACTGCTGGAAGCATAATACTTTTCAAAATGTTCTTCTATGTGTACAGGAACACTTCTTTTGGGGAAGCCTATGAAGTACAGGCCACACCTATGGCACTTTTAATTTAGAAGGGATCAGCTCTGTGCCACTGATAGACACAAAGCCCTTCAGTCAGAATAAAATCTGTAATGAGAATGCTCCTTTGCTTGGTCCTCCGGCACCTTCTTTGTTCTATGCTAGCAATGAGCAAGGTTCATGAGGTGACATTTCATCAACTAAATCTGTGTCCCTTGATAACCTCCTCTTCAGATTCTGGGCTTTCACCAGAATTCCCTTTCCCTGAGAAGTGAACTGCTAAGCTCTTATTAAACTCACATGATGTCACAGACCACTGACAGAATAAACCCCCAAAGCCTGATTTGCCTTTGTGCTTTCCCTTCCTCCATCTTCTGCAAGTGTTTTTCACTAAGAGCCTCAGACTTTCATTGGCTTTGACAAATGATAACTTGATATGATAAGCACAAGAATGGAAAATATATATAAATACAGTCTCTTTTGCAGCACTGGACAGTGTTTGACTAGTATTTAATAGAATTACTAAAAAAAAAAAAAAAAAAAAAAAAAAAAGAGCTTTAGCTGTCACTACCTACAATGCTACACATTGTAACCTGGCTTTTAAGACTTACATATTCAGAGGTCCCTTAGGCACTTGATTTCTTTGTTTTACTTCTGCCACTGCATCAAGTTTAAGGTTACTGTAGCCAGAATAATTACCTGCTTCTTTTTTGCCTATTGCAAAAATCTGCTCAAGGATAAAAATTTACTAACAGGAATGAGACTCAAATCTCTCTGACATTATTATATTCTACAGTTTTCTGGCACTTTTAAGTGAATTTTACCCCTTCGATATTTTTGTATCTTCCTGCTAGTTGTCATCCTTGATAGCCATCATGAATTTTTAAATTGGTTTACTTTAGGTATGGAGACTGAATACTGAATCTGTCTTATGTGTTAAGAAAATAATAATAGTAATCTTTTCACTCATGTGCCAGGAGGCAGGGACATTGGTTGTCTGATTTCTGTTCATTTATCAAGACTTTTAATGCTTTCACCCACTAACAAACATTTATAGAAGACGTTAGGGTCGTCCATAATGTACTCTGCAGGTGCAGATATAAAGGACTAAATATAAATTTTGAGTTTACTTTTCTTGCTACTTACATAATAGAAAAAATGGTTTTAATAAACCTTTTTTTTTTTTTTGAGTTTCCTTCTTAGAAGCCATTCAATAGCTACCTCCTTTAATCCCTTCTTGAATGAAATTTGACTCTGCTAAGTACAGTTAAATAAATATGTTAACAAATAAATAGTAATTAATTATAATCACTTTGGATAAACAGGGTAATATTTTCATAGTCATTTAAGGTTTTACAAGCAGAACAATGATATATGTTCATATCACACTATGCTGCTAAAGTGTGCCTGTAACATTATGCACAAAATATACATAACCAGTTACAGAATTAGCATCATATCTTGTACTTAAAGGGATTTTGCTAATGCCCTGGTTTGAGCTAGGACAAGACCAATTGTCATTCTGGCAATTCTACCTTTCAGTTAAGTCTCTTCTAAGTGACTGCACTTTCTGAATTTAACAGCATGTTTTTCAGACTGTGTCTGCTTCTAGGACAGATAAAACTCCCTGTTCACAGTTATTGCTGGATTAACAGTATGAATGGCTTGCAGAAAGGCTCTTGCTTATACTGATTCCTAGAGCAACCTAAGTCACTGCTTGGTTTTGCAAAACTTATGCACTGCAAAGGCAGAAAAGGAGTCACAGCTGTGACCCTCCTGCCTAGAGCAGCAGACTGGACTCAAAACTTTCCTCAAAGCTGTTTTCATGTCTTTCAAGCCACAGGTCTCTCTCCTTTTTCCCTCTCTCTTCCCCTTCCAGTAAGGGGAAGGGTGAGCAGAGAGTGGACACGTTTAGTGGCCAGCCCAGCCTTACACTGTGACAGCAAGAATGGATGCAAATAAGGAATGGAAATATATTTTGCACTGCAGACTCTGAACAAAGATTAGTTTGCCTTGAATTTATTGGGCAGTAAAGAAGCATGCACTACTTAATTCAGTCTAGCCCCACAGCATTAACAACATGCTTGTGAATGTTTCAGAACAATCACTGTCCTGCTTTCAAAGATGAGGAAAAGTTCTCTCCCAGTTTCAAAGTCTGTAGTTTTGTTTGGAACACTACTATATGTAAAACCCTTTTTTTGGGGGGGGATTATTTTATAATTCTTGCTCCTTTCTTTTCAGTCTAATAACCAGAATATTTCACCCTCATGCACAGAGATCTTTATCCTGGTAGCTGTAAGAAATGGGAAAAGAGGGATGTCCACAAAACCATAAGTACAGATGGATGAATACTGATACCAGCTCAGTCTTTTTATGTGAAAAAAAAATAAATAAATCCAAGAATAAGCTATAACTGCAGTTCCCAAAACATATAAAACCTCATTTAACTCAGAACAGTTTAATCAGCAGTACTCACTGTCATAGAGCTCTACCAGACTACACTGCTTAAAAGTGGCACCCAAATGCATGCTGGGTGCAGAAGGTGCTGTCAGGAGTGGTCCCAGTTTGGTGGGAAAGCCTCACTGAATGCCTTTGCTTTTGAACATGTCAGGTGCATGTGTCAAGTATGAGCAGCAGGAAAAGTGGATACATGACTGCACATTTTGATTATAGACAGCCAGCTATTACTAATTTTTCCATTATTCTAAGCTAAATTAATTAGAAAAGTGACCAATGGAGCATGTTCCCTGTAAGGAACAGTACATAGAAGCTGACTCTAATACAGGAGTGAAAAGTTATACTCATTCTAATTTATAGACAGGGCCATTAAATGAGTGAAATAAGAATTTAACCAATATAAACTTGCATTTTTTTCTCAGTGTATACAAATACAAAATAAAAGAATGTCAGTGCTGGAATACAGCCAGCCAATTTCACTCAATAGTCTCAGTTTTGTTGACCAGTCAAAATTAAAATGATGCTTAATAGCCAACAACACACAGGGCCATTAACATGTGAAAATCCTGCTCCTCACTTTCTCTTCAAACTCTTCTTCATTTTTCTTGCTATCATATTGAAAATGAATTTAGTTAAAATTAAATCCTTGGAAACAAAAAATGATTAGACTTATCAACTGGAGGGTCCCCTGGGACTGATGAAAGAAATTGCATTTTTCACCTGCTTCCCACACCTTGAGACTAAAGTCTTACCACTTATAAATGTTACAGCTTTTGTTTGCTTTAAAATGGTTGCTTTAAGCAGGTGATGTGTGCCAGTTCAGGAAGCAGCAAGTGAACCAAAAATCCCAGGGCAGTGCAGACATTCAAAAACATGAGTAATAAACTCCAGCCACATAAGCTTTGACAAACAGAAGGAAAGATTACTTGAGCTGAAAAACATTTTCACAATCTTTTTTTTGTTTGTTTCTGGTTTTCAGAAAATTATCCATTCCTCTTTTTAATATTGTAATTAAACATTTACTTTCTTTTAGATTGTTAAACTGCTCTTGAATATCAGTACTCAAATACAAACTATTCCCAAGACTTCCAAGAGTCCATCTTACAATTTTTCTCCTAGTAAGCCATAACCTAACAAGATACAGCAGGGACAATTCAGGGGAAGAACAATGTTCCTGCTATACTGCAGCTCTAGGATCTGTTCCTTCCACTTAAGGGACCAGGGTAGAAGCTGTATGCACTCATGCATCCTAGATGAGGAGATTAAACTCCTTTTTCATGAAAGTAGTAGTATACAGTGCTGATACTGGGTATGAGAAGTCAGGAAATGCCATTTGCCTCTCTGCATCAAGACTGGATCTTTGGTAAGTGCTCGAGTTGGAAGAAATAAAAACAGTTTCTCCTTCTGATGAGGTCTCCCTGGCAATTGCTGAACAAACTCTTTTCCTCATCATTTGGAGCAAGTGGAGAACAGGTTCTATGGTGGAAAATGATTGGTAAATGACAGGGAGCAGGATGGTGACCTTAGGTCTTGAGAATAGGGAGAGAATCTCTATTAGCCTGGCCCGTCATGCAACACAATGTACACATCAGAAACTACATGGGAAAACACAGCTGTGGCTTGCAAGTCTGGCATTGTTTCATGTGTTGCTTGAATGAAAGAAATACTACTCTTGGGGTTTTCTTGGGGTTTCCTTAATTTGCTATAAACTCCTTCCTGCAATGAAGTTCACAAATTATGTTTAATAGCAACATTTGGAAAAGTAGACCATCTTAATTATGAAAAAAATATAGGCATGCATCTCAAGTACAAATATACTTGGTTAAATAATTTAATTCTTAGGAATATTTTCTTCAGTCTGATTTGTTCAAAACCAAACCTCCTACTTACAGCTGATCTGTAATGATGAAGGAATGCATTCACATCATTGTAATCTCTGATGTACAAACATAAATTTAAAGAAGATAAAGATTCTAACTGCAAGCAGGCAACAGTTGAAAACAAACTGTGCTCAATGAAGAGCAAATAAAAATAATCCAATGAAAGTAGATGCAAGAACTAGAAAGTATCATACTTGCCTGTGATTACATTATAAGCTACTTTTCCTCCAGGTATTTAAAATAAAAGCTGGCCATTAAATCACTCAGGTACAGGATTTTCTCAACCTTTCCTTTTGTTTGTAATGCACACTATTAGACTGGATGCTTGGCTTTTCCTCTCCACGAGAAGGAACATTGCCTCATCCCTAAGCAAAGTCTGCTCCAAGAATAAAAAAGTGCAACACAGGTTTGGTGATTTTTGTCTCTGAGGGCAGTTTGAATTGAAATCAAAGGACATTTGGAAAGAATCAGTTTGTTCAATCTTGAAAGGAAAAAATTAAGCCAAAAGAGTACAAGTCACACACATAAAAGGTTACTTTGTCAAAACTGGTAATAAATTGCTTTCTACACTAGTCAAGGAATAAGGTGTAAGTGATGTGCATAAAATGCAGTGAAGGAGGTTTAAGCTAGATGCTATGAGAAATTTATCACTGAGAGGATAAATGAGGAATTAAGTTGGCTAAGAAAGTGCAAAAATCTGGACTTTTAGGAGTTAGACTGGCATCAGCCAAGAAGTGTTCAGCTGTAACTGCTCCTGTCCTGAGGCAAAGGAATACACTGGAAGAGAAGTTCCTTTTCAGCCTTATTCTCACTTTTACACTCTTCTTGAAATGAAAATATTTTTAGATTTGAACATTTGTAAGGTTCAATGCATTCGAGAAATATGAAATTAAAAAATTATAATTTTTGGAAATAACCTTAAAACAATCAGATAATTCCCCAAAAGACCCCTGATCAAGCTTTCACTACAAGTTTTTGGTGTGGATGAACCCTCATTTTTCACACACATGGATTTGCTCAGCTAGATCTGAAACCAAGTTACCTGCTCATTAATTCTTTCCCAGACAGTTTCTAAAATCCGTACCACAAGTTTCCTTGGTAACAGCAGTAATTTTCCATGACACCTGGCCATTCAACCACACAGCAGCACAAATCCTCACCCTCTGTGTCCACCCAGAAAGACAAAGGGAGGCTGGAGGCAAACATACTCTCCCCACATGCACTGATCCTGCACTGAGCACATGTCAAATGCAGCTGATGGGGATGGTGACTGCATCCTCTGACACACTGGAGAGCAGTTACAGGGTCACTTAATGTTTACCTCTGCTTTTGCTCCTTGCATATCTCTTGCTACAAGCTTGCAGGAAGCTGTGAGAGTTGAAGTGTGGCTAAACATAGCTGCAAATTCTGAAGGAAACTATTTGCCCCAATGGGTAAAGCTTTTGCTGCGCTGCAAATGCTTAATCCAGCCAATATTTCCCAGAAAAAGGAAAATGCTTTCATTTTTTCATAGAATCATAGAATTGGCTGGGTTGGAAGGGACCTCAGAGATCATCAAGTCCAACCCTTGATCCACTCCCGCTGCAGTTCCCAGCCCATGGCACTGAGTGCCACATCCAGTCTCTTTTGAAATATCTCCAGACATGGAGAATCCACTGGGCAGCCCATTCCAAGGGCTGATCACCCTCTCCAGAAAGAAATTCTTTCTAATCTCCAACCTAAACCTCCCCTGGCACAACTTGAGCCCGTGCCTTCTTGTCTTGCTGAGAGTTGCCTGGGAAAAGAGACCAACCCCCCCTGGCTCCAACCTCCTTTCAGGGAGTTGTAGAGAGTGATGAGGTCTCCCCTGAGCCTCCTCTTCTCCAGCCTGAACACCCCCAGCTCCCTCAGCCTCTCCTCATAGGGTCTGTGCTCGACTCCCTTCACCAGCCTGGTTGCCCTCCTTTGGACCCACTCCAGGACCTCGATATCTTTCCTAAACTGAGGGAAACTTTTTTAGTTTTACACTTTATGGCCTTGTCATTGTTCTTTCTGATTAAGGAACAACCCAAAGATTGAATCTATTTTGAGCTACATTGTGCTAAATGCTGCACAACAGATATCAAAGAGGCAATCTCATTTTATTAATGCCAGCCTCTGATCCTGTTCCTTATGTACTGCAGTTGCTGACAATGGGAACTGACTTATTTGTAACTCAACTAAACCACTGTGGCAGGTGCTAATGACCTGACAGCAGAGACAACACCTGGGAGAACATAAAAATCTCTTTCCTGAAAGTGAAGGTCAGTATCTTCCATGCCAGGAATCAGAGAAAGAGGATGCTGACCCAGCAAAGCCCTGCAGTGGAAGGTGCCTCTCAGGTGATGGGCAAGGGTAAGATCCTCCTTAATTTTAAGTAAGAACACAGAGGGTGACCAACTAGAAGTGGTAAAAAGGAAGCTGAATGTCTCTCAGCAACAAGGGAGCAAGAGGGCAGTCTTTATTATTGATAAACAGCTACATCAGCTAAAAGAAATCAACTGGCTGTGTAACTGTCTCTGAGTTAATCAAAGGAATGCAAATATGTGTTTTCCTGACTTAGCCAGACGAATATTGGCAAGTAGAGATGGCTCAGCCCTGTCTAAGAGTATGAAAACTAAACAAGAAACAAAGAAGTCCATTTTGCATTATACATTAAACCCTCCACATGAGGAATACTGAAAAGAACACAGTGAGAGGGTGTTGCACTCAGGATAAGGGTGGATTTTACCCTGGAAGCACAGTGGCCCTCTGATGGAATAAGCACATTCAGTTTATTTTTCATGACCCTACTTTTGGGTCAGAAATCTCCTACTTTTGGAGCTGTGGAAGTATTCAGTATCAGATATCATAGACTCATAGAGTGATTTGAGTTGGAAGGCACCTTAAAGCTCATCTAGCTCCAAACCTCTTCCGTGGGCAGGGGCACCTCCCACTCCTCTACCATAAAGTCATCAACTACCATACAGTTTAAAGAGTTTATGGTAAAAGTTGTGTACAACTAAAGTTTTACCTTTTTTTTTTACAGCACAGTCGATTCTCAGCTACAATCATCTTCACCAAGACTCTTTTTTAAATGAAGCAGAACATCCTGGGATGTGAGAAGTGGTGTTTCCTTGGTTTGATTCTTTCCACTCTGCTGGTATCAACAGCAATATGTGTGTCATCCCACTATGCTTTGCCATGAAGATAAGAAAGATTAAAAGGAACCTTCCTGATCTCCAATTATGTATATTTAAATATACACTTGATACAGCATATTAAAAGGCAAAAACCTAGAATTGTCAACAGCTGAAAAATATGAGCATCAGAAAAAAGCACTCCCAGTTTCTTTCTTCATTTTCTTTGGGTGCAATCAGACTTCAAAGAGCAAATATGAAGGGATGCTGGATTTTATCCTTTTTCTCAGATTCTTTTCTCAGATCTGGCTTCTTTTACATTCAACTTTGCACAATGAATTGCAATTTTTACTCATTACTGTCTCAGTTGCTGTGGCCTATATTATTCTTTAACTTCAAAATTATGTTACCTTCTTTTCAATGCCATTCCTAGCCATGGAGACAGAATGTGTCAAACTGATTTATGTCTGGACACTTACCTGAAGAGTGAATTATTTTCCCGAGCATGTATGCCAGGATAACATGTAATCTTTTAAAAATGTGGAAGCAAAAATGAAATTAATTCAATTAAAACTTTTCTGGAGTCTAAGTAACACGAGTGTCCTGTGCAAATATATACCCTAAATAAGTGATCCTATTTCCTCAAAGATGAGAGAGTACCAAAGAAACACAAAAGCCAATTATTTTTAAGCATATGCTGACCACATCAGTTATTCAAACTAATTATTTATTCAAACTCTGCTAACTTAGAGACAAACGTTATTCAAATTACAGCAGTAATCCTGTACAAAAATGGTTCACTCACTGTGCTTAATTGACAAAGATACAAAACATGTGCTCTAAAAAGGAAAATTAGTGAATGTAGGGAAAGAAAGTGACCTTTGCATGAACAGGTCATTCTCTTCACATTTATCAGGGAAAAACAGGGAAGAAAACAGGGAAAGAAAATCATGCCTTAGCTTCCTTGGCCAGCAGGATACCAACAAGATACCAGACCTCTCTCTCTCTACTTTCCCCAGAGTAAACAAAGTCTTTAGTCACACAGATTGGCCCTCTTGCTTTTGCTTTGCATCCACAAGCTTCACCAGTAGTGAAGGTGCCATAAAATACAGAAAACTGAGTTACCATAGTATATTCCACACTAGTGGAATAGTGGGCTAGTTTTGTCAAGCTTACAGAGTCAAGACTAGAGAGGAAGTTGAGAACAAGTGGCAACCCTTGGGCAAGTGATGCTCTTGGGTACTGCCTATCAGCTTCCTCACTAACCTAACATTTTGTTTTGTTGCACAGTCTCTTTAAGCTATGACTCTCATAAATAATTCCTATCTAAAGGGTCTTTAAAATGCTGGTGAGTGATAGACTCAGGAAAGGTGAGGGTGGCTGTCAGGATAAAGATGATCTGCCTTTATGTTTCCAGGTGTGGAAAAGAAGTACTTCTATTTAAACAATCGATTTTGGTGCCCTTCTTGATGCCTTAAAAATTAATGAACTTGAACTGCAACTGGCAGGAGACAACTCCACACATTCTCTGAAAAAGGCAGATGTGCAGTTCTCAGACAAAGCAATGTCCTTGATGTTGAGCTACTCTGAACTTGTTCAAACTACAAGAAGGCCTGGGAGGAATAGAGACAAAGCTCAGGAGGTTGACAAAGCTATCTAAATTTTTTTTATAATAGTGAAGAAACAGGAGGGGGGCACATGGCAACTGTCTAACCACTTTTTCTTCAACAGCAGAAGGTATGTATCTGATTCCATTATTCTGCATTTATAAAACTGCTACTTACAGCCTGAGCTACATTTTAGTGTCTCTTAAGGATTATCTTTGTCTTGAAAAAACACAAGTGAACACACAACAGGGACATTGGTATCACATCTGTGAATTTTTTTATGAATCTGGATGTGCCATTTTGGTGGTCTCCACACTTCCATTGTTGGAAGCTGTGTTTTCTAGAGCTAAATTATGTTCCCAGCTATGCTCTGGCAACACAAGTTTTCATACCACTTGCTCCCACCTGCTAATCTCTTTTCCCTGCAACTTCATAGAATCCAATAGTTGAAACTCTGTTCAGGTGGAGTCTTCCTGCCCTCCAGCTCATAGTGCCACTATTACTATTTATATTAAAGTACACAGAGTAGATAGAGGTTCTGACCTGCTGTTTTCTCTTTTTGTAGTTCACATGTGCTGTCTTGCTCACTTAACTCTACCAATAAAATTGCAATGCATTTCATCATTGAATTTCAACCAAGTATAAAACATTTCTTCTTTCCCAAAATGATGCACCTTCTAAATAAAAATGCCTCCTTTAAATTAAAGTTTCTTGATTCTCACCTGTCTCTGGGTACAAGTAAGTAATATCTAAAGTAAATATTTTTATTTAGTAAAAACTCCACAAAAATCTCTTTTGTACCTATAGACAGTTTTGCACAATATAAGTGGCTACAGGCCCAGTAGTTAATGACTGATATTCCTATTTATTACAGATCCAGCAGATGACTATTACCCTTCCTTTCACTCTGTTATTAATAGCCTCATTAGGAATGCAAATCAATGTCCACTACATAAAAACGAAAACAAAAAAATCAATGTATGTCCTGTTGGGTATGGTTTAGATTCAGATTTTTTTCCACAGAGTCACAGGTTCAAACCAAACCTGGAATACTAGATTAAGTTTAGATGTTTTGCTTACTTATAAATTATGGCTTTCCTGTAGGTTTTGTTCCCTATATTAACTTTTAATGTAGTGTTTTTATAACACAGACAAGAAAAAAAGAGTAGCTTTGTACAACAGGCTACAAACTACTTAGAAATACAAAATAAACCACCCAAAAGTCAAAGAAAATCAAAGAAAAAACCATAAAAACAAAAAAAGAATACATGTCCAAATATTCTATAGGTACTTTGCCTTCCCCATTTTTACATCAGGATCAAAGTCAGTGTTCAGCTGAGTGACATGTTTTCAGTCACTGCATAACTACGCATTTATTTCTGACATAGAAATCATAGAAATAATAGAAATAGAAATAATTCTCACATAGAAATAATAGAATCACCAGTCATGGTCCCTGAGATCTTTGCAGCTCCAAGTGACACAATGCATCTCCTTTTCCTTTTCTTTGATAAAGTTTTTATCACCAGGAGTCACCTTGGATGAGAACCCCCTTTTAAATGATCTGTAATCAAAGGAATTGTGATATTTCAGATCCTCAATTAAACTAATGGTAAAGTCAGAGCACTGCTCAAGAATGTGTCAGATTTTAGCCATCCAAATGCAGCCCATCTCTGGTCTTGTTCTAGTAGCTCCATTTTATTTGAGCAGTAAAATTCTGAGGAATAATTTAAAAGAATAGCTGATCTGAATCTTTACCAAGTAAGTAAGGTTTAAAACCTATTGTTGGGTCTTTTCCTTTTCATGTTCTGTGATTTGTGGTTATGGCTGGGATAAGGGAAAGAGATGCTAAAATATTGCACATTTCCTTACGAGATTCACTGAAAATATTAAGATAACAAAGCATTTCAGTACTGTGTTTATCAAGTACCAGGACAACTGAGGATATTGTGTGATAGAGCTGAACCCTCCCAGAATAGACCCCATTCAAATTACCTAATTAGATACTGGTAATCTTTAAAAAATATATTGTACCAAGGCATTTCTCTACTTGGTGAGATCTCTCTTTAAGAATATCTTCTGGATTACAATACAAACATATCTTTCATTTTCTTAGCACTCTCTAAGGGAATTTTACTCTTCATATTTTATCAGCTTTCCTTTTCTGTCATCCTGTCAAATACAATTCCTTAGGATTCTACGTAACTGCTACATAGATTTTTTTTTTTACTGCTACATAAATTGTATATAAATTTGTAAATATAGTTACATATGTGCATGTGTGTTTTGCATGTGTGTGTATTTTGTCTCAAGCAGTAGAAAGGACTCCAAAAGCTAAATAATACCTAATCCATCAGTAAAACGTGTTCAAGTGGAACAGAAAGCAGTGTGGAAGAGTAAGTATCATGTCATTGATCTTTTTATCTCACTTACTGTTAGTGTAGGTGGAGCAAACAAGAGAAGAGAAATATGGAACAGCCAAAAGAGACAGAAGAAATTATGAAATTTCAGTGATTTATTGTAGTATAATGTGCAGTCACTTATGGCAGTAAAATCACAGAGGAAGTCTAAGGCAGAGCTTTGTAACACATCCTATGCATCCATGGCTTTATCCATAGCAATATCATTTAATAACATACAAGATTTCACTGTGGCTTTCTGAATAGAAATATTCCATTCTCTTTTCACCTTATGTTAATAGAATCATCAGTCAAAAGAGCTAAGTCACTGGTAGATCTTGGTGGATATTTTATGAAGATCTGAATAAAGGATCAATCACCAAATCCAGCAGGAAAGAGGTTTTATAACTGCTCTTTGCTGAATAGTTTAACAAAAGCAGACCTAATATTTAAACATGGCAAGGACAGAATGCCAGCAGCCCTCACACAAACATGGAACTGTTTCCTCACACTTGGGAACTGACAGCAGCTGCTCTTTTGAATAATTTTTTGGAGGTGACAGCTGGATTGCATTCTCCTCTTTTTTTCATTCATCCATTTCATTTGTTCATTTCATGTACCATTTTTCATTTCCCTTTTGCTTAACTTCTCTGATAGCTGAGTGTGTATTGATACAATTACTACTTCACATACTAGTTTCTCAGTTGTGGAAAAAGCGTTGTATACTGCTGTTTACTTTCCTTGAAAAATCTGTGTGTAGTAGTCTCTCTGTCAACATTTTATTAAAATATACAGAATTCCTTCCTAATTCCAGGGAGATTCGAGGAAGTTTCACTGGGAGCCATACTTTATTTAGGAACCAATGGAATTTTTCAAAGGCTTTTTATTAGTCTGGCTCCATTCACTTCGAGGCAGTCATTCCTGACTCCCAACTGCAAGAGGAAAATGGTGCCACTTGTCTAAAATTTCAGTTCCTAAAAATTAGCATTCAGGTTATATGTATAAGCTGCTGAACGTACTGCAACACAATCCCTTTATTTCATGCACTATAAAGCTTATGAAATACAGACATCCAGAAGCTATGAAGCAAAGGCTCATAAAAATGCCATGAAATGTGTAATTATCCACTAGGATGACTCTTCAAACTATGCCTGGAATGAACTGAACTGGGGGATTCAGCTGAAAAGCCAAAGTTTTCACAGATCACATTGACAGAAGACAACAATAAAAAGATACATGAAATTCAGAATCAGCAGAGCTCTCTGAATTTAATAAAGTAACCAAACACACTCAAGTAATTCCATGCCACTGCCTATGAGAAAAGTAGTTATCTTGAAACTTTCTGCTAGCTGAATGCCAATGACTCCATAAACAATGGATTTAATTAAGGAAAATTATCCCTACCAAACATCTGATTATAGATACTCTCCACTTCTAGCACTCCATAATTTCCTCCCTAAAGCTAACCAAAAATATTGCCTAGAGGACATGAATGCATTACACAATGTAAGATAGTTGCTGCTTGTGTCAGAAAGTAGATCTATTACCATAGCATTTTTAAGGAGTAGAAGTTACTCAGTACACTTTAATCTTTTCATACCACTAAAGCATTTAGTTTTAATCTCCTTTTATTACTAGTCAATTACAAACTCAACAAAAGTAGTGAAATGTTATTTTAATTATTTCAAACCCTTAATACAATTTCTGTCTCTCTTCCACCCCACTCCAATGTTCTCCCTCTGTTTTGTTAACTGAATAAGTCCCCAAGACATGATTGTCTAGAAATTTCTCTACTCTGTATAGACCTGGCAAAATCTACCATCACACTTCTACCTTTTCCTAAATATCTCTTCAAAAGAAGGACTAAACAAACTTCCCTGACATTACATTATTCTGTGAACATTTCCCTTTATATCTCACACTAGAAAACCTTCAGCTCAACTGGACATAGTGTATTAATACCTCAGATTTTTTTTTCCATAGTGTTAGTGTTCTTCTCATAGTTTCAAAGCTGTTTCTGAAGGCTCACCTAATTAGAGGCATACAAAGTACAACTGATAAAAGTCTATAATACCACTCTGATTGCATCCAACAGAAAAAACTAACAGATTTTCAGTCTTTAACAAAAGATGGGGTTTCTAGAGCTGAGTAGCAATCACTGGGTGCCCTGTTTTCTTTTGTTGTAGCAACGAGTAACACAGAATACCTCTATAAAGCCCTAAGTTCAGAGTTACTTCTGAGTGGAACAAAGTGAAATGTACTATAGGAAACACCAGTTAGCTAGAGAAGGTAAACTTTACACCCTCACTAATGATTGAGAGTTGTCCCATCAGAAAATCTCATACTACTGAAAATAATTGTCCAAAGAGTGTAAAGTCCACTGAAAACCAGCAGTTTTCTGAGGCATTCATTTGACCAGTATAGATGCCTTCTAAATAAATGTGGAATTCTGTACCCATCAAGTCCTTGCACAGCTTGTTCTTTAAGGCGTAAAATTCTCCACGTGTAGAAATTAATTTTAATTAGACTGTTCTTATAAATATTCCCACCTGCATATTGTACCAGAGAGGCTTGCAACTACAGAAATGATGTTACTAATGTAATGGTTTAATGCAGCCAAGTGCCAGCCTTATTGCCTTACCTTCACATTTTTATCTTATTACCAGCAAGCACTGTCAGCTGTTAATAAATATGGTTTTGATAATAGAGAAGATAACAGGGAGAGAGAAAGGGACTGGTCTGAAACCCAGTCAAATGAGAAAGCACAAATTTACAGTTCTAATTAATCTAAACCAGATAAAACAGGAACTCAAAAGCATAGCCAATATGCTTTTGTGTCTAATTCATGCTCCCAATGCCTGGCAGTTCAGTTTGATTCAAGGAGACAGACAAAGCCTGAACAGTTCTCTTTTAGTTCTCTTTTTCTGGGGGACACGGACACATGAGCACATCCATGCATGGGGACAGTCAAAGTGCCCTCCCTGCAGAAGAAAGTGCAGGCAGCTCCTGGATTAGAGGCAATCACAGATGCAAAATAGGATAACCCAGCACATCATGTCACTCCAATTCCTGTCCAATAGAGCATAATCTGATTTGTAGTATTTTAAACTGCATCCTGATTGGATTAATAATGAAGGCTGGCAATTCTGAGGAGTTTACCAATTGCTGACAGTTTCTGTGAAGCAGCTGGGCAACTACTTTTAAATTAAGACTATAAAATATATTTACAGCTAAATGCCTTCCTACAAAGAAGGGCCAGATGGTCCCATAGAAATTAGTAAACGAAAGAAGCATTAATGAATCATCCAAGAAACCAGAAATCTTCTAGTGTGTGGTTCAGTCCATTAAAAAGAAAAATCACCCAAAACCCAACACCACCCAACTCTTCATAAAGTGCTCTTTTGCTTACTGTAATTTAAATGCACTTACAGGCATATTGTATTTCTAAATAATCACAGTGAAGCATAATTCCATAATAGATGAGTTTTGTTTCTGTCATGTTAATAGCATATTCCATCATCAGTTGATATTTAAAGCTGATTTTTTTTTTTAAGTTTACTATGAAAAGTCTGAAGTAGAACCTCTTTGTGTTTAGCATATGCATAGAAATCTTTTGTGACAAGGAAGTAGAAAAGGGAGAGAGATTCTCAAATAGGGAAATGTTTCTGGAAAGAGTTTTGGACTTGGGGGAAGTGCTTTCTGATGATAACTAACACTTCTGACTTGCCATTGAGTTAAAAATAAAACAAAGCTCAAAAGTCCTTGTGAATTGAACATGTTTGCTTTCTTAAAGGACCTTATTCTCCAGCACAGGTCTAGGGAACCAATCCTTCTAATAGCAAAGTGAAATCTCTGCAGTACCTCACTACAGCACAACTAATTGTGGTTTGCTATTAATTTATCCATTTAAAAATTTTTAATAATGTTCTATTTTTTACTTCTCTCTGGGGAAAAACATAATTTCTGTGTCAATTTGTTAAACTACCAATAAACTGTTAAAAAAAAAAAAAAGCAGTGTTACTACTCTATTGAATAAGAATTGCACAACTTTGAGAACTAATGCTATGAAGCTAATGAAATGAGCAATTAGCCTTGTTAACACACTTACTATTACTGAAGCTCTTGATGCCTTCTTAAGTGCTAATGATCAAGCTCCATGCTGTTGTCATAATTAGTAAAAATCAAACACAAACAATTTGTGTACTTGCAGATTACAGGACTAAAGGATATCACTTGCAGAGTCATAACTGGAATTTATATGTTATTTAAATGAAAAGATTGTTTTTATGCCTGTCTGGGACACAAACTTAGTTTGTTCTTGATTATGAAAGCCAAGCTGATCTATTGTTTTATATGTGAGGGGAAAGATGTTGGAGGTTCTTTTATTAGTTCAGTTTTTCCATTTGTAGGTCTTGATTATCTGTCACATGAGCTTTTGAGTTGAGTCTAGCCTTTCCTGATAGGTAGATCTATATGGCATCTTCTGATGAAAGAAGATGCATGTGGGACAAGGACTCCTCAGCTGGGTTGAGCTCTGGTTAGAGGAGTTGGTCAGTTGGACCATTTTGTGCTGCAACTGCCATGTCTCCACCAGCCTGGAAAAAACATGCTTTGTTCTAACTCTTGTGACCCATCACAAACCAACATAGCTCAATGTTCATTTTAAACAATCACTAACTCCCTGTTTGGCAACGTTCCTTCCTCTGACAGCTGTTTCCTGCCAAATGGAAATACCGTTTTTTAAATGTGTGTTAGATCAACCAGTTAATCACAGGGACAGAATAGGATCTGAATACCACACTGGCTTAATTATTTTTATTTCAGCTATAGATACATGTTTTGGAATGTATGCCACAGATTCTTAACAGAAGACACTTATTTCACTCCTTTCACTGTATTTCTGTTATTATGTACACTGCTCCATTTAAATTTTACTTTCAGTATAATGCTATTATTTATTAAATAATCTTTTTCTTTCTTGAACTGTTCTCAGATTCTGTTGAAATGAAAAACAGAACCTTGCTAATGATGGGAATTTTTTCCCTTTCAGGAAAGATAGAAACTACGTGACAGATCCTTCAGAAGGTGGAGATTGAAAAATTTTGGTTTTATTGATGAGGCAAGCTTAATCTATAGTCAATAGTCTGCTTGTTTAGATTCCATCTGTATTATGGAAAACTAACGCTCACACTCCATATTTTGAACATATTTCTGACTTGTCTTAGCCTTGGAATATTTTCAAGATTATTTTTATTATATTCAATTTTTTTCTCCAAGTTGTTTATGTTTTTCTTTCTCTCAAGTTGCCAGCTATCAGCTGAGAGTTTAGATTTTCTACTTGAAATATGCAGCATATGAAATGTGAAAAAAGGACACGTCATATCCCATCCTCATTAGAAATGGTGAATACTTCAGAAAAACAACCTGTGTATGAACATTTAGTGTAATTTTGAAATGAACTCTGACTGGTTGTACCCTTTGTGCTCCCCTTCCATTAATATTCCAGCAAATTAATTTACTACTGGGTATAACTGCTTAAACAGCTAAATTTAAATGAACATTGCTGAGGACAGTGCAAAGCAAAATTAAAACTTCAGATGACAGCCTCTGAATTTTTCTCCCAGTCTGGAGCATCATGGTGGAGCCTTTCTGCCTGCAGGTGCCACCCAGATTTTCAGTGAGTGAGGTGTCACCCCAAAGTCAGACTGAAATCTGCCAGGGCTGGTGTTGTACAATTTCTTTGCATGTTTTGGGGGCTGTAATTCCTGATGATTCAGGCAATCTCAGAAGGCAAAAGACAACTTTGCCTCTATTTTTTCACTCAGGAGGCACCTTACACTGCACTATAGATACTTCTTAAATCTGAACTAGGGATGCTTTCCTGTGGCTGTCAAATGAGTGGATGTTTGTTTCCAGCATTTCTGAAATCCTCACTCATGATAGTGGGGCAAGGGGGCTGCTTGGTGCCTCTCTCATCAGGGAGATATTTGTATGACTTTTTGAGTCATACAATTGAGTAAGGAGGGCAATGTGCCACAGAACTCCATGCAGTGCAAGTTTTTCTCTACTGATGAAGAAAAAGATTGCCCCAAAAAGGGTCTGGATTTTAACTTGGGGTATCCTAAAGCCTGCCAGCTCATCAGGGATGAAGCCTGTAAGCCAGTGTACCACAAGAAGCCAAACTCTGCATGGGTCAGTGCTGCCCTAGAAGAGCACTGTTTCATCCTGCCTTTTAAACTAGGATTTAGTTTCTAATACTGTATATTCTCTTTTTCAAAAGTCCTACAGTAATCAGACTGTTCCTGCTTCAAAATGCAGCTTGAACATAGCTTCCTTTCAGGTCAGGAGAAACTTCATTACATCCATGACTTCAGAAAAATAGGGCCTGATGAAATTCTAATTTTTTTTTTTTTTTTTTTTACTTGAGAATAGAACAAATATATAATTATTTTACTTATATGAAGGTATATAATTCAAATGAGTATAGCACACTTCTGAGAGCCAATGACAAGTATAGTCATTCAGATTTCAATAAAAATGCATTTATTACCTGTAATTAGTCTACTCCATTATTGTTGGGTGCATTAAAAATGTCATTTATTTTAAAGCAGCTTATTATTCACTAAATTTCAAGGAGAAATGAGCAGCAAACAGTATCTAGTGTGATTTGTCTCACAATTACTGCACTTATTCATTGTGAAATACAGCTATATTGCCCATTATTTTTAACTAAAGCATAATACACATAATTTAAATGGCATTTGGCTATTACCCAGAAAAAAATATTTCTAGCAGACAGGAGTAGCATTTAGCTTTATCTAAAATACATACCCTGGGCTAATAAAGAAAACACTTTCTGAACAAAATCGAACATTTATTTGAGGGGAGAAAAATCATAGATGCATTTCATACCCAACAAGCCCAAACCTATTTTTACTGCACTTAGGTAAAGGGTACGGATGCATAAAGAAAATTCATCTCAATAAGATGCTTTCAGGCACAGTACAGTCTTGCCCTCCTTTCCCAGTGGAATTTTTGTTTTGTAATACGAGTGCAAAACACTTCTGAGTCTTATGTTGTTATTGTTTGCTTTTAGTTTGCTTTCTCCTCTTTTTTTGACTTTTTTTTTGTCTTCCTGCTTTTGTTTCTTTTGTTTCCTATTTCTGCTTCATATGGTTTTTTCTAGATTGCATCTCCCTTCTCCTTCCCTTCCCCTTCCAGTCAAATCTTCCCTCATTTCATGTTATTTTCACTGTAGAATTTACTGTCAGCTCTGCTTCCCATTCAGAGTCCTGTGCCAACCCCTCATCTAGCATGGTGGCACAGGGATGAAGCTGAACAGCCAGGCAGGGACAGGGCCCCAGCCACACTTTTACAGCACCCAGGAGGACAGAAATCCTTCAGGCAGGCACAGCCTGGCAGTGCTGGAGCTGCTCCTGCCACAGGCCTGACCTTAGGGGAATACAGGCTCTCCAATCCAGGCTGGGAACTGGCCCCTGCAACTCCTTCTGTCTACCATAATTATGCCCAGGAGAAACAATTTGGCCTGGGGAATTTTCGGCAAGGAATTTGCAGTGATTATGTGCACAAGAATATGCAGAAGAACCTTCTTTTTTAAAGCAAAACAAAACAGAATTGTGGTCTCTTCCCCAGAGTTTCAAGTATCTAAAAGTCTAGCAGCTCTCACTTTCTAGCACAAGTTCCTGTTACCCTTCGTTTTTCTCTATGGACACAAAATAACATCACTTTATGCAAAGAACTCCTGTAGCAACTTTAGAGCTTTAAAACATGCAGTTAAATGCATTCAAAATAGAGTAGGAGGTTGCCATTCTGTATCACATTTCAAAGATTGAGGAAGCAAAAATGTGGAACAAAGATAAAATTCTGCATTAGCAGCTGAATGCTGTGAGCTGCATTTATCAGAGGTTGGGAACCAGGCATTTGGGCTTCCCTTCACTTTGAATCACAGAGCACCCTTGCCTTCTCTCCCTCTTTCATACTTTATTGTAAAGCCAGAAAAGAAAGTTAAAAAAAGATTTAATCAGAATACTAAATTAAGCTGAAACTTATTCCTCACCTAGGCACTACAATATATATGTTAGTTATAACATTTCCAAAAGCACTTTCTTGCAGCCAGCACCATAATGGGGTTGCAGTGGTGGAATAAAACAGATTTAACAACAGGGGAGAACTCCTGCCACAACCTCAAACACTCGTCCGTATTTTTCAAAACAGCAAGACTGTCCAGCCTGCAATTTCAAATCTTTTAAGCAGAAAGAATACGAAACTGACTTCCTCATTTCCAAGCTGATTAAAATTAACATGCTTCTCATGCATTCTTTGGTCACCACAACTTTTGAGTAATTGACCTTACCTGGCTTTGTGCACAGAGAAGATGATGAAGAACTCCAAGCAACTGAGTTCCTAGTATTTATAAATAAAAAGAATAAAAATAATATTAAAATCATTAGAACCAGGCTGTTCCCATAATAAAAATATGTTACATTAATGTGCTTGCATTTTGTTGGCACATAAGGCTGGTATTCATATTTATCCCAGGCCCATGGGAGTGGAGTTTCATGTGATTCCTTAGTCACTCCTCAACCAAGCTGATGTCAGGGCAGTTCTCTAACAGAGAGGTGACCCTAAAAAACACCTCTGACATCTCAACTCATCTCAGCAAAAGGGACTGAGGTGCTGTTGCACTGTTTTGTCACCTACTGACACAGACAAGCTAAAGGGGAAAGTTTTTGCCACTGCTGCTCCTGCAATACTACAAAGAGAGGATGGGAGACTTCAGAGGTATTGAGTTAGCTCTGTCAAGGAGAAACAATTGCAAAAAATCTGTGGGTCTGGGTGAATTTTTTACTAGAATAAGTAATTCAGTATCAGCCTCCTTTATCTGTGCATTACTACCTGGGTAAGAGCCTCAGCAAGGCAAAGTGCATCATTCCTCCATATGAATTTGCTCTGACCACTGCCAGCACAGGTATTTTTAATCTGCAATTTATTTCTCTCTGTCAAAGGTGAAAAGCATTAAGCAATTAATTACTTGAAGTGATTTAACAGACAGAGGGAAGTCAGGGAGACTTCAAAAAGTACCCGATTATTATTAATTCATGTAGTATTCATTAGTGTGTCACTAATGATGCTGCTTTCATTTGATATAGAATGCAATGCTATTGGAATTTCTCTCTAATTTAACAGCTGCTTAAGAGTATTTACTGGAGTCTGAGACCAGTACAGATAATTTTAAAATGAACTTTAACACTTTTATGCTATTTCAGCAGTATTCTGCAGCAGAGTACTCTTCCTTGGCACACATGGACAAATCCATTCTTGCCTCTCTCTCCCCACTCTAACAGCACTATCAAATGCAACATCACTAAAGAAAGAATTTGTATATAAAACTTAGGTCAGGAAACAAACTTCAGTTCCAGTCCATAAAAATTGTGGATGCTGACATCTAAGATGACAAGAAATTCCCTGGACAAGCAAATGGTGATCCCAAGAGGATCCTCCAGCTGCAGATATCTACAATAAAGGTACTGTTTGCTTACTGCACTATACTCTGTCAGTGTTAACTTTGCATCTCAGACTTCTGTGAGATTTTCATGCATCCTTTACATGCTAGAGCCATTTAAGCGGTTCACTTCTCCCCAGTCTCACAAGCATCTGTTTATTGTACACACTACATTCCCCTTCACACCAATATATTTTGTTTAGTAAGGCTGAAGTTCATATACTCACTAATAGCAGATTTTTTTAAATCTAAAGAGAATATATTGGACAGTTCCCGATGGAGTCTTAAAGATTAAAGAAATGAAGCTCTATTTTAAATTGAAAGAGCTCTGAATATAATTTTCTGCTCTTGGGTCTGATCCTACAAAAAACACAAGCATCACTTGAGAGTTCTCTCAGTACCTTCCAGTACTGGTTTAATATTTCCACTATTAAAGTACTTAGGCTATTATTAATTTGTCTAAACTGTTAACTCTGCAAGTGATGCCTGTGGAGAGGAGCTCTTGTCCACAAAGCTTGCCTGTCCACAGGGCTTCTTGATTCTCTAGCTGACCTTTTAGACTTTTCCATCTCTACACAAAGGCTCTGTGGTTGGGCTACACCAGGCTTGCCATTTTACATTCTCCAGCCCTCAGGTTAGCAACCCGGGAGAGCATTAGCCATGATAAACACACTGTTGTAGTTCCCCTGTCACAGCCCAGGCTCAGCAGTGCCCCTAAAGATAAGATTATCAGGTCAAAAGATGGATAAAGAGCTCCTGCGTGATGAAAAGATACAACTTGAAATGCACAGGTACTTTATTTTCCCTAGAAAGGTGACAAAACCTGATTCAGAAGCACCGCCTAAGACAAAAATGCTGCATTATAGCAGAGTGGGATAATTTGAAATTAATGAGCCTCTTATTTTTCAAAGACTTCAAATAAGATTCAAAATGCTCCCCCCTGCTGAACCTTGGACCTATCATTGCCAAAGAAACCACAAAGATGTTTGGATACATCTCCCACATGTCCTCAGTGAAGTGAAAAAGGCTCTGAAGATCCTCTCTACATTTTCCAATTGAGCACTGACAACAGAAGTATTTGAGTTCAGAAAGAACCCATTCCTGTTGTATTTCTGGATTATCAAAACCCTGAGGTTCCTGGTCATCACACAAGATCCTTACCTGCCAGTTTAAAACTTAAGCAAATGGTAAAACTTCTATTAAATTCCTGCCTTTAAATACTTGGTAAGATACACCAAGAGGACCACATCCACATTGCATGGTGTAATGCAACGTCTGGAATGCAGTAATACTGTCACCAGAGAAGCTATGTGAAAAGTTTTCAGAAGTCAAAAAAGTTTTCAATTCCAAAGTGGAATTTCTGAGTTAGGAGTATTATTAGAAGGAGACCTACCAAGCACATATATAAGTCTCAGTAGCTGGGGAAAGATCACATGCAAATCCGGCTGAGCAAAAATGTTTTATGTAAGTAAAATAAGCACTCTCTTTTTTGAGTGCATTAGATCTTTTAAGGATACAAGTGTCTTCCAGCTGAAAACCTGCTGGAAGAACTTAAAAATCCTAAGATCAAACATGTTTTTCTTCTCCATGGTACAAATGGTTTTAAAGAGAAAGTATTTTTTCCACCTCCAATAAGTGAAGTATTTAATTGGAGTATGATACAGCAAAAAACTCCAGTACTTATTCAAACTTATTTTCATTGTTATTCACATAGATCATAGAATTGTATAAATGGAAGACCTGATACTTCTCCCAAAGGCTTTTCTATTGAATGTTAAGTAGGACACAACTAAGCAGTGGGGAGAAGAAAGCAGTGAAATGGGAGCAGAAACAGAAGATAGGCAGCAAATGTGACAGAGGTAAGAATAGAAGGTCACAGGCTAACATTGTGCATAACTTAATGGCTTTCTTGAAATGCTGAAGCCCTTTTGGGGCATATCAAGTATCTGCATAATAACTTTCTAAGACGTTGGAAGTTACAAGCACCTTAAATATGTATGGAATATTAGAAGAATGAAGAAAAAGTGCAAAAGATGCAAGCCTGCTTACTATGCCCTACTAGTTTTCCTTTTATTTCAAGCAGACTGCATCTGGCTGAATTGTTACTGTCTAAAGGCAAAAGGAATGGTCCCATCTTGACCACAATTTACTTTTAGTACCCCTAGATCTAGGTAGCCTAAATCTTAAGGCTTCACCTGTACCACTGGTACAGTTCATAAAGCACAAAAATCACTAGTAGTGTGCTAAAGTATTTCAGATTTTTCCATGACACAGACATAGTGTACTACTTAACCAAGATCAAGGACAGAGCATGTAGGCTTGCTGTTCCAAATGCTTGCCTTACAGTAACTTTTTTCCTTGAAATAGTTAATATTTGATAGCCTCTTTCCATGAATAAATCACTAGACTGTATCTATTAAATGATATGGTACAAAATCTAACTCTCAAGGCAGATGAGCACCTACTGTATTCTGTCCAGTGGAATATGAGGCTTTAAAAGATAAGGCATCAGTCACATCTGGATCAGACTTTCAGACAGAGTTCAAGTCATCTCTGCTCTTTATATTCCCTCTGAAATTGCATTGCATGAACTGCACCACAGCAGGGTGGCAGGGGTTCAAAAAATGGCATGGTGAGGGCTTTGGAAACAGGCAAAAGAATTTTTTATGCCTTAGAGTGTAACCAAAAATGCTAAGTAGGACCTAAGTTTGACAAAAGACCCAAGAGTGTGTCTATCTGTGGTTTTGTGTTTGTTTTTACATATATGAGGGACATGTTTCAAAACAGATCCACAGAATTGGGGCCTTCAGTAGCTCCACATTTATTCTCTCCATAGAAACTGGCATAGCTTTTGAATTGACCTCTCACTCTGTATCACACATCACCATTAAGAGTCACTGTTTGGGCTTTCATTCTCATTGCTTTTCTTATTTTCTTTGGGATATCTATATTCTTATACAGCCCCAAAGCATATTAATGTAATATAAAGCTGTCTGTAATAACTAGAGACCCCCTAGCCATCTTATTTCCTTGCCAGAAAGGTAAGATGGAAGGAAGGCCAACTTGTACTACAGGTTAATAGACTTAAAATTTAGAGAAAATAAAAGGCTTGTAGTTTTATCTTCTGGAAGTGTCTTTCCAGGGCTACTTTTGGCACTTTAAGTACTCTGAGTTCATTAGTATTTAGTGCTCTAGCACAAATTAGCAGGGGGAGGGAGCTGCTCAACACGTACCTGAACAGAGAGCTAGTTGGGATTTCTTGTCACTGAATGAAGTCTATTTAATAGGAATTAAAATATGATCTTATGTAACATACTGAGTACTAAAATAGTCTTTACTGCGATTACATCTGGTCACCTTCAGTTTTAACACTGCATTAACAAGACAAGCAGTGATCTAAAGTCCAATTAGATGCCAAGTTATTCAACTCATTAAGTTTGAATGAAGTAGCACACTGTTCTCCGACAAAGAGACTGCAGCAGAGTTCTTGTAAAGTTGGTGAATAGCTCTTTAGCCTTGGCAGAAATGTCTGGAAATTCAAAATCATCACTTGAAGCCTTTGAAAACATCCAAAGGAACAAAATAAGTGTGTCACGCAAGTACATATGCAAATTCCATTGAAAGCATTTCTGCTTTCTAAGTATGTGAAATGCTTAGCAGCAGAAACTGTTAATTAAGAGACAATGTTTACCCTCAGAAGTGGATTCCCCCTCTGTGACCTGGCAATTCACACTTTAATGTGAAAGCCCACAGGGGGATTATTCTGGGAACTGCGGGCACTGAGTGTTCTTTTCACCCTCCACTATATCCCCACTTTCCCCTTGCAGCTGAATATATTTTTTTGTTTGGAATCAGGATAAAGAATGTGACTTGACAACAGCACAACCACAAATAAGTCTATGGTATCAGTGGAGTTACACCGGAGAGCAGAGGTAAAATCAAAATGTGTCCTTTTCTTTGAGTCCATTGAGTGCTGGTCTTTATCTTGTCTTTGCATAGAGCAATCAGGTTGTCAGTGGGTACATTATTGCAAAGCAGATGGGTAATAAACTGGTCACAATATCTCTCTGGAAACTCTATATTTGCTTTTGGAAAAGGAAATTATTTTAAACTGCCACATCAAGCTTAGGAGGAAAAGTCCTTCTCAATTTCAAGTTCACAGGATCATGTTCACCACCTGTGGTTCTTCAGTTCACAGTATTCCTGCAGAATTAAGGGTGGGAAGAATGGTTGCAGTGAAGTTGTACCTAAAAAAGGGACCTTACTGTGTTAATATATTTTAAACTTTTAACTTCTAGCTCTGGTTCTATATTACCTATAAGGGAATACTCTTTTGGAAATAATACAGATCTTGCTGTCCTTAGTCTTTCAGGTTTCCATCATTCATACTCATAGCCTTCCTGCATGCTGTAGCATTTCTGTCTGATGGAAGGGATACTAAAAATTAATGTGCCTCTTCCCAACCCCCCCTTTTTTCTCTCTCTCTCTCTTTTTTTTTTTTTAAGAAATATCTTAGTATTTAAAATAAAATAAAAAAGCAACAAACAACAAGTACCAAGAGATAGCATAAGAGGAAACAGCCTCTTGAGAACAGGTTTAGATTGGATTTTAAGGAAAATTTCTTCACTGAAAAGGTCCTCAGGCCTTCAGAATGTTCTTGAGACACCTTTAATTTTTACAAACCAGCCCTCAGGCTTCTTTCCCCAGCCTGTGGGGTGATGGTGAGCCCAGGAGGTGAGAGAGCAGCACTGAGAAGACTGTGGCAGGAACCTTCAGGTATATGTAATGAATAGGTCCCTGGCCCTAGCAAACCAAACAAATACAATGAGAAAGGGCTCTTGACAAAGTTATGGATGCTCCAAAGGAAAGAGCAGAAATATCACCCTGGAGTCTGTGAAGAAGGAATGGAGTCACATCTAGAGAGACCCGAGAGGGCTGGTGGCCCTCAGAGCTGCTCAGACAGCCCATGAGGTGACACTGAACCAAAGTTAAGATGTTTGCCATGGCATTTATAAAGTCACATGTTAAGTGTTAGCCAAGTGTTCACTTGCTGTACCTCCCTTGAATGCTTGGTTTCCTTGTCTGTGTGTTTTGAAGTCTATCACAAGACGTATTTATTAAACAAGCAGGATAAAGATGTGTGTGTTTCCCATCATTAAAATTACTGGGAATTTCCATTAACATTTCTGTTTTAGTTTGTCTTCTGGTTAGCAGTTCTTACTGAGTCTGAAAATGTGTGCTATAAATACATCTGCATGACTTATTAGAAATTTCACCAGCTTTGGAGCATCCTTTCAGCACTTCCTGCAATTACATAATTTCAGAGTATTTTTCATGTCCTCTAAACAAAAAGCACCTACTGCTTACCTGAACAGTAGCCAATGTTTAACAGAACAGAAAATCCTCAGCCATTACAACAGGCATATTCCCATCCACAAAAATGGAATAATAATTTACAAGAGCTTAAAATCAGACTTTCAGTTTTAGACCTATACCTAAATTTTAGATGTATGTAAGTAATTTTACATTAAATTTTGACTATCTTCTGTATGCAGGACTAACAAAATATACAGGAAGCTTTTGAATGGGATGGACACTTTAAGAACAATTTTATTTGAGTGTTACTGATTAATAATCTGGCTCTTATTTACCTGGCTATTTATATAGATCTGGAAGAGGAAGAAAGTTTGCTTTTGGAGAACTGAAACATCTCTGTAAATACTTCTTTCTAAAAAGGACTAGTTTGGTTTTGAAAATTAATTTCATTTCTTTCATTAACCCCACCTGTATATATGGGTTAGGGATAGTCATAAAGTACAAAATCTTCCCTAGACAAGGAAAATTAGAACAGATTGGTGTCACCCACTTCAGCAGATGTTTACAGCAACTTTCTGTCATGTGAACCTGAAGATGCAGACAGATCAGTTCTACTTGGAGATTTTGGTATTTGGAAAATACCAAATTGCTTTGCTATCTCTTCAGTTCTCTTAAAATCCCTCAAAGCTGTTTCAGCAATCATTCCTCATAAAATCAAGTAATTTCTTGTTTTCAAAGCCCTCCTGGCTACTGTGGAGTAAAATTTTCCAATTTTAATCCTATTCTATGATATCTTATGCAGTTTATTTCCTGGAAGTACATTCCAGACAGCTGGCAAGCTTGCCAAGTTGGATTCTGGGCAATATGATAATTTTCATTGACTTGTACCAAGAATTCTTAGGTTCAAAGAGCCAATATGATTTCCTCTGCTAATACTACATCTGCATGTACTAACAGGATATTTTATAGGACACAAACAGATGAACAGGTCAGACAGGTTTAGGGACATGAAAACAAATTGTTCTAGTAAGTGACCTCTCTCTGTCTGAAGGGTTTAACCCTCCTATAATAAATCCAGACTTTCAATGTTTCTCACAATTCTGTGCAAGCAAGAGGTTTTTTTGTCATTTATGATAAATTTGGCATTTTTTAAAAGTTTGATTACATTGCTCAAAATTTAATTTCTCACTAACTACTGCCTGAAATAATTTAATCTTTTTAGATGAATCTCTGCTTATCTTAACTCTATCAGTATGAAAAATATTTGTTTCCATTCCATCCTTCCAAAGGCAGAAAACCTTGTCAGCTCAGACAACCAGCCACTGAGAAACAGCAAATATTTAATACTTAGTTGCCTTATCACAGTTAATTCCTTAATAGTGATGATATTTCTTATTGTTTTATTGGATCGTCTACTGGTTTCATGACACAAGATTTATCTCTTATTCATTCTTCCTTATTGTCATAATATGAACTTTTTACTACTATAGAAAATGCTTTCAGTGAAAACTGACAGCACTGTCTGGGCCAGAAAGGATCTGGAGGGACCATTTTCTGAGTCCCAGGCCACTCAAATGCAGATGATGAAGTGGCAACCAAAGCTAAGACCAGTGGGTGATATCCCATCCAACAGGTGAAAAAGGAGCAATCCAAAGTTGATGAACTAAGCAGAACTAATGAGGATGAACTCAGGAAAACAAAATGAAGGTGTCTGAAAGGTAATGATGCTGCTTGAAGGGAGGTCTGGAGCAGAGGGAGATGGCTCATGAAAAAGAGATATGTGTGGGGCACAGATTAGAGGGGATAAGAGGTTTTAGACTTGTGATGATGGGAGAGGGAAAAGACAAACTTGGCAGTGGGGCTGATCAGAGTAAGGCAAACATGTGGAGGAAGGATTCTTAGGCAGAAGAGAGAAAGAGTCACCCTTGGGACAAAAGATATATAGAATTTAACTATGAAAATCTACCATGACCCTTCTGTTCTCCTGCCTGTTCCCTTCTTTCCAATTCAAAATCAGGACAAGAGGCACTTAGAATTGCTAGGAATAGTTTGAAAATGGAAATGTCTTTTTTTAAAAAAAAAACAAACTAATTCTTGGCTTGTTTTGTGTTGATTTCTTGATGTACTAATAAAAACAAACTTCTTTGTGATAAAAGTTATTTGAAACTTAAGAAAAGCCCAGCAATCTGCAAGGCTCTAATATCACACAGGTGAAAGGGTATCCTTTTTTTTCAGACTGAGGAAAAAGCCATTTCAGACAGCTGATGTGAAACGGGTACATGAATACAGAAATCACATAATTTTTCAGGGAAACTTTGCTGCTTTCCCTCAGCAGTGGCAAGAGGAGGGTCTCAGCTCCTGACAGATGCATTTCTAAATGGATTTTTATGAAAGAGGAGAGTAGGATGAGTTCCCTGGAGCATGCTGAGCAGACAGGCTTCAAAGAGTGTGTGGATGTCTGAGCCCCCGAGTCACTGTAAGCAATTTGCATCCCTTTGACTTTCCAACAGCCTTAAATCCCTATTTCAGCCAGATGCCTGCAGGCTCCCCAGGTACACAGCCCCTGGACTAGCAAATCTTGGAGGGAAATGTAATCTTCTTGCACCATCCCTTTTTGTCTTTTGTGGTCAGATGTGACAATAATTCAGAGACAATACAGTATTTTTTAGGATTTCCCTCTATTTAAACAAAGTAAATCCTATTCCTCATTTCAGGTAAAATCTGCCTAACTAGAAAGCAAAAACATCCTCTGTGTTTTCTATTTCCTGACTTAACGCAGAAGAAAACCCCTTTCTTCCAAATCTTTTTTATTCTCAGTTTACAGTCATTTGCAGCTTTGTTATTCATGCTAGGTTAGACTCAATTATTTACTTTTTTTCCAAGAGTTTGTCTTTCATTTTTTTTAATAGTCTCACCTGAAATAATCGGAAAATAGCAGAGGAGAATTGTAAAAACAATATTTAAAATTAAGTGAACGGAATTTATGCCTTGTTCTAGAAAAGCATGTATTACTGTAACATGCAATTATACTGGGGAAAAAAAAAATCCAAACTCCCCCCAGGTTACAGATTGATTTCATAGTTGTTTTGTAAGCTATTGCTCTGCTTCCTGGGGTATCTCTCAGGCTCTGTTCAGCACAGAATCCATTATATACTGCACACTCAGATAGATGAAAGGTATAATGGCAAGCTTAACTTTCCTTCTATTTAGTGAATAATGATTTATAATTATTCCTTTTACGATGCTGAAGTTAGCTGGGCATATGCCTACCAACTCATTGCTTTTTGTTACTGGAGGTGTTGCTTTTTTAACAGCAGTTGCTCTAGACTTCTGTCAGATGGCAGATTTAAATGAGAGCTGTGAGCTCACTGTTGCTGGTCACAGCTTTCATGGAGAGCTTCTCTTCTGTGATTTACAGTCTGTAGTATCCTACTTATTGCTTGAGAAAAGCAAAATCATCAACAGAAAGAGACAGTCACAAGTTGCTTTTGCTTATAGCATGTGATCTCTGTTCTTTACTGGGGAAGTCAAGAGAGAACTAACACAAAAAGAAAAAGAAAGAAATATAAAAGCGAGGGACATTTAGAAGGAAACTAAGTTATAGGCATAAAAATTACACATTGTCTTTTTTTTATTTTTAATATTACCTAATTACTTCACTGTTTAGGAGGCAGCAGATGTGAAGCAGCATAGCTTTTTGTCACCAGAACATCACCTGGTTGAGTGCAAGTAATGGAAAATAAAAGGTAAATGAACACAAACAGATATGCAGGTGTAGGCAGAATGGTGAGCAAAGGCAAAAACTCCAGGCAAAGAGTCCTCCTTGATCATTGTTTCTCCTTATTTACCTCTTCCACACCTTCTGTAAATTATAGTCAGATTATTCTCTATAGTATTTTAATCTTTCTATTGTCAGCAGAAATGTCTGTTATTGTCAAGAGCCTAATTACTCCTCTCTCTTTTTTTTTTTTCTTTTTTTTTCTGTTCTTGTTGGTGTTCTTAAAATGTACCTCCATGCATCTCCTTTTCTGCTGCATACAAGCAATTTTTGGTCCCTACAGCAGAAATGTTTTGCCATACCATACCATACATATCTTGGCCTTATTAAGACATAAACTGCTTTTACTCTTTTCTCATTTTCACTAACATGAGTGGAGCAAAAAGGAACAGCATAGTGATGGACGGGCAAGATTATATTTCCAGAAAAACAGTGGTATAATTACACAGAGATTTACCACCTCTGTAGAACTACCAAAAACCACCAACTTCATGCAGTTTCTGCTACAGTTACTAATACCACCCAAAGCCAAAACTATTTTTGAAGGGGAATAAAGGTCACAAATTGATCAAGGAAAAGCAGAGTTTAACTGTAAAATTAGGATTATTAGTTCTTGCTCTGGAATCTTGGCTCTAGACTGCGTTGTTACTTCTTCTAGTTAAAGCCTTTTAAAAATGAGAGGATAACCAATAACCATACAGGTCCCCTCATGAGAGGCAGAACTCTAAAATTATGCTGAGACTTAAATGTATTTGAGAACATACTCCACTTGGTGGGAAGAATGGAAAGACATAGTGATGAAGGAAGTATTTTTAGGGATAATAGAAAGAATATGCCTACAAAGCCCCTTTCACACAAGATTTAATATTCTATGAAGAAGGGAAGTACCATCACTTTATATATTAAAAAAAACAAGGCAGAGAGGTGAGTGACATACACTCTTTGTACAACCCACTCTTGCAAAAGAGCTTTACAGAGTAAAAGGCAGAGCAGGCTGCTGGCCCCACAACTGCATTTCCATGCTGAAAAAGTAGCAAACATCTCTCTAAGGCCAGGCTGACATAAGAGTGAGTGAGAAGTAAAAACCTTGGTGACTTTGACTGTATGTGACTGCTCTTCTGTGCACTCTTGTTAAAATGCTACTTGTTTGTTTTGACTCTGCTTTCTTCTTTCAAACAAAGGATAGCAACAGTTTTAGATTCCAGTGCTTTGCTGTGGTCTATGAACAAATAAGTTGTACTAGATTTGGCACATTGAAAATTCATAGAATTTGTGAAGGCACGGGCTTAAGAAATGCTTCCCATTACTCACTACATATTTATAGAAGTTCTCTTAGCCAGGTTACAGCCATTGGCTGCACTCAGGCCAACAGCATCACATAATAATGTTGCTCTGTATTAACTGCATAAGTAAGAGATTTTAACAGTGGATTCCATTTGAGGAATGGGTCAGCACTGTCAAAGTTATCCTCAGATCTTCACAGTACAGCTATATTTCAACACTCCAGCTACCTAATGTACTCAGAAAAGCCATGCTGGTATCAGAGAAGTAATGAACAACTCTACCTTGAAAAGAAATCTGATTAGTTTTTTCCTTCCTGAAGAAAAACATCAATAGCATTACCATTTCTTTGAGAAAAATTAATTTCATCTCTTGTTTTTTTTTGCTCTAAATCCATTCTTCTGAGCTGATAGTATTGCACACATAATTAATTGTGAGTGAGATATTCCAGGCAGTCTAGAATGACATGAAATAGCAGCTCTGAAACCATAACTGAATTATAGCTGTTCTAAGATAAATTTCCAACTATTTTTATTCATCCCACCAAGAATGCTAATTCAGAAGTGAGGTCCTTTTAAGGCTCTTGAGGCTTCTTTAAGTGGGATCTCATCTTTACTTCTGAGAAAACTTCTGATTTCAAAGCAGAATGCAGCACATCTCTATTTCATTCATTGCCTAATGGTTTCAAGAAAGAGATAATAATTGATTATATTACCTCAAATATTGTGTGCACAGCCAGCCTGGGAATTTCTATCCAAATATTTTATAATATAAAATGCTATGAAGAGAGTGGAAGAGAAGAATTGCTCCTCAAATCAGATACTGATATTACCTCCATGATTCTGACTCTGCTAAAATGAATTGACTTCATCGACTTCACCTCAAAACCTCCTTCGAAAGAAAAGTTTTTCCTTCTTGTTGGAAAAAAAAAATTAAAATCAAAACGTGCCACACCTTTCAATTCAACACTGACTCTGATGACAACTAGCACTTAGTTTGCAGAACCAAACTTCTTACTCTATGGTAATTCACAAGAACGGTAAACAACTCTTTTTTGTGGTCATATTCATCTACCATTGTGTTAACATTACAATTACATTGCTGTGGCATAAAGCAAATGGAAAAAGGTCCCAAATTTCTCTCTCATATTCCTCTGTGTCAATGTTCAGCGTCCCTGAAACCAAGCCCAGTGTGTCAGGAAATTACATGGCACAGATCTGCCCCCTGATTCTGTTCTCTGTAGTCCAAGCAACTTCTTCCTTACATTTTTTTTCTTTTGTTCCCAAATAGTCCTTCAGCAGAGTGAGCACGGACTTAGGGATCACTCAGCTGAGAGAGGCTGACTCACCCATCCCAGGAGATCCTCAGAAGGAAGGAGAGACAGATGTTTTCCATCTTCCGTGACTTAAAGAGTGTTAGTTAAATACTCTCCCATTCACAGGCTGCAAAATGCAACCCTTCCTTCCTTTGTGATCTGGGTAGGCATTTCAGCAGGCAGATCTAGCAGGTTGTTGCTTTGCATTATTGCACATCAAGTCTTTGACCTGCCTCCGCCCTGCAGCCACAGGTTTTGAGCTGTGCTCCTGACACCTGCCAGATCTTTCATGAAGGATGAATGGGGTGAGCAAGAAATATGCTGGGCTTTGCCAAAGCCCCACATAGCAGTGTGGCTGTGGTACAAGAAGTGGATATGACCTTTCATTTTGTAATGCTTTTGCAACTGAGAAATGACAAGATCTTTTACCCTTGTATTAAGGGATTGTATGGAAAAAAAAAACAAAGTATGCAAGTAATTCCCTTTCCCTAGGAGGTTGAGGTCACTAAGAACTCTTTCTGAATTTGTGATAAAGCTGTTTATGTTCACCCTCTGGCTAACAGCATTCTGGAGCTACCCTGAGCCCTTCATCACCAGGCATTATCCAATGCTTTAATGAGCAAGGGGCTGCTCTCACACCTAGGCAGCCACGGTATCAAGGCCAAGGTGGAGGTTGATAAACTGAGTTATAAGAGACCCCTGAAAACATATTTTATCTTTATAGTTGAGCACAATCTGCTGAAACAAGGGATAGCCTTTTAACCCATACTAATGTGCTAAACTGCTATTAAAATAACATCCACAGACTCTTCAGAATTAAGACCTCTTGCTTGGACTGAAATACACATCTGCTGAACATATGAAATCTATGTTAAACAATGGGATATGAGAGGCTTTTGATTTTCAAAGTGTATAAACAGGACTCAAAATGGCTCACACTTTCAGAGGCATAATTTTGTACTTGAATTAATAGCAGGTTAAAATGGCACCACTTACCAACCTGTTTCTCTAATTTGCTCTCCCAAATACATGGCTAAACCTTATGAAACTTACAATGGCTAATAATGAATTAGAGCCCTTTGAAAAATCTGGTCCAAAACACACATTTTACTAACAGTAATTTAGTAATTCACAAAGCTATACACATTCAAACCACTAATTTAATAGATCAAGTGTAAATAATGTTCCTCTGTCTTGAGCAGAACTCGACATATGAAACTGGAGATGCATTTTTAAAGATCAAAATAGAACTCTCACAGAACAACACTCCCGTTTGGGAGGGCAGGATATTCCCCCTCTTCTCAAGTAAAAAGTTCCTTCCAAGAAAAGCAAAACCCTCTTTCTGTCCTCAAAATGAGTCCTCATACACAGTTCTAGCACAACTTCCCACTGAATGATGTGTCCTGCTAGGATGCATCCCAGCTAGGTATTCAGTGACACTGAGTCCTCTTCCACAGAGCTGCTCTCAGCCCCTTCATCCCGCAGCCTGTACTGATTATCCTGGTGCAGGTGCAGGACTTTCACCTGGCCTTGTTGACACTCATGAGGTTCACACAAGCCCACTTCTCCAGCTTGTCCCTCAACACTCAGCTTGGTGACACCTGCAGTAGCTTTTAGTAATGAGTATTTTGGCATGGGACATGGATACTGGCATGCAGATCTGCCTGAGACAGATTTCCCGAGCTCAGCTGACTCTGAATCAAGCTGAGTTCCAACATAGAATTTTAAAAATTGCCTCTTAATTACCCTAGTTATGCTAAGAATAGAGAAGAGTGGCAAAAACATCATTGCTAATGAAAAGTCAGAACTAGCAAGACAGATAGATGTTTTTTATTCAACAATTTGAGATGCCAGAAGCTTCTCTGACATAGGCATCTGGGAATTAAAATCTTCCCAAGCATAATTAAAATGTTTGTCTGCCCTAACCTATAAAAAGTTTATCCATAATGCCAGTTATCATCTAATGAGGCAGGATATCTGCCAAAGAGAACACCAGTCTATTTTTCTCTTGTACCTTTGCAAAGATGATCATCACAAGTACTTGGAACAAATACAAATAATCAACTCCCTATTATTCTAATTGTTTGGATAAAAGGGTTGCAGTTTGAGCCTCATGATATAAATCAACAGCCTATTTATGCTGTTAGTTTTCAGGTGTACAATTACACACATTTATTCCCTTGAGTGATTGACCTTAGCCTTAAGTGGATGCCCTCTCCATCATGTTTACTTTGCTATTCTTTCTCATCCTCTAAACAAAACAACAGATCTATAAATCAGCCACATTAAAATAGCTTCGGAAAGAGGCCAAGCTGTTTTCCAGCCTTCCTGCTCTTGAGCCTGCCCAGTTAGCACACTGCTGAGTGACACCTCAAGGGCCATTTAATTTTACTCCATTTTGTTACTGCTGCACCACCCTTTTTAATTGTCAAGGATGAGTGATTTTTAGGATAACCTGGCCAAGTCTCAAATGCAGGGTCTATGACAGGAGGTGCAATAGGCCTACTGTGATTATCTAAACCAAGAGAACTTTATGATAGACAGATGGGTCAGTTTTAATACAGCTAAGGTGGCAGGAAATCTGTTTTAGAAGACTAAGCCACTAAATCTACATAAACCTTATGTAGGCTTAAATAAGCTACTATGCAGGTAGATCATCAGTGCTTATGTAGGCACACAGAGAGAGGAGCCAGGACTTACAAGGCTTAAAGGTACCCCAGGACAGACAGCTCAATCATAGAAATCAGAAAGAAAAACAAATTGGTTTGAAATACCATTTTATAAAGCAGCTGATAGGCATCATATCATGTAAGATTTAAGACCAAATTAAAAAATACATTTAAAAACAGGGCAAAATCCTTTTTAAAGTTACATTATTGTAATACTTGGGCCTGTACCACACTGAGGAAAACTGATCTTTCACTCAAGCTGCCTGACGGCAGATTTTGAACATAGCTATAGCTATTGGTTTGCCAGAAACAAGTTTTCAGGGAGCTAGGTAACCACATAGAAAAACTAAACCTTCTGACATTTTCAGAGATATGGTACACTGTACTGTGGATGATGCAGTCTCAGAAAGGAGGTTATTAGTTCTCTGAATGCTCAAAAGCTTCCAATCTCCCCACACTTCAAAGCAAGGTCTTATTATGGGTGACAACTTGCTTGCAAGTAATTTTACCAGATATTAAAATGTGAAGGACAGGAGTTTGGGCAAGAATTCAACCTCTTTCTTTAACATGAATTTCACATGAGAAACTAGAACTAGACTACTATTTGAATGACTCTATTTTCCTCTTTTATATAAAATTTATACAGACCTTTATTTATAATGTCAGTTTAGGAATCCTTTTTTCTGGTATTCTCTAGCCACCTGACAGCTTATTTCACAAACTCCTTCTTTCTGCCAGTGGTAAAACACTTCTTTTGTTTTTATTCAATCTGATGAATTACTCCTTTCAGAAAATCCACATAAGTAAGAATAAAGCAGAAGGATGCAGCATATTCAGCAGAGGTGAGACGAGCCTATGCAGGTTGAAAGGATTGACTTCAAAGCCTTTTTAACAGACCCAAAACTTTCCCTATAAGCTGGTGAAACCTGACCTTAGAATGCCAATCTTTGCTCAGGAAACATCAAAAAAGGGAAAAAAAAAAAGCCCACAATTTTTTCAAGACCTCATTTCCCCTTTTTTAGGCCTGAGTAAGCTCTTCAATTAAACAGATATATATATTTTCAGTCTTTCAGAAGATACCCTTCCTAAATCTAAGACTTTGTTCCTACTCAGAGCAGTTCTTCCTAAGCATCTACACTACAAGAGCCAAGCTAATTTCTGCAATTCACTTTTTTGGATGGGGCTCTGTCAGCTGTTATAGCAATTAGGTACCTCTCAAACAGTCACTTAATTAATTTTCAGCTGGGGCTCATGATCCCATCTATCAAGACTAACTACCTGCACTTGGAAAAAACAACACTTGCTTCAGTACAGCCTGGCTGGTCTTCTTCCTATACTATAAGCAGGCAAAATGGTGATATCAGAAGAGCAGTTTATAGTAAGCTACCCACAGCAAGTCCATATGCTTTTGATCTTCAAGAGCCTAAGGATTTCTGTGCTTTCGTTGCAGTTATTTTGATGCTTTGAGGATACCATGATTGTAAGAGCATCTATCATATGAAGCCATGACATAAGACTGTGGTTTATAGGTAATGTTTTCACAAAGACACTGCTGAAACTGAGTTAAATACCTAAATCTTACACCTGTTCATATTGAGATTCAGTTTTAAAAAGCACCATAAAATGAGATGCAACATTTGAGAGTCCAAGTCCAAAACTGTGAGCCCTCCTTACAGGGGAACACCACCTTGTCTTCAGTTTTCAGTATTAAAGATAACAGCCATTATTCTGCACCTGAGCCTCCATCCTAAAATGCCAGGGAGAAGATAAGCTCCAGCTCAAGTTTAACCCTGGCCAATTTCAAGATGCTTGCCTTAAAGGCTAAGCCCTCCTGGGGTCAGATCTCAGGGAATACTCTTGTATAAAGTTCCTGTATGAAAGTTTACCTACCAAGCCTATTTTGCAGAAAACATAGACCTGTTTGGCTTTGATATCCTTGGGGAGACAGCTAGAAATTGCTGCTCTCATTTTGTTCTAGCTGTGCATCTAGTAAGGTTCCTGTGGGATGTGCATGTAATGATTTCATGGCATCACACCAGATAGACTGTCTCAGTTGCTTGCAGCTCTCTCTGAATATCTCTTTGTATTTGTTATCTTCTATATATTAGCTATTATTATTTAAATTATACATGTTATCTTCTTATTTTCTTATTCCTTAATCCATGGGAAGATCTGATAAGTAACTTCATCATTAGCTAAAGGGACTTAGTATCTAATTTTTCTGTCTGCCTATGATTCCAGTTCTGCCATGGCACTCTTTACATCATATCTCTAGGCTTAACTTGAGCTTCCATGTAATTTTCATAGGCTGAAGAACATTGCTAACTCCTTCAAACAGCTCTAGTCCTGGTCTCCTCCGCTCACTCCTTTTGGTTTGCGTTGCTTCCTGATTTCATACATTCAAATGCTTTGATTTGTATAAAAGTTCTGTCCTTCAGAAAGTCAGATATGTTTGCTAATGTTTATTTTACAAAGTTTTGCCAAATCTCAAGGGTTTGAGATTGACTTGTTCAAGGAACAAGGTAATGATGTTGAAAATTATTCCATTGTGCCAGTTATGAATTACCCTTATTAATCAATCCTCAAAGCATGCTAGGAATGTTAAAATGTGTTAATACTTATTCTTTAATTAACAGTACTGAATTCATACATTGCCTTCAAACCAAAATAAATTAGCTTTTCTAGTGTTGTGGGGGTTTTGCTCTTTGCAAAATGTCAGCTGAGGTTGTATTTACAAAGGTACATATTGCATCATCAACATAGGACCAGAGCACATGGCCTCAAGATGAGCCAAGAGAGGGTCACCTTAGTTGTTAGGAAAAATTTCAGCCTGGAAAGGGTTATCAAGAACTGGGATAGGATCCCATAGAAGTGGTGGAGTCACATCATCCCTGGAGGGGTTTAGAAGACATGTGCATATGGTGCTGAGGGACATGGTTTGGTGATGGACTTGGCAGTGCTGAGTTAAAGGCTGGATATGATGAGTTTAAAGGTGCTTTCTAACCAGAATGATTCTGTGACTAACATTATTGATGTGTTTAAAAACATAACAATGATACACACCCACTGCACTTGCCCTGCTTGATCCAAGAATTTCTACTGACATCTGTGGGCATTAGGTGACTAAGAGCAACATCTCTGACAACAAGACTTCTCTGCACCACCAGGAAAATGTAAGCTCTTCCAACCCATTAGAGATTTAAAATTTCACAAACAAAAGACCACCATATTTTTATAACATCAAAAGTGAAGAACTTTCCTATCTCATTGTCAGAAATGAATAGACCATTTCAATCAAACTAAAAAATGCAATTAAAAATGTCCTACAAGAGACATCTGGAATGCCAAATTTAAGTAAAAATTATGACTATTTGGCAAAGTAGCTAACAAGTGAGTCATCATCTTATTATCAGATGTGTCAGGCAGCCTTAATAGTGGCCTATCAAAACAGCATTAGAAAATAAGTGAAAAATGAGATATTTAAGTCATGCAGAGGATACATTACTGAGTCACTGCAGACCTCCTAGGACCAGGTGTTACCAACTCCAGGGATTTAATATTCAGCTAAAAGAAAAGATCATGTATAGAAAGAATAATTCCCTGTGACTTAGGATACCCAAACAAGGACAGATATTTCAATCACATTAAAAAAAAATTAAAAAGTCAAAGGTTATGCTTATTACTTTAGAATAAGACTTAGATATCTTAAAATTTCTTTCCAGGTTTTCAGTATCATACCCAGATATATCTACCACTGAATCTTTATAAATCCAATAAAACAACATCCTAGTTACCAGGCCAGAAAGTACACTAAGACTCCTGGCTTTTTCAGAAAATTTAGGGGCCTGTGGAACTTAAATGTTTCCTGAAAAATACTTTAGTCTACCAAATGTGATGTTACCCTTGAATCAAAGTTCATCCCAGGCACTTTTTTTGTGAACTTGGCTCTAGTAGATGCAAGTTCAATATTGGAATGAATATGGAAGGTTTGGGGTTTTTTTTAAAGGTCAGTCTGGAATTAATGTAGTTAAGATTACTACATAGTTATGTAACTGCACCCACATATGAAAGATCTCATATTCCAAGAGATAATAGTTGCACCCACAGGTATATTAAGCTGGAATTTTACAGCTTAATTGTGGCCTGCCTAAAACTCAGCCCAAGTGAAAATGCAGAAGGGAGCTGGCTTCCCTGCTGCGTTAATAGTCCTCACAAAAAGCTCTTTTATAAAAAAAATAAATGAATGTGATACCAGTATGACTAAAGTCTTTGAGCAGCATCCTGGGGAGGCCATAAGACAAGGTGCTTCATTTGAAGTAATTCCTACATAAATACTTCATCTATTATAAATAATTAGAAATCAGTCATTAGTCATACCAGCGGTGCACTTAGTTCCATGGCTTATGGTTAATGCCTTCAAAGTACAGCAGTTTCTGCAGCTCAAGGGATATTATTCCATATTATATTGATACACCTTAGAATGGGCTATTGCCCCTGAAAGATGGATGTACTAAACAGAACTGTGTGTTTCACACTTTTAGAGGCAGCACTTACAAAAGCCTGCCTCCTGCTAATACAGGCCCTTTGCCAGGAAATCCTAGGACCAGGGTTTCCCCCTCTCTTCCTAAAAGGACAATTTCTGTCAGCCAGAATAAATGAGTAAAAATACAATGCATATTTGGATATACCAATATGTATTAATACCCAAAATATACAACTCAAGTAGGTTCAATGAGATTCTGGATTTTTCAAACCATTTTCATATTGGTTTAGGCTGATTATCAATATATGTATCCATGTACAAGGATGTTTACTTTCATTTCAAATCTTTCAACCAGGTGGATTTTCCAGGGAAAAGAGTCTTGTAGTGTGTGCACTGCCATTCTGCACTCAAGGGTTTGAGCACTTCTGATTCAAGACTGAGACTGATGTTACCTTTCTGTCTCTGGGCTCTAAAATATACCTTTTATGAGAAGAAAGTCAGCCCACAGTTAAACGTGGTAAAGTAATCACTGATTTGGAAAACAGACACTTGAAATTACTCTGCTTGCTACCCACTGGCTGAGTCATTTGAGGTGGGCGACTCAATGTAATTTTCAAAACATGCATTATGTTGTGGGCTCGCCATGAACATTTTTTATTTCTCTGTTTTATGGAATTAGGACACAGTTCAGGACAAAATGTCTCATCTAGGGTAGGAGAGAGAGAAAAAGAAGGGAGAGAAATTCATTAATCTTGTAAGGAAGATTTGAAACAAGAAACAATTGGTACCTGCAAAGAAAGTATCCCTTTAGAAAATAACATAATAACAGTTATTATAAGCTACTATGGAAGAAGCAATACTTCCTGAAACAAAAGGATGAGACATAATTCCATATCCCTGCCCACACTGAATAAGAAGAAACTACAAAAGCTGCTTGTGAAAGGTATGGGCAAACTAGTAGCAGTTCTCATTTACCTAATTCTGAAGCAATTTTTAAAAAGATACATCTCCGTGTCTTCTGTCTCCCTGAGTGCTTGTATGCAGATACTTACACCCCTTTTTATGAAGGTAATAAAACATGTTTCAGATTGTAATGGAAAAAGAGAAATCAGATTGACAATTAATTTCATTGACAATATTTTTCAGTATGAATCTACTGAACTGCAAAAACAGCCAGTTTCAACAGGTAAGGAAAAAAAAAGGTTTTTTATGTGGATTCCTGGTTGAGATGATAATACAAAATAATTTTTTATCTTTATTGAGAAATTCTGTACAGCTTTCAGCTGACAGTGTTTGGATTGTACAAATCACATCAGTAGATTGATATTTATATTCAATCAATATTTAACAGTTCATCAATAGATTAAAGATCACCCATAAAAATATGGAAAAAATAGTAAGGTAAAATATTTTTTATATATTCTGATTCCCTTTCCCTACACATCTGGTATCATTGCTTGGAATGTTGCCTCTATGTTAACATTTCCTGTATGCATCAAATTTAGAGGACAAATCCTCAGCTTGCCTTTTTGGGGCAGGAATTATGGATGAAACCCAGATGTATGCAAGACACCAATTCCATATTAAACTTGAAGAATACATTACATAGAGTTGCCTGTCTGATGTAAAAAAACAACCACAAGTAACAGAAAACAATGGAAAAACAAAAGAACAGGAACAGTAATCAAACTTCCATAAGGCACAAATTTCTATTGGGAAGAAAACAGTGATGGAGATTTCTAGAGCCAAGCTAGAACCCAGGCATTCATTTTAGAGTACTCAGCTACAGTAAGTAGAAGCAAAACAGAAAGGCAAGTCTGTATAGATAGATTGCATTCCTTCCTTCTAGAAATGTTTACCAATAAAAAAGTGCTATTTCTCTATTAGACTGAGCCCAAACTTGTGCTTGAATCATACATGAAATCTGAATTGAACTCTATCAGACAAAATTTTCCTTTAAAAACAGCTTTTTCCTCCTTCTGTTCAGTTTGCCTTCCTCTAGCCTCCACTGCTAAACCATATTTAGCTAGTAGGTCATGGTTGCCCAAGCTTCTGAAGTAAAAAGGAACAATTTTTTTTTTTTGTCAGCAACATTCTTGTATAAAAATGCAATGACGGAATTAAATTCTGTAAAGATTTCATATTTGTCCTTGGCATTACAACCCAGTCTACCATAGTCCAGCGGTATTGAGGGAAAAACAAATCTTTTGACCCCTTAGTGAGATGCTGAGATAACTACTGATATGAAGATATTTCATCCTTGGTTGACTTAAGATGCATTTCTGTCTTTCTAAGGAGTAGATGCTACAATTCAGAACACACCACACACACTATTATTGTCAACAAATAATAGTATATATCAACTCATTATGGAAAAAAACAAATAAACAAACCCACAAGCAAACACCTACCCAAAAAGCCCCAACAACAACAAAAAAACCCAAACCAACAACAACAAAAAACCCCAAACCCCCCCCAAAAAAAAAACCAAAAAAACCCACACCAACAAAAACACCTGAAAATAAAACCACTGAGATATGTGCTGGATAGTATCCAAGGAAACTATATCAATTCATTTCTGGTGAGGAAGAGTCATGCGTTAAGGGTCTTGTTTCTTTCATCATTTCAGATCTATTACCCATGTAACAGCAGATATACATATAAGCAGCTAGGTCACAGCTAAAAGACAATATAAATATGTCTCCCTAGCTTTTAAAATGGGACTGGGAAGAATGAAAACATAATGGTCATTAGTAGAGGTGACAACTATGTAAGAAATACTGAGATGTTGCTCATTTCTTATGTTGTCGCATTTCAAAGCAGATTGATCAAGTATCTCAGAAAATAAAAATAGAGAATTGTTCCAAAAATGCTCTTTTACATCATGAGAATTCAACAGATCACACAAAATGACGGAGCTGTCAAAGCTGGGCCCTCTCACTGTACAGACATTGGACAGGATGGGATGAAAGCAGAAAAGATGTTTATTTCATTTGAAGGGTGTTGGTTTTTTTTTTTTTAGTGTGTTATATTTGCTGCAGCTACATAACACCTGAAAAAGATCGTAAAGTTCTAAAGCCCTCCAGCTTTTTACTATGCTGTATTTTATCAAGCTGTCAACCTGCAAGTATATTTTAATTGTCAAAATGACATTGTTGAACCTGCCATGTGACACCAGCCTTTTGCATAAGCTGCCATTGATTCAAGAGTGCAAAGAAATTGAGTGGTTAATGGCTTTTATAAACTTCCTTAGTTCCCACAATTTTACTTTATTCAGTCAGTCCTGCAGGAAGTAATATTCCAGTGACTGAACTCATTTATCTATGAACCTCCCCTGGCAGACCTCATAATTTATATCCATAAGGTGTCCTTCAAAATGACTAAAAGATTGATGGTTGAACAAGAACTGCACTTGCATTACATGCTTTTGCTTTAGGCAAATCCAGGCTCTGATCTCAATTAGGCAAAGTATATCTAAAAACTCCCTTAGCACAAATACTGTATGGATGTATGAGCGGGTACACTGAATCATGAGCACAGCAAGAGTGACACTGGAGGCTGAAAGCACTCTGCATACTGGCATATACCTCATGTACAACCTCATCATTCATAGGCTGTTCTGCAGAATGAGGCCTCATTTTCTCAAATTTAACTGCCACTCTCAGAGGACTTTAAAAGTTAGATTTAATTTACCTACTTAATTTTGGAGAACTGTAAGATCTTTGCAGTTCTCTCAAGAAGAGGTGAGCTGGGAGCAAATATGCTCCTTGTATACCAATGGAAGTTCAGAGTAGACAGTTTTTGATGTGGTTGATTTTGCAGAATTAATTTGGAACTGAGGCTGTTTCCTAGTAATTAAGAAAATTCAATTTTTAATTCCTTTACTATGTTTACAAAATGGGAATGTTTCCCAACACCTGCCCTAGCTAGAGATCTGAAAAATTCTCATAAACTTATCATTCTTTCTCCTAAAAGACATATCATAAGTAACACTAGAAGGTGTTTCTGCATATTATCTAGTCATTTCCAGAGCCTGAATCATTGACATACTTAAGCAATCCTCCATTTAGTATGAAAATTCAACGTACAGAGAAGTGATTCAGAGGTGGATATTACTTGTAAAACACCCCCCTCTTCTCTTTATTGAGCACATGGGGGAGACTGCAGAACTTATTTCCTTATTTTAGGTCCTTCCAAGTGAAGGATTCTGAGTACTTCTCATTATTTCCAGTTTGCCAATGACACAACGAACCACAAAGATGAAATGATTTGCTTAGTTGCATGAGAACTGCGTAAGCAGAATAATTAATTGATATGTGCATGAAGATGTTCATCCTCCAAAGCCCTAATATTTATCTTTAGTGCGTATATACAAATGCCGTGCTCAGAAAAACGTCAGTAAAATGGATTGTCAAAGCTTTGCTTTATAAAACACCAGCCTGAAAGTGCTTGGGTTTCTTTTCTAACTCATTATCTGAAGTTCTAGGAATCTAACTTTTCATACGTGAAAAAGAAAATTAGTGGTAGCGTATAAAAGTGAAGATAGTAGCGGACTGTTCTTATTCTTGACAGCATTTGTTGTCTTTACTGACACTTTTTTAACATTATCTCTGGTAAAAAGTGTTGAGAGTAATGTTTTTTCTGTATCAACAGGTGTTTGAGAATTTTGCCAACTTTTTCTCGTGGTATGGCATTCACAAATATCTAGATTTCTTTAGACTCAGTGCTGTAAAATGCTTTTTTTCAAGCTTTTCTGGAACTAGGGCCACAAATATTACCAGGAGGGCTGGAGCAGCTCTCCTATACAAACAGACTCAGAGAGCTGGGTTTCTTCAGCCCAGTGAAGAGACGGCTTTTGGGGAGACTTTAAGCAGCCTTCAAGTACCAAAGGAGGCTTACAGGAAAACTGGGGAGCAACTTTTTTACAAGGCATGTAGTGATAGGATGGGGGAAATTGGTTTTTTAGGGCTGAAAAGAGGGTAGATGTAGATTGGATATTATTGAAGAAATTCTTTCCTGTGTGAATGATGAGACACTGGCCAGGTTTCCCAGAGCTGTGTTGCCCATCCCTGGCAGTGTTCACAGCCAGACTGGATGGGACTGGGAGCAACCTGTTCTAGTCAGAGGAAGTCCCTGCCCAGGGGCAGGGAGTTGGAACCAGATGAGCTCTAAAGACCCTGCTAACCCAAACTATCTGTGATCCTATGATTCACCAAACATCCTGGGATCTGCAAAACCACCTGACAGCCAATGTCACCAAGAAATATGCAGAATTATTTCTGCAGGACTTCATTGATCTCATATTAGTTCTAGGTACTATGACTTACAGATGGCTTCTAGGAGAGTATAAATGTGAAAAAAGATCAAAGCAAAAAATGCATACTCGTAGAGGTGAGGTGTTTGTCTTCACTATCTTGATCTTTCTTTCCACATTTTTAGTCATCTGTGAAAACAGATGAGAATAAAGCTAGCAGCCCAGGATTGGCTGTCAGGCCCTGCAGTCTAGAGGGTGGACTCTCAGTTCTTCATTCCTCACCACAAAGACTTGACTGCTCATGAGTTTGTAAAGTTTCTGCGTGGCTCAAAGTTCCACTCTCTTTCTCTGAAGGGTTTAATCAAATGAGTAAAAAGGTAATGCAAACAGCATTCACTGAAGATGCCCCCTGTACGTACACTATGGTACTTCAGCACTCCACTGGATACAAAAACTACTAAGAGCCTAAAACTGCAATTTTATGTATGCACTTGAGTGGTTATTGACATACCACTACAGTGCACAATATCTTTCTTCCTATTCACTTTATCAGCTGACATCAAAACAGGTCTGGAATGTGGAGAATTAATGGCTTTACTGGTTCAGGAGAAACTGTCCCATTTGAAGCACAGCATAACTGAGGGGCCCTCAGCTCCATGGTCATCTGCAGAGCAGCCAAAATGAATGTTAATGTAACTGATTATAGTGTCTGCTTCACTTAAAAAATGGGGACGGGTCTCAGTGGGAGAGAATTTAATTAAATCAGTCTTTCCAGCAAGATAATTAGGTACCTTTTTTTTAACACTGGACCTTCATATTCTTAAACTTCAGTTAATAATAGAAACAATAATAAAAAGATTTCTACATTTTTGGGCCAACTGGCAACATGGTGAACCTGAACAGTATATGAAACTACAGCTTTCCTGACTACTGATGCTCTCAAAACCTGAAATGAAGTTGACTTTTAGAGTCATTCCTCATCTTACTGAAAATGAACTATAATACTATCACCGTATACTAACAGTTACTCTTTCATTCACAGGTCTTATTAATTTTTTTTTACCAAAGATATAAAATATCATTACTGTGGTTTACCTTTGGAAAAACAGTCACATGAAACTGGAGAAGGGAGACTATCTTTTATAAGGGACAGATTCACTGGGTTTCTTCCATTCTCAATCAATATTTTAGGCTGTATATTAATTCTCCATGTATTTAGGATGTGTAAACTGAAATGGCCTGACATAAAGGTGGGATTTAAAGATGGTGTTATTTATTTACATGCAAAAATATTAGATTTGCTTACTTTCCTACTTAGGAGATTATATTTATCTAACTATTAAAATTTATATGTGCTAACAACCCCTAGTACATTAGAATTGCAATACCTTAGAATTAATCAGGAAAAAAATAGTAGTAAAATTATGTCTATGGGTACATCAATACAGTAACAACTAGCACATTTTTTTGTGCATCAGGTACCTTACAGAATCGATTCCTAATTCATAAAGACGGTTTGGGGAAGGCATAACTGTTCCACTTTCCACAGAAATATATCTAATCTGATTTCACAAGTGTGAAATCAGAAATATGTTTTAAGAGAATAAGTTTTATAATGCCCTTTTGCATAAGCTTGTTATTGTCAGAGTTATCTCCTATACCAGAGGAAGAGCAGTAATGAGAGGTGGTTAAGCTTCCTTTATCACACAAGAAGATATGCAAACTAAGATGGGCTGGACCTTCTAATAAATAAACTTTTGCTGGAGGCAACCAAACCAACTTTCAGTCATCCATTACGATCATGAACATTTCATTTAAATTAAAAAAACATCATCTTAGCTCCTCAGGGAAGAGATTGCTTTTCTCTTTTGCAGGACCCCTATGACAGCAGAGATACAAATTGCAGTGGTTTTTTACTATTGTTATTAAATGCATTTGGAGGGAGAAAGCCCCACCAAGTGTCAGTCCTGTCACCTCCTCAGTTCTTTGGATTTCCATTTTTCTGACACTTTAATAGCGTTTTCATGAACAAAAAGCATCTCAGACCTCACCCTGTAGAACTACAGCTCCTTCAGCTTTTCACGGATGTTAGTGATCACAAATGACATCAGGGGTAACCAAGGGTCACCACATATTGAGAGGAAAAAGCAAAAATAAGAGAGCTTAGATTCATGCACTGACACAAAAACTGTTTGCAAAAGCACAGAAATAACAGTAGGGTGTGGATTCAACTTTGTGCCCCTTCATTCAACAGCCTGTTTCTTTTTCCTTTCAATCAGATGCCATGTCTGCGTCAGGAATTGGTGTTGAAATAATGCTCAGATACTTTGTGTGTCACAGTGCAGTGTTTCTTTGAAACACACATTTCTTATCAAAAAGAATGAAAATCCTCATTCCTTTTTTGAAAAGTATATTAGAAAATCTTATTTGACATGCATTGTTCTATAAGTTCGCAATGAATCCTGCATAAACTACCGAAAAAAAAAAAGTGTACAATATTAGCCTTACATTAAGTAGTATTTCTGTTCTTAGTGACGCATTGAAGGCACTGAAAGAAAAATTATTTATTTTCTAGGCATTCTCAGATTTTTTCTGCCATAATGAAGCACAGCACATACTTTTTATAATAGGGGACACAGTGTGTTCCTTAACAAAGCTGTCAGGTTTGGAAACTATTATCCCTCTTTTCCTATGCCTCATTGTATATGACTTTGTTTGTCAGTGAAGTTTAACATAGTGCACAGTGCCCAGGAGACCCTACAGGTTATTTTACCACAATTCATGGCACATAAAAAGTTGCCTATCTACATCTAAATTTTTATTTTTTAAAAAATATAGATATGTATCCCAAGTTGACATCACAAGACTAAGGGCTTTTTCAAGCATCAGGATCCTTTGAACCACATCTTTTCATCTGGTAGCTGCAATTTAATGGGCATCATCATTTAGGAACACAAAGGATACATTTACATGAGTAACTCCTTCAGATGTGTAGGCAGATTTCTAATTCTGTGCTTTGCATCTTTCACTGATTAAGTAGAATTTCCTACCCCATTAGTTGTACCTGCAAACTGCAGGTAGGAACCTGAGTTAGAGATGAGTGTGATCTTGCAACAAGAGACTTAACATGTGCTGTACATATTCTAAGTAGAGACAATTAGCAATTTGCAAGGGCAAACAATCATCATCAACACTTTGCCAGGGGACTGACTTAATATGTATGCTATTAACATTAAAATAGACAAATTGTAAGAACACTGTAAAAATTATGTGAAGAAAACCTAATCAAGGCTCACAGATATATGCACCTTGTATGAAATTAAATCAGTAATAAAAATTAAAAGATAACCTATAAAATATGCAGTAACAGTAAGAATAGCTAGCTGTTCATCAAGAAAATAACTTTTCCATCCTTTTACTCTGTAAAGAATAGATTATATAATTTCCTGAGGAGATTTTTCTCTCAGCTTAAAATCAGGAATGAGAGTGTGGGGTTTGCTATTTTGGAACAGACACTCCAGAGCAGAGGAAAATTTCATGTAAGGCAGAAGAAATAATAAATTTTGTAAAAGCATACTGGATTCAGACAGAAAACCCTCAGTGTTAATTATGACAATCCAGTTGCTGGAAGGCTTGTAAAAACCATTTTGTTCTTGGAGATGAAACAGGAAACATTCTTATTTTTCCACATAATTACCATCACTGTTTTTCACAGTGGTAATTTTTCCCTAAACAACTCATCAGCTGACCCAGGTAGGGCCTCAGTACTTCATATACACAAATGTATTTACCTTTCCAACATCAGCTGTACCGTAAAACACATTATTAAACAATGAGCTGTACTTTTGATTAACTCCGACGTGTTTGTACATTGCCTCCGTGTCAGCCATTTGTTTTTAGGTAATTTTCCCAAAGCTTTCCCAGTCTCTTCCACCTGAAACAGACACTGCCCACAGCAATCCTACTTTTTCAGCTTGACAACAACTCAGAATATTTTTACAACTTTTTGCACCTTCCTCATCACAAAGAAAGCTGTTTCACATTGCATCAGCCTATCACAACTCAGTGGGAAATTCAATATTGTAGGTTGGCTTGTGCAGGCTTTGAAACCTGAATGACCACCAAATACTGTGAAGAATCACAGAATAATTTAGGTGGCGAAGAGGCTCCTGGAGGACCCCCGCCTCATCTTGCTTAAAACAAGGCCAGGTAGATCAGCCACCATCCCATGGGAAAAACCAAACAAAAGCAAACAAACCCTGCAGGACTTAGTAGATGAGTTTGAATCTATACAGAAAAGCAATATACCATCCTGCACTACTGTATGTCCAGTTAAATATGAGTGCCACATACTACTCTTTACTCCAAGAAATGTGAAAGGAGATGCAATGAGACTACTTAGGAGTCATAAATTTGTCTGCCCTTGCAATGTTTTCTCTCTTGACCGAGCTTACCAGCTCAGTTTGCTGCTATGCTGTCTGTAGTCCCATGCTACTGCTCTCCAAGGTTCAGAGTTACCCCAAAATCCTATTGCTTTCTCATTTCCTTAAACACTTGGCTTAAGGAAAACAAGATGTAAACACCATTAGAGATGTTTACCACATGGTAACAAAGTATCGATTCGCTATCCCAAAGGTTATTCAAATCTCTGGCACAGCCTCTTTCCACCCTGTGTTTGGGCAATTCTGCAGACTTGCAAAACTTCACCTTGCAACTTGCACCTTGAACACTTCTTCCAGGGATAAGGATCCACAACCTCCTCGGACTAACCTTGTTCAAACACACAAACCTCACAACACCTTTCCCTCCCACCTGAAGCACAGCCCTGCCCTTAATGGAGACATTTTACCTCACCTTCTACCTCACAGCCCGGCTTGCCTTCCCCACCAAACACCCTTGCCGTGGCCACTCCTCCTTCCTTAGAGGGTCCACAGCAAAAAAAACCCCAAAACAAAACCAAAAAACAAAAAACCCACTCCATTTCTTTTAAGCGTGTCATAATAATAATTAAAATGACCACTCTCAAAACACCAGAAGGTTTTAAAAAAAACTTTTTGAGGTAACGCACCGGCTTCCCCACCTGCACAGAAAGTCTTCCACGTGAAAAAACGCAGATGAATTAAGCATACCCATTTCAGACGCCATTTTTTGAAGAACAAACTCACAAAAAATCAGAAATCACCTCAGAAATCGGTCAGAGACGTACTTTGGGACTATTTCTCCTCACAGAAGGGCTCTCGGACAGAGGCACCACCTGCACAGGCAGTGACTTCCCTGAGGCGCCCATTCCCACCTCACCTCAGCTCCTTCCGGAAGCTTCCCTTGCACCGTTTTACCTCAGGCGCCTGCGGGCTGCTCCCCACACCCTTTGCCTCAGACCTATGGCTCAGCAGCCCTCCCGGGCACCAAAGCCAGCTGGGAAGAGCCAAAATTCCCCGGATCATCCTTCTGGCTGTTTCTGCTGGCAGATTTGCCTTATTCCTGTCAGCTCTTGGCTTGATCCTGGCCGTCTGCCTCGTCTCCTCCATGAACTGCAGGCACGGAGGGAGGCTTCTCCCTCCACAGCACCCCTGAGGAAAATGGCCGCGCCTGCTGAGGCGATGCCTCTAAGCATTAACTCCTAACCTCTGCCAATAAGTAAGGTAATTTTATTTATTTTTTCTCAAAAATAAATAATCCAATATTGATGTTTAAGGAAACAACATACAAAATGGGATCCCTCAAAGAGATAACCTTGTGTGGCTTCTGACTGCCTGGATTCACCAAGGGTTTTGTCCTTACCCTACGTTTTTTACTCCATACTTCAACATTAAAGCTCCTTTATTTTTTTTCTTATTATTTCAATTATATTAAGATATTTCTTCAAGAAATATGGGCGTTTACAGCATTACTGACATAAAAGTAATAAAAACACACATGTATAACCTGTTCTGGACAATCACACTCCATATAAAATTGCATTATTAGGTACATTATGAGGTAAATTATAACCTTTTCCTTATTTTCTCATTTATGAATTACCTACCCATGTACAGGTTCAGGAAGTTTAAGAATAATAAACTCTTTGTAATATACTGATCCAGTAATCTTCAATGTACTCTATTTTAATTTAAAAATATGTATAAAATCTAAAAAGGAGTGACAAGCTGCTCAAATACAGAGGAGTTAGCATTACTTAAATCTTTTATTCAGATTTCTAATATTCAAGAATGAGAAGAAAACCTTTAAGAGCAGAATGAGGTAAGCAGACAGGAGAGAGCATTATTCTGCTTTCACTGTCAAATTCAGAGGCTTGTTAAAGCTACAATTCTATTTCAAGGTAGTGTTTGCCTGTGTGAAAAAAATAATTCTTTCCTTCTTTCCTTTTTTCTATTTTATTTCTCAAAGAAAACAGCTTTTTTTGGAAAAACAAAGCTGTGGCCATTATTACCTCAGCAATACCTCTGAGTGTCTGTCAGTTCCACTGGTAAATGGATCTGTAGGTGAAGATTTAGATGATATATATTTATGAATGTATACACTAGTTAAATTATGAATACTGAATATTTAATAAAAATATGAATTTATAATATTGCTTTCAGCAATGCAAAGAAATAAACTTATAAATTTGATATATTATTTATACTTATTTATAGTTTCAGTCTATTTATTTCTAACCCTAATCTTTCCAATTTGAATCAAAACATTTATGTTCCAATCCAACAGAATTATAACTGAAACAGAGTGGAAAAAAGAAACTAAAGAATTTATAAATTCCACACACAATACCAGCCAATTAAATCAATTCAGATATTATGAGTGCCAAAGAACATTTCTGACTTGATTTTAAGATTTTGACAAATAGTCAAAGACAGTTTAGGAATGACTTACAGGGTTATATGCCACATTTGATCTTTACATAGTTCTGATTTTTTTTTTTTTTTAATTTTTTTATTTTTTCCCAGATCTTGCCTAGCAATCACCTTGCACCTCAAGTTCCTACTGGAAACCACAAGGATTGGATTATGTTGGAGCTGGAACCACAGCAGGATGCTTAAGGTTGTTTGCCACCTCCTTGTCGCTTGCTAACAGCTGCAGCTCTGATTAAACCCCTGTCAGCAGAGCTCTGCAAAAGTTGCCATATTGCACCTTGGTACCCTAAAACCAGCACCTCCTGATCCTTGCACTGAGCAAGTCACCTCCAGACCAAACAAACATTTATTTCCTACACACCAGAGCAAAGTGCTGTGGGAGGAAACGGGTCCTCCCTGACCCCATCTCTATATACTGTAAAATTCAAGTAGATAATCCAAACCTGTGTATGTCTTGCAATGAGTAACATCCCTCAAAGTGCTGAGGTTTGAGTGATTCAGTACAGAAGCACTACATTCATCTCTGAATTAGCTGGAATTAACCTCTCTGGTGCTGCAACATTTTTAAACCCTTTCCAATGCACTTGGAGGATGGTAGATTAGTCTGAAGTGCTAATAAGGACATATTATCAAGGTTACTAAATTTAGCTCGCATTCAAAAGCAAAAAAGCTCATGAAAGGGTTTTTTAATTGAGTAGGAAATCTATTAGAAATTCCAAGTAAAGCCTGATTGGACATTGTGTTCCTTTGGTTTGTTCCTTCATCACAATGATGACCAATATTCTGACTGTAGTTCCAGGACGAATGTTCCCACAGCTCTTGCTTGTATCAGCACATGGCACATGTTGGAAAGACATTCTCAAGGATAAAATTAAATAACTAGGTTGTAAAAAGGTTTAGTGCTTGCTAATGAACATTTTTTTTTTTTTTTTTCAATGACAGCAGATTAAGACTTGTGTGTTTAAATAACATTCAAGCTTCCATAATTTGTATAGACTTTAAATAGCAAAGACATCAGCCGGTACAAAAAAGCACACAAGTGAACGTTTCAGACAATGACTTGCAGGCTGTTCTTTTACAAGTCATCTGTCACAGGCTGTTTTTCAAGGTTGTGCCATCGATCAAAACTTTAAAAAATTGTTTGAAGTAGTTATTGGGGCTACAGGTAAGTACAGGAGGGCTGTGCTGGCCTCTTAACAGTAAACAAGAGCCTGTTTGTTGACTTTGTAGAGCTGAGATTAAATTCTAATGCCCCTATTAACAGTTATCTTGAGCTTCCTTAATCCTTCATGAACATTCCACCTATTCTGAATGACTGTTTATGAGCATCATCAGCACATAAACATGTGCATACCTGGTACCTTTCTTTTCCCTTCAGTCCCACCAAATTCAAGAAACTGCCTGACTAAACATTTTTTGCTTTAAATCTCTTTAAAGCAGATAAATATATGCTGAATACTTTGTGTTGTTTTGTTACAGCTGTTCTCCCTTAATCATTGCACATGTTTGTAGAAAAAAAAAATTGGGACTACTTGGACAAAATGTTGTTTTAGAATAAGGAAGGATTGAGACAGATTCAAAGTTTCTGTGAAACTCTGAATCAAACAAAACTTTCTCCATTTGCTAATAGTCACAATTACAGTCCCAATATATCTGAAGAGAATTATTAGGGCTAGGGAGGAGGTAGATGTTGGGATGCCTAATGAGGAGAAGGATTTTTTACTTTATTTTTAATTAGGAGACTGCATGATACAAAATAGTAAAATCTGGAAGCTGGTTACTCTTGATTTTTCCTGACTCCACCCTAACGTGGGAAGAAAATTATCTCCTATAAGAATACTGAGACAAGAAGGTTAGTATCTTCTGTTCTGAGAGTCCTGGAGGAAATTTTTTCCTTCACACAGCATCTTCATAAATGAACAAAGCACACAGAGATCTGGATAAAGACAGCACAATACTTTTTTCCTCCACTTCTATCAGTCACCAAAACTAATGAAGTTAGAAACTACATTTCCAAGTATCTTTCCTTCTCCTTTTTCAAATGGTATCTCCATTGATGGATCTACAAGGGCTGCCCTTAACTAAGAAAGTCCTCATGGTTTGGGTTGAAGGCAAAGTGCATGAGATAATAATAATTCCCAGGATTTCAGAGTGGAATGTGAGAACATATCTGGGGCCTTCTGATGAAACTGTTTGGGGAAATGAGCTTCAGCCTTTCAGAATCGATCTACGCCAAGGGTGAATCCAACTCTCACCTTTGTCTGAAAACATGTAAAGGAAATTCTCCCTGAAGGTAATTTTTTTCCCATGCAGCCTTGATACAAAAGTTTCCCTATAGAACACAAGTTATTAGGTCTAGGCACTTAAAAAGAACAAGTTTCTTCTTACAAGGCTTATTAGAAAGTTGAGCAGCTTTGTATCCTTTAAAAATGAGGTTGCCCTTGCGGAAGCCCCCAAAATTCATTTTGGTGTGACACCTACTGGAATAGTTGAAAGTTTGGAGACTACCTGGTTGCTAGCAAATCTCTGGGTATTACAGGTACAAATCAGAGAAGCAATTGAACAGGCACAGTGGTATCATTTTCACGTGCATTACTTTGGGCTGTGGCAGTTCTCATGGTACCGGAAGATAGTGAGTGAAAAGAAATAAATGCTCCACTGAAAGATTGTACTTCCTAATGCTATGCAAACACCTAGTTTCAGGAAAACCTGAAGCTGCAATTTTTGTTTGGCCAGATGTCATAAGTAATGCATAGGTATACACACAATTCTCACAGAGAGGTCCAGGAAGGTTTTCAAATGGCATCTAATATTCTCTCTTTACAAAATAAAATCCCTATATCCATAGCAAAGTTATTTATTCCCTCAGACATGACTTCAAAGAAACAATGTATCTGTTTCTTCTTTTAAAAATTGCAAATGGAACCTCTCCAAAGATTAAAAACTAAAGGCAGTGATGCAGCAAAAGGGACATTATTCAAATTGTAGCAGATGTTTCACAAAACAGCATAACGTGATATTTATTTACCCTTTCCCTTCATAAAAAAACCACCACAGACATAAAGAATTTCCATGCCTTTGTGACATATGCAAACTTTAGACTGCTGAGTTCTTTAACCAATTCTTAATTTTTTAACCAAAAAACCCTCAAAACTTGTACATATCACATACAGTTCATATCAGCCATCACTCCTTCAGACAACTGCCTTTGTTTATCATGCAGATAATGCTTTGGTTAAATATTTCCAAGACCTTGAAAGAAATTAATATACCCCTAGCAAAATAAAAAAATAATTTAAAAAAGAGTGATTCTCCTACTCTACACCTTGCATGGCTGAATAACCAAATACCACACACTACAGCCTGACTACTTGACTACAAACACTTCCCATGGAGGCTGTTACAGTGCTCCTAGCCAACAAGTTATCCAAACTGTAATTAATCTGTGTTCTTCTAGATTATAAAATGCTCAAAACATACATAACTTCTACTTTATAGATTTTTTTATCTGCCTCAGGAGTCCTCAGAATCCAAAATCAGTCTCACAAACTAAATAATTACCAATGATTTGTTATGAACCTAGAACTGGTAAGCCAGAGACATTAACTGAAATTTTGAAAGTAAATCCTTAAAGATACTTACACTCATTTTCCTTGAACTTTGGCACGATAGTTCTTCCCCTGGAATTCAGACAAGAAAAAGAAATCTTCAGAAGTAACTTCCAAGTAATTGCCTCACAGGTGGTATGTCTCAGATGCTGTCCCACTTGACAGGAATTGATTGCCCAAATTCTTGGTCACAAATAAGAAGAAATTAAATGAGACAAGGCAGGATGTGATTACCTTTGATAATAAAATCAGATATGCTGTGTAGACAAAGTTTCTTCTTAATAAATGAAAAATACATGGCCTCCCTATCCTCAGTATGGAATATAATTCAATTGAAGAGAACTCTGTGCTAAACCACACCTTTTTTTCTTGGCACCCGGCAGCAGGGGACTCAGAGTAGTCTAGATGTGGGTAAGAGTCCCCTGTAGGTTTTTCTCTGATATTGTGGACCACATGGATAATAAGACACCAAATTTCATGATTGCCACTGCCTCAGGTGTAAAATGTGCAAAACCCTGCCTGCATTTTTAGCTGTGCAGCTCTGGGGCCCATGGCCATTTCATTTGATGAAAATTTTCAAACTCTGAGCACAGGCAGACATAAGCCCCATCTTTGCTTACAAGACCCTCATGATCTCCTGAGTCCAGGTATGGGGATACCAAACCACTTGGGGTTTTTTTATTTGCATGAATGTCTGCTCAGATCATTGGAAAAAGTTATTCAGTAAATGCAAAATGGATTTAATTTGTTCCCTTCAGAATAACAATAAATTAAGAATTTCTAGTTCCTACAGTGATTGTTCTCACTGTTTTGCACTGGAGAAAACTAGCTTTATATTAACCTACCAAGTACTGACTTGAAAATTAAATTTAGATATTCATTAAATATCAATTAAGAAATAAATTATATGCAAGAGAATGGCCATTGCCTTTCTCAATTTTGGTACAGTAAACATTATTTTTTTCCATTTTCCCACTCAAGTTAACAAACTAACAGAATGTATGATTATATATAAAGAAGGCACCTGCTAGGTAAGGAATTGGAAGGCAGAAATGTGAATATGGTCTAGGACTGCCCTATAAACATAATCTGCAAGGAGGAAAGCAGGGAACACTGTCTCAGGCCTTGAGTGTGGGAAGTAAACTTTGCATTTCAACTGTGATACATTTCAGGCATTTATAAAGAACAAAGTAGTTATAGAGGCATTCATTTAGAATGACCACATCATTGCTGACCTTTTAGGAAGAGAATACAGAGAAAGGAAAGCAGATATAGAAGATTAAAAATGAAATAGAATTACCCCCAAAACCCAATAAAAACCACAGCTCCTAAAGAAACCAACACAAACCAAATGTGGACAACTTCAATAACAAATGTGCCATATTTGGCAAGCATCATACTCTTATCAAAGCAAGAAATAATTTTAAATCACTTCTCCCTACTGGTAATTGTTCATAGTTTTTCTCTGGTCATTTCCCCCATTTTGTAGGCTGAACCATAGCTGTGTATCCACATTTGATCTAGAACAGCTGAGAGAATGGAACATCATTCAACTCCTGAAATAAGTTTTCATCCAAGCCACCAGAGGTGACATTCTGCACCTGTTCTCAGTTTGTCTCTATCCTTCTACATGAAGATTTCTAGTCTCCACATAATTTTTTAAACTAGCAAGTCTTTAAAATGTGAAACCTTAAAAATTCTTACTGTACTAGATACAGTACCTCACACAGAATAACATCAGATATGTGCTAATAATTAAATAAAACAGAGACGGAGGAAATTTTTGCATAAAGAATAGACATTCTTGAGTAGTTCATAAATCATAACACCCACTGTGGGAAAATCTCCAGTGCCTGGACTGGTGAGTGGAGTGCAACCCAACATGTCTGAACTGGAAAAGACAGGCTCCGACTTGGTGCAGATGAAGAATGAAATTCAGTCTATTTCAAAGCCACTATCTGAAGGCAGAAATGGTGACTTGGATCTCAGGGGTGGTTTTGTGGCTTGGCACTCCCTTCACTCTCATGTTCACTGACTGACACTCTCCTACAATACATTAACATAAACTCTGGCACCAGTATCTCAACTTGCTAATTTTGAGAAATGTGTCACTTTTAAAAAATTCTGGAATTTACATACAAAATGTGCAATAAATGACACCACTCGAGGAGAAAATGAGTGACTGGCTATTATAATTAAATATTGTATTTTACCAGTGTACCCCTGAAATATATATTTGTTGTCATACACATTATTTAGATGTGTTGCTGGTAAATGCCAATCAAAATTACATCGATTGATCTTGGATTTTATTGGATCAATACAGCTTGTTCTTTGCCTGAGTGCTAACAAGCATTCTCTGTTTCAAGCTATGTTTTGGAGCTCCTAAAACTGGCAGAGAATACGCCTTGGGGAAAAAAGAAAAAAAGGACAAATGGTAAAATATACACACACATATTACATTTACAGACATAAGAGTGATTCACATTGCCTACATTTGTCTAAGATCAAACATCATCTTCAGATACATCTGACTGAAAACAGAGCATCGATCCATGTTTTATGAACTGTGCTAAATTCTACAGTGGAAGGGATAGCAGCTTAAAACCCAAGAAGAAATTAACAAAAAAAAAAAAAAAAAAAAAAAAAAAAGGATGTTCTGTAACCTACATATATTTATGAAATAGTTAACATGAAATCAAGAGGTGCTCATTAACTAAAATCCAAATCAATTGTGAACTATTAATCCTCATATTAATCCTCAAAGTCTGAAACTACTGATTGACTTTTCTACAAAACAATATTTTTCGTGTGTGCTCCTTAACCTCACAACCTTCCCAACAAGCATCCAGTGACATCCTCATACAGGAAGGCTCAGGACTTGTTCTGGCAGCATTGCTAACCTTGCAGAAAACATTGTGCATGCTGCAACCAAAGATAACTTTTGATTCTAATAATGCTAAGGTTCAAACATTTGCAAATTTTATACAAATGGATCTGCAACTAGATTTGCATCTTTGGCAAGGATGGCTTAGTTTGCATAAATGACAGAAGGGTGACTCATATTAAGATGCCAGGATTTGTTGCATCTGCACCCACTACCTAACATTTTAATTCTCTTATATTTATTTGGCTCCACCTCCAGTGCAGGATCTTGATCTCTATTTGCAAAGAGGGGCAGCATGAATGTGACTTTAACACACAGGAAAAGAGGAAGGCAAGGCCAATACCTCAATACCCTGTTCCTGTAAAAAGATGTAACTTGCATGAGAATTATGTCTCTAACTGCTGTCTACTTCTCACTGTCCTCTTAGTGCTACACTCTCCCATTGATACAGTTTCCCTCTTGCACCCACCCATGCTTTCAGCCTAGTTTTTGAGAAACTTGGTAAATTGAAAAAACATGGAAGGTTATTAAAAGCTGTTTTTTTTCTTCACAGCTCCCTTCACTTTTGCAGATTCAAATGTTGTGAATCCAAATAGATGTCAATCTAACGTGTTAAGAACACATTCTAGAAGGTAATTAAAAATACCTGTGTTTTAAGAATACCTTTTAATAATGTCAATGTGCTGTTACTTCATGCAAAGAGGTGCAAAGATATTTTCCTAGTGCTAAATCTGACTCACCCTCTCTTGATAAGCAGGCAACACAGAGAGTATTTGTGATAGGCATATGCTATATACACACTCCCCACAGAGATTTCAGCCCCCTTCCAATATGCTGAAAAGGACAGCTCATCCTTTCATTTTCCCCACCTCCTCCATGTTAAATTTGCAGTTCCCTCACAAAATAAGATAAAAACGTATAAACTTTCAATTTTGGACAAAGACTGAGCTGACATGTAGTGTGGTAGAATTGAGCTACAATTTAAGAATCAAATGGTTTAACGGGTGGCATTCTCTTTTATGAATAGTTTTACTCTTGCAGAAGACACTCCACAATCTTTATTTATGTACACAGTCCATCAAAACCAAAGCAAAGCAGTAATAAATTCTTAGTCACCAGGTCAGTGAAGCTTATAAGCAGCTTAAAATTGTCTTCTTTTCTGCTTGCTTTCCACCTCATTTCATCTGCTTAGCAGATTTATCTTTACATTAACATGTTTAAAACCCTGTTTTGTGACTTTAAGCAATTTTATCCCAACTTATTTTTGATGCTTTTACTTAGTCTATCTGTGATTTATCAAGATCTGTGGTGAGGGCAGAATCACATGAAGAACATGAGTAGGATGTGAACGATCAGCAAGAAGTTCAGGTGCAATGTATCTGACAAAACAAACAATATACTACTGGAATATAGGCAAAAGTCCATATTTTCCCCCCTGTTTCCTGCAAACTGCCCCTTGGAAAAAAGTGATGAATAATTTTCTCTGATGTAACAAACAGTTTTATATACCTTCCTTCATCCCTTTACTTTATCTGAGGGTATTACGTGGCCTGCATCTCATCTTCTGATTTTTCAGGAAGCCATTCTTTTATTAAAAACCATTTAATAAAGAGAAAAGCTTTAATGAAGCTGTCAGAGCTGCTTAACAGTCATGTCTGCACACAACTTCCGGAGCGTTATTATCCTTTCTCATTTCCATCACTCTGATTATTTGAATGGCTTCTGATATTAATGTAGTGGGTGATTCAGACACTGAGAATATGATAGAAGGTTAAAATACAAGCCTAGGAACACTGCAATGAAGTCCAAACAAAAATGGTAGCTACCAAAAGCTACTACTATCCCTTTCTTAATTAAGTCAGAACTTCAATCCTCTTACCTGCTTTTAAAGTTAAAATCAATTTTTTTCCCCTTGTTGACAGCTCCCTACTGAAGAGGATAGACGTGGTTTCTGAGTTAGGAGGCAGAAATCCTTCATGTCATGCAAAACTGCAAGCAGAGGGCCTGGCCTTGCCATTGGCTACGTGGTGCTTGTCAGCTCAACAGAGAAAATCTCTGCTCCTCAAGGCAGCCAGCATCAAGTCACTGTAAGTAAGAACTCCAGGAGACTTGATTTAATTAACTTTACTGACGAGAAGCCCCAAGTGCAGGACGTAGAAATGACTTAGAAGAATGTGTGATTGCAGCATGTGGTCCACCTATTGGGATAGTTTCAGGATTACTGGGTTTTGGGGATACATAGTGGTTGAGCTGCTTAGCACAGCTACTAGGACAACTAAGAAGGAGGAGAAGCAATATGCTTCACAAAATGCTTTTCTACTGAACTGGGCACACAGAGAAAAACAGTGAGAAGGAGGCCCTTGGGCTGTGTGACAGAACTGCTTGCTAGGCTCAGAGCAATGTGGAACACACTGCACATGTCCCAAGCACTAGAAGACAAGCCCAGTGTAGCCTTCTCTATCGTTTATTGATCTAATGGTTTAGCATCTTTCTTTCTTTTTTCCTTTTCATACTTCTTTCCCTGCAATCTCCCTATGCTCTCCACCCCCAATAGTGGTGTCATAGCCAATTATTCCCTTATGAGCTGGTAACCTTATTAGCCACCAGCTGCAAGTTCTGAAAGGGAAGACTATCAGCAAACAGCCAAGGCAGACAGGTAAGAGAGACCAAGGCAAAAAGGAAGTGTTTCCTTGGACCTGGCCACACAGTGGCTAATCTAGAGATAGGAATTTTCCTGAGGAAAGATAAAGGTGAAAAGGCAAAAATACCAAAAGATGACAGCTAGCTGGCAAATAGCAATATCACCTCTGAAAAATATTTAATGATGTTCTCCATCTGCACATTGTTCAGAGCAGATGTTAGGATCCAGATAGCTCTGGTTGATGCAAATCAGTAAGTTAATGATAAAGCGTTCCTTGTTTGTGGTACTGGTCTGAAATAATAGCAAAAAGATACCTATTTTAGTCTGAGTTTTGCTTGTGTGATTAAAATTTAAATCTGATTAAACTGAGCCAGTCTGGTTTTATAACCTGTCAGTATGACAAAGGAACTTTGACACATTTGTCTCCTGACACATTATTTTGCACCCTACAATTATATCTGTATTAAAATGACTGAGCACACTGAACATGAAAAGAGTGATTCATAATAATGGCATTAAAAGCAATAAAGAGTTAAGGACACTATGAAGGAAATGAAGCAGAAAGGTAAAAGAGGCTTCATATAAAGAAAGGGAAAGATATATCTCCTTGCTCTTGCCTCTTTATTGTAAGTCTAAATAAAAAAGATGTAAATAGAAGGGCTTTCTGCCTAAAGATCAATACCAAACTAAAAAGCCACCTAGAAACAGTTTTCAATCTCACAGTCTCATTTTGCACTGAACACAGTGCATCCTGGGGTGGACATATGAACTGAATTTAAATACAAATAGAAAGTTGAGTTGCAACAGGTGGGACTTCATCATTATGTCCCTTTTTGCATTTATGTCAATCATTATTTGACTTATTTGTTTTAATACAGCTAACTATTTGACAAAATGTTATTCTTAACATCATAATACCTCATTTCCAAAATTAATCTTTATTTTTACATGTCAATGAATAATTTTTTTCAGGCTTTGGGAAAGCCAAGGTTCAGATTAAAAATCTCTCAAAACTGGACACTTTTTATTGGTTTGCATAAAAATAATTTCCCCATATAAACATCTTCAGTGTGTGAAGGTCTTCATTTGTTTACATTGTTAACAAAAGCCTTTCATTTTCACTGAAAACACCTTTACTTTGAAAACTATAAGAATAGACAAAAAAATGCAACTGGAGCTGAGCCTGTCCCTGTACAAAACTGTTATGCAGGCAGACAGTATGCAAAGTTTAGCTTTGGTTCCCATTTTGGGGAAAAATCAATCACAACCAGTAGAGCTGAAGCAACATATAGCAGCTGAGAATCTGTCCCACTAATCTTTAAACTGAGCAAATAATTAATGCTATCAGATTTTGCTTATTAAAATGTGCAGCACTTTTAAATCTTTAAAGTTTGGGTTTGTAAATTCCCTGTAAGATACAACATAAGTGTTTGCTGTCCTTTGTGTTCACCTTGAGCTTTCTCCTAAAGCAACTGTACATTTATTCAAAAGCAAAACCAAAGTCAACACATCTAGAGGCTAAATGAAATTAGAATTATTTTATATAATATTTGCATGGTATTTAAAATCTAAACTAAGGTTTTATGGTTTGACTTTTTATAAATTCAGTGTTTGAAGATAACTGAAAGGATAATAATCTGAAGTCCATTGCTCAAGAAAGCACCAAGCCAGGGCACTTTCAATGAAGATACATGTTTCATAAAACACAGCAAAGTGAAGGGAGCTATAAATAAGAAAATAAAGCTGTAGTCGGCAGTTAAAATTCTTGCTGCTTGCAGTACATCACTCTGTTCCTAAGTGTCTGTTGCTGGGCTAGGGTTTCTAAAATTAACATTGCAATAGCCTACACAGGCACCAAAACACACACAAGAAAACATTGCTGAACTGGTTATTCTCAGTGCTAACGTATGTTTGGGGTTTTTTTCCCAATGTGTTTCCACCCCTTGAAAATATTTATCAGGATAAAATTTTGAATTGGCTCTTTCAACAGTTCATGTGCAAATGCTAGGACAGAAGTGTGCAGTTTTTTGTGAAAACTGAAATACTGATGAGTTTTAGCAGTTTTCAAGAATTTATAGACATCATTTTTATGCTTGCTAGGGTCAGCATCACTTAAAAAAATTAAAACAGATTAATGCACACGCATCCAATAATAATATTAGGAAAGCAAGCTTAATTGGCTTATCACCCCATGAAGTTAGAAATGAAAAATAAAATCCTAGTTTCCACCTAACAGAGAAATTTTAAATGTGTTTGTGATACTTGCTTTGTATAAATCCTCAGTGTTTTATGTGCTCACTCAGTGCATTCTGGTGTACAACAACAGCTGTCCTCTAAACGCTGCCTTTCTATGTGTGTAAGAAGGACAAGGTTTGATGCCTAGCTGATTAGGAAAGGATAAGTAGGTTCCATTAAAAATAAATTGTGGGATAGAAGATAAAGTGACCAAGAAATAGGGCAACTGCCACTCACAGCACAGCAAGTGGCAGCAAGATTCATGGTCCTCCATAATTCCTCATTAGAAGCCTTCCACGGAGCTTTCTCCACTAATTCCTTTCAGCTCTCAGCCCAACATCTGAGGAACACCAGAATTTTAATGAGCATAGCCAGAAATTCTTGGGAATGACAAAACCAGAGCCCAACTCGAGGTATGCTGGTTCTGATCTGTACAGCAGGTTTGGGAAAACATATTGTGCTCAGCCATGACAACAGAAAAGATCAAACTGGCAAGGTACAAAGTGACATTGAACTTCCCTTTTGATAAGAGTCCACACAGGTATGTGGATTATTCTCTTTTCTTGTCAAGTCGACATGCACTCCTCTCAAATGACAACTAAACCAACAGGTATGGAAATATTTGGCTGAGGCTTTCCTGTGGCTTTTTCTTTGGCACCTTTATATAATGCATTTCAACAAGAAACTAGAAACATATTAAAGTGCTACACTTCCTTTTTTTTTTTTTCTTTTTTCCTTTTTCTCTTTTTCTTTTTTTTTTTTTCTCTTTTTTGTCTGGGCTGACTATTGGTCTAATGTTAGCAGAGAGGTGTAAACTCCACTGTATACATTTGAATTGCAACACAACTCCTCTTCATTACATCTGGCAAAATCCAGTGATAATACAGGATATGGACTCTAATGCAAAGACCAGATCAGCTGTACACTTTGGCTCAGTAAAAAAGTAAAAGCATAAGTCAGAACACCTTGGAAAAATGCATAGCTGAGTCTAAAACAGATTCTGTGTATTTCACCTTACATACAAAATAAGAGCAGCTGGGGACAGAAATATTTTCTTGTAGTTTGCTTGGTATTAATTGGGTAGCTCTCAGTTTCTGAATGCTGAGATGCATTACGACATCTTTCTTTATTCAGTATCTGCAACTCTGCTCTTTCAGGGATAGTATTTGAATTATTGTGACTGTCCCAAAGGTTAAAACTCCTTTTTTCTGTTTTTTAAAGCATTAGTTAGAATATCAGAGTGCAAGTCAACCTCATGGCATCCCAGTAGCTCTAAAAACCACTGTATTAGTTCTGCACAATGTCTTCTATCATAACCTCTTATCTTTTCCTGAGCTTCAACTGTGTCTTTGTGTTGTTTTTTTCTTTTTTTGTTTTCCAACAATCTAGTTACTCTCTTCCTGACTTTCAGTTCAATATTTAGAAGCTTCTTCAACCAGGAGATGTCATAGCCTCCAGAAAAAGAGGGTAGCCTTTTTAGACCTTTCTCTGGGTGCTTTTGAGAGCTCAGGGGCAAGTACCCTCTCACCCTGGCACTGCAGGGCTGTGTTCTGCTCCATTCAGTTGCCAGATGTAACATCTTCATTCTATTTGCAAAGACCCCTCACTTCCCAAGCCCCACACCTCAAACCCCATTCACTGATGAAAGAAAACCCTTATTAGGACCTCATAACTTGGTAGTTACTTTGTGGACTTATTTACAAGGAAGATTCAGCTAAAAAGCCATAGATAACATAAGCATTACTGAAGTAGTGTGGATCTTCCCATCTCCCAGAAACCCTACATATTTAGCTGGAAAAAATATAAGTTGTTAACCAGCTAGTAGGGAATGGTTTAGTTGCTGGTAGATGAATTTTCTGGAAGCCAGAAAAAGCATTATTATTATTGTTATTATTATTAAAATGGGCACTTACCCTCCCACCAGGAGTTCTAACTGTGGCTATGGTCCAGTTTAGAAGCATCAAACTGTGCATGATAAAAATGTGTAAATGAAAGGATGGAAAACAGCTCTCAGGTTTCACGGCTGCAAAATCAAGGATCATAAAGAGACCTCTCAAACTGGAAACTTCAAATTGCAAGATGATTTTTCTCTGCGGAGCTCTCTCATAAGGGAATTATTTAAAACATTCCTTTTCACGTGGTATTTTCATGTAATGTATTTGGTATGGAAAAGCACAAGACTGCCAATCACTTTTGACCTTGTTGAATGCACAAGAAGTAAACGATATCATGGTAGCTCTGCAATTGCTTACTATACAGATATCCACAAGTCTGAGAAGGATAAGATTTTAGCCTTCTCATATTTATTCTCACACATAATACAGAAACACCCAGAGGCCCTCACTGAAACACAGAAACTGTATATAAATATATAAAATAAAGCCCTGCCCCTGAAAAGCTGACAGTCTAATGTAAAGAGTTTCAATAAACACCACAAGAAGTCAGGTAATATCATGTTACAGACAGGAGAAATGAAAGGTTGGAGCACAGAGGAAGCCACACTGTTCAACAGTCAAGTAATTTGCTTTTTGGCCCCTCTGTGTCATCCCAGCTCTGGTTGAGCTGTCATCCCAGAGAGCATCCCAAGACACTCAGGTACGTAGGAAAATGGGAATTCTGGCACTTGAGTCCGAACTTGCTGTCAGGAGCTCACTGGAGAGGGACAAACTGAAACCCAGCACTTTCCTTAGCCATTCCCCAGCTGATGCTGGAGCTGCTCCATGGACCCTGATGGACTTCCTCAGGAGAAACTCAAACCTACAAACACCTGGAGGAAGTCATTACTCACAGCTGTTGCCCTACTCCTGTTTTTAAGCCAGAGCTGACTGATTCCAGTCCCTTCTCATAATATGGTGCCTGGGAGATAAACCCTCGCCTCTTTTTTTCCAAAAAGGATTCAAATACAGGTTTCCTACACAACCAACCAATCTAACACACAAATCAAAAACTGAAGCTGGGAAAAGGAGGGGACTGATTGATTTCCATCAACCCACTCAAGTGACTCCATTGTACAGAAAAAATTTTCAGCAGTAAAAGAGTGTATAAGGGTAATTATAAATCTGTAACCCAAGCTTTAGTCTCATGTCTTGGAGGATCTTTGTTTTTTATTCACTATCATTTGGTGACTGATTCTTGTGAAAAGCTAAATCAGAAGCTGGGTGCCTGTTCTTCCAGCTTTGTCCCAGCTCTTCAAAACAGTGCTCAAACCAAGCCACTATAACACTACTTTAAAAGCCATCAGATAAAACCCTCCCCAGGACCTGACTGACTTATACATGAAATATTTGCCATGGTATCCAGGCAGGGGAAGAACTGAGCTCAAACAGATATATACATTACAAGATATATTAAATTTTCCAATCTGAGAAGTTGTAGCAATATCCAGTACCCATAAAAGCCCTGACTCTTCTCTTGTCAGGCAGTGGCTGAGTGGGTTTTCAGAGCTGCAATCCAGTGCCTTCTCCCAGGTGACATGCCCAAAGTGTCCCAAGAAATAACCTTCTGCCCACATCCTGCCTTTCCACTATATTTAGAGCTACAAAATAAATGAGAATGGAAATCAGTCTAGTGATTCAAAGTCATGTAATGTTTTATGTACACTGAATTATGAGTGCTGTGTGACACAGTTTGATGATAATATCTCAAGAGCTCAGTGCCCATAGGAAAAATGTAACAGGCCCAGCCTAATTTTCTGCTGGAGACCAAGGCAACCAGTCTCAGCCAAGCACAGTACACATAACCACTTGTTCTGAGTCAATCAATACTTCAGCTTAAATCTTTCTCAATTCCCATTCCTTAAAAATCTGAAAAATAGCTTCCTCATTTAAAACAAACATCAGAAAACCTTCATCAGGCATGTAAAATGCTGGGTTAATATGCAAATAACCACAGGAATTACCTGGGTTTCATGGGACCTGCTCAAAATAATTTCTGGTTGGTTTTGCTGATGAAGCTGCCAGCGTCACCACAGCAGACTCCAACCAAGGGTCACACCTTGGCTGGTTGTTAACCACACACTTTGTCACCTTCCCTGGAGAAAAAACTGACAAATGAGGAGGCAGCAGAAGTGGTGGAGGGATGAGCCTCATGCTGGCAGCAGTCACCTCCTGTCAGTGCCCTGCCACACCACTCTTTGACCACCAGCAGTGTAGGGACATTAAGAGGAACTTAAGACTCTTAAAAAAGAGTCTTAAGATTGAGAGGCACAGGGTGGCAAAGAGAAGGTCGTGGATCTTACACTGGTAACAGTGCATGTGGCACAGAGCTCTGTGGATATGGGAAGAGAGATGAACTGATTTTGAGGTCTGCTGCCTTAAGACTGCAGTGGAAAAATTAATTTTTTCATTTCTGCTACCCAAAAGATATGCTTAAAAAAAAAAAAAAAGGCAACGTCTACCAGACTACAGATCTTTGGAACAGTGAATTAAACTTGTCCAAACAGGGATCCTGAATTTCACAACCCCTGATGCTTCTAAATGGCATATGCTGTTAAAAGGAAAACCAAGTGAGCAAGCACAAAATGCCTGAGTGCAGAGCCTGGGGATGAATGATGGGTATTTTCTAGCATATGCTACTGTTGTGACACTATGCCATGTTGTGCCAGACAGCAACCAGGTCACAGTCAGGAAGGAGAAGAACTTCAGAGGAGCCTGTTCTGAGCAACACTAGAGGCATAGCAAAGCTCAAACTTTCCAAGCAGCCAGGAACACTGCTTGCCTTTGGAAGAAACAAGGCTGGAAAACATAATTTTCTTCCCCCCAGTTTTTTCACTATAGGTTGTGCTAAGTATCACATGGTCTTGGAGCTGCCAGGAGAGGGCTTGTGGATGTTCACAGCAGTTCAGGGCCTGACTAGCTATTTTGTGAAGGAAAAAAGTTCTCCAGGAGTTATTCTTACATGTGAAATACCTCTTCTTCCCTTAAATTTTCTTTCTGTGAAAATAGCTGCAAACCTATACACACATCCCATTAATCAGAGGGAAAGAAACAAAGGTTTTTAAACCTCTGAGTATTGCTATGATTATTACTATTATTATAATTAGTGTTTAACAACAGAGATGGAACTGGTGTAATTTTTGTAGACCATTGTTTCAGCTAGAGCAGCTAATTATTCTGCAAGTAAGTCAATTTATCCTAATTCACCATTACCAGAGTTCAGCACCATTGAAGACTTGCTAAGGAACTGCTGGCATGTAAATGCCCATTTTCATCTAGGACAGCACCTACAGCAATCAAGCAGTTATTTAGTAGATGAGGACACATTCTTTCTCTGCCATTGATATTACCAGAATAAATCAAATTACTTCCATGTTTACATGTTAGTTGTCATAGCTCTAAAATTCATGCCAAGCAGCTAAGCACATAGGCTAAGGAAAAAATATTACAAGTGCAGGAGCCAGACCTTCAAAACTGCAGAAAAAGCATGTGGTAATTCTTGATAATTGCCTTAGAGCTTGCTTAATATCTCTGCCCATTTGCAAATTACCTCATCATTTTATGTTCCATAAAGGGGAGGGTTGGTGGTTTGTTTGTTTTTTAAGCAAATCAATAGCCACTATATTAACTTTTCAAGGAATGAGAATTGATACTCATAATCCTTTCTTCAATTATTTTCAAAATGCTGGGTGTTGGGCACTTCTGACAGAAACCCCAGTCATGTACTTGAGTAACATACCATAAGCATCAGAAAAACAGCTTTTTAAAAAACAAACCAGTTTCCTGAACAATTCAGCCAAACAAATTTCTAAGAGGGAAATGCAAACTGAAACAAAGAAATCATTATTAAATATATACATTTTTGTCTGCTCCTTTTAAGAGGACAGATAACCTTAAAAGCCACAACCACACACACAGAACACCCCTCAGCCTTGACTTTGCAAGTAGAAAGAGCTGTATTTTCAGTGTTTGTACAGCTTGTGTGTTGTATCTGTCAGGTTGCCTGCTCGCCTGAAAGATATCAAGGTGTGCTCACATTGTCTCTTTCTTCACTGTAAATTATTATCTTCCACTGCCTCCCACTTTCCTTTGCTTTCCACATGGAGAATTTGAAACAAAGAAGTGAGGCTCAGCTTGCTTTCTTTCACCCTCCCCTCTAAGGCAAGAATAAAGGCAGGATATTTAAGAGGATTTAAAATGGTGAAAAAGTCATTGCTTACATCCCAAGGTACTAGCTGAGAAGATGAAGATGACAGCAAACACCATATGAAATGTGCATGTGCCCACTTCAATAGTAAAAAAAAAAAAAAATTACCACAGTTTATTTCTGTCATAACATACAAGCTGTTAGGAAATTCAGACAATTCTTCCTATGCAGCATCTCCAAGTCCAACCATCTTCCACCCCTACTGCTAAACCCTATCATCTCACACACCAAATGTGGTACCCTGCTGGTCCCTTGGCTTCTCACACTTACACCTTCCTCTCCTTCTGCTTTCCTGACATATGAAACGTCTCGCTGTCAGAATAACTTCCCTCACTTGTTGTTGATTTCACTCCCTTTTCCAAACCCTTTCCCTCCATACCCCAGTGCCTTCCACAGAAAAGGTTTTAATTTCTGCAAGCACATTATAGTAGAATTGGCTATGTACACCCCAAATGGTAACCCTACCACTGAGAGTTGGAATACACTGCCTCTGTGAACACCTATAGCAGCTATTGGTGATAAACAAGATCCCTATGGACGGCAGAGGCAGAAAGACAGACTGCAGTAACAGGGATTTTGAAGGTGGCTCCATGAAGGCAACTGCATGCAAAAGGCTGCAAAAAGATACACACCTTCAGAATAGTTCTCTGAAATAAAGAGAAAGTGCATCTGCCAAAAGAGGGGCTCCACCTGTGGTCTTACTTTGTACATGTTCCCACAAAACTAATATTGAAAGAGAGACAGCTTGAAATCAGATAGTTTTATTTGAGAGAAAGAGAAGAAATATTTTCTTCTAAGGCAGATTGTGCTTGGTCAGAATAGATTTATGAGCAACACAATAGATAGTGTCTCCCTTTTACACATTCAGCTTGCTTAGAAACATGTATATTTTTACTGGACAAAGATAAAAATAACTACATCAAATACACAACAGCATCTTTCATCTTCTGTAATGGATGTCCTACATCCACAGGCAAATATTGGTGACATATTGGTAAAAGAAGACTGAGTAGCTTAGATCCTATTTCTGAAAGGCTAAAAGCTGAATGTATCTGAAATTTTTGTGCACTGAACAAAAGCATTAAGAATGTGAGTTTACCAGGTGCAGACCTAAACAGCCACTATACTTTTAATGCTGAATATAAGTTCATCCAGTAGGAAACCTGCCTGGAATTCATTCCAAGTCTATGAACATGGAATTTCTGAAGCTCTGTTAATAAACAACCATTGGGAAATGCTGACTTAGTAAAGATGCCTCATGATGGGACAAATAAAATTCTTAAATGTGCAAATTGAGAGTCAAAATTTGGCACAACACGTTTATTTTGGTGGGGTTTTTTCTGCAAGCTTAACACTGGATCACACATCTCTAAGTGTGCAAAATGTAAATATGAAGAGTGAAGCTGGCATATTGCTTCTCATGCCTAATGTGGATCAAATTTATCCTGGAAGAAGCTTCAAGCCTACAGAGGTCTCATAATAAAACATAAACCATATGTTAATTGACACATAATTAAGAAAATAAACATGCTTATATCCACTGAATAACTTGAAAATGCTATGCATGTAAGTGCTTTCAGCCTCTGTATCAGAACTGCAATATATTTATGTACTTTTAGCAGTCAGTAGCCCTCAGAGGCCCCTAATTACAAAATGGTTTGACACCTATGCTGTTAAAATAGAAAGTGATGCTAGAATTTTCAGTGAATTTATGCTGGAAATGGTAACTCCTCCAGGAAAGGCTATAAGCTTATGGTTATTTACCAGTATGATTGATGATACTTTAAACACGCCTTTGAATTATTCCAAAATAATGAAGGAATTATGCAGGTATTTCTAGTCATTGCAATGAGGCATATGGGAACCAGGGAATTGTGAGGACGGCAAAAAGCAAGAGAAACAATGAGTTCTGCTGTCATCATGAGAAATGGAGAAGCCTCTGCACACATGGTGGCTGTTGGTCTGTTTTAACACAGATGTTAAAGCACTTTCCCCTATCATGGTTACTTCTACTTGAGAGAAGAATGAATTTAGATAAGGACCACTATTTCTATAAGATCATTCAAAGTGTCTTTCAAATATCACTGCTGATTTAAAGAGCTGAATGAAAAGTACATCTGGAAGGTAAACATCAGGACTGAAAAAAAAAATAATATATATATATATATATATATAAGTATATCTAAATATATAAAATATTTGTAGAAAGGCCCAGTCAGCTTCATTCCCCCATTAGACTTCCAGGCCTGGATTTGGCCACTTGGATGTTCTGCAGAGGGTGTTGGAAATGTGCTTTCTGTTTTGGACACCTGAGCAGAGCACTGTACCTCTCTCTTCCAGCTCACTAGCAAGAAGTGCTTTGGAAGGGCACACCTGATTCCCCAGCAGACAGACAGACAGGCCCAGCTCTTTGCACCCTGCATTCTTACAGGGTAGGGTGAAGGAATTTCTGGGGGGAGTGTAGGACATGAATTTTTCATTTTCTGAAAAGGAGGAAAAGCAAATGAACAGAACAAGTCAGAACAACCAATAACGTGTTGTGAGAGGCTGCAGTTTCAGCCTTGGAACTCCCTCTGCTCTCCCTTGCTGCCACCATCTGCTCTTCCAGCCTCCCCATCTGCCTCTCCTGCCACTTCTAAACACTCTCTTGACTTTCTGCATACACTTCGTGTTCCTGCCTCTCCTGCCTCTCCAACTGGGTACAATTTGCCAAGGCTCTTTCCAATGCACCTTGGCTTTTGAAGCTGTTGAACTGGACTGCTCCAAAGCACCATTGCCCTTCCAAACTCCTTCCCCCAGCCCTGGGAGCACCAGAGCTCCACAGCTGTCCAGCTGTCCCACCACAACCACTCGAGCTCTTGCTTAAGCTAGAACTTCCCATGCTCTGTAAACATCCCACGTTGTTATTCTTCCTGTGTCATTTTCTAGCGTCCTTTGGGGTTATTTCTTATCTACAGACCTCCTGGTCCTTGTAGCTGTTTCTAACCCTCCCTTTGATTTTCAGCCATCAGATTCTCCTTTCTTTCCACAGCTCCCTGCCCTTCATCACTTGCTGCCCATGCAGTGAGACACAGACAGCACTGTCAGGCTTTACTTCTACGTTACTTTTTCAGTTCAGGTGAAGCTATACTTTTTCTTCCCACAAATAGAATTTTTTTGCTTCTATTTTGTAACCAAGCTTGAATATGAATTTTTAAACAAACAGGGATACTACAAAAACCTTATATAAGCTATCACTTGGAAAACATTCTTGATAATATTCTAATAATATCAGTATTTTCTGTTTCTTGCAAAACCACAGATGCCACAGCATCACAAGTGCAAATGAGGCTCAAAATATCACAGGGATAGATGTTCAGTTACAAGTTATGCAATATTTTCACTCTCCTGATAGGAGTATATTGCTACTAAACCTTTTGTTGCACACAATACACACATAGAAATCTGTTTCTGTCAACCACTTACCTTTACGTCTTATTTTTCTCCCCAGAATGCCTTATTTTATTATGAATAAGCTGCTGATGTATAGCTCTGTGAATCACTTATTTCAAAGTCTCTTTAAGCACTGTTTATGTTACTGGGAAGTGACTAGCTTTGCTTTTACTGTAAAATTACAGGAGTATCCACTATGCATTTAAGGATAGAATTAATCTGCAGACAAGGCAGCTCTGTGGAAGTGCTTCTGGATTTAAGTACCGTTGGAAAAGCAGCCCAGGGTGCCTTCCACTTTTACATCACAAAATCTCTGCAGCTGGGACAAAATGAGAAGCCATGCTTCTTGTTGTAACATTTAAGTTGTTATTTAAACCATTCTGGAGACCCAGAGCAGAGAAATTTGAAACTGTAAACAATGATTGAAACTAAAAGAGCTGAAGAGGGGAGGAGATATTCACTATCAGGGACATGATTTCATTATGAGCTACAACACCTTTGTAATTGATTTGAAGATTAATATTAATTAAAAAAAAATTACAAAGTGCAGACTATTTAAAGGCTATGTTTTCACCCCTAAATTTCTTCCAACCACCATTAACTTAATTTCTAGAATTAAAACAGATTTACTGGAGCTATTTCTCTCCAGCTGAACAGCTGAAATTCCTAACAGCTGAAATTTCTGTGAGTTGGGTTAGCAAGAGATGGGGCATCTCTGGAATTAAGGTCAGGTCTCCACCTCAAAAAACAGAGTGCTTGCAGTCAGTGCAGACATAATCCTGCCTGAAACTAGCTTGGAAACACAGCAAAAATGAGCAAGAGCACTAAAAGAGCTTGAAACAAGGAGGTTGGATGCACTTCCCAGGCCCCTTGCATTGTGCAACTTGTAATAGTACAGCAGCAATGTTCTGGGTGACCCAGGCTGGTTTGTACCTTGTGCAGATGGGAATCAATGAGCTGCTGTGCAATGGCTCTTGGAAGCATTCTGATGGGTGGACTTGCCTTCTACCCTCCCCTCATACTGGGGTGAACTCCACCCCAGGAATATACTTCATTTTATAACAATGCTGACAGCACTTTTGTCATGTTTGGCTTCAGTATATTCAAGATGTTTCTACAGTACTGTGGTAGCTGAAGTGATGGTGCTGTATGGTGGCAGTGTTAACCAGGGCTTTGTTCATGAGCTTGGCAAAAAAATATATAGGAAACAATAAAACAGAGAAAAAGAGCTTATTTCTTATTGATGAAATTTTGATTCATTTTGTATGGCTAGAGTGCTTAAAGCTTCCTGGAAACCAGAGGAATTGGTTTAAGCATTCTAAATATCAACAAATTGTTTATTCCCTTGCAAGTCAGACTGCTGGAGAACATATTTAACTTACATCATTTGCACAGTTATCCTTTGCATCAAAGAGATGATTATTTATGCAACAAGACGTAACTGGGGAAACAGTTTTTCTGAGATAATGACACCCCTGGGACACTGCAAGCTCAGGGTTGAGAGGAAAAGTGTATTTTGTTCTGGATTTCTAAATTGCAAACTGCAGTTTCACGTGGGTTATTAGATCCCTTTGAGTAACTCACCTCACCTCTCAATCAGAATATTTCACCCAACCCAAAGGAAATTTCTTAACTCCTTACTTACCACAATGCAAAATGGTCTTATTCTTGAAAAGTCAAGTCTGTTAATTTAATTTTAATGACAACAGATGAGCAAAATATACCTAAAGGGTATGGTAGGGAATAATCTAAAGAAATGCCCAGGCAATACTGAATTACTAATATGACAAGTTTGCATATTTAACTCAAGGGTTTAATAAAATGAACATTGAGAAATACAATTACTTACTGCCAATTACCTAAATTATTAAAAGAAATATGTGTATTTTGTTTTGAACAAAGCACTCCTGTAATTTGATGGTATCCCAGGACCACCCAGGATGAAACAGCCATTTTCAGCACGTAGTCTCACACAATTTGCAAGGACACCATGGCACCTAACTCCTCATGAAAGTGAAATGCACTAAGCTCACACAGAAAACTTTTAATTCTTTACTGTGTGGTCTTAAAAGTGCAGTCACAGAATTCTCTTTAACTACTTTTCTCTTAGGAAAGAGGTCCTCAGACTGATCATTTTGATAAGCAGACTCTCCAACAGAACCACTTGCAGCCCCTTGCAATTTGAAGCATGCATCTAAACCAACAAAGAAAAGAAATGTAAAGAAACCAATGCAATACTTTGAGTGAAAAAAACCCAATTTTATCTTCTTCCCTGTTTGTTGAAATAGAAAGTGAAATAAATATTATCAGCTGTCTACACGGATGCTCATTCTACCCTGAGGTAATGGATGTGAGATCTCTATGGAAGTGACATGTAATGACTATGCAGACACTTATCTTCCTCCCAGTGGGATAATTGTTGCTGCTCCAGACTCTCCATACTTTCTCATTTTTATATTTTACAGACATAGCTTCCATCTGCTCCATAAGCTAAATCTCATTTTCAGCATAAAGAGTGATTAGAAATATTACTTCTCCCCTTTCTGAAATAAACAGTTGGAAACTCTCATCTCTCTGGTCTGTCTGCTTATGCATCAAGTTTTTCCTTTGGTCTAAGGCAGCATTTTCCTTTCAAGGATTTTCTCATGCTTTAGATTTACATAGCTTCTTTCAATTTTAGTTTTTTAAAATTAGCTGCTCATTCATTAACTCTGTGCTTTCATTTCCTCTCTCTTCTCTGATCCATTTCCAGTTCTACTAATTTAGCTGTGGTAGCAGGTTTCTCTCCTTTTCACTTTCCTTTTTTTTTTTAACCTGAACCACAAGCAATTATCATTTCTCAAATACAAGAGCTGAAGGCTTCCTGTAACACCCTCCTATGATGAATTTTACTCAAAAATAAGCTATCAAAGAGGAGATACAATTTCTGAATATTACATCTTCCAATAAGTCCATTTTAAGCCTCTAATTTCTTTTGCTACTGTAATTAACATATTACTTCAAAGACACACAAAGGACAAACAATCCATGGAGGGCAGCACTGATGGTGAGAATTTCAGGAAGAGATTTAATCTCTTGTAGTCTAATATATTAAATCTAGTACCAAAGAAATTGTCAGTTCTTAAAATAATTGCCAAAGACAGACCAACAGAATGAGTATCATTCAACAACACCACACTGTGCTCCCCATGTCTCTGGAAGTTTATTCATTTATTGCATCAATTAATGCACTTGCTGACTTTGAAAAATCTACAGGACAAGTGATGCAACTTTGCATTTAATACACTATCAAATCACCTCCATCAGATGATTAAAATACTTAATGTACTTTAACCACCAGTTCTTAAAAAATATTTTTTTTCCTGCATTTTAACACAGTACTAGGAACAGGATTCTCAGCTGGCAGAAATAAGGACAAACACTGGCCTTCTGGCACAAAAAATATCACTCTGCCCACTTCATCATTATAAATAGTAGAAAAAGGGACTGATCTACAGCCTTGCCTCTATTTAAAATGAGACCTTCTAAATACCAGCCCCCTAAATGACAGGCAGTTGGACTTTACAGCCAGTTCCAATGGAACTGATGCTTTGAATTGTCTCATACAGCTACAATTTTCCACAATAAGAGGAAATAAAACACAATAGAAAATGAATGTTCCAAATAAATTATGTATCAACCTATTTCCAAAGGAGCCACAGACTTAAAAACAGCTACCCCTTCTCACTGAAAAATCCCAACACATACAGGATGTCCAGTGGGAAGACAATTTTATAGGTATTAGCATTAGACTTTAAGCTTTTCTTGAACAGGGAGAACCTTGTTTCTTTTATGGGTTTGCAAAGCAGAGCACACAGGGGTCCAGTTTAGTGACCTTGCCTTTCTCTCTCTCTATCCAAGGATAACAGTACCCATGAATCCCTTATGCCTTTTTTTATTGAGTATTAAAACCAAGGTGTTTATAATTAAGATAGCACTGGCAGTTTATGAGAAGACATGAAAACATGGAAAAACCCCACCAATAAATGGTTAGGAAACAGCTTCAAGTTATAAATAAAATCAGGACATTAAACATTGAGTGTATTTCTCTAAGCCTTTGAATGAGCTGTAAAAAAATATGTCTGGTTTACTAGTCTGTACTGCTTGTGCCACCTGATTTTTAGAATATTCTCCCTTGTGCACTACTGAATAACCAATACATTAATTTCCTCCATCAGCAGTTGCTTTTCTCTTTTTCCCTTGCTGTGAAAACACAAGAACCCTTCTAAGCAGAACACCTCTTCCTTAGACTACACAACTGAGCCACACAGTGCTTCTCCATGGAAAGGACACCAAAAGGATCCTATTTATATGTAGATAAATGCGAAGAGACAACACTGATCCAGGTCCATGTACTAACTATACTTCTCATTTTTCCCTCTCAACTTTTAAAGCAGCAGTGTGCACTAAACTTCAAGGGCTCCAAATTTTAGTTTGCTCTGATAGTATCATTAGCAGCAATAGTGAGTACTACAGGTACTTCAAGCCCTGTCTCCAAAGTCAGGGATCACAAACAATTTAGCTGATTGAGACAATTTACAAAGGAAAGTGCTTAAAACTGCCAAAGCCACAGAGAAAGGGGGTGTGCTTCATAGCTACTATCAGAGCTAAATGTGAATGGAATCAGGTGGTCACTAGGATGGGTACATTTTATAAGGAAGGGAGAAAGATCTGAGAACTTTCTCCTTTCAATTAGCAGGATAGAAGTCTCATCAGAGAGTTCTGAGATTTGCCAAATGACTGCACAAAGCTCCTGGTGTTTGCATGAGAGTCAAAATAACCTTGATAAAAACAACCCTTTTGTGAAGCAGAAGAAAGTATTTCCCTTCTTTCCTATTCCTTGTCTATGGTTGTGTGGACAAATGAAGTAAAAGAATAACATAAACAGATTGATTTCTAAAAACTACCAAAAAAAGAGCTTGGTCAGTTTGAATGTCTCAACCTCCTCCTGTGGCTCACCTTTTTCTGGCCATTTAGAACAACCCTACAAATCTGTTCTTCATCCTGACATGTTCCTACTACTATTACTTTCATAGCCTCTACTAGTGGAGAGCACACCATGTCCAGTGACTGACTGCTGCTCTGAATTTCCCTTTTCACACCCCTGTGTATCCACTACTACAACTCCTTTCAGATGTGCAAGTTCTGTGTCTGGTGACTCCCCCTCCCATGTTGGTGTCTCACTGACTTACACACATTAACATTGTGAACACCACAGGAGCCAGGTCCCTGCCAGGTTTCAAACTGTCTCAGTTACCTCTAAATGAAAACATGCAAAAAACATTTATTCCACGTTCATACATTCCAGAAGAAAAAAACCCAAAGCTTTCCTTCTGCCTCCTAGCATTATATTAATATTAATATATATTCTAACTCCTAGCATTATATTAATAACAAGACTTATTGGGGAAAAACTGATTGTATCAAAACAAAATCTCTCTGTTTGAGTCAACAAAACAATTGCTACCATTAAGAAATTCTTAACCTACCTTTGGGTAGGCTGGGTTGGTTTTTTGTTTTGACTGATGTTTTGACTGATGTTTTTTTACATACTAGTAATAAAAAGTAAGGGATTACAATGCATTTTCAAGGGAAAAATCAAAGATTAGAGCAACTACATAGTCTTTTAGGATTTGTGGTTGTAATTAGGCTCAGAATTTCTGCAATCAACTTCACAGTTACTTTCTTTTTGAGGGGTACATGTTATAAAGAACACATATATATTAAATCTATATATGCTAGAAGTAGATGATTTATGTCATATAGAAGCCATAGGCTGCTATAGCCCCAACCATGGACACCCCCTGAAATTCCTGAAATGTTCTTTTCCTGTCTTTGTGCAGGCAAACACTCTGACTGAAAGAAATGTGAGATTATTTCAAAACATTTATTAGAAAATACCACTCATTGGCATTTTATATTACTCCTTTCTTTCACATGAAGAAGAAGAAACAAAGATTTTATAATAAATCTCTTTTGCCCAACTCATTGCCAATAACTTCAAGTTATTCACTGGTTTTGTTGATGGTGCACCAGAATATCCAGACTTTACAGGAGTTCAGCAGCATATTTAATTAATTACCTTCAGTGAATCAAGTAAATAATACTTTATAAACACAAAATATAAGCAGTAAAAATTGGTCATAATCCCCTGGACTGTCTTCAAGGAAGACTCATTTAATATCAAAGCACATTTTGATCAGATAGGCTTCCCAAGTTATCATGACCAGATAATGTGAACAATTTGTTTAATTGTTAAATGAAGAGTAAAGCCTGGAATGTGTGAGCTAATTGCCTGATCATCTGGGAGCTGTTGCTGTCTCATTTGGCTGGAGCCTGACAGAAATGACATTTGTGGGTTGTACCTGCTTGTTTTACATCATCACAAGTGAAGCCCACATCCAAGGAAAGAGATGTAGAAGGAAATGCTGCTTTGATACTCAAAACATTTGTGGTTTCCTTAAAGTTGACATAAAACAAAAATACTCTAACAGGGTGGTTTATCTGAAAACAAATTTCATTTAAACAAGGTTAATCTATAGGAAAGGGATGCAGGGGGGGGTTTCTTAGTAGAAGGCAGGAAGGTAAGGACCTACAGCTGATTTAACACAGCATGTCAATAAAAAGTCAGATGAATTCAGGAAATTTGGAGCATTATGAACAACAGAACTGTTTGTGGGACTTTCAGCTACACACAGGGCAGAATGCTATCCCCAAATATGAAAAACAAACAAAAAAAAAAGCAGTTTGAAGACTCATGGAAATGGAACCAAACATGTTCTGGTACTCACTGGACAAAAAGGGAAGCAGATTTGGCTGGAATGAGTTATGAAAGTGCTTAACAGAAAACAAGACAGGTAAAGGTGGGCAGGAACTGAATGTACCACTAGCAGAGAGGACTCAGTGAAAGTTCATGGTTGATGTAAAAGTCCCATCAGTGTGTTTTCAACATTTCTGTGTCTATATTCTGCTGATACAAAGAACTGTGTGTGGTTCCTTATTTTCTTGAGCTTCTGCACCTCTCAGCAATGCTTTTCACTTTATTTCACGGTCTATGATACATTCTATAATTTTAATAACTCTTCTGGTTTAAAAAGAGAGTATAGATGTCAAATTACTATTCAAAAATGTCTAGTAAAGGAAGAAAAAGGACATTTATATCCTTAGGTATGGCTCCTCTAGGGAAAATTATTTCTGAGCATGCTGTGGATAGATTTCAAACCTTCTGTTTGGTTTTATTTTTGTGACTCTATGTGCAACAAAACTTTTGGCAAGGCACAAAGAGCAGAATCCAGTCAACATCTTTTTGCTAAATACTTGGGTTTGCTCAAGGAACAAGAAGGAAGCAGGGCATGAAAAAAAAATCTGTAGATGGTGGAAATGATTGATGACAAGTGTGTACAAGAACACCTTTGGTTCAGTAGGATGCCACACTCACAGATTCCCCTTGCTGTTGAATAACAGCTCATGGCTGCCACAAGAAAGCCTCCCTTCCCCTCCCCCACCAGGAAATTCTGAAGCCAGGCATAAAAGTTCTGCCTCTGTCTACACAGAAAATTTATATCTGAAATGACAGCTATGACTACACCTTTGAGATAGCTTTCAGGGAAAGGAAATAAGAGTGCACCCGGGTGTCAGTGCATGAAATAGCATGAGGAATGCATACTGTTATTAATACAAGGCCCTAAATACTTTAATGGGAAGAAAAATTTACCATCCATGGATGCATGTTTCACTTTATTAGAAGCTTTATTGCTTCAAGGACGGAAGGAAACTCCTGTTACAATCTGTCTCAAATGTGCTTCTCAATGTTCAGCAAAACCATCCCCAACCAGAAAAGGAACCTGTCTGCTGCTTCATTAGATGGTTGCCATTCTCATCATCTTCTAAATCCATGAATACATCCAGGGCAGGAACTGCAGGAACAGCTCCTTATATGCAGTATGGCCTTTTGATTATGTTTCACTCCATAAAGACATTTCCTACCTGAGCTGTTAACTGACTTGACAATTATTTTGGCTAAACTGGATGAGAACGTGTTCATTCAACAATATCTTTCATCTTTCATAGAAGGCAAAAAGAACCCAGTGCTTGGAGTGGGAGACCTTTACAAAAATATGTGGATAATAAAATCTATCACTAGCTTAAAGGAAAAGATGTAATTGAAGGAAGAAGGAGATGCTAAGCTAGATCACACAGAAGACTTCAGAAAGCAAAGTCCGAGGAATGTGTTCTGCCACGTAAGTCTGAGAATGCACAAAATTCATCAAACAGTTATAAAAATCTTCAGTGAATTATAAAAAGCTACCAGATGGAAAAAGGCTGGATGAGAAAGGACCGAGTTACTCAAGAGCGTAACAACTTCAAAGGAAGGATCAGCAGGAACTAAGGTGAAATTTTAAAATAAAAATAAATTTTCTGAAGATGAGACGATGAACTTTTGTTCAAAAACAGAAAAAAAAAAAAAAAAAAAAGACATTACCACACTCAGTACTTCAGAGGCAAAACTAAAATAGACCACAGTTAATGTAGACATGAAGGAAGGAAATTATTCTTCGTGCCAGATGGCCAATAAAAGGTCTGTATCTCTTCACATCCTAGAGATGAGATATAAAAAGCTAGGAGGCCCTACAACATCTATCATGTGCAAAGTCAGAGAGCACAGGACCTGCTGCCTTGCAGTGACTCAGAGTTCTGTATAGAAGCAGGTTTTTAGCAAACCTCCTTGAGCTGCTCAAAATCATAGAATCACAGAATGGGCTGGGTTGGAAGGGACCTTAGAGATCATCAAGTCCAACCCTTGATCCACTCCCGCTGCAGTTCCCAGCCCATGGCACTCAGTGCCACATCCAGTCTCTTTTGAAATATCTCCAGACACGGAGAATCCACTACTTCCCTGGGCAGCCCATTCCAATGTCTGATCACCCTCTCCAGAAAGAAATTCTTTCTAATCTCCAACCTAAACCTCCCCTGGCACAACTTGAGCCCGTGCCCTCTTGTCTTGCTGAGAGTTGCCTGGGAAAAGAGCCCAACGCCCCCCTGGCTCCAACCTCCTTTCAGGGAGTTGTAGAGAGTGATGAGGTGTCCCCTGAGCCTCCTCTTCTCCAGCCTGAACACCCCCAGCTCCCTCAGCCTCTCTTCATAGAATATTTGCTTAAGTCCCTTCACCAGCTTAGTTGCCCTCCTTTGGTCCTGGCCACCAGCAAAGGTGCTGGAAGCCCCACCACTGCTCAAAGCTCTGACAGTGCTGGCATCCCTCTGGGGCTTTGCTCTTCATTAATGTTATTTTACACGAGGTGATCCACTGCAGCTCCACAATTTGCACTATTTGCACAACTCCTTCTGGTACAGCAGAAGTTTCTTTGGAGTCAGAGCCCTGCCAGTCCTGATGGAGCTGTGTTGGTGATCTGGGAGGGAACTGATCCAGCCTGTCAGCTTGCTGAACAGATTCAGCAGCAACGAGCACATCAGAAGCTGTGTTGCAGCACTGCCAGCTTCTCACCACATCATTTTTTAACTAAGAGGATTCATTTGGTCTTGCAATGACATCCGCTGGAAAGCAGTGGGGTATGGATAGGGCTTCAGAGGAAACTCGCACGTTTCCCTTTGTGTATCTCTTAGAATCATCAGCTTTCCCCACAAAACAGCAGCATGAGAGGTGGCTTTTCCCCAACTGTGCAGCAGATAAAAGGAAAAAGGTCACTCCCCGATGTGACTTCACAACAGCAACAGAAAGGGAGAGAACACTGAGGATATTCACCTTCTAGCGATTTCCAACTACAGTTCTGTACCCAGTAATAACAGCCTGTTTTTCTTAACTATATTAATGTGCTACATGGGTTGTTTTAGTTATCTGTTATGCTTACAAAACAAAAAAGCCTTCCAAGAACCATGGGGATTTCAAGCTGTGCAACATACAGCAGTTACAAGATAACAGAAAGGTTATGCAGCCAGTGCTTGAAAGATTTTAGTCTGGAAAGTAAATCTTACAGAATGCTCTATATGAGAAATATGGGTTAATTAACCTGCTTTCATCAAAACGACTGCCCATTCTGAACTGAGTATATAAGGAAATGTAATAATATTTCAGATATTACAGACAATACCAAAGAGGTTATTTACCTCGATTTGTCACACAAGGTCTTTTATCTTAGAAACATCATGAGATCTGGAGCTTATAGATGGAAAATATCTCTTAAATCATTGTTCAAAAAAATCATGACAATCATTTCTTAGGTGTTGAATTTCTACTTTAGGTAAGACATTTTATATTTTTCCATGCAATGACAGTGCTATTAAATGTCTGCACACTTTTGCAATCCCTTTAACCCTTTCATTATCAATCCTCTTATCTCCTACGGCTGTTGAACACAGTTGCTGTTACAGCCTGATATGCACAACAGCAAAATACATCCAAGAGGGACAATCAGATCTCTATAGTCTTATTCTGTGTTGTAGTCATCTGTCTGCAGCCCTGAGCACCCTGCAGGGCTATTCTTCTGCTCCAGTTACTGGAGAAAGCTTTGCAGAAGAGGTGAGTCTTGCACACCAATCTGATGATGGCAGGGCTTTGTGGGCTGCATTTTCTAAATCTTCCTTCAAAGGGGGAGATGGCCCTGAACTTAAATGTTAATATCATCACAGGATGGGTCTAGCAGAGCAGATTTAGTGTAACACAATTTCCACCCTGTCTGGCAACTCCATTAAGAACTGAAAAGCAGTACTGCATCTGTATCTACATTTTGTCTTTCAGAAGGAGCCAGTTCTTTCACATTACATATTCTTAAGTCATCTGACATCAGGCAGATCTCCCAAATCTGAATGTGAACATAGCTTGGCCTTTTCAGGTTAATACAATATATATGTAGCTGAATGAGAACATAGCTTGGCCTTTTCTGGTTAATACAATATATATGTAGCTACAGAAAAACTAAGTTTTCACATTAGAAGCTTCAAGATCACAATGTGACTTAAATTTACACAAAGGCAAGTACGTTCCAGTCAGAAGGAAATCCCTGCATTGCATGGTGCCAGTGAGAAGGGAATGCCTGGGCAGAAAGATATTTCAACTTCATGTATTTAGCAAAAAATGAAACTCCAGAAAACAATTATTTTCTTACAGAATTACTAGAGAGTTCTTTCTGTGAAGCATCAAGAGCAAAATATTGCAGAAATGACAGGCACATTAGGTCAAGGTAAAGAAATTGTTCAAATGAAAGTGGAAAGAACTGAGAGAAGCTCCAAGGCAAACAAGTTTATTTTAGAAAAATCTTTTATAAGCTTAGAGATGGGCTTGGTGTTATTAAAACCAATGAGGAATTTTAAAGAGACAAAAAAGAAATCAGTGAGATTTCTCTGCTTGTTTTATCTTTAAACCAAAACCACAAATCATACACTACAAACCCTGAGCCACTGAAACATCAGAATTCCCAAGAAATGTAACAGACCAGGACTACAGTTTGCATAATTCACTGAAAGTCAATAAAAAAGTATAAAAAAAGGATAGGTATTATGAAACTCACAGGAAAAGTAATTTAAGCAGTTCTGCTGAATATCTGAATCTCTTACATACAATAGGAGTTATTGGTGGCTTTATATAGTGTCAAATTTCAGTACTTACAGATTTACTTTTATTTTTTTTCTATTTTAAGTATAAGCCTGTCTAGATCTTGAGGCTTTCATCAAGTTTTTAGCAAGACTTTGGTGTCTTTCAAATGTAAATCTGATTCAAATTAATCACAAGCGAGCGTCATCTATTTTGTCAATTGCTGCCCACTGCTCAGTGTATTGCTGAAGGCAGAGAAAGAAACAGCTGCAGGGATGAGAATCAAGACACTTTATCAACCCGTGCATTGTTGCCAAGTTAAAATCATTCATGTATTTATTTTTTTTCTTATAGATCCTTTTCATCTCTATTTTTTCAATGTAGGTATTTAAGGAGCTACATTGTACATATAATACAATAGCTAATTACCATGTTGTGCTGCACACCAGAAAAAAGAAACAAGTAATCACGTTTCTGTGTTTCTATATATTTTTTTGAGATAGAAGCATTAAATTATGATATCTGGTAGTGTATATACACCTAAAATCACCATGTTGGCACTAATATAAATCACGCTTCTAATGATTAGAAATTCTGCTTGACTTGCATCACTGTTGATACCACTACCACCAGTAAAAGGGGTGGTTTAGGGTGCGAATTAACCATCATCACAGAATCACAGAGCAGAATTAAGGACCAGTTCAGGTTGGAAGGGACCTTAAACATTATCTAGACCCAGCCCCCCAACTTAGATTCATCTCATGAAGAACAACTGTTTGCTACAACTCCAGCATTGCAAAGAGACACTGACATAGCTGTGTGAGATCAGAGGATATCTTGTCTGACATAGTTGCATGCACGTAGAAGCAAGGAAAGACCTCAAACCCCAGAGTTCCTTTCACTGGGGGCGAGAGGGCTTCATCTCATGAAGGAAACTTCATCTGCTTCCTTACTTTATGTTTTCACATAGCCTAAGGCTCCCAAATGTACAATAAACTTTACTTACACTTATTTCACTTGCCTTTCCCTCCTCCCCCTTCTAACACACAGTTATTACATCTCTATACAAACTGCAGTAAAAGACATCTTTGTCAGCAGACTTGTAAGGGAACAGATAGTCAGAAACTAAAGCCATCTCCTACTCAATTAAAATTCCAGATATTGACCATGGATGGAAATCTTCCAGCTCACTTGGGAGAGTGGAGCCCCTGAGTCTCCCACGAGCTGCACCATGCCCCAAATACAGGCAAGAGCTGGTGGGAAAGCAACAACCACAGCCATAAGAAGCAGCCAGTGTGCAAAATCATTTTCCTCATTGCAAATTATAAATAGGGAGAGGCAAATTATAAATAGGGAGAGGGCTGTATGCAGGCTTCCTGCGAGCCAGGTTAATCATTATGGCTGGAACAAATGCCGACACCATTCTTGAGCAGAAGCTTTACATGAAGAGGCCCAAACATGCACCCCAATTGCAGCAAACTTCAGAGCAAAGTCAAGTCAGTGCCCATCCAATTACATCCCTGCAACAGAGTGTCCACTGAGCTCTGTATGCAAAATATCATCAACACAGGTATACTAATTGGAATTGCTCACAAATTGCTTTTTATTCAGCTGTATTATCACTCACTGAATAATAAGTAAAATCAAATCCAATTCTGATTCATTTGGCACTTTTTCCTTTATGGGTTTGGATACCCTAATTGGTCTCTGTGTTCTGTTATCTCCATCACTGCATTTTCAGACTGCTCAAACAAGCTCTGAACTTCTGGTCCTGTGAGTTGCCTACCTTAAGTCAAACTGCTAAAAGCCCTGGGTGACTGGCAACTACTAGCAAGGCTTTAAAAAGCCCAAGTATTGCAAAATTACCAGAGCCTTTCTTTGGAAAGGCAGGCTTGCTGTTGCTGTTCCCATTTTATATCCCTCAGCTGGGTCAGGACAACACCAATGAGACTGCAGGGTGCTTTCTGCCTGAGGTATCTGAAAACAAATATTCCTCTATCGAACATTTTTTTGCATTAATCCATCCATAAAGGTCCCACACACTTGTATTTACATTATAAAGTATAATAACCCAACAGAACACTCTACATGAAGAGGTTTTTAAGATACCTCTTCAAATTAAAAAGATCTGAGCATTTTCTTTCTCAGAGCATATAACTTTGGACTTAAATGCCACAAGGGCACAAAGTCAGGTTTTCAAAACTGAGAAAAGACCTGAACAACTTCAGAGAAAAACAAGTTTGTGACATGACTGTTTGCACAATATATGTTATTTCTTTCTTGCTGTGCATTTTTCATTTGTATTACAACATCTAGAAGAGAAACCCTGACCTTTGTTCATTACTGCTCACCATCAGTCATTTACACTGGCATCAAATTCATTCAAGATGGTAAAAAAAAAATTCATTTTGTTTTGTTTTTTATATTAACCAACGTTATATTTTTAACTGCAATTACCCTATTTAATCTCTTCAGCATTAAAGCAGGAGAACAGCCACTCCTTTATCAATATACAGACATTTCTGATGCCTGTGTAAATACTTGAAAATAAAAGACACTAATAAAAACTGGACAGCATAAGAACTGAAAGCCAGCTTGCTTAATCTGGTTTGGTTTGGGTTTTTTTTGAGGGTGGGGCAGCACAGTGAGGAAGCAAGCTGATATTTTAGATGAGAACTATTTTTTCACAAAAGCCTTGATTTTAAACTTGTGTATGACATTGCAGAGAACTTGAAGTTCAATAAAGGAAAATACATGCACACGGGAGCATTTTCTTAATTGGACTCTTGAGCTGAACACTCAGATATATTTCTGGTAGATGAAATGCTTCATATTAAATGTCAAGATGCAGTAAAGGACTGACACTTAAAATGAACTGAAGGAAGAAGCAAAGCAGAAGAAATTTAAGCCAGTGTTTATTAGCCAAGGATATTATGCACAGAGCAATTCACCTTTTTATACTAATTTTTGCCTATCTGGGATAATGATTGGGTACCAGGAGTCAGGAATCCAACCCATCGCCAGTATCAGTAAGAAGGAAACTCCTATGGATATAACTAGAAAAACTCATAACACAGCTTAGAGGAAGATTACTATCTTCAGCCAGTCTAATTAACACCAATTGTATACCATTTCAGCTCTAGAAATATACCCTTAGGAACATTTTACCAGAAATACATCTCTGGAGCCTTACTCATGTTTGTAGTTAATGCCTGGCCCAAGCAGACCACCTCCACAAGCAGAACGTTTTCCCTCCTGCCACTGGCATCCAGCTGGCTCCCTCCACCCACCCATCGAAGGACCTTTGTGTTTTGGCAGCTTTAGGACAACTCAGCACCCACCCTTTCCTCATGGCTTCCCTCACCACTTGATGGCTTCTGGCTCCTCTCTCCCCTTGCAGACCTCTCATCTTACTAGGACCCCTCATTCTGTGTAGTGACCCCAGTTATTCCCAACTCACTTTTCCAGCTTTTTTTAGACCTTCACAATTCCTACCCATTCAGTGTACCATTCCTCTCTCTTGGGTCACCTCCAATCCCTTACGTTTATTGATTTCCCTTCTCATCACCTCTTTGAATTCAGATTCACCAGATTTCTCTTTTCACCCTGTCAGAAATCTTTCACATCCATCTTTCATAATCCTCCCTTTTTAAAATGACACAGTTTCTCCTGACACATCTGAAACCCATCTTTTCTGTCACTGACGTCATGGCACCATCACATCCTCAGGTCTGGCTCTCCTCCTCCTCCTGTCACAGAGGAGTGACAGTGTCAAGTGTGTGTGAGAAAGTGCTCTGATTCCACAGGCTTCCTGCACTAAACATGGATTCTCCCTTTTCTCATCTTTATCCCTTTTCTTTTGGAACACCTCAACTTGATCCTTCCTCTCTCAGGCCTCGTTACAAGGAACTCTCCCTCTTACCTGACACCATACACATGCTGCTCCTCAAACATTTGTCTGGAAAACTGACAATCTTCCCTATTTCTTGTGAGTCTAGAACTGACCTTAAAAATCTTACCGAGCCCTGATCTGAAAAAAAAAATCCTCAGAGTTATTATTTACTTGCCTAGCCTAGATTTCTCAGTCTTTAACATTCACATTCCTTTTATATTCGCTTGATAGAACTGATGCAGATTAATAGCTCTTCTTTGACAGTCCTTGATTTATTTTTTTCTTTCTATTTTCAATATATCCATCATCCGAGGAACTTTGTTTTTAGTTCTTCTCAGATGAGCAGTGCTTAAAAAAAACAAGGAAAGCCAAAACTAGAACTACTGCAGTTAAAAGTAGTAAAGAAAATAAGACTTGGATATAAGCATCACCAGGGTCTTAAGATGGTGGTGCCAACAGGAAGGTTCAACAGAAGAAAAATGACACTAAAGCTACTGGATAGAGCAGATTATTTTTCCATGTAAAAATAATAAGCTGCTAAATTCATTTATTTCGTAGATGTCCACCCCAACCAGCTGGAAGTAAAACAACAGTCATCTGGGTGGTAGCAACCTGCAGAACAATGTTACATGAGGATATTTGTCACAATTTATTTCCAACACAGGTGTGTATTCATTATGCATCTGCTGGAAAGCAGCCAGCAGTCAGACTTGCAGGGAAGCACTCATTCCATGGGCTTCTACACAAAGACTTAAAATAACTGGAAGCCCACAATTCCTCTTCTTTCCTCATTAGATTAATTCTCCACCTCCATGCTGGAAGAGCAATTGAAAATCTGGATGCTGAGAGGAAGAATTTTCAGCATTTAAATACTGGTCTTTGACCTACCACAGTAAGGTACCTACTACAACAAATTTTTTAGGCTCAGTATTTTCTCTTCAGGCCAAACTGAATTCCTCTTGCTAGATCTGGAACTATTTTGTCCACAGAAAGACACGAACACTTCTAGTAAATGTCAGCAGTGACATAACATACACGTAATTGTAACAGGAACAATAAATCTGCTTGGCATTAACCTCACTAAATCACTGCTGGCCCAGCTCTACTACAGAACAGAAGTTTTAAAGAGGACCTGCAACAGTGAGCTCTCAAAGCAAAAAAACCTCTCCCTTGACTAAAAGCTTTAAAAAGTTTGAAGAGTTTAGAAAAGACAATACAAAATGCTGCTTTTCTAAAAGCAAGTGACTGACACTGAAAAGAAAACAGAAGTGTTCTTATTTTTCGGGACACTGGTATCAAAAAGCCATTCTGAAAAGGAAATAATTGTATCTCAAATAATAACCAGCCAGAAGCATGTAGCATTCTAGTTAAACAATTTAATCTTGAGCTCAAGAGCTTTTACCAGTGCTGCAGCACATTGTGAGTACCAAACATCATTGCTCTGGGGAGAAATTCCCTGCAGTTGCCTGCTGTGTGCACAGCACCATGGAACCCAAGCTCTCTGCAGGCAACACCCCAGGTTAGGTACAGCTCTGAGCTCACCTGGGGTGGGGATTTAACTCTGCTGTAAAAAAAACCTCAATTTCTCTTACTTCATATAAATACCCCATTTTTTTAAAACAAAACAAAAACCACATGCAGTTTATATTTCTTCCAGACATTTTTAAATATTGTCTATTGTTATTTATTCCAAACTAATGTTTGTGTTTGAATCAGAAAGAAATAAAAAACTTGACAGACGCTCATCCAGTTTTTATTGTTATAACATTTCCCTTCTCAGCAGATTAATAACTAAAAGCCATTCCTGTAGTGTTCATGTATTGTATTCTTAAAAAGGTATCAAGCTTTTTCAAAATGTGTATTTTAAATGGAATGATAAACAGAACCAGTCTAAACCCAGGGCAAGGAACTTTTTGCCCACAGCATCACATGTCCAAGTAAGAGATAGAGGAGGAGGAACTTTTTTTCAGCTCTGACATCTGTTTGTTGTCCATCAGCACCCATGTTGATGCCATTTGTACATGTAGGTAGTATGAAAGCTGTCACAATAATTACACTTTTTCAGAGGAAAGCACAAGGAAAATTGCAGGTTTGCTTGCCAGAAAGGTTACACTGTAAGGGACAGGCTGCTTTTGGAAAGTGCAAGGAGGGAGAGTGCTTCTCCCTGGCAGTGGGAGAGCAGATGTGAGGACAGGTTTGTCTCCTCTGAACATTCCTGCAGAGTGGTTGCCTTCAGCCAACAAACCACTGGAAATAACAGAGGCTGAAGATTCCTCCTATGCCACTGGCTTGTGGGAGCTCTGGACTTTCATGCAGAGCCCTTGTTTGGCTGTTCCTTCAGAAGTAAAAGGCTCTCAGTCCTTTCCCTCTTTCCTGCTGCAACAGCCTTGCAGAGGGTTAAGCTTTTGTGAAAGGAAAACCTAATTAGCTCCCTCTGTGACACTTTATAATTGAGATCTTTTCTGAGCTGATCTTTGAGACTGCCCAATAATATTTCATTCCTATTTATCAGTAACACGTTCACTAATGCATTACATGGCACCATTAGCATCTATATACTCCCAGATCAGTCAGTCTTTCCATTAGGGAATTATAACTCATCCTTACAAATTCATTCCAGACAGAATTGTAGCTTTCAACGTCAGAGCCCAGAGTGATTTAAATAATGGAACTGGGCTATAAAATCTGTTTAGTTTCCAGTTTATACCTTGCATTCCAAACAAAAATCCAGAAATATGGAAAGAGTTAAAATAGGGTTATTGTAAAGTACATTCAAAATGCAGTTTTACTCATATTAAAGGTTGCTGCTTTCGTGCATTTATCTTTTAAAAATAACATTATTTCTCTGTTGAGTATTCTGCAAACACTTTTCCCAAAATGAAATTTCACAAGGATACTTACAGCAGAGATTTGCACATCCATCTATCACTGTACAGATAACTAACACCATGACATGGGTAGTTGATAAAAGAACATTTTGAACACATAATGGCTATGAAAGCCTGAAGAATGTATAAAGAGCTCTGATATTTTTCAGTCCTACACCATCACATTGTATCAAAGACAGAGTTTTACATTCAAGAAACAGCTTTCTGCAGAAGAAGGATGAGAGTGCCAGGAAACTCATTTAAAAAATGAACAGCAATCTTTGACTGAGGTTTTCAAAACTGTGTGCTTAAATACAGGCTTTAAGTGCCCAGATATACATCATTCTTTATTAACCAGTCACTGCACATGATGGGTAAGACACAAAGTCTGGAGTCCCAGGGAGAATTCCAGATGTTTTTTTGCTGCTCCTGTCAGTAAATGCTGGTATCTACTGGTAAACTCTCCTTTGATTTATAATTAACTCTGATTCTATGACCTACTTAATGCAATGTATACAACAAACACCTTCCCTGGTGGTTTTATTCCCTTTATTCTGGTTTCAATCAAGTTTTACACAATTGCTATTTTATTACATCACTGAACTCCAACAATTTAATTTTATAGTTGTTTTTTATCAGGGAATCACAGAGCCTGGAAGGGCCTCCAGAGGTCATCTAGTCCAATCTCATGCTCAAAGCAAGGCCACTTAGATCAGTTTGCTCAGGGATGCATCTATGCAAGTACTGGAACTCTCAAAGGATGTAAATACCACCTCTCAGAAACCATAGTCATACTGAAAATACTTTTTTTTTCCATGTCCACTGCCTTTTTTCCTATCATTGAGCATGTCTGGGGAGAGCCTGGTTCTGTCTTCTCTACACTGTCCTGTTGGGCAGCTGAATACACCAATATATCCTATATATCCATCACATCTTTCAGATCTGAGAACCCTCATTAACCTTCAGCTGGACTCACTCAGTTATATCAAAGTCCTCCTTGTACTGGGCAGCCCAAAACAGGACACCACAGTCCCAAGAGTAACCCTGTCCTACCTGCAAAAAAACCCCAACAACCTATATTGATTTTTATTTTGTTTTTCTAGATCTTCTGTATTTATACTTAGAATGTAGTATACATAGAATGCATACCTATAGTAATGGTATAATCAATTTTTAAAAAATAGACCTTGCATTTCAGAGTTGTTAAATGCAGCATTTTATTGAAACAGTGAACTCTTTGCTAGAACACTAGCAAGCAAGAGGATAATTGAGATTTTTTCCAAGGGGAAGTATGTTTGACACTCTCACTAAAAAATTTTAATGCAGCATTAGAAACAATTACGTTTTAACCTTGGAAAACAGTACTAAAGAATAAATGTGCACTGAACTAGTCAACAGAAGAAAAATAGAATTAAATGGGAGGGAAAAAAAAAGTTGCTAATGTTACAATTCGGCCTCACAACATTTAATTTGTTTAGATTTCCAGAAATCTAATACACACACAAATACTAAAACTGCAAAGATAGAAATTATTACCAAAGCACCACAACAATTATGGGCTGAAGACAAGGCTGACAATCATATTATGCCACTGAGATTACTCTTCAAGACTAGGATGAGAAAGTCCCCAAGACTATTATGTCAAAGCAAAGGCTGAGATGCAGACATGAAAAGATGTGTTCTATCCACTTGACAAAAGCAGGAGACAGGATGCTGAACACTGAAAGAAATTGCCCGAGGCAACACGTGAAGATCCATGTGCTGAAACCAAACCTCCTGAAGCCCAGACCTAAGTCCCATGGCAATTCAGGACCTCTGGTTTCAGTCCCTGTGCATTACCCCATCTCCTGAACACCTGTGTGCTCCTCATTTGGCCCTCAGCTCTGTTTCTTGCTGCTTCATCCCCTCCCTCTCCTTCAGCCACCCATACAAACCCTTTATTATCACAATATCAAATAATTTAGTTTCTCTCCTTGCAAACCTTGCACCCAGTGACACTCCACCCAATCCACTTCTGCCTTTGCTAGAAAAATCTCAAGGCTGGGATTTTGCTCCTTTCCAATGTATTTCTCAGTCTCCCTGGATCTGCTGTTTACCACACAATATATACACATTTAGATAAACATACACACAAACCACAACAACAAAACCTACAGCATATAAAACAAACAATAAATTGGATACAGGGGAAACTAAAGGCTATGCCCAAAACCTCAAATATTCTACTATGTCATAACAGGAAAATCCTACATTTTCCTTTCTATTTCTTTAGAGGTTCTACATATTCCTTAGTATTCCTTTCTATATCCTGGAACTGCAAGTGGATGAAGAAAAATCTATAACACTTCTTACTATTTAAAGTTTATATCAAGGAAGACGCAAAATTTAAAAAAAAAAACAAAAAACCACACTGATTTTAAGCAAAGAGTATGAAAATAAGCAGTTTCTATTTAAACTTTGATGTCATATTATAGGAGTCAGGTACTTAGACTTGTTTACCAAAACTTAAGAGTCTGGTTCAAGGTGAAACCCTCCCCAGAGGGTTAGAAAATGGATGGCTGCAGAGCCCAGGGAAAGTTTCCTCTCAGCCCACAAACAAGTGAAACTGCTGCATTTGACACATGTGCAATGGTTGCACATTTGATGGCTCACTGTTCAGCAACACACAGGGAAAGCACTGCAGAACAGCTTTGCTACCAAGAAGTATGAAAGGAGAGACGAAAAAACAAGTTTCAAGGAACAAATTAGCACAGTAATACTTACAGTACCCCTGCTTTCCCACTGCTGTCCCAATTCGGTCAGCAAAACCTCTACAAGTATTTGATGGGATTCCACTGGCTACAAATCTTGCCTTTTAATCTTACAAGTCTTCGAAACTAAAACTATCGTCATATCTAAATGGTCAGAATATTATCACAAGGGTATTAAAATTAAGCTACAAAGTTCAGACTTTTCTACTGCCTTGGTCATGGCCATGGTACAACAGACAGCAACACAACTCCTACATTTCAGGAGCAGCAGAGGCTGCTGGATGCTTGGAATTGCTTGGGAGCTGACTAAGGGGAGCATCCAGCACAACTTTGTTCCCCATTTTCTCTACTTTTTCCATTTTGCCAAGGATGTGAAAACAAATGGAGAAAATACGATGCTTTCTCCAGCCACAGTAGTAAAACCTCATTTTAATTGCAATCTAACCACAGTAACAAAATACTTCTCTTTGTGGAAAAATTTTGGTGCAATGTTTGCATTAGCTATAAAGTTCTTTTCTCTCATAAATGGCTTTAATTTGACTGAGTGCTCAATTAAAATTTGAAGCCTAGAGGAAACTCTCCCCATTCAAAACCTGCATTATACGAGGCAACATTTTTTGTGGCAGTTCATCCAGTGACCTAAAACACTATCACATTTCCAAAAAGTGATGCTGCAACAGAACTGAAGCATCCGGGAGAGCTGCAACTGTGCTGTAATTGTGAGCAGGAAGCTGGGGGAAGAGAGAGAGGGCTGACTGACAGATAAAGATGCATATGATAAGTTCTGGGACATCATAAACATCTTCTTTCTCTGGATTTCAGAGATTCTTGGGGTGCTAGAGGGTACTCATGTAATCCCAAGCCATGCCTGGGAGCAGGCTTCAGTGGCAGTAGAAGCAATAGCAGAACATGGCAGATGCAGGATGCAGATGTATACCTGATTTTTTTCTGCATTAATTACATTATACATAAACAAATAGCATTTATCTTATTTCTTGAGGAAGGTGTCACCTCATCTTCAGCAGTATTAAACAGTTATCTAAGCCTTTTTTTTATTAACTGCATGATGGTGCTCACCTAAAACAACTGTGGATGGAAACAAAACTAGAAACTGGACAAGAACTAATGACACTTAAAAGAATAAGTAAAATACCTTGTAAAAATACTTAAGAACTGTCATTATCAAAGACAGTTGCTTATCTGTGTCTGTGACAGATGCTTAAAGTAAATGCATAACAGTAAACCAGCTGATTATTAGGTAAACTGTAATTGGTAAAATTACTTTCACTGCATGCATGGATAATATATAAAATGCTGCTGCTAACAGTGACCAGAAAACAGATCCTTCAAAGGAAGGTCTGAGAAAGAAAAGAGTAGACACCAAAATTGGATTTCAACTTACAAATGAAACTTAGACCTTTCAACTAAGTAACAGAAAAATACAAGAGTGACCCAGAATGATTCTGCTGGTAGAGTCCTCCCAATTTCAGAGGCAGGGGTAACAACCCCCCCCAGCACAAACCTGTTGCTACTGTACCACACCCCTCACATTGAGGTTCTGCCATGGGACCAAATGACCCAATACATCAGTTGCAAGATCCATGGAGAGTTTTATTCTAAGATATTCAGGGTTCAAGTGCTATTCTGGGATGCAAAACCTCCCAGAACTCATCCATCCAGAAACTCCATCCTAAAATAACCCCAACAAACAACCCCAAAACTCCCTCAAAGCACAAAAAGCTTTCCTTGCCCTTTTTGCTGGATTAACTCCATACCAGCACCCCACAGATCTGCTCCTCCATCCTGAAGTTTTTGGTGACACATTTTTGTTTTTCCTCCCTACTTCTTACCTCAGATGATCCCAAATAATTCCTACAGAGAAATAGTTACCCACCAAGAATTAATTACCTATAAGCTAAATATTGCCTAGAACATGCAAATAAATTTTAGCTAAGATTAATGACATAAAAATTATTAGTTATAAATCATGTGGTAGGTCGCAGAGCACTAGGTAGCATTGAAACATAAAGCTATTTAGCACAGACAAATAAAAGGCTTTGTTTGAACAAGTGTATGTTACCTTCACTTGAGCAAACTCCTAGTGAATTGGAGTGAGAACTCAGTATTTATTAGGATTTTTGGCCAAGGATTGGCAGAACAGGCCCATAAAGCAAAGGACAGTTAATTTATGACTTGGTGCATCTACCATGCATTTAGTTCAACCAGCTTATAGGGAAAATAAGTGACAGAAGTGATTAGTTTTGTTTGCATTCAAGTTGATAAACAAAAGTTACATGTGTATTTGAATAAATCATAGCTCATGAATTATGAAATTCTACAACATTGGAACGATGAATACCACTGATTTCTGTGTCTGCCTAGGGGCAAACAGAAAGAACAAAAGAATGAGATTTATCGAGTGTTCACTAGGAATACTTCAAAAGCAATGTACATTTTTCCTGCCAGAGCAGATCAATACAGTAATTTTATTTTTAAGCTAGGACAGGGCTATGGCTAGGCCAGCCTTTTCTCTTATTCCATCTAGTCTCACACATATGCACTGATATTCACATGATGTCTACACCAGCAGGACACAATTTTGGAAAATATCACACTTCTCTGGAAGCTCCTGGCAGCAGAGATCACATTTTTGCTCTACATCTTGCACTTAGCACAAGCATCCTGGGGCTAAGTGACATTTGCCTTCTTCACTCTACAAAAGAAAATGCTACTTCACTTCAACCAATTAATGACATGTTGTGAAGGGCTGATTGAAAAATATAGGTTTCCAATTTTATACACAATATGGAATAAGATGGAAAAGCACTTACAGAACAGTCTAAGCCCTTTCCTAGGAGGAAAATATGCATCAAAGTCTATGTGTTAGGGTTTTATGGGTTGGTTTTGGGTTGGGTTTTTTCCTTTTTTGTTTTGCTTTCTGTTGTGTTCCTTTTTTTAATGGCTAATAGCTTGTAAACAGGCCAGCAGGAGAACCTGTCAGTAGGTTTGTCTGTCTCATGGTGCCCAGCCCTGGGTACAGACACCACTGATGCTGCAAACCACAGGCAGAGGGGGCACCCAAATTCCCCTTGGGATGGCTCATCAGTCCAGAGAGCTCCAATGGGAAAATGTAGAGCACTGAGGGTAATTTGGGGTGAGTTTGTACTGCAGGGTCAGGGAGAGGCATGAGGAGAAGATGCCAGCTTTCCAGCTGGGCAGAGTGATAAGTCTGTTCTTGCTGATAATGCACTTGCAGACATCACAGCCTCGGGACAGGATTGAGTCAAAGTTTGCAGGGGAGGGAATATCTTTCCTTGGATCAACTAATGCAACTGAAGAATAGACAAGCTGTCAGATACACCAGAATTTTTCAGCTTCTATTGGATACCAAAGTCAGGGACTCAGAACAGATGCTATTCTTATGGAAATTTATAATCTCCCCTATCTTGATCCTTTCACCACAATCCCTTCAATGTTCCTTAGGAGATAATTCACCTGTTTCTCTCTCCTCTACAAATAATTGCTTTTCCTGCAACCTCACTTTCCTTCCCTTTAGTTAATTATTCACTCAGCACATCTTTTTTTCTCTCTGACTAACTTAGTGACTTAGACTCACATCCAATTTGTTCCCAACTTCTATTTAGCTTTGAAGCTTACTGCTCCTGTTTCAGATCAGTCTGCTATGCCTGAAAGCTCATCCACTTTTTTTTTTTTTTTTTTTTTTTTTTTTTTTTTTTTTTTTTTTTTTCCCAGGCATCCAAGACTCCAGTAGAGAAAACAGCTGCCACAGAGCCCGGAGATGCTTTTGCTGTCCACTCTTCACTGCTCACCAAAGAAACTGTTACTGTGAGGTATGGGTTTGGGAATGTGCAGATGGTAAATGAATATTTTCTTGTCAGGAAGTTACTAGGTAAGGGCCACTCATTGCTAATCATTAATTGGCTGTTTAAAGCATGTTTAGCAGTTGCTAGAAATTCTTTATAAATGTCATGAGGCTCCTTAGACAGAAGATATAAATATGCAATTAACCATATAGACAGAGAGTATGCCTACATTGTCTCAGCAGTCAAGGTTACTTGGTGGAGACAGAGATTTTAATTACTTGCATTCAGGGAAAAAAAGGCAACATTTCTAAATAAGTACTATGATTCAGCACTGGGTTTGGCACTTACTGTCCCCTATCCGATTAGAAAACATTAACTATAATTTCCCATTTATGGACACAGAAATACAATCCCATTTTTAAAGAGATTTAGTGGCAGTCTGCTATCATCTGACCAAAAGAGATAATGTATATGTTTTATCTTCATAAAAAGCACTAAAGAAATCACTAATTTCAGCAGCATAAAGATTATATATAATTTTTTTTTTGATGGAACTAACCATAAAAAATAGGCTGTTCTCTCCTGGAAATTTTGAGGACCTTAAATATGTCACAGTGTACTTAGCTCTACCCAGTTACAATTTTGCTCAACAGAAGATCAGTCCTGACATAAGTTTTGATGCTTCCCATATGACACAAAAGATTCTGTGCAGTTCCACATTAATAAACTTAGCGTATATTTGACAAGTTCTGAATTTCAGATTAAAACAAGATTCAAATATTGACAGGACTTGCTCAGAATGATTAACACACTATGAAATTATTTCTTTCAAGAAAAAAATAATCTGCATGCACCTAATAAAAACTGAAGTACCCTTGATAGCTACACTGCTGTATTTTATGTACTGTTATATACAGCTGCTTATACACAATATTACAGCACAAGGGCAGCTGGAGAACCAAGGTAAAAGCTAATTCAAAGAAAAAAAAAAACCCCAATCACTCTTAGGCAAAAGGAATCTCAGAACCCTGCCCTGCCACTTTTCAGAAAGCAGGCCAGGATGAGCTTTAAGGACACCTTTAAGTCACATTTAGCCTACTGCATCTGGGACAAGAAGCACAGGGGGGAAATGCCCAGATGGAAGAGGAGTTATAGGCTTTGTTTTTAGGAATGGAATAATCTCACATTGAGCATCAGAGGCCACACAGCCTGAGCTTCCTAAAGTCTTTTAATGACCATCCTTCAAGGACTGGATGCTCTGGCAGCAAGGCACTACACTGGAAAAACTCTGCTGGAGGCACTACCTATAACCAAGGCAGACCTTTTAGAATACAGCAAACTGCCATGGGGAAAAAGGGAACAACTCCTTCCATTCCCCCCTCTATCTTTCCCCCTCTATCATCAGAGATTCCAGAGAATGTAAGTGAAAAGCCAGCTGAACCTTTGATATAACTATAGGCATGACTGAAATCAGCAGGACTACTCTGCAAAGGAACTGAGGTCTGCCTGTTCCTCTGGAAGCATTTTACAAATGGGACAGATCATTATGTATTATGGTGTCTCAAAGGTAATAATAGCAATAAGAAATAATTAACAGGGTCTGCCCCGCTTATGGCCTCATCATAGGATAACTTAAACGCTGCACAGCCCCTGGACTCAACAAAGAGTGAAAAGTTTTATTCTTTCTGAACCTTGTGTGGTGGAGATTTTATCTGAAGAAAGCTGTTTAAAGTACCAGAGCAGGAAGTTTTCCCTTGGTGTCTCTCCTGCCGTATGACTAATGTGCCCTTTTGATTTCTATTGTATGAAAATCCACTGGGAGGTTTCGGGTAGTTTTATTGCTGAAACCTATCAGATCTTATTGGCCTTCCAGACTGCTTAGTGGTGGGTTGTTTCTCACAGCTCTCCTGTGTTCTCTCTCATTGTACCTTCTCCTTGAGCTGTTCCAGTGAGGTTTATGACTCTAAATCTTGTTTTGCAGGAGGGGGTGGGTTGGTTTCTGTACTCTGATTTCTGCATCATGAAGAATTGTATAAGGTGTTCTTAAAAGTGACAGAACTGGTTGCAGCAGAGCTCTCTTTTCAGTTCATAAACTTTATGGATTTTTTTTTTCCCCCCAAATACAAATATGCCATTAAATTCAGAGTCAAAAGCAGCTGGATATTGCAAGTCTTCCGTGGAAACAAATGTTCAGATTTTTGGATGTCTTCCAGCTACTGTCTCATGCTAGACTGGTGAAAAGCAGGCTGGAAACTGGTGATGTTTGCCAGGATCAATGCAGGATTTTTCTCCTGTGTGGCTAGAATAAAATCTCTCAAACAGCTGAAAGGAATATGTGTGAAAGACACAGGTTGAAGTGATGAGTGCTGGTCCCATCCTTAGCTTCAGAGCAGCACGTAGGCAGCAAATACAACCAGAAAACCCCTCACCCTTCCCCTTGCAAACCTGACCAGAGTGAATTATTTTACATTGTAGGACTCAAACTTTCCCACAGTTGCTTGACCTGAGAGCAAAGTGGCACAGCCAAGGTGAGTAACACCAAGGTCCACAGCTAAAGAAGGATTTTTGTGTGATGTATCTCACAGTAATTCTCTGCAACGTGAATTCCAGTGAGTTTAGGAGAAGTCTGGATCAACAACAGGATTTTGTTTTTAATCCATATAATCTTTCACAACAAGAATTAATTCCTTACTCCTCCAAATTCAAGGGACAAGAGAGGTGGGGTGGAATTTCATAAAATCCAACTCTGTTGTTAGAAGCATAATCAGAAACATGACTCCTACAGCTAAAAGCTCTGTTGAAATGATCTGTTCCGGACAGTTTCATTACTAGCTGGGTGAAAATTTTTAAGATGAACAGTCAGTTGCTGAAAAAAAATATGGATGCCTAGCACTCTGTGAAAGCAGCTTAAATTTGGCAGGTTTTATTTGATAAGGGAACTCAAAATATTTAAGTTTTTCTTTTAAAATGAGGAACTTCTGCCTTTTCGTTTTGCAAGAGTGTTTTCAGACTACATATAGCTCCATTAATTTTAGAAAAAAAAAGATCTAAGCAAAGAATATTTCACTCCAGATCAGGCCAATTTTTCACATTTTTTTTTTTTTAAACTGTTTTTAAACATTCAAACACAAACTACAGACTTTTTTCCACACATCTCTAATTATTACGACCTGGTTTTCTCCTTCTGCATTGTTGTGTTGTACATTCACTCACCATTCATTCCTCAGCATTTCCTTCTAACAAGCCCTTGTTCAATCCATAGAGAACATAAACAATTAGCTCAAGCAGTAACATTCAGTAACACCTGAAATGTCTTCCAGTGCCCCATATTAATTTAAAAGTAATAACAACGAGAATGTCAACGCATCTTAAAAAGAAGTTATTGCTACTTTATATGTGCAGCAGTTTATGATTCATGGGTTGGCACAAAGAAAATCTTTTGCTGAAATACTAAGCAGGTTATAAAACATCATTTGTGTGTTCCTTTCACAGTGGTTTTAATCTGTCATTATAAAACCATCCAATTAGGACAACAAAAAAGAAAGCTATATTTTTTTTAAGTGCTGTTTCTGCCCAAATTAACTGCTTCATTTTGATATAGCACATTTGACTCAGCCTTATAATTTCTCTGAAGTGTTACATTTGATTTTTATGTCAAAGAACTGCACAACATATTTTATTTTTGTTTTAAATGGGAGCGATGGGAAATCTGCCCTGAGCTGCTTGGAACTTGGAATCTTATGCACAGACTTCTTAAGCAAACACAGTATTTTAACCTCCATTCACCACATCAGAAGACAGCAACCAGAATGCAGCAGCTTTGCTCCCACTGCAAAGGGGGTTGAAAAAGGGCACTGTGACCTCAGGCTTTTTATGAACTTGTGTTAGACCACTAATTAATCTTAGTAGATTTCATTAATACTACAAAAAAAGGATGTCTTGGTTTATGTTTGAGGCAAACATCTGTTTTTGTAGTAAAGTACCTGTGCCTGCAGCAGGAAGAACCTCACTTTATAATGGCAGAAATAGCAATAGATCTCAGGGTCTGCAGTGCAGCTTCTGGTTTGCATTAGAAATCTATTCACTCCCTCACTCCCTCACTGGGTGGAGGCTTTTTTCATCCCACAAGAAAGGTGAATGCAGCACCATCTTTTTCACTGAGGGTTTTCTTGGTGAATTCCTGAGATGGCAGTATGTTTTGCTGCAATATTTGTTCCTTTGTTCTAAATTATACAAAACTGATGTTTTAGATATGCACCCATATGTTTTTCTATCTCACCCTTTTACCAACTCTGTTGGGAAAAGAGATTTTTCTTTAGCAGTGCCTCAGGACTACTTACAAATAAACCCAGACCTCTCTCCAAGATTCCTTGGGGATGATCTCCTACTGGAAAGTATTTCTCAGAGCTCCAACAAAACACGGACATATCTCAAATACAAATCAAGTCTGACAAAGTAACATGTTGTATTTTTGTTGTAGCCATAAATTTTTGGCAGGCTGCTACTCTCACATTGCACCAATGGAGTTGTTTTTTTTTTTTTGGTCCTCTCACTCTTTTCTTTCCTACCCAAAAGTCTTCACCTTAACAATTAGAAAATAGAAAACCAAATAAGAGTAGGAATAAGTTCTAGACTGATGAGAACACTTTCGTATGAAAGGAGCAGAAAGTCTATTGAAGCCAAGCCAGCAGCTAAGGTGCACCCTAGCAACAAAGCACACAAACCCCAAATTATTCTAAAATGGCAGAGACATAATGACATCCTTGTATGGATCCCTGGACTTACTGTATGAATAACCAACACATTCTCCACTCTCTTTTCTTGTTAGCATTATATTTCCTTCTTTTGCTTTTTCAAGTTTATAACTGTCCTAACCACCTGGTCCATGGGATGAAACTGTTATCCCAGGGAGAACACAGCTCTAATTAGCATCTACATGGTATTTATCCTGCTTATTTCCTTGCCAGTTAGAGAAGTAAATAATCTGACAAAGACATCCCAAATGTGTTTCAGTTTAAATTCAGATGTGCTTCTCTCTCACACAAATTTCAGGCTGAGGCTCTCACTTGCACAAAGCTCCTCTCCTGTCAATCTTGGCCACAGCAGAAGCAACAGGAAATTGGAGATCTAACAAGTTTTCTGTGATATAGAAGTACACTCACCCACCTCCTTGTTCTCCTCTCTTTATTCTAGTTTTTGGATCCACTTACAGTGCTAAAACAGTATTTCTGCTTCCCAGTTAAAATATTTTTGGCCACTTGGTCCACAAGAGCTTTTTTCAAATAACAGATCAATTCTACAGAGCACAGGACATTAAAGACAAACATGTATTTAAAGGATTTATGCCTAACTGATAATCACTGAATGAATATCAAGCCAGCAGTAATATTTTTTGTGCCTTCACATAATTTCTTGCCCTCTATAATAAAAAAAAAATTCTTAGAGAAGAAATGGTAAGTTTCAATGCCAAGTCCTCCAGGGATCAGAAGCAGAAGGCTTTGTTTTTTCACTAATATCACTAGATTTCTTTCAGGGAATGATTCTGCAGTGCATCTAAACCAAGATGTTGATCTCTTTTCAGGATATTACACTGATAATATGACAGAAGCTATCTTTTTCCCTTGCTCTGAAACATTTTTGAGCAATTTTTAAATATATTATCTTCCTATATGATTCTTGTTATTTCCAAAGTAAAACTACCTGAAGAGTTTATAGTGTCATGGAAGAAACCTTATGGAAATCCATATGTTACAGACCAATAACTTCTCTAAGAAGGTTGGGAATAAAGTGCACATAAAAGGTTTGAGGCAGTGGAATAATATCAGAATACTTTTCCTAGTAAAAAGCAATTTAAAATGTTCCTGATACTTTTATATTTTTGCTCTGAGTGCTCCAATTTGGGTATCAGTCATAGCAGAGTTCAGGACAACCTGAACTTATTTACAAATATAACCATCAAAAAGGAAAATAAAAAGATAGGTCAGTACAGCCAGCTGGGGAAGAATAACACTCCAAAAATAAAAAACCAGTTTTGGTTGAATAAAAAGCAGCAATCAGAATTGCTTGTGGACAGCTATGGATATTATGCTGAGATGAGAGAAAGAAAAGTGAGAGCCTGTCACCATGAAAATAAACAGAAAGAAATGAAGCTATAAAATCTCAGCAATAGCTGGATATTTCATTCCAGTTGGTAACATTCTCTTTCCAGAATGATTTCTCATGTGCAGGTGTCTGCATATGCAGACTTTTTTTCAAATGGCAATGCATCACCAGCCAGATTTTTGAAGAGGGGCTACTGCACTTTTCCAGGTTGCTAAGGAGAAAGGAGGTGGGTGTCACACCTTCCCCCATCCCCTTCCCTCTGCAGGGCAGCAGCCAGGAAAAACAGGACAAACCAAGCTCATCCCAGTCTTTAACCCAGTTACCCTCCTTGCCCACTTTGCACCTCCTACATCCATCTGAAGGATCCTGGTTCTTCAATACCCAGAGACATCTCCTAACATCTTGGACAACCTGACACTCCCTCGTGATGCTACTTTTATCCCTTGCTGTCCCCAAACCTTCTCACACTCCTACAGCTCTCTTGAATCTCCAAGAGTGGTGACCTACTCCACTTTTCTGGCTGTTCCCTGCTGCCAAAAATGCCTCTGTCCATCAGAAAGGTTACCACTAATTTGCACATACCCTTAGGCAAATAACTATTGAGTTTAAAACACAGATTTATTTGCTTCTCTGCAATTTAGCTAAAGAATCAGTTGCAAAGCAGTTGCCAGCAGCAGAAGCCAGCTTATGCTGTGGGAACCTCGGAACAGGAATGGGACAAAAACCTGGATTTTCTTTGCATGTGGCATGTATTAACCCTGAACCAAACATTACCAAGTTGAAACCTCAAATTATAAAATAAATAATCTACCCTATTAAGACAGTTACAAAAGAATTACATACCCTTTAGCTGCCTACAGCAATGAAAGAAGGCACTGATGCCATATTCTCACTGATGCTGACTTTAGCATGAAGAGAATTTATTTTTCACCCCTAAAATGGTTGCCACAAGTATGTAGAGATCCAGCAGAGGAGGGGCTTCCCCCAAGAGAATTTTACTACAGCAGCAACAACCTCTTACAAGAGGGGGAAAAAAATAATTAAAAATGCCATTTGCTCTAGAGGTTTGTTTTGGTTTTTTTCTGAAAAAGCCTTTTAAAGTTTATCTATTTACTTTTGTTAAGAAACTTGTTAAGAAATCTGTCTTTGTCTCCTAAAAACTTCCTTCCAATAGATTCAACACTTAAGAAAAAGTTTTTGACAGTGGGTAGGAAGGAGCAGTAAACCCAACAGGAACAAACAAAGCTCTTGCCTCTCACACATCCCCTACATCTCAAATGTTGCAGCCCTATTTCAGGGACTGGCATCAGGCCTCCTGTTGGTACTAGGTAGAATTTCCCTCCCACCAGCAGCAACACATTCACAATCTGTGCCCCAGACATGCTTCACCTTTGCACTGTGCCTGCCTGACATTTTCAGACTTTCCTGGAAAATAATGGGAGTGCCACACGTCAGTTTGGGGTTTATTTCTGTATTGTGCATTCCTTTCTGTGGCTGTGTTTGGTTACCTAAGAAACAGGCACTGAGTAAAATTTGACTGATTATGTTGTCAGGTTTGATTGTCAGGACCGTGGGCTGAGTTTCATGGGGTGTGTGGGGAGGGGGGATGTAAAAAAAAAAAAAAATTAAAATAAATACTTGACAATGTTAGTTCCTTTTAGTAGGTATTATGGACAAAAGTGTATGAAAAAAACCTACACTTTTTAAGAAGTTTTCTAGGAGCCAAACTACGTTTTGATTTCACTGAAGAAAGAAAAAGAGAATAAATCTTTGAGCAGAAAAGGGTATTTTTAGAAAAGCAATCTGTATTGGCTGGCTAATAACACAGTAACTTTATAAAGATTTTAATAAGCACTGAAGGTATTTTTCAAATAACAGCAGTGCTCAGTTCTTTCTTTTGTCATTGTCTTAAACAAAAGATGGAAGCAGAGCAGCCTTATTTAGTGACTGTCCTGTGTCACAGCCTCTGCAGGCATCATTCTTTGGGCACAGGGAATCTGTGCAGCCCACATTATTTGGGTTAAAAGAACTTTTTAAACAGAAAAAAAAAAAAATAGCTGGTTGAGAGATGGGCATCATCTTAGAGCTATCCACATGGGGAATGGATTTTCTATAAGTGCTGCCCCACCAAAAAGAGGTATTCTGATAGTGTAGCAGTGAGAAATACAAGAACAGGAAGAGAAAAACATCACTTTCAGTAGCACAGAACTAATCAAACAGAATTTTACCAGGGCTCTGATAACACTGCAGAGATTTGTTTGCACTGAAATGTGTACTTAATACAAGTTTTCAGTAAGCTGCAGTAGAAGTGTGCAGATTTTTGTGTGCAGTCCAAAGGCATTTTCCCTCACTCTTACCTCCCCAATTTTTTTTCCTTCCCCTCACTATAGTTCTATTAAATTAAATTATCTAATTAAAATGTGGGTTTTGCTGAGCAAAGTTATACCACATTAGCCCTTCAGATTGGGTGAGTCCACTAGCATTGCATCCTCAGGAAGCAGCATGAACTGCTATCATTAATAACATTTATTAATGTTAATTAATAACTGGGGGACGGAAGGGGGATTGTTTTCAAGTATTTCAGCATCAGTTTTACCATGGGTGCAGAATGTTGCAACCAAGGAGAGAACAGCAAGCAGTGAAAACCTGACCTCTGGGGAACAAGCAGCCACTGGTGGCTCAGTAAAAGTGGCAAAGAAAAACCACAACGCACTTGCTCCTAAGTGCTCTTCTAGCTGGGCAGTAGCCAGAGGTTTCTGGGTGCAAGTCCCTACAAGGTCAGTGATTTTTTTTTTTTTTCCTCTCATTAAAAAATAATGTCAGAACCACTGTAGCATGGTGGCTCGACAGCCTAATGTATCCTGGTTAGTGCACTGGCCTTCTGCTCTTAAATACCAGTTGGGGATCAAAATGCACAGCAAAAACTCCATGAATTTCCAGGTCTGTTGCACTGGAAGAGAAAGGGGGCTTGGGTTCTGGATATTATGAAGACATTTTGCTTTGGGGAAGGTAAACAGACCATATGTTTGGAGAGATGACTGACTTCTGCTGGGATTTGAAAGAGCACAGATCTATTTGGTTGATTATTTCTATAATGATGATAGAGTGAATAAACGCATTACCAAAAACTCAGTGTACTGGAAGAGTGCTCCAAATGAGAGTGTAACTCCATGTAGTACAGCACTTACTGCTAGACATGATATTTTAATGGGCAGATTACCTGAAAAGAAAGGAAGAATCTTGTTTTTCAAAACATGTTCACATTTCAGCATTTTCCCCTCCTACTCTGCAACAACAAAAAGAGATTTTTTCAGCCTTTTTTTTTTTTTGTTATTACATTTGTCTCAGGGAAGATCGAGCTTGGGGGCAAGGAGTTAAAAAAAAAAACACAAAAAAACCCCACAATCCAAAGCCTTCTTTCTGTATAGTAAGCCCAGTGGCCTTTGTGCCTCTCCTGCAAGGTAGAGACACCATTTTAATCTCAACCTGTATAAAGCAAGAGACTGACCCTGGTTTCACACCTGTCTTACAGTACTCTTCAATATTTAACCAATTTTATTAAGCAGAACAGAAATTTTTCCAAGACTGAGCCTAGGTCTGGTAAACAACAGAGTTTCCATCTGGTTTCTGGTGTCATTACCAGTGAAACCGAGTTGCTCAGCACCAACCAAAGCAGCACACAGGAAAAGTGCTGTGACAAAGAGAAATATCAGGAGGTGAAACACAGTGTTTTGGCTGATGAAGCCTGGGAGAAGAAGAAGGGATCACAGGTTATGGTTTGACATCTCCTATCACCTGGTGTCCAACAGACACTGTGCTTATGGACAAGGAATCTGCTGCCTGTAAGAAGAGAATCCTGCTCCAGGGCAATGTCTGGGCAGGAGGGGATCTCTCCAACAGTGCTCTGGAGGGGACTGAGAGTTTTAAGAACATGACTATAAGTGAGAGAGGCATTAGGGTATATTAAACTATTGGCTTATATGATTATCACAATTAAATCCTGCATTTCTCCAAGCCTTCACACATAGGCACTGCCACTGCCTTGGATTTTGCATTTTAAATCACAGTCTTTGGACATTTGTCTTACCTCCCAGCAAAATTTTCTTTACAGAGGCCGAAAAAAGAAATGTTCTACCATTCAGGAATGATGTAGTAAAGGCATAAATATGGTCTGAATGAGAGAAAAGCTGGTGCCACAGACTGAGACACTCAGTGTCTGCTGAGCTATGGGGACTAGGTCAGACAGGTTCACTTTGGAGGGTTCTTCTGTACAGATCATCTGAGTAGCAGCACAAAGGAATAAAAGCAAGTTGAAGAGAGAAAGAGTTCCACCCTGAAGAAGAGACATTTGGTACTGTTTTTATGTAAGAAACAACATGCACAGTATATTTATGTATTTCCACTACAGCTGCAAGACAGACCGTGGCCTTGGTTTATATCAACTGCAAATTATATTTACAATAAGGAATTGCAAATGAACAAAAATTGCACACTGCTGTTTCAACACAATTAGTTGCATCACTGTGTTATGCAAAAGTAGCTTAAGAGCTAAATTCAACATCTTCAAGAGACAGCAAGGCTGCATCTTTAGTGTTTCACTTCTATTCCCTCATCCACTCCGTGCTCCATGGAGGGAGGTTCTGGTGTTGAAAGTGTCCAGATCACTGTTTGGTACCTCTCTAGAAGAGGACCTCACAACCTCCCCAGGAAAGACTGAAGGGGAGGATCAGTTAAAGCTTTCTCCACGATGCTAGGTCCATTTTGCACTGCTGTTTTATTTCTCCAGCTGATGATTAAATAACCCACCATGCAGTTGCCTTATGGCAGTCAGTAGAAAATTAAATATTTCCCCATGCAGAGTTCATTAGACATCAGAGTTTCCTAGTTAATTAGTTAGGCCTCTATGAATTCCTAGGGAATATTATAAAATTATAATTTTGGTCTGTTCTCCTCCAACCTATTATGGAATACATTTCATTTTCTCGTATCTAAAGCATAGTGAATGAAACTATTAGAGGAGAAAACACATCTGGATCCCATTTACATTTCTTTTCATGCAGATCAACATAACAGGATGAATTCAGTTCTTCAATATTCTTTATTCAGAGAAGAAAAAATTCAAAATGAAAGAACTACTCTATTGCCCCTCCTACTACACAGAAGTAATGATTTTTAACTTTTTTACTCTTCACTCCATGCTGCTTTTAAGGCATGAGTCCTGTTTCAAATTACAGAGCTCCTCCTGGAGAAGGGAGAGAGCATCTGGAGGAATAAAGAAGCTGCCAACTCCAATTCACGCCTTAAAGCTCCAGATATGTCTCTTCAGCACTGCCTTGAGTGTTCAGCTGAATGAATTTCAACTGCTTTCCCTGTGAAAAGTGATATCTTCACCTACACACTCTAAAATAAAGTTTAGACATGGCAAGTTGACTCATGGGGCTAATATCAAGACCAGGCAAGTAAGAGACAAGTGACCTTCTGAACCTTAATGAACAGTGCTGAGTACTGGAAAAAAAAGTTTCACCTACAGTACATGAACTTTTTAGGTTATCTTGGATTTAGCAACAACCCCCAAACTGTTTAGTAGAGGCAGGAGAGTGGGATGAAGAAAAACACATGAAGATCTAAAAAAATCCCCATCATCTTGAGGTGCCTGTGGGGAAGGGGCAGGCAGAAAGGAAAGGGCAGGACTCCTCATGAACTCATTCACCCCTCAGGTTGCAAGGGGGCAATCAGGAGGACACATGCCCTCTCATTTCTGAGCAGTTAACTTTCTTCAGTAAGTTTGGCATATCAGAACCCAGTGTGTTGGTTCCTGGTCACCTTCCTCCTTGCCTCAGAGAAAAAAAAAAAAAAAAAAAAAAAAAAAAAAAAAAGAGGAGATAAATCTGGACAAAAGTGGTGTCAGAAAACAATACTGTGCAAACATAACCTAGAAACTGTCATGGGAATAAACTGCTCACCACTGACTTTGATAGGGTGGGGGGAAGGCTGCTCTCTGCTTTCATGGATATAAGATCTCCAAGATGATTTAGCTGAGAGTCTTGTGCACATCCTGCCTTCACACACACCTTTTAGAGACCTGCACAGCCTCACAGTGCACTTTGGGCAAAATCCTAGGCCTCCCTAAACGTGACTGAAATTATTTTTGGCACAAAAAATGAAGCTGTTGATTTTCCTTCCTGTCAGTCCTATCATAACTGCTTCTTTTAGAGGTAAAGTCCTAAAGTATTGGATTGACTGCTGAGCTTGTTTGCAGACCAGTTGTGCAGTCACTTGTCTCTCCTCATCAGATAACTGCTCTACCATCAGTGATGCACCTGACTGCCTGAGCAGTAACTATTTCCCAAAGCCACCCAGCACGTTTCCATAAATCAGAGAGTTGTATCAAAGTGGCAATTCTCTTTTGGCAAATGCTTAGAAGCAAGAGAGGTGGTCTTAAAACTGATCAGTCATGTTAAACTGAGGTGAGTGGCTTCTCCCCAAGTGCCCACTAAAAAAAAAAATAAAAAAACAGTTGGACTGAATCTTGCATGTTGGTCTGGCTGTTCATACCTATATTACCCTGAATGCTCATGTATTCCAGTGATGTTGCACATGCACAGATGTATAAATATATGTACAGACCTGTGTGTGTCCCTGGCATGGTGACTCATTCAGGTGACTGTTTCTACACTGATAAGAAATAAAAAGCAACAAAACCCAAATTCTGTTAAAAATGATAGAAAATAACACACCTCTAAGTATTCCAGAACACTGGATAACTGAATTAATGATTAAGGTACACTAAGCTCTCTGGAATCTGATGTAGATTAATTCAGACAATTCAGTTGCTTAGTATTTTGTTTAACTTCAGCAGTCCTCATTACAAAAGCAATTTATTACAAATAACAAATAAAGGTAACTCACCACGTGCTATAGATACTTGCTTAAACCCCAGACAGAAAGCATTAGGTAGTCATGAGTACTCTGCCTTTTTATTGAGTTCTCTGTAATACTAATCACCAAAGTTTGCAGCAGCATAAGCCAGGCAACCAAACCATTTTCAGAGTTTAGAGAGCAAGGCTGTTCCATGGAGCAGCCCTGCTGACTGGTAATGTTAGGCTTTCCAACTGGTATTGCCCAATTTACACTGGAAGTATAACTGGGCAAAGGAAATATTAGCACAGCTGACCTTGTACCACGACAAAGTGAAAGCTGGGAAAAAAATAATAATATTAAAAAAAAAAATCACACGTCTTTTGTTTCAAATATAAAGTGCCAAATACTTTCTGACCTTCACATAGGTGTGTCAGACACATGAAAAATGGAGTGTACATTCCCATTTTTCCCCACTTGCTTTTCCACAGGTCACAAAAGGGCTCGTGCTAGACTACTGTGTCCTAAAAAATAGTGTGGAGCACTCAGAGGCCTGGACCAGATACCCTGCACAATGCAGAACAACAAACATGGGAGGGGGGAGGTCCCCCAAAACCAAGGATCTATTCCTTACAGCCTTGAGAGCCGATCCACTACCCATGCCATACACAGTGTCCTGCATACAAGGATGTGATATCCAGGTTTCTCTGTGTCAGGAGAGTCCTGACTCCCCAAAACAGATTTCAGAATCCACTCAGATATCTCTGAAGGGAACCAAAAGTACTCAGCTCTAATATAGCTCTGGGTTTTTTTTTTTTTCCTCCTGAAATTGTATGTTTTGCACAGACCTGAGATACTGACAAGAAAATATGCACTATTTTGTCTTCAGCATCTGATCTTGATATAATTATAACAATCTCAATTAGAAGATTTTGATGGCTCTGTTATGGAATGATCTCTTTGTAGCTCCCCTCAAATTTATGCTCTTCATCATTCCTGACTCCTCTATGCCTTTGTTCTTCTTTTGTTATGAAGAGAACAATAACAGTGGAATATACTGACACAAATTAGAACAGCTTATTCTCATTAACTCCTCTAACAAAGACAACAGAGACTGAGCAGTACCCACAACAGCTCTGTCAAACCTTGATTTATGGCATGGGATCACAGTTCATGAATAACGTGAACGTGAGATTGCTTGCACAAAAGTAAAGCTAAAACAACTGACTGGGTGAAACCTACTCCTTTGCCATCTTGTACTAAAAGTTAAAAACATGTGATGGTTACTACCACATGCTCTGCCTCTCCAAACCCTGCTCCCTCCTCCTCCTCTCCAAGACTAACTTATGGCAGGGACATCTCTGCTTTGCATATGGCACCATCCATACTGCCAGTGCAGGGCTGGTGGCTTGGTTTAGGGAGGACACGTGGCCAGTAGAAACCAGTTTGGTTTTACAGGTGCCTGTTGCTCATAAAGCAGTTCACAATTAAATTCACAATTAAACAATTAAAGCTCAGTCCTGGCTTATATTTACAGCTGGAAGGTGGTGGGAACCTGAAACATTCCCAGGTCATGGACATCTCAAATGTGCTCAACCAAACAAAACCAAGAAATCTCAAAGATTTTTTTTTCCAGGTTTCCTTCCCTTTCACCATCAGCAACTGTTGGCAGTTTCTAAAAGCTGTTTGCCTTGAATTGCTTTCCTAATCTGCACATGCAAATCAAAGCAATTCAAATGGAAGTGTCAATTTCCATAAATACTGCAATATCCGACTGGATAATCTACACATGTGTGTGAAACACTGAGCCTTTGTAGACCCCAAGAAGAGAGAGAAATAACTTTTGTTGGTTTTCCAGTTTGAACCTAAGCTTTCAGGAACCTGGATCTCCAACAACAAAGGTTTATTGGAGAGAAATACTGCATCTGATCCTCTAACACCAGCAGTACATCTCTAATCAGAACCCATCACACTCATTTCAACTAATTTATAGAATGAAATAATTTCTCAAGAGTTCCCCACTCTGTGGGGCATTTTGGTTATTTGGGACTGACTAAGAATAACATATCAATACCAATTATTTTATGTCAGGGAAGTATATTCTGGTTTGCTAAGCAGCAATACTTCTGGTTTTAATAATGAGAACTTTTTGTGAACAGCAGCCTTTGTTACAGGTAGATAAAAACATGAAAAGGAAATAAAGAGACTTAGATCTGGTTCTGCACTATACATAATATGAATGAACTTGTTTGCTACAGTTGCAGAAAATATGATTTTTACCTCCACGTTTATATCAGATTCAGCTCTAATGAAAGCAAAGCGAGAGCCACATGAAGTTTGATCTCTCTCAAACAAAGCTTATTCCCACCTTTAGAATGACAACTCCTTTTTTCCCCCAAGGTTTTAAGTGACAACACAAAAATCTGGTCACACCCATCCACCATTCTGACAATTTTATGGTATATATATCTTTCCATCAATAAGAAAAAATATATTCAGTAAAAATAAAAGCTAGGGAATTGGAGATATGCACAGGATTTACCAATATGTCATGTTTGTATCTCTGTTGTTTCTACTTGTATTTTTACATTTAAGGGAATGTGAATACATAATATATAGTTGAAAATTAATATTCCAGTCAGACATGAACAAATAGTCTTGAAACAGGACAAGTTTAGTGCCTGAAGAACAATCTGGTGAAGTCATGCATGGAGTGGAAACTCACTGAGGAAAGAAAAGAACATAGAAGAAGGCAGGGAAGGAAAAAATATTGTACATAAGGGTGTTCTGGCAAGTCAAAATTACCTCAGTGGTATTTCTGACAGAACCACTTGCCATCTGTATGATGGATACATTTGCAAAAAATCTTACATTTCATGTTTTAATGGGGGACCTGTAGAAAATGAAGTTAAGTCATGTCTTTAGCAACGTTTTGTGAGCTCCATTTTCTGGACTATGCCTGGGCCCTGCACAGAGCTCTGATGCATCCGTGTTCCACAACAAACCACAGCTCAGCTCACCTGACAGACAGGAAATATGACAATTTTAAAAATAGCAGCAGAGCTAAACTGCAATTTTCCCCTCTAACCAGCATGTCCTAATCTCTCAGCTTTGATCTCCTCTTCATCTGGGAAACTTGACACTAAACACTACAGGCAAATTTGCTTCACCTCGCTGGAAGCTTTTTCCCTTGAGACAATGCAGGGAGGAGGCTGGGGATTTATCTTTCTCCAGGTGGTGCAGCAGAAGGGCACCTACTTCCCAACCTTGGAACTTTGAAAAGCTCTCTCCAAGGTCTTGAAAAACACTTTTCCCCTCCCACCTCCACATGTAGCTTTTTTTCCTTTTCTATTAACTGAGGATGAGACCTCAGAAGCTATGCTGTACCTGGGCATTATTGGAATGCCCCCCAAAAATCCATGAGTTTTAAATTCATATCCTGAGAGGACAGAAATCTCTTCACCAAGTCTGAACTTCAGCTAGTGCCCAATGGAATCTCTACACCAGGAGACAGAGACAAATATTTGACTATCCAAGGGCTAATTAAGGACTTGCGTGTAATTAGTGTTATAATGGATTTTTTTAACACTTGAGGAAATAACTAGACCAGGTATCCAGATACAGCAACCATGGACATGGCTTCCACACTGAGGATAAAATCCAAATCACCACCTCCCTGCAGTTATCTGACACTTCATCAAACCTGGAATTATTGGCACATCCTTGCACTCACCACTATCACTGGCTTTGCTTTTTTACAAGTTAGTTTTTAGCTTTCTAAGTGGGGCAGTTCCTCTTTTAGTAATAGCATATTTTAAAACCACAAGGTCCTGTATTTTAACCCAGTATAGAAGAGTTCATCTCCAGAAGTACTCTGGTATATTAAAGCAGAAGCATAATAACAGAAAGATATGACAAATAAACTGCTTTTGGACAGTGCTTTCCAAATGATGGGAACATATTAATTCGAATTAAAAGTCTTAATATTTGAAATTCAGGAGAGTGTAAGATTTATGAGAGGATTAACAGCATCTTTTAGTTCAAAAAGCTGGGGTTGCCCTTTTTCAGGTATCCCTCTCCCATCACTTTTGTGGCCTGAAACTCTTCAGCAGTGCTGAAACTTGGGGTTGTTTGCTTGTGCTCAGACCAGCAAGATCTCTGCATCAAACTTGTTGCTTTAATTCTTTTTTACTGAAATCATCTTCACAATCACAGCAGCAATTCGTGGTATTTCCAGGTCACTGAGCAAAATTGTACAAATTTGTTCTTGAAATCATATTATAGGGACCTTACTGGGAACCAGCTCTCTAATCTCACAGCCACTGAATGAATTAATCAGGTTTTTACTTTTAGTGACTGGGATCGTTTTGCACATTCTGACTTTTTCAAGTTTAATAATCCTCAAATCAAAGCTCACCACTCCAACTCAACGCACTGTATTTAATTATTAATTTGACTCAAAGTACAATATCACAGCACAAAGAAGGAGAAAGTGTTTTCTTTGTTTAAATACCCAGCAAAAAAAGTCTTGTATTTAAATGTTTCTAGTTCCATGTCTACAATTTCACTCTCTCTCTCCATGAGCAACTCAGAGCTGACAAGCTTAAAAACTGCCTGGGTCATTCTGCTTAAACAATACCAAAAAATTCTCATTGCTGATACCTCCAGATTTACTAAAAATCATCATTCCACTCTTCAGAAATTCTTCAGGATTCCTCAATGAAAGCTAATGTTCTGAACACTCCTAAGGTGGAGGATTCTTTAGCATCTTCTTGATTATTACAGAAATGAAATGTTTTATATTTATAGAAGTACTTCAAAGGTACAAAATAGAAATAATTATAGAGAAATGGCAATTTCTGCATCTCATAATGGACAAATTAAAATGTCATTATTTTTTTTTTAATTAATCTCAGGCTCTTAGTACACAAACTATAACAGCCACAGATTTATATATTTTTTTTTTATAATTGCCCACTTCTGGTTCACATTCCCTTATTTCACCTTCTGTGCTATTTTTAAATTGATATGGTAAACAAATACAAATAGAAATTTGGTATTTAAATTATTAATACTGTCTCTATATTTATTTTACACATATGTGTGCATGCAGACACCCATATAGACTCATTCTACCCATCTACCCAAATTCTGGCTATTATGACATAAATTTTTGTATTTTTCTTAAGCTTATGGGGTTCTCTCTCACCAAACTTGTTGGTTTTTAGGTTTGCATAAGTCTTGTTGACTTATCTTTAACAAGCTTCTTATTGTAGCATGGAATATAGAACCAGAAATATGAAACAGCTTGAAAAGATGATGGGAGAAAAAAAATATTTTGTTTTTTTTTTAGGTAAAACTAAATTTCATGCTTTAAAATTGAATTAGAATATAAATTCACAGCTCTCAGCTTCCAATATATTTAGATGTAGTTTCAAATATTAAGTTCAATTATAAGTAATTTGAGGCTAGATTGTCTCTTTGTTATTACTTTTAGAGCTTTTGTTGTCTTTCACAACCTGTGGTGACAAGGCAGAAAAAAAGCAGATTTTTTATGAGCTAGTAGCAGACACTTCTCCCACTTTAATTAAAAGTCATAATTACATTTTTCATTAACCCAGATTGAACAATAAAACAGATGAGTTATCAGCTGCATTTTGTGGACCAGTATTGAAGCTTCGATAATTTTAAATTCTGACATTCTTAGCAAAGCAAGAAGAAGCAAAACAAACAAAAAAGAGTAATTTACATTTAACAATCTACAGATTTATTTCTTTTTTTGACATCTCATTCAAAAAACAAGCAGAAATACTGGTGCAGATAAATTTATCAAGGAACAAAAACATATAAGTTACATTTCCCTTACATTACTTGAAGAACTTGAGAGGAAGAAAAAAATAGTTACAGCAAAAATCAGTTATTGAGTTTAATTACTGGGTAATATCTCAGAAGGGGGATTTGAGGTTCTTGAAGAAGTCCAGTATTCAACGTTGTTTTTTTTTTTTTAATGGATCAAATGATAACATCCATTCATAAAAAGGAACTACAGATTCAGAGTAGCTAAAGACATAATGATACTACTTTTCTCCAAAATGTATTGCTACCAATCACCTCCTGATGCACACAGCTCCTAACACAACTAAGAATAAGATCCAGATTATTTTCAAATGGTAACACTTCCCTGTTTTAGTACCTACTCACATTGGTGGAACTTTGCAGACATGAGAGAAAACTTTTTTTTATTATTATTAGCCAGAAAAGCTATTTTAGTGTTAAAGGAAATCTAAGAAATCACAGGAAAGAATCGAATGTAAAATGGTTCAAAATGTGAAATCCAGAAGTTGGCCAGGGCAGCCTTAGAGGAAACTCCTGCAAGATTCCTTAGGTCAGCCCCTGCCAGAAAACTCCAGCATAAAACCATTGGAAAACTTTCAGCTATGGGAAGTCTTTAGAGAACATTTTAGCAACTGAAATCATGCCACAATTTTTAATACACAAATAAAAACCCAAGAGTTATACATCCTCCAAACTTAGATGGCATTAAATTATCATTAAACTTTGGGAGTTGAATCAAGGGTGAAATCCAACTCAAACTTACAGAGCAGGCTGACAGCTAAAATGAGCATTTAAAATTCCTCTGGCACTCTAAAGATCCCAGAAATCTTTATAGGAAGAGGGGCAGCTTCATATTTTTACAACCTTGTGAGGTGTTAGAGATGTAGTGGTGTGGGTTTCACACTCTGCTGGAAAGCACTGACCTATGGGGTATAAACTGGTTTAGGGCTACAGAAAATTCCAACTCAGAGTAAATCCCTTTTGTATGGAGCATATGAAAGAATCAGGGTTCCTGATGCTTGACTTTGAAAAAATTATCAGAAGGACTCTATCTATATGGTTATTCCAAGCTTCTCTTTTTTAACTTCCAACTTCTGACCACAAATTTGCCCACAGCATGGTTTTATTTGGGATTAAAAAAATATATGGGAAGGGGAATTATATGGGAAGGGGAAGCAAAGAAAAAAGAAGAGTTCATACCATTGCTAGAAGTAAAAAAATAGACTAGCCCAGTGTTCATAAGTAGAAGCTGAGAGATCCATACATAAATTTAAAAACCAGTGTTCTGGGATTTATTGACATTGACCTGAACAAGAAATTTTCCCCGTTGACTTTGTCTGGAATTTGATTCTACTTGTGCTTAGTGAAAGAAAAATATAAAATTATTAATCTCTTATGAGTCTGCTGGAAGAACCCTTACTGTGTTTAGAGTTTAAAATAATAGCTTTAAATGTGATCAAGCAAAGGCCAGATGTACCTCTAATTACTTTAGATATCTTTTAAAATTCTATTAATGCTGTCATGAAATAGGAAGCATCTATATTTGGAATACCCAGAAGAGAATTAGCAGAAAATCTACATAAGATTTAACAGGTTATAGAGAAATTAGAAACTACTGAGATTGCATGTGATACCTATATGGTATAATCTTCCTCTTAAAGTAAAGCTTCTAAAATTCAGTTATAAAATTATACATTTCTTAGGGGTTTTCAACATGTTTCCTCATTTAGATACATCTTAACCTAGTTAACAGTATTTTTGTCAATATATGGAGTAGTACTCTTGCAAAACAGAAGAAAACCAGGTATGTGAACAACCCCAGCTTGTATTAACCACAGACAGCTAATTCCAGAGATAAGGAAATAGGGAAAACCTCTCCCTTTCCCCCCAGCTCCCTCAATAAATTTCCTACCTTTGAAAATGAAGGAAAAACTCCAGATTTAAAATATTCCTTAGCAATTGACTGGGAAAACCGACTGAGCTCCCCAAGAGGCTGGCAATATATAAGTAGAGAGACAAGCAGAAAGAGAGAGGTGACATTTTTCATGTTCAGCAACATGAAAGCAGACGGCATAATTGAGAGAGGATGAGATCAGAAAGGGTTTAATTTTGAGGGATCAGAAAGAAAAGGGCAGAGGAAAAGGTGCTTCTGAGAACCTCGAAGAGACTCCTCCAAAGACAGGGTTAGTCTCACATTGGTGTAATGGGGCAGCACAGGTCAGGCTTTTCTCTTTGCCCATCATTAAGGAAACCACTGTGCTGCTGTTGATGAATGAGGATTGGAATGGTACTTGCAGGATGTCAGCCATCCATCTCTTTTCCTTTGCTATCCTGGCCGAGAGAAAAGTCTCTCAAACAGTTTCTATCTGACAAAATGTGTTGGTGTATGTAAAAAAGAACTGAATCTCAACTTCTTAAATGTGCACCCCAATTTAACTGGTGTTGGGAGAATTCTCTAGGCATCTCGTCCTCTGAACATAAACCCACGTGTGACAAATCACTGTCTTATTCAAGAATTTTTAGAGAACTCTCCTTGAAATTCATCACTCTTACTTGGCAACTAATATTTCCTAATAAAAGACACTACTCAGCAAATATTTTTTTCCTACATTAAAGAACACAGCTGAACAATGTGGTTGCAAAATAGTTATCAACTGATAACCTCCACTTCCACTGGGTACTCTGAAAACACGCACATCCACAACTCCTGCTTTGCAATCACATGAATGCAATGTCAACATCATCAGTAATTAAGTAGTATAGGAGATAGAAAATTTTTCTCTGTATTAAATACAGAGGAAATTCTTTGTATATTTCTCTGTATTTTCTTTGTATTAAAAATCAGCTCTCATTTCTAAAGTATTCACCTTCCACAGTGACTCTCTTGACAGAGTTCGTTCTCCAGTATTAATTCTGAGCACTTAAACCTCTAGTAACATGTAACCTTTTTCTCTTCACCCTCAGCAATTGCTGTATTTTCCTCTATATGTACAAGATGAACAATAACAAATCATCTCAAAATCTACAATAGTTTGGTACACAGCCTATTCCCATGCTCAGCTCTCACAATACTTGTGCTGATCACAGAAAACTAATACTTATTTCTGCTTCATGGGCAGACATGAATATGAATAAGTCTCCTACCATATCAACATAATCCCAGAGAATACAAATATCAGGGAGCAGAAACTGTATCTGCAATTCTGTTTCAGGGGAGAGATCTAAAGAGAAAGTGTGGCTTTTATTTTCCCCTTTTATTTTTAATGCAAAAAGTCTTCCAGGCAGCTCAAAGTTAGAGAGGTGTCATTATACTCAACAGAAAGTTTAAACCAAAAAAGAAAGCTATGCAAAATGGATCACAGCCAAAGCTCTGAATAACTCTCAGCACATACTCAATTCTGGAATGAATTCCCCAAAAACAAAGTGGAAAAGTCTTAGGATTTGGGAAAAAACCCAAACCTATGGGTTTTAGAAAACAATTCTGCAGTGGCAAATGCATAAACCTGGAAGAAAAGTCCTGACCTCTCCACTTAAATTCTAATATTAAGATTCCTGATCTCTGTGGCATCAAGCATATTTCTTTATCTCTTTCTGAAGATGTCATCATCTATGTCCTTTCATCCTAAAAAATACTTTTTGGTGTAATTTTCCTCTGCAATAAATATGAATGAATAGGTGTTCAATAAGTTAGGTATTTGTTTAGAGTTGTGCTACTGCAAACAGAGAGACTGAATAAGATCTAGAAAGATGTCTTTGATAAAGCTGAAAGAGAATGAATGCTCAGAAACATGGTGTTGAAATGAAAGGAAATCTGAATGGGTTTGAGATTTTTGCTTTCCAAACACAGAGAATAAAGCTGAGGAACTATATAATTTCCAACCAATATATATAATCGTTTAAGTTTTACAATATGTGGAAATCACAATAAAATAAAGAAATTCATCATCCAGAAAGCATAATTCTGAAGCTTTTGTATTCTCCCAATACAGTTAATGACAAAACTCTCAAAGGAAATTTCATAAATTAAGGGTTCCTCACCTACCATTCCCTCAGCAACCATTTACCTCCTTGTTCAAAGCATTCACTTAGGGAAAATAACAGTAGGTGGACCAAAATGAAATTATAAAGTGAATTCATTTTCCTTGCAGTGTAGCCTCAATTTAGCTTGAAATCTTTGTTAGCTCTTTTGTTAGGTACAGCAATCTTTTTACTGAGAGGTTAAGTTTACATTCTGTTTCCCTTTTGAAATGCTGGTTTATTACAGTACTCTGCTCACTGCTGCATTCTCCTTATCACACTCAGCCAAATGTGGTTTTACCTCATTTTACTTGAAACTGACTTGGAAATTACTCTAATTTTATATACTCCTTACTAGAGATGTTCTGAAACAGCTATTTTTCTTCCAGGACCAGAAGTTTCTGGTTGAACTCTGTTCTGCAATGGCCCCTGATGGTTAAACTACTTGCTAATTCCTACCTTGCAGCATTTCTCAAGCTCAGTTGATTTCCCCTCAGTTCCTTTCTTCTTTCCAGTTCCTCTCTCTCCTCAGTTTCTTCAAGTGAGCCAGAAGTTGTGCAGGCCATAGGTAGGGGTTTCATTAATGAGGGGTTAAAAATAATATTAAAAAAACTATCTATCACACACAGGAGGTGAGAAAGTAACATATGAAGTAGAGAGTTTTAAAATTAAAATTATTATGGAAGTCTACGAACCCAAAACCATATGATAAATCATGGTAAAAGAGAATATTCCATTTCCATTACATTTAAAGGTATGAATTAATAAATTTCTATGATAAAAAGAAGGTTACAATCCTATGAAAACTATTGGGATATATGGAAGGTGAATTTCAATACCACTTGATGTCAGTTCTGTCATTCAGAGACACAGAAATAATAGCTGATTAAAAGCTTAATTAAGTATAAAATATTTTCTACTTCTCACTCTGGCTTTGTACATACATCTGCCTCACTCAGCTTGATTTATAACTGGAGACAAGACAAAAATCAGCCTATCACCTTTGCCCATTGCCTTCCTCATCTCCATTAAATCTTCTTGAAACTGATATTAACAACTGCCTGTTATTTGCCACTTAGCAGCTTGCCACTTAGCAAACTCAAGGCAATTCTGAGCTACTACATTAATAGAAAAAAAAAAAAAAAAAAAGAGTACTGAAAAGGCCAGAAGAACAGAGTATAGAACCCAAAATAGTAACCAAATATGTCTGGGAAGACTTTTTTAACAAAAAGTCCTTAAACAGAGAGAGATCTTTGGGCTGAGTGCTGCTAAAAACTTCCATAGGGAAGAAAAAAATTCCTCTAAGTCCCTTCTCCTTTTCTCAAAGAATTGTCTACAACAGTCTTGAAGACCACAGACTGGTTTGGATTGGAAGGGACCTTCAAGAATCATCCATCTAGTTCCAAGCCCTTGCCATGATCAGGGACACCTCCCACCAGCCCAGGTTGCTCCCAGCCCCATCCAACCTGGGCTTCAACCCTGCCAGGGATCATAGAATCATAGAACTGGCTGGGTTGAAAAAGACCTCAGAGATCATCAAGTCCAACCCTTGATCCACTCCCACTGCAGTTCCCAGCCCATGGCACTCAGTGCCACATCCAGTCTCTTTTGAAATATCTCCAGACACGGAGAATCCACTACTTCCCTGGGCAGCCCATTCCAATGCCTGATGACAGTCAGCCACAGTTTCTCTGAGCAACCTGGGCCAGGAACTCATCAATAGATAAGTAAAAAATAAATAATTAGTAAAATATCTTCCTTTAAGTCTACTTTCTTTGAGCTGAAAACCATTAATGATTGAATAAATCATTAAAATATTAAAGTTCACCTTCAAACCCCCCACATTGTGTGATGTGTCAGAGAATCCATCATCCAGGATGACTCGATCTGCAAATGTAGCAATACCATGTGTCACACCAGGACTTAAAAAAAAAAAAAAGTTTCCTAGACTTCATGTTTTCCAAGCAGGAATTCTAAATGAGAAGCACAAACTCTTTTAACATCACCAAACACTTTCCAGCAGGCTGGAAGGCTTCTCATGGGAGATATTTGCTGATATCATAGAAGGCTTTTCTGAAGATTTCCAGCATTCTTATGAGGATTCTAAAGTTCAGCAGTGCTTTAGCAAAGTCAGTCTGTAAATTCCAAGGTTTCTGGGATAAATAAGGGATTCCGAGGCCTGGAGAGCTGCAGAACTCGTGGGAGAAACCAATAAAACTTACAGAATGCCTTATGATCTTTTTATTCCTTGCACAAATGTCTGGCCTTATTTTCGAGAAGTCAAAATGGTAGCTGGAAGAACAGAGGCTTAGCACATCTGTGGAGACCCTCACGTGTGAGTCAAGGGGGGAGGAGGAAGGCTGCAGGGGGTGACAAGTGACAGCACAGTTTCTCATGTATACAATCTCTTTAGGTTTGTAGAAATTGCCAACTCCAAACTTCAATACAAAATACATTAATACCATAAGCTTCTGTCAAACAGACGCAGTGAAAGGCAGCAGATCAGGTCAGAAAAAGGAAAAAAATCTCCCCCCAGCAGCCTCTGAAGCTCTGAATGCCCAAACAACATTTGTCCAATTCCCTGGACAAATTAAAAACCTCCTTCAAAATGTTTCTCTGAAATTCTTCTCACATCTACCAAAAGAGTTGTTCCTGGAGATGCACTTTTACACACACAAATAACTAATGTAATGAGTCATTATTTTAATAAAACTTGATTAAGGACCAATGGGCTCTGTACACTGCTGAGCATGACTGCCTACAGAGACACCATTTAAATGTGGAGTTGGATTTTTGTATTCAATCATAAGTATTTTGGGATTGAATTACTTTAGTGAATACAAAATTCTGTCATTCTGCAAGGAAACACTGACAGTACAATAGAGACCATAACATCTCTCTGCTGGATTCCATACAACCAAAGGCATATGAAAAAAATTCACCAACTTACACACAACCCAAGTCTAAATACTCAGATACTTGCATTTATCCTCAAAATGTGGAGCCATGATACCATGGAGACAGATAAAAGGAAAACACATACTTAGGTGGTGAAAAACTATTAGTTTCAACACGAGAAAGCCTATATATTTGTATCTTATTTAGATATTTATACATTAGATATTTATATTTTTATTTTGCTTTTATAGGGTTTGCTGAAGTCTAATTTCTTATTTCATTTGTCTTATTGCAAACAATTTTAGCCAAGTGTTAGAAATGAGGAAATGAACCTGAAAAACATTTTTGATTCCCAGATGACATTTGCATCCCTTACTGTGAATTCTCAAGAGTTAATCTTTTAAGGACAAGTCTGCTTCAGAAGAAGATGACAAACATGAAACAACCTGAAAGTATTTTTCTCAAATGCAATATCTGACTCTAAAGTTATTTTGATCTTTCTGTACCATGCAGCAGCCTGAGTATCACAACCTGAAGACCAAATTGAGGTCGGGTCTTTAACACAAAGTTCTACCAGTGGAGTGGTGTTGAGCTTAAAAAGAAAAATTCCTTAAAAATCACAAATCTAATGGACATACACAAAGAGCAATCTGTTCTCCTCTGCCTCTCTAAAGTACTTCAAGAGGCAGTTTTCACAGACTGCAATGAACCCTTGAAAGCAAACTGGAGAGGCAATATTGGGCTATAGCTGCTGCACATGTTGCTTCTCTTAAAGTGCTCTGAGGGGTAGAATGATGTTAGATACCCAGTAAATATTTTATTCAATGTCATAATTCAAGCTAAGTAAAGTAAAAATCATCTACTACTGTCAAATACAGTCATTTCTGCAATAATTCCTTGGCAGGAAGAAGAGCAGATGCCCTTTTGTGATGCCCAAATTAGTGTTTGCTGTGGATATGTGAAACTTGCAGCTTACTTGCCTATCAAAATAGTGACAGGATTACACTGGACATGGGGAAAATTCAAATTTGAGCTGGCCAGGTTCCAAATGGTGAGAGGTTCACACTGAAACATAATTAATGAGTAGCCAGTAATTGGCAGCTCTGCTCCTGCTATAACAAATGCTCATTAGGAAGAAAGACTGACTGCCCAGCTCCTTCATTTAGTCAGTTTTTGACCCGTAATTTAAACACACCAAATCATTTCACTTTGAAATATAGGGGAAAAAAAAAGACTGTGTGAACTCAGGTAGGGAGGTGGCAGTTCCCAAAATATTTCCAGGTGAAGCAGTCAGTTAATGTACTTTACCATGCTTTCAATCATCTGAATTCTCTCTGACACTAAATAAACAGCAGTGATAAATAGTGATGAGAAGCTACCTGTTTCAGAGCATCTAGAGGAAGTTTTGTCATTTCCCTAAAACGTGTTGGTGAATTTTTTCTTCAGAAAGGGAGTTGGAAGCAGTGTGTTCACCCAGTGCCCCTCAGGGTGCACCATTCATGCCCAGGGACCACGGAAATATAGCACAGGGCAGATGTGCCACATGATGTTTACCACAAGCCAGATGAAACCAAACCCTTTACCATTTAAAAAAAAACCCACTGTATCTGGTGAATCATTTAACAGGAGCCCTTATCTAGTGGCATTTAGAAAATAAGATTCAGTCCCAAAGCAACCAGATCTCATATACTCAACAGACAGTAAATTCAGGCTCCTTGTCAAGTGGGTTTCTTGTTTCTTTTACACAAACCAGAAAATTTACCCCTCCTGTTGATGGGGATGCAGAGAATGACAGCAATTTCTGTGCCAGGACCAAGACTGTGCTGAGAAGGGATTTGGAATCAGTTGGTAGTAAAGCAAAGCATGAAAGTTCCATAAAATTAAATAGCTAGAGCACAGTAACAATTCTGTTACCAAAAACCTTCAGTGACAAATGCACATGGATCACATGCAAAGATTATTTGCCTGTGTGGCTCCATCAATAAACTCTCTCTTGAAGAGCCTACCCACAGCTTACATCCCAAACCTTTCCCGAATGCATTTCTGTGACAGCTTTGGACAAGCTGCTCTCCTAAAAAATGTTTATGCATGTGCTAAAATCCACTTTACTATCAGTAAACAGACAGTAAGTTTAGAGTCTAAATCTATGGCAAAGAGTGCTTCATCAGCACTGGAGAAGCTGCATTTCATTGCTCACAGACCAAACTTCACAATGAGGTGAAATGAAGAACTGCAGATGGGCTGTACTCAAATGTGGGAATTTCTGATGCTTCCCACGAGCTGATCAGCTCTAGGGGCTGCTATCCAACAGGTTTAGCTGAGCACAAAGCATAAAAAATGGAATCAAGAGACTGTATCTGTAGCCACTTCAGCTTCAGCCATCAAACACCATCCTCATCACCACAGAAAAAAAAAAACTAAAAAAACCCCCAAAAAAACCCTCCAATACATCAGACGGGCCAGAGATTTGTTCTGCTGAGCTGCTGTGGACCATGTTATAGCCCAGCAGGGACTTTAAGGAGACAGAGAAACCCAAGAACATTGCAAAAGCCATGTCATTCTGGCACCCTCCTCCACATATTCAAATTGTTCAAAATCTTGGTCAAACTGCTGATGTCAATGTGCACTCCTGCTTAAATCTGAGCTCTCTGAAAGCTCCTGATTTCCCATTCAAAGAAGAGAGAATGACAGGCACCCCCAAACACAGATGCTGGTAGTCCAGGTTGCAAACTGGTCCTTGTCAGTCATCTGCTTGTGACGCATGACTTGGGGGATTGTACTTCCAAAAATCTGGGTGGAAAGACTGGGGTTTGGTTTATTTGTTTGCTATTTTGTTTATTTTAATAAACAGCCTGAGTAATTATCAGTATTTAAAGGAGTTTCTATCAGTCCTTCCTCAGTGAAATCCTCTGATCTTGGTCTGTGTAGAAACCTAACACCTACTCTTGGATGAGCCTCTTTGGAGAGGCAGCTTAATTCTTCTGGGAAAGTGACTTTCTTTGCAAGGATAAACTACATCAGCACTGAAAAACTGCAAGATAACTTCTAAAGGATAACTACAGCATTAATTATGCTTATGTGATTCACAGGTCCTTTGAAATCAAACAAAGCAAGCATTTGATTCAAAGAAAAATAAACACATTACTGAGCATGTAATAGGGGTATAGGTAACAAAACAATAACTGTAATACTACACAACATAGCATGCTCTAAATACAGCAAGGAGAGCATGGCAATAACTAAGACATGAAATGGTATCTCTGGCTGGAAGAAAGCAATGAAGACAAAAACTTGTTCACCTGATTCTGCACCAACTTCTCTAAAGCAGTAGCTGGGTACCTGCAGACCTACTAGTTCTAAATACAAGTCCAGCAGAAATACAGAACAACCTCTCAGTAAAATAAATCTTATGCAGAGCTCTCTCTGTAGGCCAGGTGGCTTTTTGGACTAATGTTAGGTCACATTTTCTTTTGTGAAATTAAACTTCTTATCCCTTAAGCTGGCGACACAACTCAGAATACTGAATTTCAGTAACTTATCTTTAGTAATTTTAAAAAAGTTTAAATAAGTGTTTACCACCAGAAACAGAAAAGCAAGCTATTTTGGTAACACTGTGTGATTAAGGGAAAAAAACAAACATTTTAATAATTTCTTTTGACCTTTTCTATTGAGAGACACCAACAAAGTACTTTCATCTTGATTTACTACCACTTGTTTTTCAGATATTTACACACTAAAATGTAAGTGTGTATACTCACATAACTTCTCTATTTTGGTCTGTGTAACATATTAAACATTGTATTTTCAGATGTAGAACTGACAGGCCAAAGAAATTAAAACCCTTTCTTCAGCAGTGAATCCAAGGGCAGATATCTGGGTCCCTGTCTGCTTATTTCACTCCAGCCACTTCTTTTGCAATGATCCCCCCAAAAAGAAAATGTTTAAACAAAAATACTAGAGAGGTTTTAAGAGTTTGTATTTCTTGTGGCTTCACTATCAAAATAATCCTGTAAGAACCAGGCACCAAGCAGAGCTGACCAGAGGTGTGACAGCAATGACATTCAGACCTGATCTGTACCAGAAGCTTTTGCCCAGGTAGCATCCTGCTATTCAGATTTTGTCCTTTTATTAAGAATTTTTTATGAACTGGAAAACAGGAAACATTTTCCCTGGCATATTTTTTCACCTGAAACCTTAGGTTATTCTTCAGAACAGGAACTAATTGTCTAATCAAATGATAAATAAGTGAAGATAAATGTTAGTTCTAGCTCTCCAGATTCATCGACAAAGATTCTTCCCAAACAGAAAATAGCTTTGGCTAAACCCTTCCCTAACTCTAATTAACACTATCATTTAAATGTACATGGTGGGGTTTTTCCTGAAATTTGTAGCTAATGATCTACCCTTTGTACACAGCAATTATATGAAATTACAGGCTGCTCTGAAAGACCATTTTGCTTGTCTGTCTAGAGCAATTCCTACCATCATGTATTTAAACCTCAGATGTAACACTCCTGGCTTACTCAGCATCTCTATTGCCTCAGCTGAATTGTCCTGTGCAGTCTTGAGGTACTGTGGTTGAAGATGTGAATGAAACACAAGAGTGAAATGGAAAGAAATTAAAAAAGGTAGAGATCTGGAATGCATCTGCTTTGAAAAGAGCCAGGCTGATTAATTTTAAAAAACCCAAACAGAAAAGGCAAAAGCATAAGCATTGACAATATAAGAAAAAAAAAAAAACAAAACCAAAAAAAGCAAACCAAACCAAAAAAACCCACAAAACCAACTAACCAACCAACCAAAAAAAAAAACCCAAAAAATAAAATGAAAAAAAAAATGGAGCAAGCAGGTACAGTGGTAGTTTTTTAAACATAAAAAAGCCTTTGACTGAGAAGAAGAAAATTATGTTTCCTACACTGTAGCAGGTAAAAGAACAAGTCCTGAGCTTCAGTTCCAGCAAGAAAGATTCAGGTTAGTCCTTGGAAAATGCACATTAGTGGCTATCCCAGTAAGCAGCAGAACAGCCTGCCTGCAGCTATTGCATCCATCCTCCTCTGCTTTGCCCTCCCAGCACTCCCACTCTGCCAAGCAGCCCAAGAATCACAGCAGAGGCTGTGAGCACCCTGCTCAGAACAGCCCTGCTACACTCAGAAAGCAAAACCATCCACAAGTTTGGGTCAAAAGCAAACTCCCACCTGTGCCAAAGGGCCTGGGTTTATGTAGCTCATCTCCAACTTTTCAATTTGGGAATTTACCTTTTTTTTTTTTCATTCTTGTTACATCACTAAAGGCCAAGTATGCAAATATCAGAGTACAATTAACATTTTTTCCCCAAAATGGTTCAGATGGTCTTAAAGGAGTGATATTATTGTGGTATTTGGCTGTTATTTCTTTGGGAAGTATTCAACTTTGAATATATTTCAGCCTAACAAATTAATATTCCTTTAGTCAACACTCTTTACAGCTTGTTCATGTCTTCCTACAAATTTTATATGCATTTAGAAGTTTCCTCCTTTGTTGTACCTTCAGAACTTTTTCTTCAAAATATCCATCAGTTATACCAAGATACTATTAATTCAGAAGGGCTTAGGCACAAATATTTTTGGAAAATTTCAGCCTGGATTTCTTTTACATGCCCAATCATATTCAAAAAACAGAGTCTACAACAGCTTGGGTTCAGATTATAAATTTAATGGATAAAACTGTTCTGACTACAGGCAGGAATGATTGTGAATAATCTCAGATTTACACATTATACCATAAGTCATTGCCACCTTTTATTCATGTAAGCCTGGCCACATATATTCTTTTATAGAAAGCAGTTCTTAAAAAAATTATTCTGATAATGCTGCAGTGTTGCTGCACAAGGAAATTTCCCTTTGATCTGTAGAAATCTACATGTTCATGATATCATCTTTAATATAAAAATCATTCTCCTCTTTATCACCTTCTGAGAGTTTTCAATTAATAAATTGAGTTATTGGGGGAAAAACCTAAAAACTGACTTGAGAGAAAGAGACTTTATATTTAGGAAATTTGGGGGAAAGAGTTTTAACAATTTCCTCCAACACAGGCATAGTTTGATAGTCTATTCTTATTATGAACACATTAAAACAATTAACCTAATGAATATTTCCCCTATTATAATTAATAGCAATAATTAGCTAATAACTATTCACTGCAATTACATGCTGAGAAATTAAAGCACATTTAAAAATAATCTTTTAAAGATCAGTGGGGGTTTTTTAAGCAACGTAGACCCATCCTCTTGTAGCAATAGAGAAAACAGCCTTGAATTTCAGTAAACTGACACTAAATTTTTTTCTAAACAAGAATGTAAAAGAGCAGGTATTAGATTTGCCATATAACAGGCTTGTGCTTTACTATTCTATCACTGATTTTTTTTTTTTTCTTTTGCTCACTGAAAACTGCATATGCAGCAGCCACACAGCAGTTTCACTGAAAAGCATCTGAAGTTACCAAAGGTCACTCTCAGGAGGACGTATTACTTAGTGCTTGCAAACAAGATTTCCACTTAGTGTTACTCTGTGTGAATTTGATCCTAAGAAGTTGGGTCACAATTCAGCAAAACCTCTAAAGAACCTGCATTATCCTCCTGCCCTTGGTGGGGGCTCAGAGGTTACTGGACCCCACTGGGTAAATCTGGTTTTGTCTTTCAGCCTGAGTGAGGAGGTAATCCTGGAGGAACTGCCTCATAAATATCAGGATATTGAAGAGAAAGAGAATGACTTTGTTGAGCTAGAGCCAGCAAGGTGGAGGTACACCTGGCATTAAATTTATTATGATCTTTTAAAGAAATAATCATTATTTCATTGCCTTTTAGCTTCTGACCCTCTTACACACACAGAAACCATTGTCAGGTTTCTTTATACAACCACAAGAGTCAGAAGTTTTCCTTCATGAGTGACACCTGACCCTATCAGGTAACCATCTGAGAGGCCAGAACTGAAGAGAAGGAGTTGACATCACAAAATCCATCATAAAAAATGAGTGGAGTTTGAACTAGCTATTTACCAAAAGCCAGAGCAGAATTCAGCCCTAATCAAATTCTATCATTTATTCAAATGCAGTACAAATCCACTTAAGGAATGTTTCTCTAATCAATGGATTGACAAGGCCCCAAGGAAGATGCAAAAGGCAATCAGCACATGCTGGCAGGGAATGGGAAATGTAATTACAACCTGAGAAAAGAAAATTTCACTCTACCCTTTAAAATGAAGCAAATTCTTGTCTCTCTCTCTACCCATACAAGTCAGGATTCACTGTTCTTGTGTGTTTCCATGTTAGCTGTCTGGTAAATCCAGAAACGTGGAATGAAGGAAAAAAAACCAAAACCAAACCACAAATAAGTTTTGAATGATGGACTTGGAGATACATTTGTGAGTTTATAACTGATCTCCAGCAGTACCTGGAAATTCTACCATATAACTTCAACACTTGCAAAAGACTTTTTAATTGTGCCACTGCTCTGAATGATACAATATTTTTATTAAAAAAAAAAAAAAAAAAAAGCTTCTTGACAATGATGATACTGACTTTCAGTAACTCAGATCCTCTGTATTCAAACAAAATTTTTCCCTTTTTATTCCTGATTATTTTATGGCTCATTAATGGAAACAAACCCAACATGACATGAAAGCCACTTTAGTCTGACAAAATGAAGTAAAGCAGGAGAAGCAGCTTAGCTTGCTTCGAAGTGAGAAGCTGAACAGTAATTACTTTATTACAAAACCTATTTTGTGATTGTAATGTGTTTTCAAAAATTACATCTCTGAGCAAGAGGGATACTTTCCTTCTAGGCGGAATCCTTTTTTTTGTATTTAGAATTTTCCTTCATACAGACACTGCAGACTTTTTAGGACAAATAAACTCTCAATTCGTTTCCCCTTCAAAACTTAAATCTAAGTAGAATAGCCTACAAACTTCAAATTATTAGACAGGGAACCAGCAAATGAAACTGGGGGTGGAGATATGTTGTTAAAAATACACTTTCTTTCACCTAGTTGCTTATATGTTGTAGCTATATTTCTGGAGCTAACTTTTAGTTATGTGGATTAAGAATTAAATCTTTTTAGTGAAAGTCACTGAAAAACTCAGCATCAAAACTACTGAGGGTTTATATATAAGGTTTCAGGAAATAACTGAAGAAAACCAGCAGATACTCAGGTGTTCAGAGAGCACCGGGGATGCTTTAACAGCAAGATATTTTATGCCAAAACTCTCTGGGTCAATAAAGCCACAGAATCCTGCCCTGACCTCCAAAAACTGCCTCTTTTGCTGTTGGTTTTTTCATGTCCCTTACTTCCAGGCTGCAAAGTGTAAGGACAAGCAGCCCTTCCCAACAACCTGGTCACCTTCTTTTAGCTCCAGGTGCTGCTGGGATGGTTTCAGCTTTCAGTCCCTCCCTCAGCACCCACACCCAGCACCTTTTACATTCTGCTGCCACCTGAAAGTGGCATCTAGCTGAAAGTTTAACCCAGGCCTCTTCATCACTTTAAAAAGAAGATGTGAGAGACAAATTCTTCCCAGTCCAAACCTGTCAAACACTGTGCAATGATGGGGAACTCACAAGAACCCCCAGCAGGTTAAACTGAAAGAGGGTGAGGATCCCACCTTCAGGAGCCATAGTGAGAATCTAGGAAAGCTCTTGTGGGTCAAAGTTATACCCCAAGTCTTTGTAGAAACCTCCTGAAGAAGCTTGAAAGGCAAGTGCTGATGAAAATGCCAGCTCTTGGCAGCTTCCCTGAAAATAACAAGTCACAGCCAATTTCTTTTTCAACGGCCAGAAAGAAAAAGTCTGATTGCAAAATACCCTGGTGTTGTTTGACTGGAAATGAGATTTTTGTGTAAGTTAAGTGCTGGTGAGCAAAGAACCAATTTCATTCTCTCAACCCCTCATTTTATGCAAATCAGGAATCTTGCTAAGTTTTGCAGTTCTACTTTTCTTCAATAAAAACTTATAAAAAGAACACCCCCTCCCCACATGTGCACATTTTAATGGCAACAAGCAGATTTTGGAACTTGGCTCCCAATTTGTTACCAGGGAAACTGCACTGACTTACAGAGATTCAGATGCAAATTATTTCCTAATCTGCTTGGTCATAAAAACACAATCTAGCACTCAACTAGTACTATGCATTAAAATGCAAAACCCAGGATTACCAGTGAGCTCAGTCTTAATTTTGACTGTGTTTGGTTCTCAGGGGCACAGCAGTGCCCTGCTGGAAAACTGCTGCTAAACCACTCTGGTTTGGTGAAGGAAAGGGCTTGGTTTTGTTCACCATGCAATGAACCAGTGAGGACCACATCACAGAGAAGACTCCTCTGCCTTCAGAGTCAACCTGAGCAGGTGCATCCAGCCCTAGGGCCCTTGCACCACATAACCTCCTGGGCAGCAGTCACTCAGCTGGGACCTGAACCCACCCCTCTGAAGGTCACTGCTCTGTCTGCCTTAACATTTGGGTTTGCTGAGCAAATTTGGGTTTGCTCAAATGGAAACCCTGACTGGCAACATCACTGAGAGGCAAACTATGAAGTCCTACAAGTCCAACATGAGCAGTGCTATTTAATCAGCTTTACTGAAGGAGAGCTGCTCTTCACTCAGACTTTTTAGTCCAGGTCCAGTCATTCCCACAGTGCCTGAAATTAATCCATGAAATTAGTTAATCCATGGACCAGCAGGGACCAGTCCTGGGGGCAGAGCCTATAGCTGCTGGCAGAAGCCTGAACCACCTGAAAGCTCCTTGCAGCTCTGCTGCTACCCAGCTGCAGCAGCCTCAGCTGTGCTTTATGCCCAGGCTGGCAAGAGCAGCCAACTTCACACCTCACCAAATGCAGCAGAAGCAGAGGAGACCTTCAGGGACTGGGATATTTACATTAGAGAGTGACAAAGGAAGATTACTTCATGTCACAACAAGATTAGAGAAACCTGCCTGCTCCTCACTCTTTGCACTTGCTGGAGAGAGGCTGTGTTATCAGGCTGTGCTGCTGGCTAAGTGATGCTCCATCTTCCCTTCCATAAAAACTTGTCAGAACCTGACAATGTGCATTTAGCATTTGATTACATCACCCAGTGGTCATTAAGGAAACCACAGTTGCATCTTCCTGTTACAGTCTATCTGATTAAGTTATATGATACATCCTCCAGCATTATTCATGTCCATATACACCAGGAGCTAATTTCCTTTGCTGCATGTCATCCGGTTTTTATTAATGCCTCCTCTGAAATGAACTTTTGGAGTTCTATTTTTTACCTCCTTCTACCTGCTCACAGTTCAGTCTAGTTACCACTGACAGGTTTATATTAATTCCTCTAAAGAATGCAGCAGAATTGAGGTATATTAACATATTTTATTTCATACTCCATTATGAAATTTAACCTAGGTTTAACTGCTGCTTCTCCCTTTTTTTCCGGGGTGTTTAATTCACAAGTACTGAGCAAATTCAGTTTTGAGCAGCAAATGATTGATGCAAATTTTACACCATGCTAATTTGCATGAATATAGCTGCTGATATTAGGAGGGGGAAGATTAACCAACCGTTCAGAGTATTGACTGAGAACATGAATTCTGTCACTGTAATGTGCACAGGCTGTAGAAGAATATAACAAGTGCAGTGTTTTCGCTATAAATCTAATACTTTAAAGGCATAAAACATACACAAAGACAGAAAATTGGTATTTCCAATCCAATTAATCTAGTTATTATTTAAATACACCTGAAAACGTTCAAAAACTTGAAGCTGCATCTTCAGCTGTCAGGACTGCAGAACAGCCCTATAAAATTGATGACCTGATGCAATATTTTTACTTTTCTTGCAGTTTTATCTGATTCCTACCCAGAGGTGTGGCAAAACCAAGAGCCCTGCCCACGAGGCTTTGGATGAAAATAGTGAACCCAGCACTCAACAGGTTAAATCATCCCTGCTGAGCTCTTGAGAAGAGAATTTGACTGAGATATTTGCTCTGGAGGTAGGATTGTTTTCTTGTCTCTGCTTTCAATGTGTACTAAACACAGGGAAAATCAAGAAGTTTACACAGACAGAGTAAGACTAACAGATACAGTTTTTTCCACATTTGCCCTTGCCTAACCATAAATGCTGTTAATAAAGTGCCTGCAAACTTGCAAATGCATCTGTACATATGCATATATACAAATCTCATTTTGAACAGTTTTAAATTTTGTCTCTCTTGAGCTTCAAGTTTAGACCTGGAGCAGACTCCCTCTGTTAATTTGAAAGCCTCATCTCACAAAATGGCAGAAATCAGGTGTCAGAAAAAGCAGATTATGGTAAAATATTCAAAAACTCGGTTGAGAAGCTGATCTGTGTCCATTACGCGGAGAAGTGGACAAGAGACCAAGACAAACTCAAAAGGATCTTGAAAAAGAACTTAATAAAAGCTAAAAATGCTCTGAAGTGATTTAAGACTCTAAGGATATTTAAACATCATCTTGGATGTGAACATAGCTCAATTTAGTCTTCCCTCCATAAACATGCACTTGACAGAGATCTTCATAATGCCTTTGCTACCCAGTTATTTTGGCTAATTCCAAATGTATTAAGATACATCTACAAAACCCATTCCTAGTTGCCACTACAACCACAGACAAAAGTAATAATAGCCAGCAAAAGCCATTGAGTTTATCCTACAACTTTCCTATGATGTTTTTGCAGTTTCACTGAAGCTTCCTACACTACCCTATTTATAGACTTCTGCAGGGTTAAAAAATAATTTTACATGACAACAATGAACAATTACTTCACCAGAACTCTGAGGGAATGGGGTCTCTTCAGTGAAGACAACTGTCTGAATGTACTTCTTCTCATTAGTGTTTAATTAATTGGGCTTTATTTATTCATATGACATTAATAACTACATGGAGCCTACAACTCTCAAAGTTCCAGAAACTCTTGATGCACTTTAGCAGGGGGGGAGGAGTTCAAGAGCCCTGCAAGAGTGAATAATAAAAAATTTGCAGTCTCACTTTAAAACACCACCCTAATTTTTATTCCCATCCTGAACTTTTAGGTTCATAAAAGCTTCAGCCTTATTTTTCCCCCTACAGTCATAGAAGGGTTGAGTTTGAAGTACAAAAAGCACTTCCATTATGAAAGGCTTCCAAAAGAATTATGCTTTCTCCAACTGCATGATTGCTGGGTGATTCATTATGTTCAAACCCAAAAGCAGATATTACGAGGATACCATTTATTGTATGATTGCTATTATTGAATTCTTGGTATTTAATCTTTGCACATTTAGTACTCCACTTTTTATTTAGCACCTTTCTAAAGAAATACTGCTTGCATGTTGCAACAAAAGGAAAAAGAAAGGGAGGTACAAGATTAACACTTCTTGGGAATGTCTGCTATTACTTTGATTTGTGAATGCACAGGAATTAAAAAAAAATAATCTTCGGGTACTTTTGTCTGTTGGGTATACATGCATTAGAGTTTAGCCTAAAGAAAGAAATTAAAAATAAGGTATGATAATTAAATATGCTTTCAAAAAGGCTTTTTTTAGGTAGTCTATGTGAATTATATTTTATGCAATAAAAAAATACCTTTGTGAGGTGTTTGAATGCCAGCTAATTCTTCCAAGAAATAATATTATGATGCTTAAACAGAATGGAGAAAAAAAAGAAAACTGAGATTGATGAGCAAAACTGATGGTGCTGGAGATGTGTCTTAGAAAGGGATTCAGGGAACATTCTTATCACTGCAAATAAGAGCAGGTGGCCCAGCAGAGCTCTGGTATGGGACCTCAAGCACCTGTGAAAACCTCTTCGTCCAAGAGAAGTACTGGGACACACCAGTTGTCCCTTAATTAAAATTCCATTTTGACCCTTGAAGGGGTCTGAAAAATTGACAAAATGGTATCATGTTTGGGTTTTGTTTTTTCAAAACCTAACAAGTCAATCTCATCTCATGAGAGAGCTACCAGCAGCAGATATTTAATTACATGTAGAAGCACATTAAACCACCTGACAAAAGACTTGCAAAGGTTCTAGGGGTGAGCATGAGCCATGCAAGAGCCCTTTTTTTTTTTTTCCTTTTTGTTTGCTTTTACTAGCTGAAGCAACTGAACAGCAGAATAGATGTTATCACTTTTATACTATTCATCACCAAGCAAGACTGCTGAATATTATAAATCTTTCTCACAGTACCACAAAACACAGACTCAAAAAAACACAACCCAAAAAAAGGAAAACCACCTCGGTTTTCTGGCAAGTCCTGCTTACAAAGCACAAGTTAGTGAACAGAACAATACATTGCATTATTCCTTAAACCTTCTAGGAAATGTTACATATTCTCAGAGGTAACTTTCCCCACATTACCATCCATCAGCAAGGCTATACATATATACATATATACATATCAAGCCTGATAACATTCCTGAATGGCTTCTTTGTAATGAAACAAACAGCAATATATCAAAATAAGGTGACAACCAAGCTTCTTTTCCACTCTTTGTCCCGATTTGGAGCAGAAAGAGATGTCCTCAGAAGCATTTTTCAAGTAAAAAAGAGTCTATTCAAATAACTGCCACCTGAGAACTCAAATATTCCATTTAATTTAACTCTTTTTCCCTGATTCCCTCAGATTTCAAAACGAGATCTGTAAAATATTGTGGGTTGTTTTCCTTCAAACAAGAGGAAAAGGATATTCACCCAAAAAGCATCAGATACAATGTGGAGGACTAAAGAATTTGTAAATTGAGGAAAACACTGAAACTGATCTTTAATTAGGCATGGCTTCAGAGAATTGGCAGGTTTCTGTGAATATGTGTCCCAAAGTTCTAGCCAGCTTAAAGCAAAAGAAATCCATAGCAAATAAGGATTGAACTGTATGACTTCTCAGCTTCAGAACTGAGGAAGAGACAGAGAAAAAGGAGAAGCAGTACACAGAAGGTTCTGTTTGATAACATTTCTGGAGCAACCGATGGATTTGTTTCTCACAGTAATGAGGGGATTGCAAAGTCTCCACTGGAGGTTGTCTGGCTGAGTTTCTGTTAAAATAATTAATTCAACACTGCTGGGATGGCATTGTTATTGATGTGGTGGGGCACCAGGAGACTTGGACAGGAGTTCTTTAATTATTTATCATCTAAGCAAAGAAATAGAATTAAGTAATATGTAGCTGTATGAAATTCAAATTAAATCTCAGAGGTACCTAAGATCACCTTTGCTTAAAGTTGATCTTTGCTTACTGAACTGATGACTTTGATAAACTTCTAAAGATCCACTAACATCTTGTTGAAGCCAAAAAGGTTTTAACTGTAGGAACCTGGAAAATACCACGACAATGTTTCAATTGGCATAAAACCCTAATTTTGTCAAGAGAAAAGTCAGACAAGTCTTTTGACAACAAGCTGGCAGTGAAAATAAAAGAAGAGACATCCAAAGGCTGAGAAATCTGGAGTTTGAATGATGAATTTAAAATGTGTGCAATTTCTTCTTCCTCCTTTTTGGAAGTTTTTTGGGCATATTTCAGCACCCAGTGAAGAGGTGACTTCACCCTGCCTTGGGTGCTTTACACAGCTGTATTTATCTCTGCAGAGACACAAACAGGATTCCCACACTACATCAGGAAAAACAACAGCATGGAGAAGGTCCCCAGAAGTACAAGCACAGCAAGGCCATTGCCAGCTTTTTCCACAAAGAAGTCCAAGCATTTCCTGCCCTGAGTCTGCTCCCTGGAAGGATGCAAGATTGACTTAAGGATCATTATTTATTCCACTTATTTGATGAGTGGTTATTTTAAAATCTTTTACTGCTCATATCAGCTAGGTCCTCTGGGTAAGCTCAAGACCAAGAAATATATATATATATTTTTTTTTTTTTAAATGACAGCTAAAGTTCTTACATTACAGCCTGACCCCAGGACATGAAACTTGCTGAAGAGCATTAAGCACTGGGAGATCACAAATGAGTGTGGCCAAATATTGCAAATTTTTTAAGGTTTCTTCAAACACAGTTAGCTAAGCAAACTGTTAAAGCTTTTCTTCAGCTTCTGTAGCATTTGAATCCAGATTCTATTGAGGCAATTGAAAGAGATTTAAAATACAATACACATAAATACTTCCTCATTTCTCCAACCATTTCTATTCTGCTCTAAGTCCCCCTGGTAACACTTTGTGTATCAGAGCTGACAGGGGAATTACAGCAAGAAAGGGCCTATTTAGAAAGCTGCACTGGTGGTATCTGTATCTTCTCAAGCCAAGGCAAAGATGACAACTAAACACTGACATGCATTTCCAATCTGGTTAGGCATGAGCTGAAGAAAAGCAAAGAGAGAAAAGACCAAACTGGAGAGGGAATTAAGGGGGAAAAAAAAAACAACTTTGCAAAAAATACACAAATCAATCACATTAACAGCACAGAAGATATTCTCATTAGGGGATAGCCAGCAATTTCATGCTGCTACTTTGAAGTGAGATTGCTTTGCAATGTACTCCTTCAAACAAGAGGCATCACATCCAGTTCCAGCTGCCTCCCTTGTCCTTCTTCAGGGGGAAGGGGGTGACCTCTTTAGGACATCCATCTCCCCAGCACCTCTGCTCCTCAGGCTACCTGAGAGCAGCCTAACTCAGCATTTGCACTCAGGGTGCCTTGCCCAGCCATGAAGGGAGGCAGCAATGCTGACAATTTGTAACAATGCTGTCTGCAGTGGGTGAGCACCATAAATGCTAACAAGAATAATGACACTTTTTGGAGAAATAAATTGAGATCTATAAGGGTGCAACGTGAGGCATCTCAGGGAAAATAAAGGCAAAGGAAGTAATTTGAAAACACTGCCTAATTTGTGTGGGCAGAGACAGGAACTGAAAGCCCTCCTGGAGAGATTCTTGATTTTAGAGGCACCTCTCGCTTGTTTATTAAAAGCATCACATCCAGATGGAGTACCTCATTTATGAGGATATTTTTCTTGAGCAATTGACCAACAATGTGGAGGTGGAATCTCTTCATGTCCTGTCTTACCCCTGAGACATGAAACTTCCTACTGCAAATGCCATTCAATAGTTTTGTCCAAGCTGAGACTGAATATCCAAGTATGATTTGGGGGGTTCTGCTGGTATACACTGTGTTTTGGAAGTTTCTACAGGCTGACATCAGATTTTCAAAAATTTAACCTCACCAGAATTTAGGAAAGCTTTATATATCTATTTCCTAGACATGGTGCTTTTAGTTACCAAAATATTGATTTGTAACATTGATACAGAGGGTTAAACCTTCAAAACCAGCTCAGAACTAAAGATTAAAAGCCTTCTGCTGCCCTAACCTTGTGGCTGCTCTCCTACTAGACTGATGGAGCAGAGACACATATTCCCATCTCCAGTACAATGGAAACCATGTCCAAGCACCAATGTAGCAGACAGTATGATTGTTCATAGCACATATATCAACTATATCACTCTTGAGGACCCTTTAGTGGTTGTATGACACAAGGCAGGCACACCAATGGGTCAGAGCCATTCCTGTGCCTTGGTTTTCTCACTATGAAAGCAAGAGTGTAAAATTGTCATTTTGTTCCCCTGAGCTTCTCCCTCTCCATTTCTACCTCAATTTTCAGTGCTCTTCTGTATCATATCTTTTGAGATATTAGCTGATCAGATTTTTAAACTTTGGGAGATGTAACACCATCACCTCAGCCTGGCAAGCTGAGCAATCTTAGCAGCACCCTCAGCCTCAGCAGCCAAGAAGCAGATGAGTTGTCAGCTCCCCTTGCCTGCTCAAATGTCATGTCAGTTCTCCTCCAGGACAGATATTCCAGCAGCAGTGCCTTCATGCCACTCTACCAGACAAAATCTTTTTAAAAGATTCTCTTTGATGTGTAACCAAGGGAGAGAACAAGCTCCAAGTTGAGCTAAGCACGTTTGAAACATTATCAGGTTTAGCCAGGGGAAGCAAACACAAGTGAGAGCCTGTAAGTCAAGGGATCAGTTTGGAAGGGTTGCTGCAAGAAAAATACTTGTGAGACTGGCAAACTATAGATAGGGTGGATTGTTCAAGCAAATATTGGCAGCTGCTGAAAAGCACCACTGCCCAAAGCCTTGCTGATAACAGGACAGGTATTAACAACATGTGCTCTGCACACAGTGGCCCCCAGACCTAACTCCCTGCTGAACACAGGTCCACCTGGGTGAGTAAATTGGAGTAAGAGTTGGTCACCAGGAAAACTCAACAGGAATTAACAGGAATACTGTCCAGGAGACAGCATGCAGGCTTTTCTGAAAACTGTAGGTCCAACCAGGACTTCTGAGGCCCATGGTGAGAACAGCAGCAGAGCAAAATTGCTGCTACTGCTGATTTAAATGCCTCATTTACCCCTTCCACATGAAAAGCTGTTAAATAAACTATATTTAACTAACGACAACACTGAAGAGGTCAAAAATTCTTTTACACAGAGATAGACCATTACTGTACACTGTACCCTAAGCAACCATTTCATGCAATTGGGTCTCTGTCAATACAGTCAATGCATCTGTAAATAGATAAAAACAAAACCACATCATGGCAAATTTAAAAAACAAAACAAAACAAACAACCACACGAACATTTTCCACTGCTCTGGGATGAAACACAAGATCAGTGTAAAGCTGCTACCCATTAATTCTGGGAGAAGTCAATTTTTAAAACTTAGTCCTTTGTTTTTAAGTGCTGGTAGAAATGTATGTTTTAAATTTATGCTAACCACATTATTTCTCAGTGCAAACAGAGTAATAATACATGTATGACAAGGAAATCATCTACTATGTTATTCAGCTCTGTATTTTTCACATGTGCAATCTATGTACTAATATACAGAGCTCAAGTTCTATAGAACAAACAAGATATTATTTACACAGATAATGTATATACTGACTGCAGTTTCTCTAAAAGTGCACTACACATAAGAGGAAAAAAACTGTGCACTACAGAGAAGAGGAAAAGAGAAGGGAGCTGTCTGCTACTTCCTTCTCATTCCTAGCTGCTATTTGTTCCATCTTTTCTTAATCTCTGCAACTCTCCTAGGCTGTCCTGCAGCATCACACTTATCAGCAGAAGGTTGGGTTTGCTGGGGTGTTTTTCAGGAATGATACAATTGTTTTCTCTTTACAATTTAACTTGTCTTGTGAGCCTTAAGCACAGAAACAAACTATTTTCTTCCTCTTTGCACCAGCCTTTCACTTACTTGAGAATTGTTCCACTGTCTGCCCATGATTTTCTCTTCAAAGGTTCATAAAGCTGCAGTTCTTCCCATCTCCATTCTGGGTTGCTCTTCTCTGGAAGCCAACCAATAAATCTATAACCTTCTTGAAGAAAAATCATTGTATTTTTACACAGGATCACTTTGTGCATTTTTGCAGCATGCTCTGTTTGTGCAGCCTGATGAGGCATTTACCCTTCTCAGCAGCACCAGGCTCTTGACTCAGGTTTTGCTTGTGGAGCAGGAATTGCAGTTCTGCCCCTTCCCTGCCCCACAGGGCACTGGGCTTGCACAGCTGAACCTCACATCAGAGACATGCACAGGTATTAGCAGAAGATTGCAAGCTCTACACCTCTCACAATGTTTTCTTCATGTTTTAGTTTTAAATGCAACCTTTGCCAGGAGAAAACTCAACTTCTTGCAAATAGAGAATGAAGAGAGGAGAGAATTGGGGAAAATCAGACAGGTAAGCAGAGCCCTGGTAGCTGTTGGTTTTCCAGCCAGGTAATTTCTTTCCATACATCAGCTAAAATGGAACAACTCCTTGACGGCCCTGGATGCATCAGTGTCTTTGGATGGGCAGCGTTCACAAGTGATCACATCCTACTACAGAATCTGCCTGTCCATGGAACTCTAACAGGGAAGGCAAAAATATGAATAAACTAAACTCTGCTCCCTCCTCAGGAAGGAAAAAGGAAACCTGGTGAAAATGTTATTGGCATAGAAATTTGTATTTATGCAACTAGACATTTTCAGAAAGAGCACTAAGAAAGAGAAAGGTGCCCCCAAGGTGGTACCGGTTGTCAGAGGGAATTATGTGATTTATTGGAGCTCTAATAGCTGGGGCAGGTGGCAAAAGATATTTATAGCCATCCTCCCAGCAGAACAGGTGTGCTTGGTGAATAAAGTTAATTTCACACAATTTCATTAAGCAAATCTTCACAGATAAGGCCATGCTTCATCACATCACTTTTTCTCTGATTATATGTATTTAAATGGCTCACTGACTCATGTTACCCAGTTCAGAGTCAAGCTCAAGGCTGCAGTCAATGGCAACTCTGTCATTGCCTTCAGTGGGAAAGAATTTCACATGATTCCTTCCGAGACTTACTCAAATATTGTCTCAAAACAGAGATGCAGCTGTTCAAACTTTGGTCTTGGAAGAATAAGTGTTTTTTGTTTTGATTCTGGTAATTTTATTCATCACGCTCCCTGACTAAACGAAATGTTAGGTACAGGGTTAGATGGAAGTCACTTCTATAAGCAATCAGATTATTTTTTATCTTCTGGGAAATACTTATACTTGGATCTGGCAGTAAACAGGGTATTTTTAACAGTTTAAGACACCCAAGAGAGCTTAGAATTTGCTTTATAGCATTGCTGTGGTCAGTGCCCTGCATATTGGCTCTGTGTTCAAAACCCTAACACAGATTGCCTCGAGAAGAGCTGTTCCAAAAATGGATGAATCTCAAGGTAGAGTTGACCACTTCAGGTCACACATGAAAAAAGGGAAAAAAAGGCAAAGGATTTTTGGTTTCCACACTGCTCCAGCCAGACATTCTTAGGAACAATGCAGATTAAAAGAATAAAATCACTACAGAGTGCTGCTTCCTATTCTTCCTTGTAAAATAATCTGAGCTGTCAAAAACACCCAAGTTGCCTTGGACAGACACACCCTGACATTTTAAAAGTTAAAAAAGGTTCTGAAGATTTTAATAGTAATTTCCAATTTATTAATAACTTTCACCTTAAAATATTCCTTTCAGATTTTTTCTGACTTCTTACTTATTTGAAAGGTAACGGGGAAGTCATCCTTTCCTCCAAATATTTCCAGCTCCTTACCCATCCAAATGATCTTAAAGCAGTCCTGAGAGTTTAAATTCTTTTCTTTTCCATGTGCAGAGAGCTGATATTATAAAGAATATCTCAACATATATCCCCTCTGAAATGATTTTGACTCTGATAAGTTGCACAAGACACTGGAACTGGGAAGCTTACATGCATAAGCTACTCTCCTAATTCATTTCACATAAATTCAGATATTATACAGAGATAAAACTAGATCTCAGCTATTACCACTGCAGGTCTTTCCTACCTTTATTTCATTACAACAGAATTCACAGAACCAAAAACCTTGATATTATCCAGTCCCCTGGAAAGACAGCAGCCTGCTCTGCATTAATCTAAACACACATTTTACAAACTATTTTTTTTTTCAGAATACTACCCACCTGCTTTCAGATAGCCTGCTTTGCATGGAATTCCTTCAGATGTGGTCTATAAAGTCTATTAGTTTTATTGAATGCAGATAAGAACAACCTGTAAGCATAATTACATCTGTCCCAGGCTACTCAAGCCTGATATGAGGCATTCTCAGACATATTCAGATGTATTTCCCACTTCAAATACATATATATAAATACATGTATATATTTATATATACACACAAATGTTCTAAAGTCATATTTTTGCCACTGCTTAAAATTCCATTCTTTTTCTCAACCAGGAACAAGACAAATGTTCCATCAAAACAGAGAGTCATGGAGAGAGAATGAGCACAGAGGGATTCTTAGATACAGTGAAAAAGGTGCTTACACCAGGACATAAATCTCAGCACGTGGCAGTTTTACACCTCAAGGTAAGCATGGCCACGTGGTTGCATTTCCACTTCCAATGCAAACTTATTCCACTAACAGTCTTACTTTTTACAAGTATTGCATGGCACCCCAATGCTTTTTAAAGCAGCAAATACTAAAGCTTAGAGTTTTCCAGTCGTGCAATTTATCCCAAGTGAAAAGACATTCTTGCTACAGCAGCCTATCTCAAAAGGAATGAAGTAATTTCCTTATCTATAACAAACAGGGAAGTGATAGAGTCACACAGCTAATGGAAGAGCTACAAAACAACTGCAGTTTTTAAAGTGGAGATATGGGCTCCTGCACCACCAAGTTACCAATTTGTTTATGTCAGTGGAAGGGCTAAATAAAACTCTATAAGGGATCAGAGGTGATCTCTATTATTTCTGTATCTTCTGTTATATATACATATATATATATATATACAAACACACAAAGTCTATTGATTAAATCCAGTTTCTAAAACTTCAGGATTACTTAAACAGTATCTTGCATTAATAAAATTATTCACAAGGATTATTGTTACTTTAAAAAAAAAAAAAAAGGGATATTGGGTGACATCAACTGAATGACATTATGATTATGAATTCCTTTCCGAATCTAGAAGACCTGAGAAATAATTATTCGAAAGAGAAAATAAAAATAAGCACACACACAACCAAACTAAAGAGGTATGAAAGCTCAGCTTTTTTAGGGAAATTTCCCTTGTAGATGATAATTAAAAGAATTTTCCAGGCCAGCAATCATGAAGCTCCCATTCAGATTTCCCCAAAGAAATAACGTGCTTTGAGTTTTTATTTTCCAAAAATCTGATATGTTGTTTTATAAACTAAACCATGTATTCAAGGCAGATTTCAAGGATAAATGAGGACAGGGTGTCTCTACCTTGATGCACTTCACTTTTTACATAATTGCTGTGACAACAACACTGACTATTGCAGCAATAACTGCAATTCAGGCAAAAATGTGACTGGAGCCATTGTACATGAGCAATCTCCTCCATTCATTCTAATGGTTTTTGTCATGTGCTTGAGTGTCAGAATTTCCTATTTTCAAAACCCATTCTTACAATTATTTTTTTTGTTGCCCAGTCCCCAAGATATTCCTTTAGCTTCCAAGAATGAATAGCACTGTTTCCAGCAGGTTGGACTCCAGTCCTTTTCACTTTGCTCCATGTTTTCCCTTTTTGTCTACTTATTTCTCCTGCTTAAGTCCATCAGTACTGAGAATTATCAGGTATGTCCTCAAACCCATGTCAATCTTTCACTGGTCTCTTCTGGTCTAAAAATCCCAAACCAAATCAAAAGCTCAAGTAATGACTCTTTCAGAGTTTTTCATCTCCTTTTTCCAGAGGAAAGCATGAAGTCAAAGAGCTCAATTTTATCACTTCTCTTTAATTTGATGATATTTATGTAGCCAGTGTAATAAACTGATATAATGACAAGGTTTCAGATTTATTATTTCATTTCAGATGATATTTGGCATATGTTTTCTCACTCATTTTATAAGCCAGTTCTTGCTTCAAGTTGATGGCAGATTTCTAGATACAACACACATTCCAGATGTATATAGAACACAAGGATTGCAGAGTACTTTCTCTTGACAGAAAAGGATCAGTGGTTTTTCCCTATGCGCTACGAGCAGACACAAAAATTTCATCCAATCCTTTCAGTTATAATCATCAAAAATCAGCTTTTGCAAGTGAAAAATTGCCTTTGTCTCTCAAAGCCCTATTTTTTCCTCACTCTGCAGATGAAGGTCAAAGTTGAAATATATCTTGTTGTGTAATGAAGGCATAATAAAAATGTGAAGTCATGAAGGAAAGTGATTACAACTGCTATAATAGATGCCCTGTTTACTCTGCAGATTGCATTACATCATGTGAAGCTAAACTATCATCCATGCCACTGCTATTTTGATATCTCATGGGAAATGACATCTTCAAGAATATTGTATTTATGAACAATATGGTGCCGAGACTGGTTGTTAGTCTCAGAGTGTTAAATATAAAAATACTTCCTCTTTTACTAGAAAAATGTTGATGAAAACAACTCACAGTGCAAATAAGCCAAATGGTTATAGACAGTCTGTCTTTGTAGTCTGCTACAGGAGAAAATGGGTAACATCCTGCCTGAGGTGAAAAGGAAATGCTAAAGGAAAAGCTAAAGGAAAAGCTGAAGGAAAAGCTGAAGGAAATGCTAAAGGAAAATCTAAAGGAAAAACTATAGGAAGGACGAGTACCCCTGCAAAAGTGAGGGGTTTTAGTCTAAAGGAACACAGTCTTAAGCAAATAGGGTTTAAAAATAATTATTACACTTCACAGATGTTATAATGGTTTAAACTCCAAAGCTGTATGATAGAGGAATGCATTTTTAAACCATTGATATGTCTGTGGGTTGAGGTGATGGGATGTACATGAGTGTTTACATTCAGGGAGGAAGGGAAACTGGAAGTGCTTCCTTACACAGGTTTGTAGGATTGCAGAAGTCCTCAGGGACACAGTGCCCACACACACCAGCTCTTAGTCCCACCCCTGGCACCCCACCCCACTTTTTCAGCACCTTCTGAAGGGGCTGGATGCCATTGCAATGTGAAGAAGCATCTCAAACACTGCCTGATCAGCTGTTTGTGCTGCTGAGGAACAGAGAGGATTTTAGCAGACAGATAATTCTATAGCACAGCTTGAGTAATTTCTTCTCTCCTCACTAGTTTTAACTTCACACTACTCATGCTGAGACCCTTCCCTGCTCCAGGGAGGGTTTATTCTGTACAAACACACAGGTAGGCAGTCAATGCTCTTAACTAATCCTGGTGCCTGGGGTTGCTTGGCCAGTGGGGAAGTTTAGAAGCGAGGCATCCCTGGGGCAGTTTTTTAAGGTAATGTTTCTAGCAGACACAAACAAGAACCTAATGTTTGGGTTCTGATCTGCCAAAGTGACACTGTCACTGCAGCATTTAGCACTTCATACAAAGCTTTGGTTATTAAATAGGAAATACAGTGTGTTTATGCATTAATATCTTTTTGTTCTCACTGATTCCCCATGGCTTCTCCCTGCCAGAGTGTATGAAGCACCTCAGAGCTCCTGATTTTCAGCCTCTTTTCAGTCCCTTTTCAGCCTCTGCATTCTGGCCAGAAACAAACTCTTTCCCCTCTCCTTGTATTACCCCTCTGCTGGGCCAAGAGATGGTCTAAGGGATTATTCCTTTTACTAACTTTACTTGCAGTTCACACAAGAAATTCCAGATTTATATATAATTTTTTTAAATAAATAACACCTTAAGTTTCTGAATGCAAATCACTTTATACTGAAAATTAATTGGCCATGAATGTTGTTTAAGAAGATACCAGTGGTCCCTCTTGCCCTCTGTTCTGCTGAGGAATACTACTGAGGAAAGTCTGGCAGGAATTTATTTTTAAATAAATCCTCTGGACTTATTTATGGAAGGGAAGCCTGGACTATGTTTATGGGAATCCTTTCCATTCACATGTTGCTTGACTTGCATAACAATTCAATAGTACCCCACGTCCCTCCACAGAAACCCTGCTGACTCTCTCCTAACAGGCTGTATTTACTCTCAAAGATTTGGTCATTTTATATTCTCCCTTTCTGCCAGCCTCAGAAAGCACTCAGCCTGGAGTTCCCCACGGACCCTCTTTTGTGAGAAGGAGATGACTGAGGATGACACCAGCAACCTGCCAGTGCTCCAGCTGGGACTCTTTGCACTGGTCAGGGAGAAGCCTTGGCCAGCAGTGCCATGCTTGAGCTGTATTTGTGTTTGAGCATCTATTTCACCTGACCTGGGGAAGAACTGAACAGTAATTTAGCTATTAGGTCCAACACTTTGTGTGTTTACACAAACTCATTTAGTTCACCTGACCCCTGCCCCTTTTACTAGAAAGAATGGCTAAGGTGGAGAAACCCCACTGATGTCTTCCACAGCAAAAAGCCATGAAAAGAACCAACTGAACCTCTCTGCTATGGGTTTATAGCTCCCGAGTCCTTCATTAAGTGCCCCCACTTAAGCCCTGGCTTCCTGCTTTTGATTTAAGAACCTTTAACTAGAAGCTGGAGCACCCCGTGTAAGGTGCTCTTCAAATCCTTAGCTCTCCATTTCCTGTCTGTCTTTGACCTGCTGTGATTTATGGGTTTGCTATTTCTCATTTGGGCAAGCTTTGTACTTTTTTAAAGGAATTTTTTTAAGCCTTCCCATCCTGTAGCTTCCTTGCAGTCACGCTCCCAGGAGCTGGATCACTTTGATGGCCTTGTTTTGTTTTGCTTTTATTTCTTTTGAAATGTGGAGGTTTTACCTGGCCTTCTAAGACACATCTGAACACTGCAGGCTATTTGCAGCCATCGGTACTTTTCAGACTGCTTTATATTTATTTTACTAGCTGCTTCTTTTAAAACAAACAAAAATAATGTAGTTCTGCTTCTTTACATTAAGTATTTTCACCCGATTTATTCAGCTTGCTCTCTCACAACATGCATCTTCATTGTATTGTGAACACTGTTACCTTCAGGTAGGTCTTGTATATCACTTAAGACAAAATTCAGAATGTCTTTTTTTTTTTTTTTCAGTGTCCAAAAGTTTTCTCTACAGATCATCCTGATGAAACATTGTCCTAGTCTGTCCACTTGTAGAAAAAGCCTGTTTCTATCACCAAGTGTTCTAAATTCACAACTTCTAATTTCTCTTCACCTTGCCTGCTGTTGTGGTCCTAACCAAGAGTCTGCAGTACAACCCTAGTTATTTTTATCAGTTAATTTATATTATCTGAGGTGGCAGAAAGTCTGTGCAAGGCCTTTGCAGTGCTTCTCTGTTTCTGCAGTGTTTTTCAAGTGCTACACATTTCATGCTGTGACACTCTCCTGCCTGTATATATTATTCTCTCATTCCTGCAAAGCTGGTAGCCTGGCAACTCTGCATCCCATTGATCACTACCCCATTGATCAGCCTCCTTCTCCTGCATCCAAGACATGTATCAGAGCTGGTTGTCACCTGACAGGCAGCATTCCTCCTCTCTGTTGCAGTTTTTAGGCTTCCAACACTGGCACAGAAGCACTTGGAGGTTCCAGCATTCCCTGCAGTTTAAGATGGAGTTAACTGAAAGTCCCCCTCAATCACTGATAATTTGGGTTTTCCCCCTCCTTGACTTTTTCAGAATCAAAGGAGGTGTTGGCCACATCCACCCTGAAGACAGGATCAGCAGAAGCAAGCTGCTCCTCCCTGCATATTGGTTTCCAGTTAAAGCACCCATGGCCTCATCCCTAAGAACTTCCTTCCCAGAAAAACCCATCTTTACCATCACAGGAGTCACCTACACTTCCCAATAAGTTCTGTAGTTTATGCTGCTTTTCCATAGTCAGCCTGTGGCCCTCTCAGAAGTCACCTATACACATATAAATCAAATCCAGCTGCATCACCAACTCCACTCCTGGAAAGTTTCCCTTTTGTAGGAACACTCTCAGCACAACACTGTTATGAAACTTGGGGGTTCCATGATACTTCAGGGACACCTTTGATTCTCCACACTGCTTTTTCCAATTTTTCTCACCACTAGGATTCACACACACACTTACAAACCCCACCCAAGCAGGGGTTTGCCCACTGCACAGTGCTCTGGGCATCTATGGCATCAGAAGCAGAAAGCTGCTTGTTTTTTGAATAATTACAGGTTCATTTCTTGAGTCAGATGACATCCTCCTTACCCTAAGCTATCCTGGTAGTGAGGTAAAGCTAGTTGCAATAGCTACACCTGTGCAGGGGGAAAAAGAACCTCAAAAGCACAGAGAAAAAAAACCAAAACCGAATCAGCAAGCTGGCACAAATGGATTTCTACATTGCCTAACTATCCCCACACCCTATTGCCTCTGGTCACACAGGGACAGCCTTCTTGTTCTCTCCTGGACCTGGGCAAGCCCCAGCCTCACCCCTCTGCATGCACCCACTTCAAGCATGCCTGAGGAGCACCCTCCAAAGGGGCCACTGACTCCTGGCTGCTCAGGTTGGACACTGGGGTGTCAGAGACAGGGAAGAGGGAAGAAGTTACATCCTCTCCAGCTGCAGGGTGACTTCTGAGGTACCTGAGGACTTGAAGGGGACTGCTGGCACAGGTGGGCAGCTGGGAAAAGTCTTAATGCTATGGGTGTTGCAGTTCTTTCTCTCCTAAACCAGTGCAGCTTGCTGGCTTTTTTCCATCAAGCAAAGCACCCTCTCTCAGGAGCTTAGGAGGTATTGAGCAAGGCAGAAAGGCAGCAGAGATGTCTTATTACCACTGCAATGAGGTCAGAGTAAGGTACTGAATACAACACTTACTTTGCTATTACACTTGGGTATTTAATGCAAATTTTTAGGACCAGATTCTTTCATCCGATGCCTTCTATTTAGGGTTTAGTTAAGATTAATTATCACTGCCCTTTTGCATCAGCGTGGCATTTTTTCTTCCAGTTTTTCATCAGACACCATAACCCACAAACTGAGTATCTTTTTATGATTAATTTATTATCTTAAAGACACTAAAAGAACTGACATGCACTACATACAAACAAACATTAGCATTTACTTTCAAGCATGCCACTGACAGCAAAAGCAGAATTCTCATAGTCCTTCTCATATTTTTTTTTTCCCTCCAGACATTTGCTTCATGCTTTTTGGAACTACCAGGACTTAAAAATAAACAAATAAGCTTAATGCATCTGCAGGCTTACCAGCATTGCTTGTACTTGAACTACTTTTGCCATCATTCTTCCTGGATCTTGTATTTCAATCATCATTATACAGGCTTTGTTGATTCAATATTGTCTTTTATGCACTATGTTCGTAAAGCCTTATTAAAGTTTAATGAAGACATGAAATTGGATAATATTTGCATGTAAAATAAATCTGTAGTCTAAGCAATGTGAAGTATCTACAATCATCAAAACAAATCATTCAGCACAATAGATAATAAAAAAGAGAATGGAAAGCAGGGAAGGAGAATTTAAACACAGTCTCCTCCTGGAAATGAACTACTGAAGGTTCACTCGCCATAATAATTTAACACACAAAGCTTTATTTTTCAAATGGAATTGCCATTTATATAATCCATATTTTCCTCTACTTTAAAAAACTACCCTGATATCTGTAGACTCAAATATAGTAAGTGCTTGTCCTAGTTCTTAATTATTTCTAAGAATACAACTGCAGAATGGCTCAGTAATGGATAAACTATGATGTATGTGGGCTACGTGGCAGATGGAAGATCCCCTTCCTGAAATACTCCCCATATTATGGGATAACAGGAAGGAAAGAATTCACTTCAATATACCTTCAGAAAATAACAAAAAGGTAATGAAAAGAGAGAAGATGATGGATTTACTTATCTCCTGTACTATCTTCAGGAGATCTAACCAATTTAAGACATAATTTATTCTAAGATCAAAGTTGTCCTAGTTCAAGTCTCTCTGATGGCAGAAAAGATTCTACAGTAGCAAATTATTTTACTGGTTTTGTAGGAATCCTCAGGAGATGTGTTTTTATGTTCTCCCAATGCAGGAGGCAATTACTGAAGACCAGGGAAATATTTTGGCTGAGTCAAAGGTGGATCAGAAGTCTGCTTCTCCTTGAACACAGGTAAAAACCCCTGTTCTTAACCATCATAAACACAAATGATACCTCCAGTAGCTCAGGCAGGAGAAGACAGCAAATCCCCAATGAATTGCCAGGAGAATTGAGCCAATGCTGCAAAATAGTAGCTATGAATATTCATTTGGATTTTACAACACATTTGCTTTGATTTCAATTTTACATCCCTTTTGTGTTTGCTTTTGGCATGTTCTAGTAAATTAATTACTAGCAGAAATGTTTGCTGAAGCTGTAGATTTTAAGCAAATAGTACAAAATATTTACTGGAAGTAGCCTTTGAATTTACAGTTTGTGGTTATAGCCAGAAGCAACCTGATACTTCAGGTTAATTTGGGTCTGTCAGTGGAGAAGGAAACAGCAGGTAAAGCACATCTGCAAACTCCTGCTATTAAACCCAGCAAGGAACCATGTGTGTGTCTATTGACTGTACAGTAATTTGGGATTGTAATTACTTCAGAACACGCATAGAGTCCCAAAATGTATTGCAAGGTAAAGAGGACCCAACCTTTGTCACTTGGTATGCACAAAGCTTTAACACCTTCCTCCTGCAGGAATAGAACCTTCTGCCATCAGCCACTTTACTGCTTTACCAAAATCAAAAGGTTTTATCTTAAGCTTTCATTTAAACACAAGAAGAAAAGAAAACCAAACAAAACAGCAACAACAAAAAACCCTCACACCCACCAAACCATCAGCATGCAACCTGTACATCCAAGTATCATTCAGAAGAGCTGAACATGGCATCTTGAAACACAAGTCTGAAATAGTGGAGATTTAGCTGAAGAATTCAGCAAAGGGATAAAATGTTTGGCTCTGTCTTTGTGCATGGATGCAGAATATGCAGAAAAATCATGAAGCAAACAATGAACCTTCATGGGACTACATATGAGATTATTTCTACTGTTGAAGTTACATCACATAAGGTTTTGGCTTCCCTCGTTTAAAGCTATTTTATGACTCTAAATGAATATTTAGATTTTTATTGGGATGGTTACACAAGCAAAAAATTAAACTCTTCATCTTTGGCAAACAAGCCTCACAGGAACTCTTCAACATTACAGTTTATCAAACCTTTTGGTTGTGACAAAACTGTAAACAGAGTAACTAAAACAGTAATAAAGATAATCTAAAGAAACAGCCATACTGCACAAAGGTGAATTCACATTTTCCATTTCTGAATATAGAAAAATATAGCCACAGATTTCCATGGGGGGAGAAAAAAAAAAAAAAAAAAAAAAAAAGGGACAAAAATCTATCCTTCCATTGGTGTTTAAACACATGAGAAAACATTGAAGCCTTCCCATTCTGATTTCATATCTGTAAGGAGCAAAGTGAATCCTGTTCAAAAGACAGTAGGAAGAATCTAGACTATGTTTATTAAGCTCCTTTCCTTTTCCTTTTTAACACCTTTCCCTCAGACCAGCTCATGAACCAGGCTGTCCTTGGGCCATGGATCCCTCCACCTACAAAAATGTTCTCATCAGCCTGGGCAGACACAGCCAGGACTCCAGAGCAAGATGTCATCTGCTATCTGTGCCCCAGATAGTGAATAAGGTCAACTTTTACATCATTTGTTTCTGGTTTTTTTCTTGTTTAGAAGTGACTCATGACTGAAGAAATGAGGACTGATCCTGTTGAGGTAAGATGAGATGCCAGGAGAGAATCTACAGCTGGTAGGAGTGACTCTATGCTTGCTTTAATATATTATTATTAAATAATATGTATTTTTACTATGTTAAAACATTAATATATTAAATTATATTAATATTTTAATAAAGGTAATATATAAAAAACAATTGGTAACAGGAGTTAAGCCCTTACTACTATTCTCTTGTGGCTCAGCTCTTTTCCAGGGTAGCTTCTGCTACAAAATCCACCTGAGCAGCACCACTAGAAATACCTGGAAGAATTCTAGTGGCCATCCTGAAGGAATGCTAAAGGACAACTCCAGGTAACCACAGCTTACAAATACTTGTTCTGATTCATAGATTTTGCCAGTTCCCTAATAAACTTAACAGTAGTTGAGAGCAGCTATCCCCTTGACCCTAGTATTTAATTTTGTACCACATTCCCCCAAACATTCTATTAATCATCACTAAAGCACATTTTTAGATGTTTTCATTTTCATCTTGGACTCAGACAAGATTTTTAAATACGAGTCTGATAAACACTTCACTTTTTTGTTGTAATTCTGTACTCCATATAAAAAATACTTAAAACATTATTGGCTATGTAAGAGACTTTCCTGTCTGTAGTGACTGGGGGTGGATATACCGTCAGGTATTAAAAATAATGGATGACTCAACTCAAAAGAGCACATTACAAGGGGAAAAACAGTTTTCCAAGGTATCTTTAGAAATAGAAGAATTCACAAGTGGCCTACAAACAGAATGAGGAGAATAGAGTTTCAGAACATCTCCTGTTCACCTGCCATGTCTAATGTCACAACCAAAAATAACCACTGGCCAAGGAAATAGTTCTGGTCAAGTAGTTAACACTTTGTTTTCTGAAGTCCTTTAAGATACAGCATTAGAACAATCAAGACAACCAACAACTTCATAAGCAAAAGGAGAATTTACAACTATTGACAAAGAAGCTAAAGGAATAGCTGGGTGTTTTCTAGACATGCACAGCTGAAAAACTGCTATGGAAATTTCCTTCAGGGTAAATTTACACTCAATTATTCCCAAGTGCAGGAGAGCAGAGGGGCTGCAGGGGCACTCAGTTCACATGGGGAGGCAGAGATGTACACAAGGCTCATTTTGCAAAGCTGTTCAAGAACTCAAGAACCTGAGTTTACATTTGGATTTGTTGCCTTGATCTCTACCAGGAAGTTGCTGTTTACACACTGTGTAACAACTACCCAACTAGTGATGTTGCAGGGTGTTTCCAGGACTCAGAATGGTGACAGGGAGGTAGCACAGATGGTCATGGAAAATAATTACACAGCTTCAAGTCTGGAATAAAGAGGTAACAAGGGCACTGGTCTCTCATTCCATTTTTGCCAAACAGTAAAACTGAACTCAGATTGTGAAAGGAAAGCACTGGGACAAGAAACTAAAGCAGAATGCTAAATCATAGCAAATCAATGTAGAAATTACACCAGAAAGACAAACAACCCTCCAGCTTACTAAATATTTAAAGCGAACATCCTCAAGTATTGACATATTTCTTAAATATAGCTAACTTGTCACAGCCTTTTCTTGGAAACATATGGAAAATTGTCCTCCTTTCTTTCCTGCTGAAATTAAAGTGCCCAGGAGGAGAGAAGAAAGAATCACTGTGCAGCCCGTGCTGAAAGAGCAAATGTCTGGGCAAGATACTCCAGGAAAAGATGAAGTAAAGTAATTACTCCCTGGAGCAAGCCTGGCTGGGAAATGCATCCTGTGCACACCAGGAAGATGGAGAGAAATACAAATGAGCCCAAAGATATTTCAAGTATTTATTTTACTGAAAGAAAAATACTGCCAAATTTTAGGACTGGTCAGGACACTGAAGCATGGAAAATGCTGGTTCCTCCTGGGGCTTATTCTGAGAGAGAGAGAGAGGGAGAGAGAAACTTCTGCTGGACAAATAGAAGTTGGCTGAATTGAAAGGTTTTGGTTAAAATTGGCAAATGCCAAAGCCAAGTTCATGTGTTCAGTGGTGTGTAAGAACTTTGGGATTTAGCTATAAGAATCCAGGTTTTCTTCACTTAAAAAAAAAACACAACCTAAAACCAAACCACAAAACCAAACAAACCCCAAAAACCAAACAAACCCCAAAAAACAAAAAAACAAAAACCAAACAAAAAACCCCCCAAAAACGAACCAAGAAACCCCCAAAAAACAAAAAACCACAAAACCAAAAAAACCAAACACAAAACAAACAAAAAAAAACTAAAAACCAAAAAATCCCCAAAACCCAAAAAGACCCCCCCCAAAAAACCAAAAACCAAAAAACACAACAAAAAAACCAAAAGCCCCCCAAAACAAAAAACCCAACAAAAAAACCCAAAAATACCCCAAGAACAAAAAACCCCCCCAAAAAAACAACCCCCCCAAAAAACCCCAAACAAAAAAAACCCAAACAAAAAAAACCCAAACAAAAAAAAAACCCAAACAAAAAACCCCAAACAAAAAATACCCCAAACAAAAAAACCCCAAACAAACAAAAAAACCCAAACAAACAAAAAAAGCCCAAACAAGCCCCTCCCCCACACCCCAAAAAATCCAAAACCCCAAACAGAAAACCAAACCACCATAGTCAACAAATCAATGAAAAATTGATGATATAAGCATGCTTTAAAAAACAAAAAAGTCCTGAGGATTTTTATTCACATTTTTTACAATTCCACAACCCAAATATACAGATTAAAAGTTGCTCCAAATGCAGAGGTCCAATATTGGTAGATGCAATCATCACAAAGTTCTTCCTGTTTATTCAGTTCTGTGAAAGTGTTCGGAAATTTAAAAAACCAAACAGTAAAGATGGCAAAAAAAGGTGGCAGAGGGTTGGATTAGGTGCATCTTTCCCCTCGGATACATTTCCTTGCAGACAGACATTCTAATTAAATCTTTGGTTCTGCTATGTTTAGCCAAAAATTCTTCTGCAGGTTCTTTTCCAATTATAAGATGATCTCCAGTTTGCTTGGAGATGTTTTAAGCACTGCAAGGACTATCAGAATTCCCTGGAGCTTCACCTTGGCCATGAATTCTGGGGAGCTCTGTGTTGCACAACTGCAAAAAACCTGTCATTCCAATATTAAGTATTTTTTTTCAGAGCTGAAACATTTTTTATTCCACTTCTAATGCTTCATAATCAATGCTAGGACACAGGTACCTTCCCAATTCTACCTTAATTGACCTGAGTGTAGTCAGATTTCACCTCAAAGGATGAATAAACCTGAAAAGGTAAAACTAAACATGCATTCCACAGCAGCAGAATACCAAGTTAAAATAGCAATATCCTACCTGTGCAAGAGAGAAATCCAACATTTTAACAATGAATTCATCTACCTTAAATAAAAAAGTCTTCTCCTACCTGCTTAAAATTTGAGACTTTCTTCTCTAAATTGCTAAAGATTATATTTAAAAAATCGATAAAAAATTAAAGATCAAATAGCATAGGTATGGATAATCCATTATTATTACTGGAGAGCAGCCACACCTTTAGCACAGCAAAACCCTTCAGTTCTTATTGGTTTTCCTTTAATTTTTAAAAATCTTTCCAAGTGGATTCACATCTGCATAGGAAGTACTTTCTACACCACCTGTGTCTGGTTTGTCTTACTCATATTTATCATGGTAAGACCTCTGTCTGCATCAATACTATCTGCAGTTATTAGACCTTGTAAAACTTCAAGCTGTTACATTTCCTCACAAACTTTCTGGAAGCTAAAGAGCTACTGTATAATAATTTAAAATATAATAGAATCATTCTGAAATTCCAGAATTTACTTCTACCTCTCAGCTTACATAGCTGGATTCCAACAGCACTGCAAACCAAATAACCTCACCAGAAAGCAAAGCATGCACCTGCTCAAGTGTTTAATGTGGATAATAATGTTCATTTAGATGGTATTATTCATCAGAAACACAGCTATTTTTTCCCCTGTGGTTGGAAATACAGATTTGCAGATGCTCATAATGGAGGAAAAAAGGTACCAAAGACAAGGTGATCAGCTTCGTGTGAGATTACATCTGTATATTATGAATAGAAAACAAAACTACCAATAAGTAGAAAGGAAATGAAAACACCCCACTAGAAGATGAAACTAGGGAAATATGTATTTATTTTTTTTCCAAGGGGCAAAGTAAGAGTCCTTGCATTGTCTGGCTATGCAGCCAACACAGTTGTCTCAGGCACTGCAGAGAGCCCTATCAATATCAGAGACATTACCCCAAAGGAGATGCAAAATCCCTAATTTAGCAGCACAAACTTCATTCTTCCCTTACCACTTCAGGTGATTGCTAAAGTGGAGTTTACACACAGAATTGATCATTTCTGCTTTGAATTGCACCCTGAGCCCAAGACTCCCTGCTACTCTGCTTTATTCTTGGCCACAGCATGGCTAAAATGGGCTTCTCCAAAAGAAGTCTTTCCATGTTTCATTTTTCACCTGCTCTAACAGAACATATACATAAAAATACTAAAAAAGGCAACAAAACAAAATACTACAAGGATGATACAAATATCACCCTGGGGATAGGAGAAATAGTGAGCCAGACATGACAGATGTGAGTTGCATCACTTAGTGTGCAGCTGCCAGGCTCCTGGATACCGAAATGGTGAAAGAATCCTAACAGAATATAGCTGGAAAGGTACTGGAAAGCAGACATGAACCTCCAATTGATGGTTAGTTAAAACAGGCTGCAGAGAGGATAAAGAATATTTAATTCTTCATTAAAATGGTGCTGAAAGACCAGTGTCCAACTCAATTCAGAGTTAGCATTTTAGGTAATTGCGGTCACACTTTGTAAATTACCACAGCTGGGAAGGGGGGGATGGAATGGAAATTAAATCTGTGTAGGGAAGCATGGCAGTTAAACAGTGATTATGAGGGAAAATTATGTGGCTTCTGGGAAGGACTGAAAGCATTGATCCCAAATAACTTCCCATTCATGGGTAAAACACTATGCACATTTTATAGTTCCACAGAGTATTACTTTGTCTTCAGTGAGAGAAGAGGTAGAGCCTTTTAACATCACACAGGAAGACCCACACATCCTGCCATAATGAGCAGATTACAAAGAATGAGCACGAGAAGCTTGAGCCTGCCCTACATCAGATGATGCCTTTATGCAAAATTATGCAGAGTGACTCTCATGACTGCTCTGAGAACAGTGGAATCTTATTTTCCTCTTCAGATGACAGTGTCTGCATCTACAGACAGGACAGTACACCAGGAGCAGAACGGCAGAGAAAAACATCAGGTGCTGAGAGCTCAGTGCTGACAGGAGATGCACTTTGAGACCTTGCACTTCAGATTCTCTGCTCCACAGCACTGGCTGAATGCTCACTTGTGGTGAGATGCACAAGCTGGGCTCATGGAACCATCATCCTCTTGCTTTGGTACTAGGTCCAGAAAAGTACCTACCGAGCCCAACAGATACTCACCCAGTCCACAGAAGCAGGGCAGAGTTAATGACTGGTACACTTAGAATGTATAAATTAAATATATTTAAGTTGTAGCCTCACTACCAACTGTCCTCCTGCAAAGATCCACTGCTCCCACTGGGCCACCTGAAGTGGGAAATGTGGTCCCAGGCAGTGCGCTTGCCTCAGGCTGGCACTGCTTTCTCTGCCTGGCTCTCAGAGGTATAAAAGAGGAAAGCAAAAGGAATAAAAACTGAATTGCAGCAGACATGGAGCAACCTTTACCAGTTCTGAGTAGCTGTTTCTGCAGATTCCACTCATTCTAATGTTTAAAATAATGCCATGGAACATGCAAGACAGACACAGCCTGTGGAGAAGAATGTGGGCACAATTAGCAGCTTTAACAAAAAAGCCACAACAAACTTTTGAAACGACTTTTGGAGCAGAAAACAGATTTTTCAGCTATATTATTTAATTGCAGAACCAAGCTGATGGCAAAGGTTTTCAAGAGAAAATATACCTAGCACTGAGTCAAAAGGCAAATCACTTGTGTTGCCCTCCCAGCAGGTAAGGCTATAGATTTAAAGCTATGTTCAGGCTTTATTAAAAGCCATTTCTCAATCTGAATTTTATAGTGAAAAAACTCACCAATAAAATTAAAGGCAGGGCATAATATGATCTTTAAAAAGAGCTAAAAATCCAGTTGGATCTAACAATCTCCTCCTTTAGAGATGCCCAGTTGTGTTCTCACAGTGCTTTTAGTCCCAGTCTTCAGGTTCCTCCCTGAATTCTAGTCAACTTTCCCAAAAATGTGCCAAAATGTGTGAGAAGGCAGACACCACCTTTTAACTGCAAATGGCACCTGTGTGCCTTCCAAAAAAATGTCTGCTGCTAAACATCTCCCATTTCTCACCTTATTCTCACTTTTGAGGTAACAGGAATAAAGCAAGAGCTGTGTCATGTAACCAGATTCTGGTGTCAGAAACTTAATTAGCATTGATGTTGAGTAGCACAGCTCCCACCATCTCCTCTGCCCCAGTGTCACCAAATAAACTGGGGAGCAAAAGGTTTTTGGGGACACAAGAATGTTGGAATTGCTACCAGCTGTGACATTGAAGTTGTATACAGGCTTCCAAGCCAAACTGATGGCATGCAAGAACTAAAATTAATGACTACTTAGAATCAAGAAAATCAGGTCTTCAAGAAATATATATGAATATATTCAAGAAATAGATTTGAATATTTGAAGAGACACAAGTAGTATGTTGGCACAAATGAAAAGCTTTTGGCTTCCCAGACAAACTGTTATGAAGCACAAACCCCTCTTTCACTTATTTTTCCTTTCCTTCAGTTCTCTTCACAACTTGGTGTTCTTAAAATATAACCAAGAATTGCCTTTTGTCAGCTGAGAAGTAGATAATACCACAGGAATGGATCTTAAATACTTGCTAGGAAAAACGAATCCTTCAGGGAATGCTTGCTTTCCTTCTTTTCACTAAAATGCAGGAAGAGAAGCACTTTTGTCCTATTTGTTTTCAGGTTATTATTGTTGGGGTTTTTTGTTGTTTTTTTGCTTGGTTGGTTTTTTGGGTTTTTTTTTCCCTATGGTGTGTTTTTTGGGTCTTTTAGATTGCTTCAAATATTATTATGCCACTGATTAATTATCAGACAGTACATTTTAGTCATGTCCTAAAGTATTTCAGTGAAAAATTCATTCAGAAACCTCACTTCCCTACTTATGCATTTCAACCCCAAAATATTTACCCTGCATTATTTTAATCTAATTTCAAAGCTTCTTTTCATTATCCTATTACAAAAAAAAAATAAAAAAAAATAAAAAAAAATAAAAAGCCTTTGCAAAAATTAGCTCTTTTAAGTTCATTTTGTAAGACTACAGAATGATTCATGCTTATGGAAGGACTTCTACGAGATGCTTCCTTCATTCATTGGGAACCTGAAAGTTTTTAGATTCAGAATAAATGTACCAGCTTTAGGAAAAAAAATTAAAAAATAGAAAAATTCAACAGTTCCCAGTCACCCTGCAACAAAACCAGGACTGAGCAAATAAAGCTTGACCACTACTGAGAAAAGATGTGGAGCTTTTAATTAGATAGCATGGGGGTGATGGCTAAAGACCTTCTGGATAAATCCCATTTATTGTGCCATTCAACCTTTCAGAGTTAAGAGTTGTGTGAAAGAGAATAAGGTCTAAAATCCTCTTCCAATTATAAAAAGCATTTTATCCTAAAGGTTCTTGTAGTGTTTTGGGGACTTCACAGGGAAAGTAAATATCCATCTGCAAGAAAGGAACCAGGGGGCTCAAACTGCCTAACAAATGAGAGGAAGGTACAAAGTAAGGCAGCTCTGTTTCCACATTTCCTGCAACTGTACCAGATGGCCTAATGCTTGCCTTTCATTAACTAGTGTGTTGGGATAAAGCTGTGTTAATTAAATCACTAAACTACCACTAATTCTCTGCTATTTACTAATTCAACAAATTTAATTTTTTTTCTGTTTCGTTCAATACACCAAATTCTAATTAAGTCTTGGGAAGTTGAAAGGATCAATAATTAAATAAAATAGATGAATAACGATATGGAGTTGTCTGCTGTAACATTAGCAACAAAATACGAGCTGAAGACACAAACTAGCTTGCATGGAAGGAACATTTTGCACCAAAGAAGACCCCACAGAACAAAATATTGAAGCAAGAACTTGATCATAGCCTTACCAGAGCACTGCAAACGCTGCCAACATCCTAACAGAGATGTAGGCTGTTTACCACCGAGCTGGGCAGCTTTTCCCTGAGACAGAACTGTACAATCTTTTCAAAACCTGACTTTGGGGCCACCCCAAGCTACTGAGCTGCAGCTTCCCCTGTTCCCTGGACTGGCCAGAGGTAAACACAGAGCACTCTGAAGGCAGAAAGAGCAACTCTCATACCTTCACCACAAAGCCAAACCTTGTCAGAAAAGCAGCTGAGTGCCAGGCAGCCTCCTTACCCTTTCCTCCCAGGAGGCCTCTTGGGGCAAAGAGCCAGCTGGGAGAGGCAGAAGAAGCCACCAGCTCTCATAATTGTCCCCAGCAGGACCAGCAATTCCCACTCTTAGCTCCAGGCTTCCCTTCATCTCCCTCTCTGCTTGCAACAAGTGAGGCCAGGAGTGCAGAACGTTGTTTCTGAGGAACTAATTCACACTGCTCAGGAAAAAAAAAAAAATAAAATAACAGCCTAGTTCAGGGTCCATGCTTAAGGCATGTATTAAAATTCCCCAAACATGCAAACAGAACAGTTTTCTAGTTGGAGTGTCAGCCTACTTCACAGCATAGGAAATCTGCCAATGGAAATACTTGTGAGGTCACAAGAAATGCCAGGAAATTTTATATCACTGTATACTCCTTTTTTTGAAGGCTGTTAATTCCACAGGAAACTGATAATTTAAAGAAGAAAAAAAATAAGGAAAAAAAAAGAGTAAAAATAATCATAAAAAATAATAATAAATTACAAGAGGCAGTGTTTGGATTCCAGATCTACCCAAAGCCAGTCCCCTTCCCCTATGCCCACTGTGGATGGGAAAAGAGACTGCTACTTCCATGCCTTTAAGACTGACAGATTCATGAAACCAATACAGACCAAACCAAATTCACCACCAGTACAAGAGAATCTTCTGTCAGGAGACTGGAAATATCCTTAAGCATTAAAACCTTACCTAAAAAACAGATTTTTCTGAGAGACTGGGCTGTACTGGAGACTCGAGTGGATAGTGGGGAGTACCCAGGGTAAATGACTAATGGTAACTCTACATCAGACATTATTGGGTAACATCCTTCCTGAGGTAACAGCTGTGGTGCTGGTACTCCTATAAGTTTGGCCAACAAGGCTCCATCAAATTTTCATGCCAAATACTCAGCTGCATGTATGACAAGTGTAACTAGCCCAGTTTTCAGTTCTCTTCATATTTGTATTTATGATTCTTGTCTCTTGATACACTCACCTGTGAATTAAGGCAGTGCCAAAGAACCAGAAGCTGGGCTTGTCCATTTGCATCCTTATAACAAATGATTGTATGACTCCTAAGAAATGGAGAGATTCCAGCACAGGTATTGTATTAGTTGTGCCACTGTGGCTTTTCTTGAGGTGAAACAGGACACACTGGCACCATTTTTCTCCTGAAGAATTAGTGAAAGGAAACAGAGCAAGCATCTGAATTGCAAGTGACAAGGAAAGAGAAAAAACTCAAGGAAAACAGCCCGAAGCTGGAAGCAGGAAATCTGGCTTGGCCCTCCTGATGCCTCAAATTTATCCTGAGTATGAGGTGTATGGGATGGAATCCTCTGTTTGGTCAATTCTGGCATCTCTCTTGTCCATTCCTCCCCAAAGGAGGGCTGCAGGTGGGACCTCTTTCTTCCTTCTGGAGGGTAAAATGTTCCTCAGAGCTGAGCAATGTCCTTGGCTCTGCACACCAGTCTCTAGCAGTAACTATAAACATCAAGTGTTATCAGTCCTAGAAGCACACACTGTCTGAGAAACTTGCTGTGAATTTCAGCAAATGCAACTACTTACAAGAGACTGAGCTGAAAGCAAAAGTACAAGACAGAAAATCACCTTTATCCTGGCCCAAACCAGGACAAAAGGTTAATTTCTTTGGATGGCTTCTCAAGTGATTGGTTCAACAATCAGAAAAACCTCTGAGGCCCAAAGCCCTCTCATGGAGATGGGCAGCATGCTGAATCCTCAGGATATCCACCCCTTGGATAAAACCCATGGCACTCCTACCTCCATCCATCCTTCTGAAACTCTGCTTTGAAAGCACAGTTCTACACTCCAGGTGCAGACTTGGAAATGCCTGAAACACTGATGAAATAGCTCATGTCACCCCTCAAGCCTTTGAGGGCAAGACAGCAGCCCAGACATCTTTTCCCACCCACCTCCAAGCCTGAGCAAGTTGGGTTTGGGGGTTATACCCCTCCTGCTCCCAGCTGAGGGGGTACCCAGGGTCACTGTCACACAAATACACAAAAGATTTTACTTGTTTGTGTGCTGTGCAGAGACCTGATGTTGAAGACCTGATCCTCAGAGTTAATGCATAAACCTCCTGTAACACACAGATTCCTTAAGAACTGGAGGCAAATGCAACACAAAATATGAACCCTGACAGCTTTTACACCTGCTCCAGAGAAATATAAGCTGTATGCAGTTCTAGTTATGTAAAACTGGCATTCCCCAGGCATTTTTGTTCCCTATCTCCCTAATTAAGCATCAAGGCTTCATCAGAAATTCCCCATTTTCGTGCTTACCAATTGCTCTTTAGAAAGAATTGCTTAACAAATGCATACAAGCAAAGGGGTAAGTTTGGTGACAGAACTGCATTCCTGGACAGGCAGCCCTTTGAAGAGAAGAGAGCTGATGCACACAATGTGTGTATATGCAAAAACCACATCACCTCACCTGCAGCCTGCATCCAAAGTAAAAACAATTCCATGTGCAACTAATCCAGCAGACAACAACAACAAAACCAAGTCCATTTCCATTGCCTTCTGACTGCTGACACTTGTGCTCAGCTTCTCTGGGAAAATGAGTAGCCTGGATGTGTTCCTCTCTTGGGAAGAAATTGGGGAAGGTGGTGAAGTGTGTAGGATTACACTTTGTTCCAATTGTTTGTCAAGCTCAAGCTAAACTCTACCCCTGTTAGCTAAGGAGCTTAGGAAGGGCTCAGTCTTCCAGGGATTATGCTCTGCTGAATATTGAGCAGGAGGGCTAAAATATTCTTCATCTGTACCAATGCCTCAGAAGTGAAACTGAAAACATTTCAGACTGATTTTTAAAACAGGGGGGTTGTTTGTGGGTCTCTGGGTGGCAGCTTTTTTTCAATTATCTTTGTGATGTTCTTTGTGCAAAAATAAGAGGACTGGATTGAATGTATTTACTTCGTATCATTATTCTGGAGTTGGGAATATCAAGAAACTAAAACGCTGGAGAATGTTGGAAACAAGCTTTGAAGAAAAAGTATGTGTTCTTGTGCAGGAAAAAAAAATACAGGTAAAGGGAAAATACTTCAGAAGAACAACAACAAACTTGGCAAAGCACTGCATATTTTTTGTACAAGATATTGGGAAGAAGGAAAAAGTGAACAGGAGAGGGGAAACCCCACACTGTTGCCTACATATTCCCTGACTGAAGGACAATCAGCCCAGAGGTATAATGAAATAAATAAATAAAAAAAACAATTATCTTGAGAAAATCATTGTATTGAATCTATGTTTGAGTGCCTATGCACTCAAAATGCCATAACATGGAACAGTTATTAACATATTCCTGAATAAATTAAATGGACATACATCAGATTTCCTTTTTCAATCTCTTATGTTTTGGCATCTCTTACAAATCTAAATTCCTTAAATCTGCTGTACCTGGTCTGGAGATGGTTATAGTCCCTATTTATTGCATTTCCTTCTCAGCTGTTATCAAAGCAAACTTCCTATCAGCCAATCCGTGGTTGGGATCACCCACAATTCTAAACCTACCCTCAGCACTGGGAATGCATTTGATTACTGATTAATTAACGTATCAGGTATCAGATTTGATGCAGAATTAGAGAGAGAGCTCTGCTCTTCTTTAAAACACGTGTGGAAATACTTTCTCACAATCATCAAAAGTGCTCTCCTAGACCAGAAATGACCTTTTAACCCTGAACTGCCTTGGATTCTCCTTCCTTCTTCATCTTAGATAAAGCTTTTCAACTTGTTCATCTCTAGTGAACAGGTAAAGACTTCAGAGGCCTAGCTAAATTATTTAAATCATATCATTTAAATGTTCAAACCCTCCAGTTTATCAGGGCCGAAAGGTCTGTAAAGCAATAATGAATAAATCTGCCTTAATCAGAAAGCAGTCCACTCTCTCAGCTTGACATTTTCTGCTGTCTTTTTGCCATGTCATTTTTGAAAGGAATAATTATGTTTTTACTATTATCAGAAAAACTGATAATATTTAAAAAGTCCATTGTATGCACTCAAGTCTACAGCCTGTACCAAGAACTCCACAGCTGTGAAGCACTGTGGGTACTCAAAACTCTCTATGCATTCCACATCCTTTTAGAAATAAAGTTTTAATTAAAACCAACTTTTTCCTTCCCTGTAACAATCTCACTTATTAATCTTTGACCCTATACACCCCAACTTCCACTTGCTAAATTAGCTGTCTGCAGTATCATTGTAATCAGATTTTAATATATATGCTCACTCTTGGCTTCTTTGCAGACTCAAATAGGTGCTTCACAGTGTTGCTCTGCTTTTTTTCAAACAAAGGAGGGTAATTCTGACATATGCATTTAATTTCTGATTCTGCCATAGCATGAATGACAGGAGGATCCACTTATATACTTTGCTACTTAGTCACTAGAGATGTAGAACTCCTTGGTAGTCAAGGAATAGCAGGTTTTACTCATCAAAAATTTCAAATTTCTTCACAGTAAATCTTACATTATTATATATTTTCTCAAGTAGTAAGTAAAAACTCTAATTCAAACCCATCACAACTATCTTTTGCATTTCCAGTGTTATAATTCTAGTCCATAAACTGCCTCCCCCATTTTCAAATATTAAATGAATGCACATGTCCTCTTCCATCTTTTTCAGCTCATCAGTAGACACTGGTTCTAGTCACAGACCAAGGAAGAAACTGAATATTTTGTATCCTTCATCACCAGAATATTGTAATTCTGCCATGAGGAAGATGAGAAACAGACACTATAAGCAGTGTACACAGTGAAGTTCAGAAGTTTATTCTGAGGAGACTGATTTTAAGGACAGATTACTCAAATACATTTAAATAGGTAACCCAAGATATCAGTGGACAGACCCTAGCAAAAAGAACATCTTAATATTTTCAAGATCTGAGTTGTATTTACCCTATTAACCTTAAAGAATTGTGACTTTCTTTCATCAGGGGAACAGGAAGCTGAAGGTGGAGATGAGGTGTTCAAAGCTCCCATCACTGAGGACCTTCTCTGATCCACCAGAGAGTTTCTACTCAGCATAAAAATCCCAGCTAAATAGACTTGTCATAAATTCTTCATTTGCTAAGTATGTCAGAGTTGTTACTAAAATCTACTTCCCTTGGGAAATTCTAAGTTGCCATAAATGAAACAGCTTCCCAGCTTGGTTAAACCACATTCATTGTGGACAGATTATAATTTGGTCATTTCAGTTGATAAAAAAATTTTACTCTCCTCCATCCCCACCTTCTTAGAATTACAGATCTTGGATTTATATTAAATTTAATGAAGGAATGAGTAAATCAAAATTTATTCTATTTCTAGAGGAAAATGGAAAAAATACTGTGTTAAAAACATAGATTTCAAATATTAATGGTAGGTGTGTGAGGTGTTTTTCCAGATAAAACAAAAAAGGTGGTAGGGTAGATGATTGAAAAATCTAATTCAAGGATAAATCCAAAACCCTAACAGAATTTTTTCACTTCAGTTTATTTCAACTGTCTTCTCCTGAACTATACTGACACAAAAAAGAAAAAAATAAATAAAAAAAGAATTTACTTTAACTCCAAAGTGCTGATTTTTAAGGAAAGTATTCTTTGTGTTTCTGCCTCACAAGTGGAAGCAATACTGTTAGCTGTTTGTAAACTGATTTTGCTAAGAACAGGCCAGTTCTGCAAGTATTTTAATCACAGGTTGTAAAAGCAGAGAGAAAAAAAAATAATACAGCTTTCTGGGGAACAAAGCAGGCTGTCACACCAGTGTGCCCTGAGGGTGAACATCATGCCAGATGCTTTAGCAAATGAAATAAAAACCACTTCTACCTTTCTTACATTAATTGGTTCCTGATTGAACTTTAATAAACCCCCAAACTGTCTTGAAAAGTTTCTTTCCAGTTTCTAAGCTTTATCTTTTCATTTAAAGATTTCCCTAGTTGATGGAATTTCTGCACCAACTCAGAGCAGTGTCAGGGGTTTTATTGCTGCTCAGCATTGTGTTTGTTTTCAAAGCATTTCAAGGCCCTTGCTCAAAATATTTTATGGTTTTCATCATCATTCTTATTTAGCTTTTCAACCAGTTCTCACCTTTGTTTCTACTGTTCCAGCTAACCTGTGCAAAGGTGTCTTAGCTAAATAAAAATATCTAAGAAAATAGATGAAAAAAGGAAAATAAACAAGGGGTAAATGGAGGGTAGACACTTAAAGTTTCTTGTTTCCTGGTACATTTAGACAACTGAAGACACCTAATATGTAAACTGAAGCAAAGTCAGGTGAAACTCCCAGTTTAAGTTGAAGTTCATCCATTCCGAGGTAAATATAACTACTTTATCTGCCTCTTTAAGTCAATTTCTGGAGTTAAACAGCTGGGAAATCAAAATATAGGCAAGTGAAACCAGCAAGAAATGGAAATTAACTTCTCCTTAACTCTAGAAAGGCAACCATCTTATTCAGCCTGATAACAATAAGTGAGATGGGGGATGGAAGGAAAGGGCTTTGCTAAAAGTTGCCACACATCTGAAAGATTATCTTGTAGAGCCCATGGACAGTAAAATAAATACACTGAAATTTCTGCTTAAATCTCTGCAGATATATTGCACTAATGCTACTTAATCATCTCTTTTCAACTCAATCTAATATATATTTTTTTTTCTATTTTATGGAGTTTCCAAAATCCAGTCTTCTAATTGCAATCACAATCACAAAGTCTTTAAACTATTAAAATAGTTTATTCAGGGGAAGTTAGGATAAAATTGTACCTCCTATGTAGAGAAATGGGCTCTAAACCACCCAAGGTACATGTCTTCTAATTCATTATTTTTCTCTAAAGCAAAACTTCAGAAGAGTCACAGCCTCACCCCAAAAATTCAGTAACCTACACTTTTTGGGGGGCAGATGAAATAATCTGGTCTTCTGGACTTGACAATCATAGAATCATAGAACTGGCTGGGTTGGAAGGGACCTCAGAGATCATCAAGTCCAACCCTTGAACCACCATTGCGGTTGCTAGACCATGGCACTGAGTGCCACATCCAGTCTCTTTTTAAATATCTCCAGACACGGAGAATCCACTACTTCCCTGGGCAGCCCATTCCAATGTCTGATCACCCTCTCTGTAAAGAAATTCTTTCTAATATCTAACCTAAATCTAACCTAAACCCTGGCACAACTTAAGACCGTGCCCTCTTGTCTTGTTGAAAGTCGTCTGGCAAAAGAGCCCAACCCCCCCCCTGGCTCCAACCTCCTTTCAGGGAGTTGTAGAGAGTGATGAGGTCTCCCCTGAGCCTCCTCTTCTTTAGGCTGAACAGCCCCAGCTCTCTCAGCCTCTCCTCATAGGGTCTGTGCTCGAGTCCCTTCACCAGCCTGGTTGCCCTCCTTTGGACCTGCTCCAGCACCTCAATCTCCTTCCTGAACTGAGGGGCCCAGAACTGGACACAGGACTCGAGGTGTGGCCTCACCAGGGCTGAGCACAGGGGCAGAATCCCTTCCCTGGACCTGCTGGCCACGCTGTTCCGGATACAGGCCAGGATGCCATTGGCTTTCTTGGCCACCTGGGCACGCTTGATGCCACAATGTATTTATTCTGGAGATTTTAAATGTTACCACCAATTTAAATGGGCCAGGCAAAAAAGTTTGCTTGGAGGCTCAGGGTTTTGATTTTCCTGAGTTCATTCTAAGAGACTAGAAAATGATCATCATTTAAAAGTGTGATGGTCTGAATTTTAAATCCAGAGTCAGAAATTCTCAAGTCCCTGCAAAACGAAAGCTAATTTGGGAGCTGTAGAATCAAGCCAACCAAGTTCCTACAACCTTGCTTTAATTTGTAACACAGAAAATCAGACAAAACTGCCATCTCCTGTAAAGAAAAAAAATAAATAAATTGAAAGATCTAAGAAAAGGTTAGTTGTGGTGTTTGCTGAACAATCCTTAAAATTATATAAATTTGGCAACATTCTATTATGAATTAATGGTAAAGTTTCCCACCTGCTTGAGTGCTTATTTCTGAGTTTAGAATATGAAGCCTTTATTTTCTTATGGCTTCATGTTGAGAGAAAACTATGCAACTTTTCTTTTTGATCTATGTAATTATTATTTTTATGTCTCAGACTTCTACTTGGGAGACTAAATGCTATCTTCAATAAATGTTGGGTGGGTTTTTTATGTCAGTAATCAGCAAGAACTGCTCCTTCAAAGACCAGCAATTCAAACTATAACTAAACAAAACAACTCTAAATCAGAAAACCTAAAAATAGCCTTTCCTCTGATTTTAACCCAATGCAAGCCCTACATTAGTGTGAATTTCTAGTCATCACATCATGAACACATTCACTTTATCTGCACCCCACAATTATACATCACACAAGGCAGGCAAACATCTAACAAGCCAAGCAAGCTGGCAAAAAAACCCCAAACTGATCACAAAAATAAAACACCTGCTTTTCAAACACCATGGCATCTGTAACAAAGATCCCACACTTCCATGCAGTCCTTTTGTTCAAATGTATTTGCAATGAGAATCCTCCATTTTAACATTATTTTAGCCAAAGGATAATATATTAATGTCTCACAGGATACACTTGCTGATAAATCCCAACGTTCTGGTAGTGAGTTATCAAAAGAATTCTGCCCAAAATGGAGTAATTTGAAAATAATGGTCAGAAGGCAGCTGTACAGGATACTTTAATTGTGCTTTATTTCTTGATTCTGTGTTTGCTCCCTCAATCTTATTTGATTTCCCTTTTATTATTTTATAAATATTATAATTTATATTTATAATTAATATAAATTACATTTATTATTTATATAAAATATTATTTATTTTATTCAAATTTATCATTATTTTATTTTTCCATATTAAAATTATGTCACTAAAATTTGCTATTTTAAGTCCCAACTCAGTAATGATTGGAGGTTCTGGCATGCTGAGAGCTGGAAGAACCACTTGGAAAGGTAAACTGTACATTTTTGCTTTTTTTTTTGGCTTTTGATTTTAACAGCTATGTAGCAAATTTTACACATATAAAAACATTTCCCTGCTAGTTCTCTTTCTAATGAAGTTCATATCATCTTATTTATAAAAAGCTTGCTGGCATTTTGCCTCCATCACAATCACTTCCAAACTTCATTAGGGTGATAGCTGTTGTGCCCATCACCAGAGGATTATTTTACTGATGCTGTTCTAATTTTGGACTGTCTAGTTAACTTCCTCAACATTAAAGAAGAAAAAAGATTCCATGCCATCATCATTCTATCCATCTCCAACCATTTTCCAGCCCGGAGACAGAGTTTGTGAGTTCTACTGAACTGGGCACTATGAAACCCCCAAACACAATCCCTCTGATTCAACAACAGCTTTTAAATAAAATACAAATATTCTTGTTCACAGGATTGTCTGTGGAGCCTAAGTACAACACAGTGCACTGAAGATCATTGTTATTTGTAAAAGTAAATGCCTCCTTAATGCTAATATTGGATGATTGGATATCAGTTTTCCTGATAATTTGTCCTAGGCTTCTCAGACTCAAGCAGCAGAGGATTCTTTGGTCAAGTACCAGACATTGCAGAACTAACTCCTTCTTCAAGGATGAATATGACAGAAGGTTTTAGCTATTCAAGAGCTACCCCAGAAAGAATATAAAATCAAAGGTTCATTAACATGAAAAACCATGAATATATGAAAGTATATCCCTGAGTTACAAACCTAGAGACTCAAAGGCAAGTCACACTCGACCTGCAGTGATTTATAGCAACAGAGACAAATAAGCTGGCAAAGGAAGAAGGCAGTTTAACAAACAATTACTTTAACAGCTGCTGATAAATCCCTAACTGATGAGAAACCTGCTCAAGCATCACTGAAGTCAGTGGAGCCATCCTGATACACTCCTCCAAAAGATGAGATTCCCACCCTCATCAGCCCTCTGGCTCCCCAAGATGCTTCTTTTGCCATCATGCCTTGAAACCATTCAGTCATCCTCATTTGAGCTCAGCTCCTTTGCTCTATCTGAACTTAGCAAGAATCACTTCAACAAATGAACCCACAGTCTCCAAGATTTATGAGCAGAACCAGAGCAGAGACTTCTCTGGGCTGATCAATAAGAGTTTGAAACAATTAGGGCTCAATGAACCACAGCACCATATGGCTGGCTTAATGCTGCAGTGCTGCCCGGCAAGCTCTTAAGATCATGCTGAATGCATTTTAAACACAAACTTAACATAAATATTGTGTTATCCTCGAGGTCACTGGAGCTACAGAGAGCTAAACAAATGTAATACCTTCTAGTAAAGTCTTTGGGGAGAAGTCTAATACATCATTCAGACTAGGAGGTATGCTTTGCCTCAGCCACCTTGCTGAAGAGTGGCCTTCATCAAAAAAAAGAAGGCTCCTTGGTTTAATACCAATTATTGATATCACTCTCCTGCAGCAGTGAAATTCAACCCATAGGTAAGTTATTTTTTCCTAAACATCACTATTCAACTTATAAACACCACACATAAAAAAGCAGAAACACTGCTTTAGGGTAAGGAAAGCAAAACTAGAAAACAACCTGTTTGAAACTGAAGTGGCAGATGCTTCACAAATTTGGCTGCTTCAAACCCAAAAAATGCAGTGGTGATGATGATGTTTATAAGGATAGTTGATTGTCTTCTGAAGTTTACAAACTAGAAGCTGAGTATTTTATTCCCTAAAAGATTTTATCAATAACTCTTGGTTTTAAAAATGCAATATATTATTAGATTATGCTGTTGAATGTCCCCTCCAACTCCTCTCTAGGGGAAAATTCCTTGGAAATGATGGAAATGGGAATGCCAGCAAAGAGCTGTCTCAAGGATGTTTTGCAAAGCAACATTCCTGCTGCAAGATCATGCAACATTTTTGTGCAACAGCAATTTTAATGAGATGTGGCCCTGGGAGCCTTTGCTTATGAATATGTATCAGGAGTGTTTCAAGGTAGAACAATTCTTACATCATTTTATTCTCAGTTCTTGACAACAGAACTGGAGTCTTAGCATTGGTGACTAACTTGAAACATTTAATAAAGATCAAAAATTGTGAATTCAATATAAAAAAAGGCAAGGCAGAAGACAACAGAACTGAATACAAGAGGATCATGGCAAGTTTAGGCCCCAGACTTAAATCCTAAACTCTCCAAAATCAAATGTACAGTTGAGCTACAACAAGCAGCAACTCATCAATAACAATTATTGGTCTAAAGACCCATTTTTTCTTCCTCTCTGTAAAATTCTGCAGTCCATGAGGAAGATCTTTGTATATATGGAAGAAACATCCTTTAGCTCTCATGAATGTAAAGAACAAATATTTATCCAGGGATTTAATTATAAAGAGTAACAGGAGGAAGGCAAGGGGTAATGGTTTTTAACAAGAAGATGGCAGATTCAGATTGTATAAAGAAGTTTTTTTACTATGAGGGTGATGAATCACTGGAACAGATTAGAACTGAAAGGAATGAAAGCTTATAAAAATCCAACATGATGCTTAATCTGTCTAAACACAGGATTTCAACTATTGCCCACTTGTGGAACATTAAAACTGGTTTTGTGTTAGAGTCAAAATTCAGAAGCCAAAGTAACACAGTTTATCACTTAGGTAAAGCTACTAGAAGTGAAGCTACTACTAGAAACAGGATTTTTTAATGTGTTTACTTTTTCAGCCAGCTCCTAAACACCTTCTCAACCTGCTGTTTGGATATCAGCTTCCATTCTGTCATTTTTGGTCAGTGTTTTTTTTTTATTATTTTTTTTTTCTCCTATATGCCCCATTGAACTCCAAGTTCTGAGTCTGTTTCACAGATGGTGCCATCATTGTTTGAAAATTAATCCACTACTCATGAAAGGGGATACAGCTGACAGCACTGGAAACCAAATTTTCATGTCATAGGACAGAGCAAGTGGGTAATGGTTTTATCACTGTCTATGCCAATTCTTTTTCCAGGGCTGTCCAGGATATGTAATTTGTTTTCTACCCATTCTCTGAGCTTTTTCTGGGATGCTGTCCACCAGGAGAAACCTATTGACTTCAAAGTCATGTCAACTGAGCAGTTCTACAGAAAAACTTTTATATGCACAAGAATTTTCACTGGTCACATATTTAAATGCTTTCTCTACTGAGATTTTTAGTAAGACATCAAGTCACAGACAGTATTCTTTTTTCTTTGATGAGAATTTCTGGCAAGTTGGGATACGAGCTCCATTGCCACAGATACTGAACACCAAGCCATTGGCATCAAATTTCTCTTATTTGAAACTCAAAAGCTGCTTCTGAGGGATTCTAGGTCGAAGTTTCCTCTATTATTCACCTTTTGTTTCCTGTTGTACCACATCTACTTACGTTTCCAAACAAAAATAAAGGTTTCATCCAGGCTGTCCTTAAGAAAAGCTTTAAGAATCTTCTTACCTTTATTATTTATGGCTATCACATAATAGCTAAGCACAGCAAGATTCTTAGTCTCTCAAAAATGGGTATAAAAAGCAATGATTGCTCATCCTTAACAAAGCTATTTAGAGAAATCTTGGGACTGAAACACAAGGTCTGGGACTTCTCTTCTTTTGTGTCTATCCCTGCTACAGTTAACAGTCTAATTTATGATAACAGACAGTGTTAAAGAATAAAAGCAACTGGTCAGACAGAAAATCCACTGGTGGCTTGACTAATAACCCAAGAAACCTGATGTTGTACATCAGGTTTGAAATAACAAAGTTGGTCACTGGCAGTGTGGATGGAAGTAAGCAGGCTGCTTGTTTTCCAGGATGCACTGAGCAAATAAGCAGAGCACTAGAGAGCTCTTTGAAACCTGCTGTTTCTCCAAAGAAAGCACCTCTTCATGGAGAAAAACAGTGGAGAAAGGAAATCAGGGGCCTGCTGAGGCAATTAATGGGGGAGGAACCTGGGTGTATGTGACAGAAGGCTGGTTTCTGCAGATGGCAATGACACTCCGAAGGATGCAACCTCACTGGGCCTGAAGCAAAGCAAAACTCACCAAAAATGAGAATTGAACAGAGCAGTCAGAGTACCAGACAGTGAAAAAGTATTCAATATCCCTTAATGAGCAGATATTAATTGGACAAGCGAGCAGCAAGCACTTCCACAAGCACAGAAGTGGAACAGACCACAAGGTATTAGAATGGGAGTAGGAGGTGGCAAAAGCCACCCAAAAGTGTTGAATATGAAAGAGAAACAAACATGAAGTTTAACACAATATGAAAGAGAAATAAACAAGCTTTTAACACAATACCTAACAAAGGAATAAAAAATATGACAATAAATAGAGCAACTCTAAACCATTTTTCATTAAGAGGTGGGGGGATCAGGTGTAAAGTGGAAAAAAACAGATTATGTTTTTTTTCAAAATGACAGTGCCTAAATCCTAGGTTTCTGTCTCTCACTGCAGTGATGCCTGATGAAAACACAGCCTGTGATGCATAGAAGGAAGACAAAGATATCATCTGCAATTTGATGGAATCCTTCAAGCCAGTCCTTGTGCACAAGAGATCTGTGAGTCTGTCAGCACCAGAACAAGTGCAGCTGCCAAGGGAAATAAGTGGGGCTGTAATCACAGCAGCCACCTTCACTAAGCCTGAAGAGAAACAGATTCAAAGAACTGGGGGAAAAAAAAAAAAAAACCAAAACATCTCAAAATGCTACACCAGCATTATTAAGTAGGAGTCCTACTAATGACAATTCTAAACATTATTTTGTTTTAGTAGCAGTTAATAGGAAAGAACAACTACTAAAGGTCAGGCAGCACAATGGACTAATTTATCCTCCAGGACACTGCTTTTTGATCACTTTTTTTAAGGTTGTGCTGATCTGTGGCAATGCTAGCCAGATCTGACTTTGAAAAGCCTTTTTAATAATGAAAATGGCAGTGAAAAGCAGCTTCATTTACCTTATCCCACATGGATCTCCATTACTGTGAACAACCTAAGCCATGACAATGCTAGTGGGGAGCAGCAAAGCCAAAACATGAGGCATGTTCTAACAAACCTATTAAGAGAGGAAAATTAATAAAATCAGATCTCAGTACCATGGTACTCACTCTTTCCATGCAGCTACAGAATATATACATGCTGACTTCTGCACTTGTGTTATCAAAGAAGCTGCAGGTTTAACATGGACACCCTTGTCTCTCTTTACATCTGCAGTGCTGCTCTTCTTCCCTGCTGTTTTCTCTTAAAGGATGCCAAGAAAGAAGTATTTAAGTGTTTTGTCTTCTCTTTTGCAAATCCTGCACTGTTACCAGTTCCTGAGCAGAGAGTTTCCTACCAGGCACCATGCCCAAAGCTTTGGCAGTCAGAAAGCTTTTAACTCACTCCAGGACAGACTGGAGGATTTTACAGTGAACAGAAAGGAGATCAGTCACAGAACCCAAAAAGTTCAGCAGAACTTAGTGAAATAAACATCCATCTTTGACAATTCAACCAGAATTTATACCAAACCAGAATTAGCATATACTGTGAATTATGCATTTGGCTAAGGCTTTCATGGTTTTCTGAAAAAAAGTAAAACAAACCTACAATATGGATTCAGATGAAAATGGTGTAAATAGAAGTTAATGAATATTATTACTCAAGTTATTAGAACTTTCTGCTTGAAAAAATTTAATCTAATATTCTCATTTTTAGCACTGCCAACAGCACTGGGGCATGCAGTTCAATAGTTCAAAGTTACCAGCTTTATAATTGCTTTCTACAGACCTTAAAAAAAAAGGCATTTATGTCTTATAACTGAAAGGCATGAATTACCCATAGTCACTTCAAATGCAGGAAAAAAATTATTCCTGTGCTTAGGTACTTACAGACCTCTTCATTTGAGGAAGAACTAAAACAGCCTGGTAAACAAATCAGAGAGAAGTCTCTAAGTGAAGAATTAGGAAGCCTCAGGCCCAGCCAGCTGAATCAATATTTTTAAATAAAAAGAACTGATTTGAAAAATGTAACTGATGACAGAGATTTTCAGTGAAAGGTGGCATCATGAGCAAGGAACTGCACCCTAAGTACTGTTTGCTACTCAATAGCATGTGACAAGAAGAATTCTGTCACCTCTTGCCCTTGTGCCACTGAATGCAGCTCACCCAGGACAATATCTTCAGGTTAAATGATATTATAGTACACTGACAAATTTGTTTTAACCTTTTCATTTAACACTTCCCTTGGAAGGAGGAGTTATTTTGTTCTAAGTATCATCAGATTTACCATTTCCCTGGTGGTCACAGGAAAACTTGACTGGCCATCTGCAGGATGGGCACTACAGTGTGAATTAGTCTCAATTATTAAAAACATTAAAATAAGAAACACAATTAAAATAATCTATTCTAGTCCACTAGTCCTGACAGGGGCAAAAAAAATAATAGTCCAAGAAGTACTATTTCAAAATTTTAAATATTAAAACAGTAATTGTAAATATATTATATATATATATAATGTAATTTTATATATTAAAATAGTATATATATACATATATAGTATGTATATACATATATAGAGAGTAATTTTATATATTAAAATAGTCCTCATCAAAAAGATTTGTCTTCTTCCAGCTGCCACTATGGCCTTATGGACTGAGTCCATTCATTAAAGAGCTTGAGAAACATTTATAAGTCAGATTTGTTGGAGCAGATAGACACCACTTACATCCACATTACCAGTCCACATTATTTCAAAGGCCTTGCTCTAGCCAAAGTATATTTGGCCTCCAAATCCTAAAGGTGTTCTGTGATTTATGGTATTCCAGGGGAATGGGAAGAGATTTAAAAAAAAATAATCTTTGAAATAATACTGCTTAGGATGTTCATACTTCCCTCATCTATGTCTATAGTGAAAGTTCCATTTATGAAAGGAAAATACCATTATTTTCACTGAGGCTGTTACTGAGATAATTCCTTCCTCATTCTGTGTTGAAATGCCATGATCAGTGGCTGTGTGAGCTTTAAGGAAGAGGAGAGAGAGTTTCAGAGATGGTGGGCCTTTCTTTCCTGCATTTGCCATGAAAAAAGAGAATAAACAACATATTTCCTCAATCTGTAAAGAAAGCTGTGAAGTAGAAGGGGGACCACAGACATGGAGTCCCAAGGTTGCAGGTTTTAAACCAGAACAGAGGAGCCAGTGTCCAGGCCCAGAATTATTTGCTGTTCAATTTCAGGCTGCTTCTCAACTATAAAGCTCAAATGCCAAGACCTGAATGTTCCACATGCAAGTCCTCCTGACTGGGCTTCAGTGGGGATCTGAACCAAAGCACTCTTGTGGCATTATCTTTAAGGAAAAGGCTCAGATTTTTCAGAAGTGCAAAATTTGGAAGAAAATACTTTGGATGTATGCAACTCCTTTTTGTGGTTTTGAAAGCTCACCAGTACAGACTGGATCAGCGCTTCCACATGGATCTCACTCCCTAAGAAACTGCGTTAGAATTTTTCTTTATGCTTAATACCCAATGATATAACTTTATACTTAATACCCAAGTATTATTCCTTCATTTTAGATGACTGTGCATTCTGAAAGGAGAACAGGCATGCCTGTATTTCTGTCAAGAGACTTGGGATCAGATTATTGTCTCAGAGGCCTGAGAAAATATTTTTCTGTTTGGGTACACTTCTGACATCAGCAGGTGATATTATTTGGCTTGAATGCATTGAAATCCAGAGCACTGATGCAAGCACAGAATTAAATCATGTACTCAGTATTCACCGAGTGCTCATTTTGAATTTCAAAGCCTTCCAGGGACAGATTTTTCATTTCACTTATACCAGGGCAAAACTCAAGTACTTGCAGTGATTTTTATGTTGTTGGGTTCTTTGTTTGGGGTTTTTTTTTAATGTTTCTGAATTGATGTAATTGAGAACAAATTTAGCTGAGGATTTCTGAGATGGTGCACTTGAACAGCACAACCATTGCACATAAATAGGAATGGATACCTTTCTGGAGTAATATATTAATACCCAGACTTGGAAATAGTAATTTTTAACCAAAGTTAAACAAACATTTTAAAAATCAAATTGTGTTTGGAAGAGCTAAGAAAAACCTACTTTAAAAAATGTTATATTCCATATCTTGAAATACAGAAAATTCTCCATTTATTCTTTCCCAACGCAAGAATATTGAAGAGCAGGTCTGCTTAGCTTCCAGATCTTCTAACTGACTTTATTATAAACAAACTACCATTTCATCTGTTACAACATTCCTCCAACAGAGAATTACAAAGGCAGATGATGACAGATGTATTTGCTTCTAACAGATTGAACAGTGTCACCTGGAGGAAGGCTGAGGGCTGCTCAAACCATAGGCAGGTTCAGTTTCAGAGTTCTTTTGTAGAGAAAAATATTCCTAAGCACAGATACAAGTGCAAAAGTACAGAGAAAAGGGGAGCCAGCAAATTCCAGAACCTCCGAGGGACTCCCAGTTGCTGTTGCAAACACCACCGTGTGCTCCTCTATCATTACAGCTGGATTAATGTTAGGGGGAAAAATTCCCCTTGGATCACACAGTGCTGTATCAGTGTCATAAAAGCCTGAGGCTAAGCTTCCCCAGGGACTGAGCTCTGAAGTGAATAGACTGGAAAAAAAGATGTAATCCCAACTAAGCTTCCTCTACAGGCAGAACAGCAGCATTTCTTTAAGGAGAGCTCTTGAGAGAGGGGTTTTTTGTTGGTTGTTTTTTGTCTGGGGGCTTTTTCTACTTAAGGCAAAGAGAAATACAAAGTCTTGGACCTTCCTGAAATTATGAAAAAAAAAAAAAAAAAAAGAGGAAGAAAAGGCTGGCAAAGCTGATTCATCCTTTTCACACCATACATCCTTCTATAAAATTTTCATATATTGCAGCAAACATCCTACTACAAAGGGTTCCTGTTCTTGTCCTCTGGGTTACCTGAAGTCCTTCAACATCTCTATCCTTTTATAAGGCTGTTAGAACTATCTAGTCGTCCAGATGGTTTTACAGAAGAGACATTGGGAACCTGATTGTCACTACAGAGTCTTTCTAAACTTGCAAGTCATATTTATGCCCTGGGCAGAGGTTTCCATCGAGCTGGCTACCAAAACTCCCCAGGAGGCTTCCTAACTTTTCATCATTCAAGCCATGCAATGGAAATGTTCCCTTTCATCGCTGGAACTTGTAGTTACTAACACTGAACAACCTCTCTCACATGGGTAGCACAAAAATCTTAGTCTCATCTGGCAAATAATAGTTAAATATATATATACATTTCTTTATCCTGCTTTCTCCTCTTCAGTATTATGAGTAAATACTCAATTTCATATGAAAAATCCAAGGTTTTCCTGTCACATCTATTCTCTCCCTTATTCTCAGTTTTCTCACACTATCACAGCTCTGCCATTTCCCTTTTTTCCATTCCTAAATATTGTTAACTGTTTTTATTTCTTTTTAAGTTTATTTTCCTTTTGGTGGGGTTTGTGTTTGCTCTTTTAAACCACTGGAGCCAGGCATCTTTTCTGAACCCTCTGACTTGCTATTGGCTGCAATTAAATTATCTGTGAGCTCATCCCCTCCTATAAAACTCCAGATAAATGTATTTCTCAGCTTTTCAGCACAAGTCAGCTGTCCACATGCTAAATTAAACTATCACAGACTGTGAAGCCAAATGTCAACTTTGTTGTTCTGGTGAATGATGCCCTATATGCTCAGCACAAGGATAGAGCAGAATGCCAAGCAAAATATCTAGAATTCAGTTTATCTTGGCTCAAGTTATTTTTGAACATTTAATCTAGATTAGTAAAAAAAAAAAAAATCAAATGTTTGGGGGAAAAAAATTCATAATCACAGCAGACTTAAAGAAACGCAAGTAAACCACCCTTAAATACAATTTTTTTTAACTATTTTTAAGAATTGAGTTGGGAAGTTATTTTCAGTGACCTAATTTTTTTTAATCACATTTTGTTTCTCACATAATACAAAGAAAAACCTTTTATTGCTGTAACTCATGGTAATAAATATCTTGCTTTAAGTCAAGCCTATCTGAGGATGGAGCACACAATGACTTCAGTGCTACTGCTGGACAAATAAAATCATTATAAAGATGCAGTGAACTCAGAAAAATCAAACCAGCTTTAAATACGTGTTCTTTATAAATGGCTCCAAATTCCTTTAAGGAGGGTGATTGACAGAGATGTTCCTCACACCAGCTGCCAGCCCTGCACAAACTGGTCTTAGTGCCAGTAATTGAACTGGGAGAAGGTGACTCTTCTGGCAGATAAAACACTTTGAACTATATTCATTTTTCATACTGCTTTCTGCTTTGCCTGTCCCCAGTGAGAAAAAGAAAGTAGCAACATATTAAATGAACTTTTGGCAAGTCAGGTATTTCAGTGGCTGCTGTTTGTCTTCCAGCCACCTTTATTCTGCCCATTTCAACCTCAGCTTCCACAGTGTCTAAAAACAATGGTTCAAACCTAAAATAACTCAAATATCACTTACAGGAATGGAAACATTCATGAGATCAGATTTTAGACCTGGGCTTTTTTATCACAACCAGCAAAGAGGAGCAGAAGGGCACATCCAAGGTGCATTTCTTCTTAGTCATAAACAGAGACCCCAGAGGATGAAAAAAGCTGTGGAGAAAACCTGCTTCCCATGGATGGGAAACTTCCATATTTAAAAGAAAATGCCATATATAAAAAGAGATGTTAGTTATCAGTGTGGTCCTACAATAAAGCTTAAAAACACTCTAGGTGGTTGTTCTATAGCAGCTCTTCAGAAGAAAAAAAAATAACACAAGCACTAAAGAGCCCCTCTACTGCAAATCTGAAGTCTCACTAAATAAAAAAATTAAGTAGAAAATAAATGTTAGAAGAGAGTGTGACAAGTCAATGCTGTGATTTAACAAAACAACCATAAATACACCTCATGATATGTTTAAAAAGTAATTCTGGAAGTGTGTTAACTCTAATGACTATAAAAAAAAAGAACAACAACCACAGTTGGACTGAGTTATCCTATCACTCTGCTTTATGGTAGTTTGTCTGAGGAAACTGAAGTCTAAGCAGAGAAATAAAACACTTGAATTTCTAAAGCAAGATGTATTAGCAACCTGTGCTCAAATGGAGTCCTGTTCTTTCCTCAGAAATTGCATTTGTAGTCAATAACCTCTATTTTGATCTGGGCACATGGCTCCTTTTGGTATTTTTTACTCTTTCCATAAACACCAAACTCTACTTTTTGGTGATTATAGATTCAGACAGATCCATTTTCAGGAATGAGCTCAAAGGAAGCAAAATACTTAAACAAGGAAACAAACAAAATTCTGCACATTTTAAATGCAGGGAGAGAAGGTAACAAGAAAGAGGAGATAAGTGCTCCAGCATTCCTTTGGGGCCCTACAGAGGAAAAGCAGTACCAAACTTCAAGTGCCATCCAGCAAAGGTGAGAAGGCTCTTACAGAATATTGTTCTGAACATCATTATGGTATTAAATAAAAAAAAATATTATGAACCACTGTGTGATTAACTGCACTATTTCTAAATTCTGGTCAAAACCTAGGATAAAAGTAAAAATCTACATCAGAAAGAAAGGATGGACAGAGCAGGATAAATCTTAACATTTAGATATACTTTAGGGCTGCCTGTTGACATTTAACTCAGATCTACATGAGGTGTTGGATCAGCCCATGCACATCTCAGAGGGGGTCATTTTGTGGCATCAGAGCCTGGCACAGAAAGTTTCATTTCCCCAACTCAGTTCAACTCACTGAAGTTACAGCCCTGGCAAAAGACTGGTTGCAACCATCACAGTGCTTTAACCCTTCCATTTTTGGTTTGAAAGAAGTCTTTTTCATTCAAAAGAAGGTAGGAAATAAAAGCTGCAAGAGCTGAAAGCCTGCCAGAACTCACTATAAAAAAAAAAAAAAATTAGCTGGAGCTGCAGAATTAGCTGCATGTCTATAGATTAAGATTTTACTAATGTATTTACTATATATACAATTATTTATCTATTTGATTAAATATGATTTCTGAGAGAGGGGGAGGAAGAAAAAACTCAAAAAAAAGAAAAAGTACTTACCATCATTCAGGTTAAGAGAAGGTGGCAAAGAGTACACTTAGTGTAGTCATTCTAAGAATAGAAGCTCATAATCTATCTTCACAGCTAGATATTTTAATGGCCTGCAGAATTTATCTAACTACATAGAACAGGAGCCTTAAAGGAAATTAAATACTCCGTGAAAAATATGATTTAATTAAAGTGTCTCCAAACACGTTTCAGAAATGGGAGAAAATATTTAATCTTGTCAGTAACATCTGCAAAATCTTTCAGTATGAGGCACTCACAAGAATTTGGACTCGCAGGTTTCCCAACTTATGTCAGAATGGTTTAGAAAATCCATTAATTGGTGCAGCAAGAGTTTGAAGCAGTGCACACCAGCTCATTGGAAAAAAGAAAAATCAAGAAATTGTGACTGTTTTTACTTTGCATCAGTGTTCATCACCCCAGTCTCAACCTCCTCTGCCTTATGCCAGTGGTACTTTATAATTACAAAGATCCTGCAAACTGTAAAGATCTCACACAGAATTTAGTGTTTGAAATGAAATTTTGGCAGCTTTTGTTTCAGAAGTACTCTCTACTCTTTTGTAGTTTGGTGTTGGTTTGGGGTTTGTTGGGGTTTTTTACTTCAATGAGAGACATTTCTTTTGCTTGAGGCTTTTCCTGCTATTTCATGTTCTTTTTCCTGAGGGCAGTATATCAGCTGAAAGAGAACACCAGGCTACAAGTGTACCTGGAATTCAAATTTCTCTCTTCACTATTAATTGCTGGAAGGTTGGATAACAGGAGAGGTAACAAGAGAGATGAGAAACATGTTGGCAGCAGGAAGAGGGGGTAGGTTTTATTCACTGGTCAGGTACAAACCCACACTGAGCATGTTCTGAAAGACAGACAAGCTTCCTTTAGCTGCAAACAAAACTTTGGCAAGCCCATTTGCTCAAATATTTCCTTCTGAAATCAGGCAAAATTTGTTTCATCAGCTTTTGTTCAATTCCCCAGCACCAAACAATAATTCACAGGACACTGTTTTGACTTAAGAGATCTCCTGGGGTAAGATTTGACCTGGGTGGGGATTACTATGCAGATGTAGCCAAGCCTTTGGGGAGAAGCAACTGGAAAAATGTTCCAGGAGATTAAGTAAGGGACACAGAGGACACAGCCACCTGCTCAAAGCAATCCACTTTGGGAAAGTCAAAAACAGGGGTCAAAGTCCTGACAAAAGCTCTCCTATTCTCTTATCCCTCTACCTGAGCATGATAAAATCTTGGAGCAGAGCATTGTGCTCGGTGTGGGGGAGGATTTACCACTGCAGGATTGCTATGAGTTCCTTCAGAAAAATTTAATACCAGCCCAACTTCAATTAGAAGTTCATTAATTGCATTGTTATCTGGTAATTCAGGTAAATTGCACAATATGCTGGTAAATCAGGATGGTTGATATTGGTTCATGCTGAATATGCTTACAGCTTCTTGTTTCTCAGTGCCATACAGTAAAAGCAAAACTGGTATCTTATCAACAACTTCTCACTCAGTGTGGAAGTCACTGACCTCTCTTTTGGTCCTGACTATCTGAGAAAAAGCACAATTTCTCAAGCTACCATCAAAGCTACAAACCTCACTGCTAAATCCCCACGAGCTCCATGAGACTCATCCAGAACTGCAAGAACAGTGCACAAAACCTCAGCTTCCACAGTGTCTAAAAACAATGGTTCAAACCTAAAATAACTCAAATATCACATACAGGAATGGAAACATTCATGAGATCAGATTTTAGACCTGGGATTTTTTATCACAACCAGCAAAGAGGAGCAGAAGGGCACATCCAAGGTGCATTTCTTCTTAGTCATAAACAGAGACCCCAGAGGATGAAAAAAGCTGTGGAGAAAACCTGCTTCCCATGGATGGGAAACTTCCATATTGAAAAGAAAATGCCATATTTAAAAAGAGATGTTATCAGTGTGGTCCTACAATAAAGCTTAAAAATACTCTAGGTGGTTGTTCTATAGCAGCTCTTTTCAGTCTGCAAATAAACATGAACACTCTTGCTAAACAAAAAGGTTCTGCTTTCCGAGCTGTCAGCCTGTTATCCTTTATGATCATTACATCAACTTCCATTTTACATTGAAAAGGAAAAAAAAAAAAAGTAATAAGTCACCTGGAGTTAATAGAAGTGAAATGCAAATGTGTCCTGCTTCCTGCAAGGTGACCACTTGGCACACATTGCATTTGGATTCCCTAGAAGCCTAAGAATCCCCTTCCCAAGCCTGCAAGCAAACTTCAGCTGTACATCAGGCTGACAGCTTAACACAAGAGCAGCTGTTTCTGCAGTTACTCCATTTCAAGTGCAGCATCTCCTGGAAACTACAATACAGGTGTGTCCTGTGCCACCAGTCTTACCCAGAGGCCTCCTGTACATAGAGATATTTTCTCCTGTTATTTTTACTTCCATCCTGTGGAATTGTGGAACAAACTATGGATTTCTAGGATTCCTGTAGCTTAAGCAACAATGCAGATGGTAACACATCTTAGTATATTTTCTCTCAACCTCTATGGCAAATTTATAAGCTTCAACAAGTTAGCTCCAAGATATGGCATATTAATCCACCTTGTGGGTGTAATGCTTTCAATTTATCTACCAATAGTTGGCAGTGTTCACTCAGTTCTTTCCAGGGATGACAGCAACTCACTCCCACTTCCATACTGGCAGAACTGAAAACTTTATCATCCTATTTCTTTGGCACATCAGTTTGTCTAATTTTAAACAAACACCTTTTGCTTAATTCTGAAGCTATGAAGTCAATACAAAGATGTTATCAAAGGCAAGGATAAGTTGGCACTCACCAACTTTGAAAACTCATGATCAAAGTCAGCTTTCAAAGACTTCCAGTTCATCTGACAGTTTTATGAACTACTTGGGAGCTTCACTTCTCCCAGTGTTTTGCAGAAATTTACAGATCTATATATTTCTGCATATATATATATATATCCATATATATGGATATTTTTTTTTGTATTTCCATCTTTTGGCTAAAGATAGAGAATTCCACATTTTCCTCCACTCTCTAATTTTACTTTGACAAGTCTTGACAAATGACAAGAAATCTTCTTGTGTGGCTTTCCCACATTCCTCTGGTCCTGACTGCACATCCACAAAGCTGTCACTGAGGTCAACTACTTACTGATAAAACAATATTAAAAAAAAAAAAAAAAAAAGCCACAGGTTTGTTCAAATTGAGTTCAAAGAACTACACACAAGCTCATACAGTGAGCCAGCACTTGGTCCAAAGCACAGAGGTGTTAACTTTGTTAGCAAAAGTGCAGACCAACAAAAAAAGTCTAACACATTTGGGGGATGGTCTCTTTTGCCAGATGACTTTCAACAAGCAAGAGGGCAGGGTCTTAAGTTGTGCCAGGGGAAGTTTAGGTTAGATATTAGAAAGAATTTCTTTACAGAGAGGGTGATCAAGCATTGGAATGGGCTGCCCAGGGAAGTAGTGGATTCTCTGTGTCTGGAGATATTTAAAAAGAGCCTGGATGTGGCACTCAGTGCCATGGGCTGGGAACTGCAGCGGGAGTGGATCAAGGGTTGGACTTGATGATCTCTGAGGTCCCTTCCAACCTAGCCAGTTCTATGATTCTATGATAAGAAAAAAAATAACATTTTTTTGTGTGTCTAGGTTCAGAATGGATGAGATTGAGTCAGGTGAGTGAAAGACACTCCAACAGTTCATAAAAGACCCCAAGCATATGATGTGTCTTAAGCTAGAAGGCAGATTCAGGCTGAAGCTGGACAACAGATTTGAGAGTACAGATTTGGGGCAATGGTTCCAAAAAACACACTTCCCTTCCAACCCCATTATTAAAAAGCACCTTCCCCTTTGTGGGATTAAAGGGAAAAACTTCATTTTTGCAGGGAATTTGAGCATACTGAGTATCTACCCAACTCTAGTTCTCTGGTTCAATCACCTCCAACTTTCAGAGATAGAAATACTGCTTCTCTGTCTCAAGACTCTGCAAAGTGTGTTTGCATCTGAGAGAGAAGATGAAGATGACAGAAAAGTGATGCCACTCTCCACAGTGCAAAAAATGATGCTGCTGTGGCAGCCCAGTAAAAGATGCTTCTTCAGTTTAAAAAGAAAAAAAAAAAAAACAAAAACCAAACCATAGCTTTCAGAGAAAAATAAGTCCAAATGGAACCATGTAGGAGAACTGAAAAAAAAAAAAAAATCTGGATGTGCATTCACATCTTTCATGCTCAAGGCATTAAGCCATGATACAAATTAAGTGGATAACTCCTTTTCTGTGTAACATCATACTACTTTCAACCAAGAAATAAATAAAACTACCCTTGACACTTTAAACACCTTAGAAATAATTTGTTAGAAAATTATAAAAATATTCTTCCAGAGACAATATAGCACTTTCCATGGTTTCAGCAAATGAGCAGTGTCCTACACACTGCATGTGCACTGCACTAAACTTCCCCCCATGTAAGAACTGGGGAGGTTTTGGAGACAACCAACTTACTCTGCAGTTCCTCTGACAAAAAGCATCTCCATGTTGCTGCTGAAGCTCTAAAAAGATCTCAGAGAAGTAACCTCCAGTTCAGAAATCAGAGAAGAGAGTGAGCAAAATAAAGATAACCTGCCCAGTGAGTTGGCTCACCTGTGCAATGGTATTATAGAAAAGGTGTTCAGTGGAACATTCCAGAGGACAATCCCTGCTGTATCCAAGGGTAGGAGCAAGCACATGGATTGACTGTTTCCTCTAGTGTGCTATGTCAAGTAGTTCAGACCATCTGGTGCAGAACAACTTTTACTTATCTCCCAGTTTAAATGCATAGGAGAGCCATTACTCTTGAATTATTGTTAGAACTATAAATAACTAACATGTTATCTTGCTTTATGCAAGACTACTAAATTCTGCAGTCTCAAGATACTCGTTACTCTCTTTCCTGTCCTCAAAATGTGGAATTGCCATTCCCCAAAGAGAAATTTCCCCTCAGTATCCAGGGTTATTCAGCCTGTTTGCTCTATCTTTGAGATCTGTTGTACTTTTCAAACAATATGGAACTGATTGTTAACAGACTTTTTTCCTTATTGCCTCTTTGGGAAGGGGGAAGGAGGGGGTAGAACATGGACATTTCATACAAATATTTAGAGACAAACCACAGAGCTGCCTTCTGAGGAAGGAATGCATCTGATGTGAATGCAAAGAACATCTGTGCTTCCTACCTCCAGAAATCATTGTCTTGGGAAGTCATCAGGGAGGGAGGATCAGTCTCATCAGCTCTCTCATGAAACCCCCCCACCAGCAAGAAGTTAGGAACAACCTGATGCTGAGAAGTGCTACAAAGCTGCCATGAGCTGCCCAGAGATGGCTCTGACTGCCTGACTCACTCCTGGGGGCTTACAGGTGAGCACAGGCAGTAAGATGCAAATACTTCTCTTTCATTCACACACATCCCAATAAGCTGAGACAGGGAAGATCCACAAATGCTGGTTTTGGGCAGCCAGAAATTGAGTAAAAACAGGGGGACCTTAATAATCTGGGAAAAAATGGATCAATTTCATGAAATTCAAGGAGGATAAATGCCAAGTCTTTCCCTTGGGAGGGACTGACCCCAGGGAACTGACTGGCTGAGGAACAGTTCTACTGAAAAGCAAAGGATTTGATGGGCATAGAGGCTCACACAATACACACATCTGCCTACGGTGTGTCCTTGCAGCACTGCAGGCTGACAGCATCCCAGATTATCCAGGGAAGCTGCTATTCTTAACTCTGCTCTTCTCAGAATATCTGCACTTACTGCATCCAGTTCTGAACCCTCCAGTGCAGGAACAGTATCAGGAAATTCAAGAAGGTTCAAGAGAGACACAAGAAGAGTCAGTGCAGAGTAGTACACGTGTTCTTTGAGAAGATATTGAGGCAACTGGGTTTGTCTGGCTTGGAAAATAAAGAGGGTTGTGGGAGGAATCCAATGGTAACCTTCCTAGGAGAAGGTTACTATCCAGTCCTAGGAGATCATCAAGAAGATAAAGCAAATTCCTCCATTCTGGTGCACAACAGAAAAATGACAAGAGGCATAAATTGAAACAAATTGTTCTGACTGGGTACAAGGGGAAAAAAGTCACTACAAAAAGAATTAAGCAGAGCAGCAGGGGCCCAGAGAGGTTACACAGCCTCCATCCTCAGAGGCTTTCCAAATCCAGTTGGCCAAAGCCCTGATGATCCTGAGTTGACCTCAGAGCTGATCTGCTTTGAGCAGGAGGTTGGGCTACAAACCTCCAAGTCCCTTCCAACCCAAATGATTTTGGGATTCTCTAGTGGCTCTTTAGCTAAGAGTTTACAGAGCCACTTCACCAGTTCAGTTTCCTTGCTGTTCACTAACATTCAGCTCTATGCAAAGAAGAATTTAGTACCATTCTTAGATTATTTTTAATTTAACAATAAAAATAGCAATAAAAATAGCTTTCTGTCTAGGAAAATCTTTATAGAAAATTTCTACAATAAACACATTATAGAAAATTATTTCTTACTCTCAACATTTCTACTGAAAAAACAGGAAGTACAAAGTGTCAAATATTCTGAGTTCTAAAGTCTGTTTCAATTTTAAATTCCAGTTTTAAACATCTCCCAAAATATTTAGAACACAAACACAAGTTTTTAAATGTTATGTGGAAAGGGCTTTAATTCTCAGCAAGTTTCTCGACCTATTTACCTAGTGCAACTTACTCTACCTCAAAGAAGGAAATATCATAATCTTCCTCCTTAGGTGAGCAGCAGCCCTACCAATACCTCAAAACCCCATCCTGCAGAATTCTTATGTCTCATTGTCCAGAAAAGTAGATTTCTGTTCTTCTTTTGCTAACTTTGACCCCTGGAAAAAGAATATTTCATTTCCTTCTTTGGAAAATTGGATGTTACACAGAACAACCCCAGAAACATTTCATCTTTTGCCAACAGGCATGTTAATAAAGAGATAATCCTCTCATGTTTCTAGCAAGGCTGAGGCAATCCATAGTACTAATTCAAAATCCCTCACTCAGCTTCTTCCATTTATGCCCTGCTAATCATATAACCTTATTACAAACAATACAGGAAACTAATGACTGTTCAATCACTTTTTTTCTTCCACACTATAAACTAAATTACTCATGGATATATTATCTCAGTGTAGCTCAACTGCTTGGTTATTGTCTTGCCTTCCAGGCTCTTTAATGTTGTTTACATCTGGGGACACCAAAACCTTAAAGCTGCCATCCTACATAGTGGGGTGAGGGATATGCTGAGGTTTTTTTCTTGTTTTAGGTTTTTTTGTTTTCTTAGACACAGCCAGGCTGGCATCAGGCAATATTGAGCAAAATTATCAATTGACAGAATGAACATGTAGCAGAGCACAGTGTAAAAGCACAGAGAAATAAGATATATAATTAAACAAAGTGTATTGAATAAAATACTCCATTTCATAATGTTACAAAAGTCTACAGAATCAAAGGTTGATGAAAAGACTTGCTACAAGACTTGAGAAGTGTGCTCACTCATCCTTCTTTTCAGGCAGAACAATTCTTCATATGATGCATTATTCTGAATTCTGTGTTTTTCCTAGTTTGATTTTCTACTATTAAATGTTTGCTTCTGTGTAGCGGGAAGAGCCTTTCTTGCTCCTGAGGCTCGATGAGCTGCTGACCTCTCCATTGCCTCGCACCAGAGTGAGCTTCTCCCTGTGGGTGTGTCCCACCTTTATTGGCCCCCTGGTAATAGGGGCCTGCCCTAACCAGGCACAGGTGGACTCACACCCACTCTTTGGCAACTCGAGGCACCTGGTTTATCTTGTTTCTCTACACTTCTGTCTCAGCAGGGTCAGAGATTTGAGCTCCAGAGACTGCACGCTCTCTGGGTTCCCACTAGAAAGCTTCTCATCACCTGGTATTTATACACTTGGAGAAATCATCCAGGGGGGATTGACAGTGCTGCAAACCCACCTCCTCCACACTTCCCTAGGAGAAAGTTCCTCCAAAGTAAGGAATGTTCTGCAGAAGATAGCCACTCTTGTCCACAAATAAAAAATAAAAAATTATAATAATCCAAAAACCTTTGGCCATGTCAATATTCTGCTGGAGTATGGTAACTGAAGCACCATGAAGCTCAGGATGAAGCAGAAAGTGTTATTTTACCTTAAGAAAACAGAAAGACTTTCTGGGAAGGCTTTTATTTTAAAAGCAATCCTCTGTAGGATAATGAGAAAATAAAATCAACCTAAGCTTTCAAAATAGACAGCTGGGTAAAATCATGCTAGCATTTTATGGTTTGGATTACTGCAGCCTGAATATTGAGTTCAGAATATTAGAATAAAGATGGAATATATATCAAAATATTGGTGTGTTAGAGAAGCTGTACGTACTCCCCATCCTCAATGCTATTTATAAAAGCAAATCAGTGTTCTGAAAAGGATTATATTCTGAAACTGAACCTGAAGACATGTTTTCATGTGTTATTTTTCTTCTACTTGACAGGTAAGTACGAAAGGCATTAATATATGAACCACTGTACCACTATCATTTTTCATAGCATGATACCTAATCTCACCATCTATTTTTGAGGACAACAGAAAACTTTTATACTTGGAAGGTAAAAAATGCAGTTTGGAATCAGTGCCAGGCTTCTAAGGTCATTTAAAAAAATAAAATAAAAGAATTGGTATGTTTTGAAAGGAAGTATTTAACATAAAGGAAAAAACCCTTGGTACTATCAATAGACTTTTGAGTCTACTCTGTTGATTTATGAGTAAAAACCATCATAAATACAGCTGTGTATCATCTGCACACAGAATTTGGGTCTGAAACACACAGCAGATGCCTTCAGAAGAGAGACCAAGAGACACTTTAATGACAGCTACCAAATGAATTCACTCCAGGTAAGTTTCAAAAGGAGTAAAAACAAAAAATAAAAGGTCAACATTTAAGGGAGAAACCCCTCAAAACTGAATCCTGGATCACAAGGAAGAAAACCAGGGGACACAGGAGGAACAAAAATCCATATCATGACTTTTTTTGGTATTCATGGCATATTTCTCTCATTTGGGATATCCAAATTCAACTTCCACAAAAAAAGCCATATGGTCAACCCTTAAAATAATTTGCACACCAAGACTCTCCCTCTATTGCTTAGAGATCCCTCTTGAATCCAACAATAACAGAGCTTATTCCCAGCCAAATAGGAACAACATTTCACTCACTCAGAAGCCACCCTGGGCTCTCTGCAGCAAGAGGTGGTTGTAAAACACAGGAAAAGCTCCAGAGTTTCCAAAAAACCACATTTTATTCCCCAGAGAGAAAGAAAAATGCACAGAGATTCCTGACATTGTTGACTTTCTCCTAATAAATGGGAACAGCTTTTCAGCTCTCTCACAGGGAAGCCTGATCCTAGCAATTTGGGATTTCTTACAGTAATACAAGAATCTTATAGCACATGAACCATGGGCTCATGGCTGAAATTCCAAAGGTAATTTTAGTAATTTTTCCATTCAATATGCTTGTAAATTGGAATGAGCCTTTCCTCTTTGTTAAAGTTTCAAATTCAGAATTTGTTTGTGACTTTTTTGTTTGGTTTTGGGTTTTTTTTTGTTGTTTGGTTTGGTTTTTTTTAACAGCATAAAAGTAATTAAAAATGTCAGGGCTCACATGAAAAGAAAAAAATCCTTACTGCTTCTACATCCAGGTTTTTGACTTGGTTTTACAGTAGGATTCAACCCTGTGTTACAAACCTGCTATCATGTCTCAAAGTAAACTTTGAAGAAAGCAGCTGAACCCTGTTATTTTGCAGAATGATCATTGGATATTGACCTGTGCAGAAGTCACTTCCAAATCAGTCTCTACTTCTTTAGGAAATGAAATTGCTTTCCAGCTTTCAGCTTACTCAAAAGCAGCACCACAGAACTCAGCTGTTTCTATGTGCCACTTCACCTTAAATTTTATTCTGATTTTAAAAAAATGTGTTGCTCACTTTTGAAGCATTAAAGCTTCAAAATCTCTTTCTACAACCAGTGATTTACTCATTCCCTAATCTTAAAAATAAGCTTGAGCTTTCAGGTATGTTTTCTCCATCTTGATAGTCACCCTTTGTTTTTATTTTAAGGCTTTGGAAGAAATGGTCTTTTGTGAATGCCTTGTAGGAACTCTGCTCTTTGAAAGCCCATCAATATCTGTCCCAATGTGCTCAGCCAAAAGCACTGTGCTATTTGCTGTGTGCACAAGAGAAGCTTCACTTAAATGGGTTGGTTTTCTCCCCACTGATTGTAACAAACTGGAAAACTTAATATTTTGTTTCCAAAATCTAATGCAAACTCTGTACCTTCCACTGTGACAAGCTCTTCAAGAAATCTTTGAAGGTCTCGGGTTTTTTATACTTTTGTACCAAAAATGTGGTCCTGAATAATCCAAGTCACAATTTCTTTAAGGGACCATGAGCAAATATTGTAAAAAGGCACAAAATCCTTTCACACAGAACTTCCAGCCAAGTGATAGCACCAAGATTCCTATTGCTTTGGCCAGGTGAACACAAATCACTTTTTCAATTAAGTTTTCTTATTAACATTTCACTATTGCTCTATTGAATCCTATTTTTCATTCACCAGATTGCACTAAAAATAATCATTTCTAGCCATGTTTGAAGGACACTAAATTGTATTAACCTCTGGAGTAAGTGGAATAAATTAATGGCATTATGTTCAGTCAATCAGCTTTCCCTGGCAATCAGCAGGTGCCTTACCATTAGCCTCAAAAGCCCAGGACTGTTTACCACCTTCCAGACATGCTCAGCAGGTCATCTTCCCCAGCATCAAGGATTTTCAGGCTTTTTCTGCTTTCTTTCCACTCACACTAATGAATGATAACTAAATTTTCACTTTTATTAAGTGTTAAGTTCCATAATATTGCTATACTGCTTTTTATTCAAAAAAAATTTTACTTGAGCTTTTAAGCAGGAGAGCAAGAGTCTTCAATATCAATCTCCTTATTTCCCTTCTGCCAGCTATCAAAACAGCCACCTGAAGAAGCTAATTAAATCTGGGTATCTATAGATAATGGTAAGCATGGGAAAGGTTTGGTTTTGAGTTTTGTTTTTTGGGGTGTTTTTTTTTGCTGCTGTTATTTGAAAGAGTTAAGGAAAAAAAAATGAAAAGAGCTCAAGGAGGTAGCAAGCTTAAATAAAAATAAACTTGCATGTTAATAATTGAAAAGCAACACAAAGAGCTTCTCCTTTTGTTACTTTAGCACTGAACTCTATTGTATCTGGGGAAATACCCATTAGGATTTTGGTTTTTAATCTAAACTGAATCATAAATGCCACACATTGGTTTGTATTTTTTTAATATGTCAATTTTGCAAAGTAAGGAGTCATCACTTCCCTATATTTGGGCCAAATAACCTTTCCCAAAACACTAAATTCTGTTAGCATAACTGTGGGCATAATTTTGCAAGTGATTTTGTAACTCTCTAGACATGGAGGAAAATAAAAGGAGCTTCTGAGAAAAAAAAGGAGCACAAAATGGTACATTCATGTTGTTGTACTGAAATAATACAATCAATACAAGAAATCAACTGGAAAGTGAAGCTGATTGCTGAATACTTTGTGACAAATGTAAAGAGACTTTCTTGCAGGTGTTGGTTTGACATATTCCCTGAAGAAACAAGGAAAACATATTACATTGCCAAATCCAGGGCACTGCTTAGATATGATTGTTTTAAGGAAAGAAAGGAAACCACGTTCACAGTGACACATCAGTTCCACAAATGTGTTTGTAAGAAATGTAGCAAATCTCATGGCATCCATTCCCTATTGTGGTTAAATGTTTTAGACTGATTTCTAAGTTATTTAGCAAAACCAAGAATAGGTAAAAAGAAATGTTGCTTCAGTGACTTTTCCTATCCCAGGCCAATGTACTGAACTCCAACAGATGAGCAGGATTCCTTTGAGCTAATAAAAGGCCCTATGAAGATTTGAGAGAGGTCAAGAGAAGCTTCAGTTTCATAAAAATCTTGGTTCTACGTTTGCAGTTTGCCAAGTGTTAAAATAAATCATTCTGGTTTGAGCAGCTGGATTGACCATTTAAGAATTGCATTGCACTTGGGGAGACACAAAGTGGCAGAAATGCAACTGAGGATCTCACCAAAACCTATAAAGTAGCCAAGTGAAAAAGACTTGCAAAAAAAAAAAAATCTACACCTGATATTATTACCAAAGGAATGCTTGGCAGGTTTGCACTGCTACTGAAGAAATAAGAAATAAGACTCTGATTTTCACACATACTCCAAGTATGAAAGCACCCATGTGCCTCAAAGGATGAGTTTGTTCCAAGGACCTTTGAGAAATCCTCATGGGAAGTAAACAACAAACAGGGGACACTAAAAATAATAAAAGTAGAGCAGACTGCAGGACCAGAACTCGTTTTACAAGGCAGGAAATAAATGCTGGATGGTCACAAACAGGAATGCAAAATGAAAGTTAATAATATGCTCAGCAGATCACTTGAAAATTTTCTCTTCCAATCCTTAAGTTACAGTAAAATTGCTAAGTATGACCTATCCTTTTTATAGAGTATGTTGTGAGTATCAAGAGATCTTCAACTAATGGAAATTTTTAAGCTTTAATAATCTGTGGCTGGCTGACAAATTTATGCCATAACATCAAAACACATTTTATATAACAGAGAACACATGCAGCAATTTTCTCCAGTTTCAGGCACCCATTTCCCTTTCCTTGATACATGAAATGTGTTTCAGAAGAGGCAGAGTAATCAGAACCAGGAGCTGGGATATCTGGAGTGAAAACCTGTGGAGATTTTCCCATTTGTCACCCGTGGGCCCTGGTAGTGACTTACAGTGAATATCAGGTTTCTCTACAGACTTTAAAATGCCATTCTTCTTAAGCACAGACACAAACTCAAGATAAAGAACACAAAGATGACTCCAAATTTCAAACTTATCTTCTACCTCCATGGTCAAATAAAGCATCCTGCATCCCACATCTCAGCTACACAAATGGCTCTGTGCCTGTTTCCCAGCAGAAGTAGGGGAAGAGGAGGATTAAATATGAAATAATGGACTGAAATTTGCTGAAATATCCCTTGCATTTGAGAAGAAAATATTTTTTTCTGATTAGTAATTGGAAAGTACACCTACTCTTGCATATAGAGTTTCAAAAAACCTAAAGCTGGCTGGAGGGAATGTTGGTTACGGGGAAAACTTCCCTGCTTCACCTCAACACATTCACTTTGCCCAGAAAAGTCACTAAACCATGAAGGTTGAACTCTGATTATCTAATACTGAAGTTTTTTTTTAAATCATCACCGATTTAATTTACCCAAAACTTGTGACATAATTGTCACCAATACTGAAATTCTAAAAGTGATAATGTTACCCAGCCAACAGAGTTGATATAGAAAGGAAAAAGCAGCTTTTTCCAAGGTTTAGGAAGATCAAGTCCCTATTCTGTCTACTTGCTTATCATGAGACCACTCTGACTTGGTTGGGTATGTGCTACCACACAAAACAGATGGTTTGCCAAAACCCCATCACCTTTGCTTCTATTATTTGTGAAAGGCTGCAGAGGAGGAGGGAAGAACTATGTTTATACAATATAGTCTGAAAGGAATACAAAGGCAGGTACTAAAGCATAGCAAGAAGGATGTGCTGAAGGAAATAGAGATACATGCACAAGTTGCCCTGAAACTGCTCCAGGATATTCCCCATCAGAAATGATGAAAGTACAAAGCCAAACACCACACAAATGGTTTCATTGTTATTCTGCCTGCTGAATTTTGTCAGCACTCCAAAGGCACACACGCCTGACTTTGCATAGTTTCCCACAAAATTACTAATTTAGTATTATGAGAACATATGTAAATGATAAAGATAAACCACTAAGTGCACTAATAAAGTCTAATTGCAAAAGGATCTAAAGGGCAAACTTATAATAAGCGAGGAGATCAAGCAAGCTTTTAAATTCCAGGCAATGCTCTGCACAAAAATTAGAGGTGTGCTTTTTGAGTCTCCTAAGCCCTTAAGAATGTTTTTCCATGGGCCAAAAGGTCAAGGAGCTCCCATGTCACAGAATGTGTATTAAAGCCTTACCAAACCCTCCTTCATTTTCATGGGTCTTAAAAATCTGAGGCCACCACTCCATTAAAAGCCAAGTACCAACACTGGGGTGCTATATTTATATATTAATGATAAAGAAAACTAATTGGGAAAAGACAGACAGATTTATAAAACTATGGTTTCATCTTATTTTCAATTTTTGTCCAAGTAGCTTGACCTTAGAGCTGTACCAATTCAGGGAATATGCAATGATTGGATTTGTTTATATAATTTGACTCCCTATGTATTGAAAACCTCTTCAATTTTACCTCTCCCTTAGTAGACCCAGTAAATTGCACTTATTAAGATTATCCTTCTCAAGATGCCAATACCCCTTGTAAACACACCAAAAAGAAAAAAAAAAACAAACAGAAAATCAACCAATTCTTTCTGGCAATATATCAATATATTCCAAAGATAACTCCCACGTATGGAAAGATCCCAAACTTCAGTTTTGTTTCACTCCTTTACTGTCCACTGGCATTGCTCCTCTTTCAAAATTCAACCCCAAGTGTTTCCTTGTCAGGGCACACTGTTAAATCACTTATAAACTTCCATATATTTGACAAATTACACGCACACAAAATTATATTAAATAGATAGGTAGCAGCTTAAATCTGGTATTTTCTCCATCTAGAGCTTCAAGAAGGAAGCTGCTTCCTCCCCCTTGCTCAATTCCCCTGTTCATCATGAAGTACAGACACCAAAACTCCCATTAGCTTCATCACCAATTTTGTCAGTCACAAAGCTAAGTGACCTCTAAACCTGCACTCAAATTTGAGTGTATATTCAAGGGTAAAATTCACTGAGGGATTTACAAGCCTAGATGGAGCCCAGAGCCTTTTCCTGTTTGTAAGAATTGAGTCTCTCTCTGTTCTGTAGGGTTCTACAGGACACAGTACCAGTCTTCACCAAAACTCTTCCTTTTTCTGGTCAGATTCCTTTCAACAGTTGTCTGGAACTAAAACAATTATTTCTCTCTCCTTAGATGTCCTTAAGTGATACTGTAAAACCAGTAAATATTTTTCATCCCCAGAATGTTACTCAGCACGAGATGAAAATATACCACAGTATCACAAATACTTTCCTCCATTAAAGTGTTGGAGCATAAAACCATCTTATTTCAGTGGGTGCTTTCCATAAATCCTTAGACATCATTAATCCAGGTTGCTTTCTGTACTAATTCGTTTAATCCTTATGTCAACTGACTAGACTACAGCTGTCCTGGGCATCCAGTTAGCTTGTTTTAGACATCAGAATGACAGCAGTGCTTCAAGCCTTTGGGCTTGAAGATCAGTTAGATCTCAAAGGAAACATTCTGGTCAGAAAGGGACATTGCTCACTTCTATCTAATTTAAAAAAAATAATTCAGCAACTTTCTTATATGCATGACAGAATAAGTACACTTAGAACATTATTTACAGACCCCTAAGTGCAACATACTCTGCAGGTGGTACTACACAAGCTATTCCAAGAAAATTTATGTCCAAGTAGCATGAGTGTATAGTAAATCCACACTGATACCACAGATTTGCAGTATTACAGGAATCAGAAAGAACACTTGATTCCTATTCATTACATTTCAGTACTTCTTGAAACAACTTATTTCCCAAATTTATAAGATGTGCAGAGTTTTCTGTGCTCTTCTGCTACTTTTATACAGCTCTACTAACCACTTCATAGTGGGCCCTCTTGTATACAAAGCAGATAATAAATTGCATGTCTAAAAATAAGGTTATGAGAAAGAACTGCAGTGTTTTCTATCAACACCAATAAAAGCCAAGTTTGAAATAACTCAGTTACTTTCTTGGAGGTTTTAGGATTTTTTTCACAGGTATCTGAGTCCTAAGTGAACTGGGGCTGTATCCAGAAGCCATAAACCTCTTTTTAGAGGTCAGGAGATGTTGCACATTGTGGTGAAACTTGTCTGAAATCTGAAGCTCAGTTTAACCATTCACCCTCCAAGCTATATACAGCAACAGACCTCAGAATTTACTGCAAGTTGGTGCAAGGCTCTGTGTGGTTCATAAAAACGAAGCTTTCACTTCTAATACTGAAAAGGTTGCTTTAAAGTAGAGTACAATATCCAGATCTCCCTTATGGTATGTGCTCCATCAGTCTAAAAGACCTTTACCCAGAAAGAATCAGAGATTTTGTGTTGTGAAACAAAGCTGGACATCCACAGAAAGGTTCATCTTGGGAGTCACCACCCCTCTTGACCACACACACTTCTTGTTTTTCTCTTTCACCTCTGACACTCATCAATATTAAACTTCTCACCATCTGAGGCAAAAATCCATTGTGGTATAAAAGTGCTCCTAGAGCAGAGACAACTTGTCATCCCTTCATGGCACTTCACACAGGTCACGACCAGTTCAGTGTCCATTAACTCAAACATGACCTCTTAAATCAGACTTTCCTCTAGAAAAAAAAAAAAAGATCAAGACAACTTGAGTTTGATCCATATTTTTTTTATATAGGAATAATGACATTGACAGAAGCTGCTGAAGCTGTGGGAGGTGTAGAGCTCCTCATAAATGATTCTGGAAAGTAGCAGTACAAGGCAGCATGGGTATTGCAGATTGTGATCAAATTATTTAAAGCATCAGAATGCATGAAGAACCCAAATCCCATCCTGTCAGTGTTCAAGAAGGGGGGCGATAACTTCTGCTTTTACCAATACACATGTTGGGTGTGAAATCCAAGCAGTTTGGAGCTATCACACAAAGTTGCTTCCTGCTTCTTTGCCCAGCAGTGAAATCCCTCTTAGGGCACTAAAAAAAAAACAAACCCTTCCTTTCAGCTAAGTTACCTGGGAAAAGGTTGGAAGCAATGCCTACAGTTTACAGTTGTCACTCCTGTAAGTTCAGTTCAGTCTTTTCACTGCCCTGTTAAAAACAAATGTGTTCCATCACATGTGTCACTGCAGATTATCATTATATTCAATCATATTTTTAAGTCTTCTTGTAGGAGAAAAACAAAACAGCATCTGTACTTTAGCTATTTTTTACTTGTAGATGTGAACAGTTAATGCTCAAGTGCATGTAACTCATGTCTATGTGTAATAAGCTACAGAGAGAGCATTCAGCATTTTCCACTCCAAAGGAAAAATAAAAGTAAATATAAGAGCTATGTAACATCAGAATTCTTGATAGCTGCCCTATTTCAGGTGTAGATGTGCACTCGTTTTGACTGTCTGGCCTTATGGAGGCTGTGCCTAATTTAAACAGTAAGAAGTTCTGTAATTTCAAAGAAAATCTAACTAACAGCAGCAGCAAGCATTGTGTTCCAACAATCCATCATTTTTATAGAAAAAAATATTTTTCCTCACAATGAGTAATTTATAGATTCAGAGAATGCATCTGGGACTTTGGTTTGTAATCTATTATTTCACAAAAAATAGTTCTAGTGAGAGTAAGGCTAGATTAATATTTGAGTATGTTGACATTTTTTGTAGATTATTTCTAAGAACTATTTATAGGAAACAACTGATAAAATTTTGCCTTCAGAATCCAATAAACCATCTTTTACTAGAAGATTTTTTTGTGTTAGATCTTCTTAAATGTATAAAGTCCAAGGCTAAGGAGACAATAAGTTGGTCTTTTTGGGGCGTTTTGTTGTTGTTCTGTGGGATTTTTTCTAATTATTCTGCGGTTTCTTTTTCTAATTTTGCAACCCTGTCTGGTTTAGGCAATCTCCATTGAAACAGAACAGCAAAGGTATGGGTATACTGAAGCAGACTGAAAACCCAGAAGGTATTTTTCTTAAGGACATAAAATCTCAATAAATGTAATCAATAGCCACCCTAAATACATCTTACTGCCAGTAAACATGAGGTATCACTGAAACAAAAACATACAAATCAAGAAAACTCTTCTTGACAAAATTCTGACAGAAAAAAACCCAAAATCTTTAACTGAAGGGCACTGGACTTATAACTGCCATGCTTGAATATTTATTAGGACTTCTAATTGCAAGAATTTGAAAAATGTGCCTTTAAATCCCTGCAAGAGAATTGACATTCAGCAGATGTGCTGAGTACTCACAGTTACAGAAGATCCTGCAGCATATTTGCAAAAGGGAGAAATCTAACTTTTATTTTCTGGTTAAGTTCCAACTTAGCTAAGTAATGTTCACCTGCTGTGCTTCAATTTCCCACAAATTCACTTCTAGATAAATCCATCTTTGCTCCTCTCCAAGCAGACTCCAGCACAGGGGCAGTGACTCTGTACCAGCTGTACAGTGTTAGATGTGCAGCTGAGAATCCCAGACTGGGTTGGGTTGGAGGGGACCTTAGCAGTCCCAACCCCCCTGACTTTCCAGGGACACGTCCCACCAGCCCAGGTTGCTCCAAGCCCCATCCAACCTGGCCTGGAACACCGAAATACATTCCACAGATTTCCACAACCTCCCTGGGCAACCTGGGCCATTACATTAAAAAACTTCTTCCCCATCCCTAACTTAAATCTCCCCTTTTCCAGCAGCACTTGTTTGTTCCAAGGACACCCTAACAGAGCAGAAACCAATGACACTGACTCTACAAGTACCATATCAATAAGTTGTAGGGATCTGCATAAGCTTTGTTTATAGCAGGCAAAAATACAGTGGAAAGATGAAGATTTTATGCCCACGTGCTTCTGGCATTATATTAGCAATCCATAGGGCAGAAATATATTTGTCAGTCACTACTGAAAAACACTGGATGCATGAAACAGATGAAATTAAAGGCCATGCCCTAATTAGTTCCCTTGGCCAAATCCAAACCAGCTCCTAAAGCTGCAGGTTAAAAATAGCCAATAAACTGGGAAGTGCTATTAAACTCTTCTTCCCCAGTTTGGATTCACATGTCCTGGTGGCTTTGGCTTCAAGTCTTCAAGCTTTTCAAGGACCCAGAAAGCTTGAATCCAGTAAATGGCAAATTGATTTGACTGCTTGTATGTGGATACAGAGACACAGATCCATAAGAGTTATTTAGGATCTTAATTGCTGTTTCTTTTCTCTGAAGCACAACCACAGATTTCTGCACATAGAGCCAAAAGGTTAAGAAAATAATTTTCTAAAATATTTTTTAAACCCAGCAGCTGGATTACTGTGTTCTCTGTTACTAAAGCATCTTGTTGTCCATAAGCACTTGAGCATTTTTTAAAATCCTGCTGTTTATGTCTCACCACACTGTCTTTCACTGTACCTACTGATCCATTGGGCTGCAGGTTGGACACCACAGCTGTTCCATCAGTAACAGGAAAATGGGATATGGCTCTAATTTATTGTAGGATTAATTTTCTATTCCCTTAATAACTGGCTGATAAATGGAAAAAGGAAGATTTTATTGATATTCAATTTTTTCCTTCTATTAAACATTAACTTGAAATGTTTCACACCTAGAAATGCTCAGGGAAGTCCTACTACTCACATGGCTAAAATCTGAAAGGAAAATTGTAAGCTCTACTTCCATCTGCCTGTTCCTGGACCACTGTTACACATGGCAAAGCACTAAAGCAACCTAGGATAAGCCTCCCTAAGAGCTGGAGAATGACTTAATAACCATTTCACAAATTTAATTTGCCCTCCAAACACAGTACAAATACCAAGACATCTAATGAGTGGTTTAGAAATGCTTGAAGAGAGGGGAGCCAAGTTCCCAAAGGACTAGAAAGGCTGAGGAAGCAACTATTAATCTTTGACTAGAAATGCTGAGATTAAAAAAAAAAATAAATTTCTAGAGCTTGTTGACTAAACAGATATGCTGCAAAACTTGTATTTTATTTAAGAATACAGCAATGGAAGGTTTTTGTTGTTACAAAACAATTATTTAATAACTATTTTTTTAGATCACTAAACTGACTGTAACTGCAAGTCCTGAGTAACCAACAGCTGAGCTTGGTTGGACCAGCCAAGGAGCAATGAAAGGAATAAAAACTGTAATATTGAGCCTAGAATAATAGAGCCAGAGCTACCTAATTCCTAGACAGATGGCAACAGAAAGTTGGTGAATGGGTATGGATTTTCAGAACTCCAATGCTGGCAATGCAGGGAAAGTCTCCTAAGCTCAAGTGCATGTAGCATATATCCCCCTAAGCTTGCCTGCCAGGCAAAGCAGGACACGTGGGCTAAAAATAAAACAGGAATTGTGGCTCACTGGCACTCTGCAAGTAGTAGAGTCAACAGAAATGATAGCCAAGGATTTTTTTCCCCCCCTTCTCTCTCAGTTTTAGGCATATGCAGCTGGCACCAACACATTGTTCTCATGAACCAAAGGCAGCAGATGGAATGAATTACATATTTCAACAGCCCTTGACATCACATCAAACACCTTGGCTTTTAGTTTTAGAAGAGCAACTCCTGGGACTCTTTTTTTCAGTTTTCACCATCCAAATAAAAGTCATACACAGTTATTTCCTCCTTTATAGGACAATATAGCCATGCCATATGTTGCAGACTTGAAGTCTTGCATAGTAAATCAGCACAACAGCAGAAAACGTTCTGGTTGAGGCTTTGTAGTTAAGTCACTACTCACTGAGCAATGTGTTGTAGGTAACCTCTGTTACTAAGGGCTTTACAATTGTAGTACAGAAAATGTGGGGTGTTCAGCACTAAAGAAAGAAAAACAAATTCAGTCTCTAACGTTTGCTATTGCCCAAACTGATGAGCTGTATTCAAGAAACATCGTCAGTTGTTTTTCATTTATTCCTTAAATTTCACCATTCCAGCTACCTGAGGAAAATGCACCACCTGGGCAGGTGGGGGCCCTTCCCCTGAATGGAGCTAATGACAGGGACAGGCTGGGAGCACCCCCCAGGACATCAACATCTGGGAAATGCTCCCATCTGTAAGGCTGAACACAGGCTGGATACCAAGCCTGCTCCAGCACCTGCCTTCCACCCCTTGGCTTTTCTCTCCCCAAGTGCTCATTAGACAGAAGAAGGGAGTCACTGTTACTATCCACTCTACATATATGCCTGAACCATCTCACCCTCCACCCTTCCTCCTCCTCCTCCTCCTCCTCCTCCTCCTCCGCCCTCCAAAATTACACCCTTCTCCCAGACTCAGAGCCAAGCCAGAGGCTGCTACAACACAGACTGAAAACCTCAGCAGGGAGCAGCCGGAGCGGATGTGAGGAGAGGCAAGCCAGGAGACACACAGGCCCAGAAGAGCCCCTCACCTAATTCCTCTGAAAATCTCCAAGTGATTAAGGTGATTAAAGCTTTCCTGTCCTTAGAAGCTGGCAAGCTTCTGTCTTTCGGCAGCAAGTTATCAGGAGACTCTTTCCTTTCATGTTCCCAATCATTTCTCCCAGTCTGAGGGTTTGAGCAGATCAAGTGAACATACCTTGTTATGACCTTGATTCCCTCCACTTCTGCAGGAGTGTGATCAATGCTGGCTATTCTGCTGGCTGCAGATAACAAATACCTTCTGAGACTTCCAGACTGTATCAGCCCCATATCCTCCTATGGCTTTTTAGCTGGAAACCCTGCACGTACAAGTGGCTTTGATCCTAGCCAGCTCAATACCTCTTTGAAATACATTACCTGGTAGCTACTAACACTGATGTCAATCTCTTTATCATACTTGGTATATTCTCTTTCCTCCTTTCAAATATTAATAGCACTATTTTCCCCTAAGACAGTTTACTTGTATTTAACTACTTGTATTTGTAACAGCTACAAAGTTGAGCTTCAATCTCTAATTGTAACTTATCGAGGGAAAAAAAAAAAAAGAAACATTTGAGCTACAATAAAGATTTCTCTTCTCTGCACATTTTTCCTCCAAAAACTTTTTTTAAATTTCTCTTGGGAAAGTATATCACCTTCCCATCCTTATTGATTGAAAAAAAAAGCTTGACTATCTACTTCCATACGGAATCGGGTGCTTTCATGCACCTACTTCAGTCCAAAAAGTACCCTTTTTCCCAGCTTTGTTCAAGCCACTTTCTCACTTTGCTTCTTCCTAATTATTCCATGTCTCTGAAGTTCAGCTCTCTGCTCGGTTTCTCCTCTCTCTTGCAAGAGGGACAGCTGTGAGAGACAGGATTTTTTGACAAAGATGAACCACTTCAATTCATCTCAGTTGTCCACTCATCTAATCTCTCAATTTTCTTAAAAAAGCCACTCAGAGTGAATAGACTAAAATAGATTTCAGAAGGAGAATATGAAGAAAAAAAAAAAAAAAAAACAAAGCCCAGCACACATATATAACAAAGGTGCAAAGAAAATGGATTGCTAAGTGAAAAGTAAGACATCAACTCAGCCTACAAAACCAGGCAGAAATTAGCAAGGTGTAGGCAAACTACACAGAGCTGAAATGACAAGATGGAGGGAGCTGGAGTTCTCAGTCTGTGTTCAAAGCAACTTGAGTGTTCCAAGGGAAGTACCTGATTGTCATGATAAGTTCATCACAATAAACTGATGTCAGCCTTCTTGTTCAGTATCATGTTCCAATATTAGCTAATTTCTGTGTAGTTCATAACATGGGATGCAGTTTAAGATGTAATTGAAATGGAAAAATCAACTCTTCACACACAGTCTTTAATTTAAGCAGTGGATGTGACACTGCATCCTGTTCCTTTGCAAGGACTCAAGCACAGATATATTTTTTCTTTCCCATTGATCAAATAAATCACCAGCTGTTTATGCAGCATTGCTGGCAACCTTGGAAGTGTCATTTGTCTTCCTAAGCTCCACGAACCTGATTCACCCATTTGTTTAAGAGTGCAACAAGCTAACATTGTGAACGTTAAGAAGCTGAAGAAACACTTCCTACTCATGCAAACCTTCCACTGGAGAAAATATACTTGCTAAAAAACCACAGCATCGACTTCTGTCAGTTGAATGGAGCACAAAGGCTTTAATTGTGAGAACAATCAAAAGGTTGCAGCTTGCCAATTAGTTTAAACCATAATGGGAAAGGTCTTGCACCTTAAGCTTATTATAGGCAAATTTTAAAGTTGTATCAAGTCTGCACGGGTGTGCAAACAAGTAGTAAAATTGTGGTGCCTTCCCCCACACAAGAAACCCTTGTTAGTCCCCATTTGTTATCCATGTACGATCCTAGAAAGAAAGAAAACCATCTTAAGTTAACTGAAACTTTTCAGGGATGTGAGGTGCACATGTTATTGGCAGGTGTACAAAGCACTGATTCAGAGGTTAAAAAATATCCCTGACTCAATTTTCAAGCAATATTGACAGAACAGGGAGACATGCAGTATGATGGAGGTCAAAATCAACCAGCACAGAGTAGTGTGCCCATAAACAGCCTCTATATTCTCTTTCTTGATATGTATGTCAAGTACACATTAGCTATTTAGAAGTGCCTCATCCTTCCTCCTTCCCAGCTGAAGCTCTGATCCTAAACGAAAAGCCATCATATTTACTGAGTCCTTTTCTTTCTTTTCCCAACCTTGCTTTACAAATATAAAAATGTTGCAAGGGGATGCGTCAGAATGTTACAGAGTACTCACCTTCTTTAGTATGCCTCGAGATCCATGTTATTGTCAAAAAATTCAAGGCAAAAAAACCCCAAAACCCCCAAAGCTCAAAAGATACTTGGAAGCTGCTGTAATTTGACACAGTCTAGCACAGCCAACCATCCTTACTGATTCTTTACCTATCATACATGTGCTGATAGGAAACAGCTTGGTACACTGCTATCACACTTACCACTTGCCCACAAGAATATGCTTTTGGTTTTTTAGAAAGCTAAGATGCATTTAAGTTTCCTGGGAAATACTATTGTCTCCCATTAACTTGTGGAAAAAGAATCCATTCTTAAGTCATTCAACTTAAAAATTTTCACCTAAATATATGCTGGTTATAATACATTTGCTTCTTACTGTCAGATCCTATCTGGAAGCCAGTTTTGCTCAATCCAAAACTGAAAAGCAAACTTAGTTTTCCTCTCCCATCCTCCTGCAAGACCCTCAGCAGCAACAGTTGTCCCTGGGAGCACATTCAGCTCCCAGCCCATAACCTGGCTACAAGAAGCTGCAGAGATGTGCCACACACACATTAAAGTTCAAAACCCCTCATATTTTCTGGCCACATCACAAGCATTCTGACTGCACCAGCCCCACAGTGAGGATACATATGCACAGAGAGCTGAGCACATGGTACCTGTCTTTTTCAAAGCTGATTATTCTGATGTGGTCTGACAGGAGCCACATCCAAGCTGGGTATCCTTTTCAAAGGCTCTCTGACTGCGTGAAAGTCAACAGATGCGGCGAGGGAACAGCATTTGGGGAGACCAAAAAACTCAGGCACAGACCATTTTTCTCTCCCTGCTCTGACATAGCCACACAGTCCTCACAGAGTGGAGCCACCTGTAAGCCTGCTTCTTGGGAGAAGGAGTAGGAGGAGCAGGGAAAGACAAAGACAGTGGCAGGAAGACCTCATTCTGACTAGGAAATAAATCAGGAAGGAAGAATAAGCCAGTGCCATCAGCACGCCATGAACCAAGAGATGGAAAACAGAGCTGTGGGGAAAGGTGACATTTTAAAGACACTTTCAATGATAATTTGCAGTTACAATATCAATCCACAGCACTGAGAAGCTGTACCTGACAAATGATTAATTGGTGATGAACGCCACCACAGAATGGAGTGAAGCTCTATGGCAGGAAGTGTCAGCATGGTCACAAAGAGAAAAAACACCAGCTACATCTACAACTATCCCACCCAGCATATTAGTAAAGGAGTTGGATCAGATCTTCAAAATATTCTGCAGGCCTGTGATCAAGTGACAAATGATTTTAGGTTAATAACTTTGAAATAATTTCTGAGCTGGGACCTTTTTGTTGCAACACTCCCAGATTAAAAGGAAATCATTTTCTTACCAAATAAAGCAATCTGTTCTAACCATTCGCAGCTCTTTGGTTTGAACCTGGACAGGCTCCTCCTCAGATCATAAAGGAAAGTAATTTGTACTCAAGATAAGGAATTCTATTTGGCTGTACCAGCAAAGTCCTTTTTAGAAATCTGCCACTAGGATTAGAATCAAATTTGTTCCCTCCAAATACTGCAACATGAATCTAATCACTTGCTTTGCAAGTTAAGTGCCCAGAGACAGTACAGAAGTTTTAACAGCTGTTGCAAAAAAATGTTGCAGCCTCTTACTTTTTTTTACTGAAGTTGCTGCAGCCAAGATTTACTGTAAATTGATGATTTAGCTGGATTAGATGTTAATATGCAGCTTGATATATTATTCATGAGAATGAGTCACAGACTTAATTAGAAACATGACACGAAAAGCTTTTGAGTCCACAATCTGGATTCTCCCTGACATGAAAGATTTGACGTGTGAATAAATTTTCACTTACTGAGAGAAAAAAAGAGATAAATGACCTTTTACATCTAAATGTAAAAATGTCATGTTGGAGATGCATCACTTGTCTTTCTGAGAGTTTGGGAAAAACCAGCAGCAGTATCCAACTGTACACAATAGCAGCTCTTCAGAAAAACAAAGTACCTGCCCCTCCATCCCCTTTTATCTCCTTGCACAACGTCCTCTCCATACACCAGTCACAGACACTAGGGAGAGTTTATCATCCTCTGCCAGGTGAGCATTTCTGGACCTTCAGGAAGGAGGCCCAGGAGAAAGTTTTATTCACACAGCAAGGCCACATCACAGCTACCCAGCCTTAAGTACCTGTGTATACCAGTTGGTGTGGTGTTTCATCTTTCCAGGCTTAATTGATGATTAAATTAATCTCAGAGCATCATTATTTAACTGTTTTGGCTGGAAGTACTGCATTAGCTAAATTACTAACAATAGATTCAGCCACCAGCAGAAGGGAACTGCCATTCAATTAATGATAATGACCAGCACTGGTCAATAAGTGTACCTGGGAAAGCATTAGCAGCACATCATATTAGGGGACTACTTGGTGCAGTGGATTAATCCACTAATTATTTATTTCTTGGGGCACAGGCCAAAACCCAGCTTGTTATAGGTACCAAGGCAAGTCAGCTTGGTACCATAAACCTGAGCTATTCGCTTTCCTGAAAGCTTTGTTGTTTACTCAGGATTGATTTTAAGAAGCCAGTTTCCCACACTTGCCTGTCTCCTCACACCTTTACTGTCCATCAAGGCATTTAAGACCTGCCAAATATTATTTGGAGATATATTATTCCTGTTTACAAATGATTTTTTTGCAAGTTTGGGTCAATTACACATCTCATGGTACAGAAATTGGACAATTAATTACAACAACAAATTATTTTAATCCCACAGTCACAAACTAGCTGTTATCTTCTGCACAATGAGGCCAAGTCTTGGATATAACAAAAGATGAAGGTATCACTGAATGCCTTTGAAATAAACATGGACTGCCAGTGCAGAGGAACAACAGGATGAGAAACATTTTCTTCAGTTTACAAAACCAACCACCCCAGTATACTAACTAGCTGTCAAGATGCAAGAAAGCGTTTCTTAAAAGAATTTTAAGGTAGAAGGAATTAGTGTGACCTTTAGAGAACACATTTAGAAACAAGTTATACAAACAAACAGCAAAAAAAGTGGGTTTACTGGCTAGGAATAGTGTTTACAAGGCAAAGCCAATGTAGGTTTGAATCCAGAAAAAAAATCTGAAGCAACTTAGAAGTAACTGAATGTTTTTTCCAGACTTGACAACACTAAGAAGTAAAAGAGCATGGAGAAAGAAAACTCATTACCAATAAACAGCCAACAGGCTGTGGTCAGGTGGCTTTGTATGAGGACAACACAGAAGCAAATAGGAAGGAAGACGTAATCATGTATTTGTTTCCAAAACAAAGAATTAATTAAAAACCCCACAACAGAGTAATGCCTCAGCATCACTGACCTCTTTAGTTACCAGTGTCCTTACCTGCACAGGAGCAGCTCCTGAGCTGTCTGTATCATATCCATTCACATACACACTTCACTTACCTCAACTTGTTTTGGTTTTCCTGCAAGCTGGAAAACCATGAGCCCTGTAACAACTATCAGGGGCTACTTCCTGAGATATCTTTAAATGGTATTATTTAAAAGTTGAAAACATGACAGATACAGGCAAGTTCAATCTGAACACACCAAGGTGTAGAGAAGCAGTAAAATAAAATAATTGAATAAAAGCCACAAGCAAGCAGCCATTGCCTCAGCTACAGTTGTGATACTTGGCCTTGTGTTTTGAAACAGTTAAAAAAAAAAAATCACAATTTTAATAACACCTTAATCTTCAATTTTTAGCTATATGCTTATGCCCATCCTTAGTGAAAATAGTTGGGGGGGGGTTCTATCAATGACATTCAAAAGAAAACATGGAAAACACTGAATGATGATTTTTTTTTCTTTATAAGTCAGATTTTTTTTAAAAGCTTTAGCCACCAGTATAGAAATTACTGATATGTTCATGGTCCAGATGTAAACAAGACTCTTACTTATAATGATAAAAGGCTCAACTAAAGAAAGATCATGAAACCACAGAGAAAAAACCAACAAAACTCAGAAAAGTACATCAGACTTGACAACTTAAGACCTCTGTGCTCAGTTTCAAAGTCGTTGTCATCCAGCTGTAACACCCACCAAATGTAACTCCCCCAAAGGATTGAACCCTTGATGGGTCTTATTGAAGATAAAAGGAGCAACTCACACCCTTGACATTATTAGCAATAGAAAAGAGACCTCAATCTGCCACTACTCAAATGTGCTTTTAGTCTAGGAAGGAAGCTCTTCTCTTACCATACATGAAAGAGCAGCTGCTTTGTGTTCTTCTCAGCTGAGTTGAATGTCCAGTGGTTAAAAGCTGGGAAAAAAAGAAACAAACAAAAAGCCATGAAATAACAAACTCATCATCCTAGGAAAGGGATATTTTTACAAGTTTAATCTGCTTTTCCAGTATGTTTCTACTGAATTTGCCTCAAAGAATCACAAGATAAAGGTTTCAAAGAATCAGTATTCTGCTGGAGGTTGTTACGGCCATTTTCAAACCAAATCAGAAAAAAAAAAAAAAAAAAAAAAAAAAGAAACAAATCCCTAGCAGCTGATGAAAAAGAAAAGCATGGCAAAGCTGATACCATCTGGTGATACTTTTATTTTTTTTCCCCTCCCAGCTGTGCACCATTCTCCTTCCTTTACTGACCACCACTGAAGAGAGGAAAGAAGGGCAGCCAGTACAGTGAGCTTGCCATATCTCAGGGAAAAAAAAAAACCACAAAAACTTCTTCTACTCCTTCTTCTACCCAGTTCTTCGGATTTTCTCCTACACTTCTGTGCTTACCTGGTCCAAAGGAGTCAAACCTCAAGGTGGAATATTGGCCCCAAAGCACATTTTGTGCACACAATGCCTCCAATAAGCATCCCTACTGATCCCAAAAGGACGATTCTGTAGCACAGAACTTGGGACTTTGTTGGTTTGGGGGTTTTTTTGCAGCTAATAACAACAACAGGCAATTCCAGGGAAAGATTGATTCAATGTTCCTCCTAGATTCATCAAGCTACTGGCATACTAAGCACCAGTCATTATTTACTCTTTGGAAAGCAGAAAATCTGAACATAACTCATAGCAGAAATACTCTGTGGGTCTTGAACACGAAGGAATTCATCCAGCATAAGTCAGTGGGTTTCAGTTATCTCAAAGACAAGAGCTATTTTGACTAGCTTGATAACTCAAAGTCTTGCAGTCAAACACAGCAAGGGAACACAGGTTAAAGCAAAATGTACCTTTTCCCTTGTCACGTACAGGATGACAAAACCAAGTAGGAATGTTTCACATTTGTTTAGTCTCTAGGTCTGAGTAATCCATTAATAGTTTTGACAGCTTCAAACCCACATGCAGTCAAGTATTCAAGAGACACCCAACAAGAACTCCAAAAGTAGTCTCATCCAAGTTCCACTCCTTCTCATTCTGCTCTAATTTCATTGCCTTTCCAGTGGCCTCTCCCATGAACTGGCAACACACTCAAGTCAACAGGGTTTGTGCCCCAAAAGAAAAGGGTGATGCTGTAAAGCACCCTTTTGATAAACCCAGAGGAGATCCTTGACTACCAAAGTCAGTTCTAATAAAGACACATTACCCTAAATTAAGGGGAAAAGGAATAAGTGCTATCAAATAACACATTCAGTGCAATGAAAATGTCTTTACAGAACAAACAGCAACTGCAATTGTATCAACATTTTGACTGAAAGCCTCTCCCTTTCCTTGAAAGAGTAACAATAATATTGATGGAGGGAGATTTATGGTTTAGGCTTTCTGGTTCTTATTTTCTGCTATGTACACGAGTCCATGGTCAGCTGGAACAGCCAGATAGTTATTTTGAAAACAACCTGGGTGTAGAGGGATACTGCAGTCATTGAAGGTATTCATTTCCCCATCCTTCAACCTTCTTCTGATGAGGAAGCAGAAAGAGTTACAGATAAGAATGCAGTGATGCAGCTAATTTAACAGCTCAAGCCAGGAGTATTTTGTAAAGAAGATCTCTCTTTTACCTGCTCATGTAAAAAAACTCAGACTTTTGGAAGTAGTTTCAACATTAAGTCCATTTGTTGATGCCTTCTGTCCCAAAGAAAGCCATGACATGAATTGCAATTGCAGCTCTTCCAAATTTGTCTTGCATTTAAATTATCAGATAAAACAAATATAATCATCTTTAACAGTTTAGTGAAAACAGTTTCAACATGAAATCATTCTAATCCCCCTGTTAATATCGTTTACTTATATTTAAGCACACCATTTCCCTGATTATCAGATATAAACAAGACTCCCAGAAGTGCTTAATTGAGGAACTTTGCCTAAAATTATCAGTCAACATCTCAGTTACCTGCTGCACAACACATCCTAGGCATTTCAAGATAACCCCACCCCAGGCTCTATTTGCCCATAATTTATTCAGATCAGTTTAATCCTGCCTCTTTTATGTAGGAGAGCACAATATGCTCACTCGCATGTAGTTAAATGATGTGATATTTGACTTCTAAAGTGCCATATAAACACCTGTCTGCCACAGTATACTGACTTGTATTTGCGTTCATTTTCTTTTTGCATTACCATTTCTTTCACCATACAGCAGCATCCACATACATAAAGCACAGCTCGGCAGGAGCTGGGGGTACCACACTGTAGTCAGAGCCATCTGCCAGCACAACTGGCTATAAATGTAAAAACAAACAAACAAAAAAGGCTAATTAAAGGTCATTGGCCTGGCTACTGCTGATATTAGGAATAAAAAAAACAACACCCAGGAAACAGGCTTGCCAGGGCCTGCAGCTTGCCTGTCAGAGCAAACTCTGGGTTTGGAGTCATCAGGCTTCCAGAAACCAGGCTGAACATTCCCCAGTGTCTACCTGAATTATCCAAAGCTTTGGGTCCCTAAACCCACGTTTGTGAAATGGGATGCTTCATATTTCCAATCAAAACTGATAATTTAAAAATACTCTGGAAATGGTCTTCAGAGTTTGAGGATGTGGAATGCTATGGAAGACAAACAAAGAAAGAAGGCAGAAAAACATTTTTGACAGGAACAGAGAGAAAAGGTTAAGTGGAAAAAAAAAAGAGCAATTGGATTTGTGTTTTTATTGCACCTTCATTAGCTATCCCATGGTTATTACAAGATGTAGCTAATGGTCTGTTCAGGTTGACAGTTTAAGGCATAAATTTATTTTTTTCATTCCTGTCACTGAATGCAACTTCAAGCTTTGATATCCAGGGTGAATGTTGTATGCATAATATATGAAAATACATTCTTTATCAGGAAGAAAAGCATATTGAAGCACAGTTGCAAGCATTTTATAAACCCCGAAAATTCTCAAACTACCAGGTTAATTCCTGAGTCATTTTTTAGCTTTTGCTCTTCTGCTTATGGTTGTCTTATTTCATATCCTGGTACTACTTGTAACTTAATCATATCTCACTACAGTGCAAAAATATAGCAAATAATTACCTAAGTCAGAAAAAAAAATAAATGTATCCTTTCAGTGTTTTGAATGAGGATGAAAACTAAACATTTCAGGGACTTCAGCAACTCGTTTCTCTAAGAGAAAGAGATCTGAAGACTTGACAAATTCTAACTCAGCTAAGTTCACCAAGGGCACATCCACACCATCACCTCATCAGCCTAGGAGCAGCACCCCTCCTGAACTCTGCCTTCCATCTGCTGATTTAATTTAATGACAGGGAGCTTGAACACTGCCCTCCCTCCTCAGGAGCTGCACTTCTAAGGCAGACTGAGGTCCAGCCTGGAACCACAGGCCACATTTACTGTTACATTACGTCTCAGCATCCTAAGCACATTCCCAAGCCTCCAGTTCCTCAGGACACCATGGCTGGGAACAAGCTGTCACTGTTTGTGCAGGTTGGAGGTTAGATGGCTGCCACTTAAAAAAAAATATTAAAAAAAAATGTATATATTCTTACCAATACCCAGTACAGAGACTCAGCCTTCTGCTCAAGATTGATAAATTTTATGGTCCTGGTTGCATTTTCCACAACAGCCACTTCAGTAAAGGATTGCCTGAAGTGAAAGGGTCTCAAGTTCTCTGCTTGCTTTATTTTAAATCTCTGCTTCTCTTTCTCTCCAAGACATATAAGCTGAGAGACAGACATCTCCTCTCCTCAAGAGGCAGCATCTAATTGCCTCCTTTTCCCAAAGTGAGACTGTGAAATAATCCAAAGGTTTACACTGTGTGCTTAGAGGATTTAAAACCCCAACCTCCAAATGGTTAGTTTTCCAGTTAAAAACACCTGCCAAATAAAAAGTTGAAACTTGGCTATTTTAACTAGACTTACTAGAAGGAGAAGAATCCCCTGGTTGTTCCAGATTACCACCTAAACCTACCCTTTTTATGCACCTATTTACCACCTGGTTATCCTGCCTACAGAACTGAAACCTCCAAAATCTGTTTAGTGTTGTTTAGCACTGAGGGTCTTCAGAACAGGGATACAAATGCTTACACAAACAATTGGGAGAGGTTAGGACATACAATTATTTTTTTTTTTTTAATGTATTTTACAAGCAGTATTAACCTGGCAGCAATAGAAATCAGCTTTCAGTAGAAGCAGCTCTCACAAGCAGCACATTTGAAGCCAGGACCACAGGTAAATATCAAATATGAGGTCTGGTTGTGTTGCATGCCACCAGCAGCATGGGAAAAAGCTACAGTAAAATGAAGAGGATTTCTTCATCTCTTTTTCTTTCAGTTCCAAAAGAAAGCCTCACCTAAAGCCTGGCTGGTTCCCTAGGTAGCTAAGCACACTGACCAGCAGCAATGATTGCAATCACCCTACTACAACCTCCTGCAGATTAAGGCAATCATGTAGATCAGTTTCTTGTCAATTTGCTGCCTAATTCTATGTCCATCCCACCTGCATACCCTTATTCTCTGTTTTTGTTTCTAAGTCACCCCAGACCTGGCAGAGGAGAGAGAAACAATGTGAGTGGACCCTGGGTAAAAGCAATCCTAGGCTGTCAGCAACTAAAAATAGGAGATACTCTCTGTATCAGCTGTTTGGGGTGGATTTTTCTCTCCATCAGTGTCCATTTCAGGCATCCTGGTAGCATGATTTAGGATTTTGCTGTCTGACATCCAAAGGGCTGCAATTTAAAAGGCCTAGAAGAAAATAAACCTTATCAGATTCCCTTTTTTTTATTATTATTTTTTTGAGTGGCATGTGTAAAGTACAAAATGAAAGGACTAGAGAAGCCTAATTTTAGAAAAATACAGGACTAGCATCGGGTTCAAGAAATCAAGAGAAATCATTCATTGCCAGAACAGATGCTCACTGTGTGTCCCTTTCAAGGGGACTGAGATGTAGTAGCACCAGGGAAATACTCCAGGAAATGTTTTCCATCCTAAAAAAACAAGGTAGTCACAGGAAAAGGAGAGAACCACTTCTTTTACAGTGTGTGTACATGATTCCTGATCACTGGAGCACCCTTCAGCTTCTGTCTTTAACAAAAAAACCAACAACTTATTAAATTGGGTTCAAGAAGATTTTAATTAGTCTTTGATGGTTTAAAGACAGAGCTGAGCAGTATAGGGAGAGACTGCATTTGCATGCACTTGAATTATGACAAATTTAAATGTGTAATAAGATTGCTTAGTTCATATACTGAATTTACCAGCACGAGAGGCACATAACCACACTAGCAGAGATTTACCCTCAAAGGTACACACATTTCAACTCATTTTCTTAGGTGCCTGGTCAAAAAAACCAAAACAAACCCCCAGAAATATTCACCAGGAATTAATTTCATTGAAAAGAATCATGTTTTCTGTAGCATAAGCTCCTCAAACATGACTTGGAAAGGTGAAAGCTTTCACCAAGCTGCATATAAGCAGCTAAGGACTTTTATTTAGACACCTGCAGCTGGAGATAGTTACTTGATGTTGGTCTAGAGACTCACAAGCCAAGCCAAAGAGTCTTGAGAGTTCCTCTAATACCTAAACTGGTTAAATACCCACCTACACCCCCCAGACACCTATCCCTGGAACTTTAAGACTCCTCTCTGCTCCCTTCTCTGCTCCCTTCTCCCACCACAGGACCTCTGAGCTTTGTGTCCTCAAGCCTGAGCTGACTTCCCACCTCCAGGGACACCACCAAGTGCCACAAGGAGAGATGCAGCTCTAACTACCAGGTGGGCACCTGCCTTAATGAGGGCAGCAGGGCCTGACAGCCTGCACAACAGCTCAGAAGTACAGAAGAAAACTAGGAAGAGAAATAGTGCAGCTTTCCAAAAGCATCTGTGACTTGTAAAAGAGGTATTCGTATCTGAAAGACCTGCTTATCCCCTTTAAAAAAAAAAAAGTTACATCCTTCTGAATGAAGGGCAGACAGTTTTTGGGCTGCTCTTGCCCAGCAGCTGAAGCAGAAGCTACAGCATGTGCTGTTAGATCAGTCTCCTCCAGTGTTTTCTCTCTCCTCCCACAGGAACCCCACTCACTGTGTGTATAAATATCCATGTTTGAGCACACATTTATGAGTGCATGACTTGCACTGGAGCAGCTTAAAGCAGAGTTTTTATTGCATGACAGTGCAGAAATCTGTCCTAGAAGAGATACAGTTTATGTAGCTCTAAGTACCCTGCCAGCACATCTGCTGCTAAAGTCACAACTCCAGCTCTGCAGCAGCTTCAATCTGCCGAGATGGAAGTGTTTCTTTACCAGTGCATAAACAACAACCAACTACTGAGGACAAACCTTTTGTCAAAGTTTGGGAAGCATCTGGCCACGGAGGGCAGGCAGAAGCACATCACATTCACCTCCTGAGCACCTACAACTTCCACATGAACATTACCACTCCCCAGACAAGTGACATAGCAGGGTTAGTGGGCACATAAGTCACAGAACATGGAGGATGATAACAGGAGAGAAGCAGAAGGAATTTTGCTAAGGATGGAGGAGTCAGAGACAGACATAAAAAGGAAGTGTATCCTTTGAATGCAAGTTGTAGAAGAAAAACTACAAGTTTTTCTTACCTCATCACCCTGACTTGCATGCCTTGACCTTATTACCATAGCACAAGACTCGGTTTTGGAAGAGCTTCCATGTCCTACCTCCTCCCCAGCACTTCCCATTTGCCCAGAAAGCTGCAGATGTCTCAGGGATTGCCTCTCTAACCAGAAGCATTCAAGAAATTCAGCCATTAAGCCTCAAGAAAGAGGCAGCTTATTGTATCCAGGACAAAGAGTTTTGAAGAGATGGAAAGAAATACGTGTAACCATCTCAGCTATGCTGTGTTGAGGCCTTTCAGCTGTACATGACTTTCCTACTAAAAGCAGGTGAGAAAGCCGAGGCAGAAAGAGAGGGGAAGAAAAAGAGTCCACATAAACCCCCAAAAACATAGTTCTATAAAAGAAAAGAAGCCGATTCTATCATCTCCCCATCGTTATCAAAAAACCCAAGGCATGTTCTCCCATTTACAGCCCTATAATAACGAGGCATTATAAAACCACTGCAGTGATTTAGGAAGTCAGAAGAAACAAACAGGGCACAGGTTAATGGTATTTATATATACATATATATATATAAACTTGGGGAAGATAAGCAATCACAATTTGCATCTCAGCACATGCCTGGTATTTACTATAACATCAAATAATAATCAAGCCAAACACCTCAGACCACTGATGCTCCTACCTTCTCCTTTCCACACCCAGCAAAGGGCAGCAACAACTCCAGTTGGGTTCTCCTGGGGCTGCTCCCCCTGCCCTGCAGTTATTCCAGCATAGAACCGGGCAGCATGTCCTCTGGGAGTGCTTGGGAGTGCCCAGGGCAGCTCAGAGCTTTTCCTCCCTTTCTAGAGGAGGAAAAGGAAGAAATTGCCCCAGCCTCAACAAATATACTTTATGCCTATCAAAACTTCCATTGCCAGACAAGAAAACTTGCAGAGACAAGTGAGAAAAGTTGCTCCAGAGGAGCAGCCACCAAACCCAGCCCCCTGCTCTCCTTTTATCAGCTCCAGCTGGCACCCCCCACTCTCCCCATCAGGTCTTGCACCCTTTAAAAAGGGTGATTCCCAGCTTAAATCACCGAACATTAAAATTATTTGAGTGGCAGCTGAGGTTAATCAGCTCCCATCTGTACCCTGGCTGCGGTGGGGAGGTCCTTGTCCTGCCCTTTCCCTGGGTCCGGGGGCTGTTCTGGGCTTGGGCCACCAGCAGGACCTGGGGGATGCTTTGGTCTGGGGATTTGCTGCAGCTCCTCTGCCTCAGGTTCCAAAGTGGATTTTGATCTCCTTTTCTAGGAGGGCAGAAAGCTGAAGGGAAGGGACATGGGCTCAGGAAGGTGTTGTGAACTCCCAGAGAGAGCACTTGTGGAGAAGGATTTGGGAGTTGTATGAGGATTTGCCTGCACTTTTTCTGTAGAAATAAATAAGTATATCAAGGGGGGGGCAGACATCAAAACCACATGAGTTTTGTACAGCAAAAGGGAGGTTTGAGTGGAACATGAAGCAGCTACATTCTTAGCATCTAAAGGCCAGGTGTGCTGGGCAGTGCAAAATACAAAATTTATAAATAAATCCCACCTCTGCCTGCTAGGAGCTCCCTCAGCCTTTTGAGAAGCTCCACACCCCAACCAACCCACTCTGGATTCCGCGGGAGTTTTTCCATGGCCCTGCAGCCTCTGGTTTAGGTCTCTCCCTCTTGCTGTTTAGGCCACACATTTCTTGAAATCCTGCCCTGTCCTGAACCCTGTAATTATTATTCCAAGTGGGCTCATCAGGGTTAACAGTCTTTCCATACAAATGGGACCGGGGTGGTTTGTTTGTTTTTTTCTCTAACAAGTTCATAGGCATAGCTGAGATGTCCTTTTAAATTCTTTCACTGAGATTTCTACACTGAAATAATTTAGGACAGATTTACCATCTTATTCATCTTTGCCAAGACAGCCCTATTGCTGTAATAACTCCCAAGGTAGCAAAAAGCTTCATAAAATCTGGCCCTGCTTGCCCAGGATGACTATTGGACCCTCTCTCTTACCCAGATGAAACCTGTGACCTTGAGTCTGTGCATTTGCCACACAAGATGGAAAAGTTTCTCTCCCAGCAGCTCTCCTGTACTAGAATATCTGCACGTTTCAAATATTTCTTGCCACCAGGCAGAGAGCTGCACCCAAGGAACTTACAAACACAAATGTTTGCTAGAGGATAGCACTGAAATTCTGCCTCTGGGCAGCGTGCTACCAAGAAGGTTTTATCTATAAAAATGATATGTGGTTTCTATACACTGGGGGAAGATTGGGAAACAAAAAAAAAGGAAGGCAAATTCCCCATGAAGATCCCTTGATGAGCTAGATAAACACTATTGACTACCACCATAAAATTTATCTGATGCATTTTATTGGAGGTGGTGTGGTTACAAGACAACTGAGACTCAACCAGGAGCATGCATCCTGTGTGGATGGAGATTTCTGCACTGCCTGCATTAGATTTTGCAATTTCCATTGTGCAAGACAGGAATAAACTGGCACTATGGAGCAGCTAAATGAATAAAATTTTTGTTAGCTCAACTAAGCACAATATTGCTGCCCCAAGAGCAAGAAGATACTGGCCAGAACTATGCCCATCTATCTGTAGTATAGCAAAGCTGCACTTTTTAAAATACCAGTGTTTGCTGGAACAACTAACTGGAAAGTCAACTGGGCTGTACCATTGTGTACTCATTGTTCTGTTCCATGGAAATCTTTAATTCTTTAGAGTATAAACTTGTATTTCTGATGTTCTCTGATAAGAAAAGGGAGGAAAAATGGGATAAATCCAACCACCTGAAGTTACATATTAAGGTTTGCAGAGGTAAAGCAGAGACACAAGAAAAGCTTTTCTATGTGAAGAATGCCAGAGCAAATTAAAAGAGATATTGGCACAAATAATCAACACAGTAGAAATGAAGATTATTTGCACAATAATAGAGGCTCTATGAAATCAGGCTCTGTATCAAGAGAACATCATTTGCATTTCTGCAGGTAGGTATCATGTATTCAGATCTTATTAAAATACCTAATACAGCATTTCAGACCACATTCTCACTCAGACTCAAAAGGAGATAGGGACAGCAGGGCAAGATAGATGGATTTCCAAAAAAATTATTAATATTATATATAATACATGCTGATACCTTACTGAAGATAGTAACCCTGTATTTGGGAAACATTTTGCCTTCATGTTCTTTCAGAAGTTCCTCTCTGTCTCTGGAAGAAGTCCCAAGTCATTGTGCCAGCTGATGTGACCCGGGGTGGTGGGATGGCTGTGGATGTGAAGCTGCCCTCACTGCTCCCCAGCACAAAGAAGTACTTTCAGAAGTATCCAGCTGCATTTGTTTTGTACCAGTGGGAAGAAGGACTATGTTTCTGTGTTCCCAAAACACTAAAGCAAAAGGAACAAGGTTACTGAGAGTGGTGACTTCAAAGCAGGCTGCAATTTCTTCTGCTGAAGGGGAAAATAGGAATGAAGAAAGAGAAAGAGTAGAGAAACATGGCAGTGTGTTACAGGTCTGTCTGGAGAACAAAACAGGGCTTGAATAGCCTGAAAACATCCAGTCTCACAGCTTCCCAGGCAGAAATCCCTGAAAGATTTACTTGGAATAAATTTTGGTTGTTTATTTTTAATTTTATTGTCTCTTGATAACCAAAAGTTCCTGGGTTTTTTTTCCCCCTTATCTAAGAAAATCTAGAATCTCACTTCAGTTTTGTTTTGTTGTGTCTGCAACAGCAAATTATTTATCACACAAGAAAGATCCCCATCCCCTTTTCTGCCTGCACTGATGGAACCTGTGCCAGCCCTCCCCTGATTGCTCTGTGCCCATCAAAGCCTCCAGCCAGTTTGAGAAGGAATGGCTGTGGCTGGTGGTAGCAAAGGGTGGGGAAATCAATCCTTGCCTGCCCAGAAAGAAGGAAAACAGAAGTCCTGAGCTAGGTTTAGACTACTCCTGCCTCTGTGGATTTGCTGCTTATTGTAACACAATTACCTACAAGAGGAATTCAGCAGAAGGCTGAATAAGCTGCCTCTGGTGCTGAAGGAGAATGGATTAAATGTTGCAGGGATGTCATTCTGTGAGAGGGTGAATAAACAAATTACAGGTAAAATAAATCTCCACACATCCGTGCAGAGGAAATGTGACTGACTAGGTGTCTGGATCTTGTGTGCATAAGAATCTCTAACCAAATACTGAATTCTAATTGACTTACACAAGTCAATTCATAGTGGATTTCACAAAGGCAGTTGTCAATGCTCTCTGGTTGAACAGCTTATTGAATCAGGAGCAAGTCACTCACTCTCTGAGCAGCCTGCATCCTGCAAGTACTGGTGGAACTGCTAAAAATCCCATCAAATAGGACTTAGCAGGAAAAGGATTTGTAAAAATTCCATTGTAAATAAGAGCAGATTGTTCTGATTCTATTGCCATCACTCTGTGAAATGGGGATGACTTGTATAAATACTGAACAAATGAATTTTTGTTTATTGAACATAAGAAATTATTTTTTCTTTCCAAATGGCCTCAGAGGTTAAACACTTTATGTAGTTCAAAGAGCTGTGGACACTTGTGTTTAAATCATGCTAAGTGATAATAAATCACTTCTAGATCACTTAAATCACCTCCAGCTCATACTCTAGGAAACTCTTTTTTGTGAAAAGAAGCTAACTGTGAATTTCCATGCTTACTCTGAATGCTTGAATAATACATGAGCATTTGAGTGCTTCTCTTCTGCCTGAACTCAGCATAGCTACTGGTGTGTGGGGATCCTGAGGCTTGACATCCAGCTCAGCACCTGGCTTGAGGCACCAGCTGTTCCCAACACCTCACAGCACATGAGGTGTGATGGGCACTTCCTGTCTCCAGAGTTAAATTAATTGAACAAAAAGCGTAAGCTTGGGAAAGGATTAAGTTTGTATATTTAAAGATGCTATGGAAATGCCTAGCTGAAAAAGAAATGGCCTGGGATAAAGTGGAAGTCAAAACCAGGTGCTACAATGGTGCCTTTCTGCAATGGAAGCAGGAGTCTGATGATTCTTGGAGAGGAGATCCTTCATGTCAGGGAAGAAAGAGATGCCACAAAAGAAGAGTTTAAAACAGTGCAAACCAGCACCATTTCTTCTCCAAGTCACCACAGCTTTCAGTCATTTTTCTCAGTTTCATATTGGGTGCTCTCATTTGTGTTTTCTTTTAACTAACTCATCTACAAAAGATGGAGATCCAGAATTAATTTAAAGCAACTAATCCCTGAGGCATGGAAATCCTGCAAAAACCAATACCCATCACAGACCCCTTTATCCATTTATGATATATATCTTTACCATGGTTATGGCACACAGGAAGCCCAGCTTTAGTGTAGTCATGTGTATGTCATCAGTCACTGAAAAGTGGGCCTGCGGGTATTTAGGGGCTGCGTAGGTGGGTGTTTTATTTATGACATGAATATGACAACTCTTTAAATGTAGTAACTGAATGCAATAAATGTTGTTCTACCACTTATGATAATATACATTTATACATGTTTAATCTAGCTGACAAAATACTACATTTTTGACTTTTTTTTTTTAAAACAACCCTACATATGCTACTGAGTAACATGATGGATAAACCTGTGATGACTTTTTCAGCTGTTTTCTTTGAGGAGGTCTAATAGCACAGCTAACATAGTTGAATTCTTTTCATCATGTAAGAAGTATACTCTAATTTTTGCTTCAACTTTCATTCATTTTGTCTTCATCAGGTACCAGCTTGTCATCCAGCACACCAGTCTCATTCCATATTGGTTTGTGGTGAGACAAAAGGACAGAAGAAAGCAAAAGGGAAGGAAAAAGCCAAATAAGGAAAAAAAAAAAAGAGCTCTTGAACTTTATTGCTTCCCTTCTGTGGCAGCCTGGCTTGGCTAAAATGCAAGTGTTGTGATACATATGCAAGGAATTCTTTTGATATAAATGTCATAAATTTATTTCCAACCCCCTTCAATATGGTATCTGTTGACTGGATTTGGCTACTTAACATTAGGTGACAGCAGTTATGAGTCAGCAGAAAAAAAATATTTTCTAGCAGAGGCTTGGAAAGCCCCTGTGCTAGCTGGGGAAGAACAAACATACTTCATGTGTTTATTTGCCCCTCCTCTCTGAAGTGTCTCATTACTGAGAGCCTCCAAACTCAAACATTCACACCATGCTCTACTCCTGGTGGTTTGAGCCTGGGATGTGCCTATTTATACCCTGTATGTACAATGCTGCCACTCTGCTAAGGATGAGTGAGTTTGAATACTGCTAATACTGAAGCACTCTTGAAAATTAAGGTTTTTATCACCAGCTACTGAAATTCTCAGATTGTCACAGCTCTTGAGGGCAGCTGTGTTATGACATGGCAGAAACATGTTTAGCATTCCTCAGGGCTTGCATCAAGCACCATTTGGAACTGCTCTAAGTATCTAATATGGTAACTGTTCACTACAGGAGAAAGACTAAAATTACCAGATATCCTCATCATATTGCACGTAACTTATGCACAAAAAGCCTAATGTGGAGAGAACTGGAAGCCAAACTCTTGTGGATGGTCCAGTTTATCAAAGGAACATTTAGGAGAAAGACACGTTAAGAGTTGTCAGCTCTGTATTTTTTTTTCTTCTGATGCATATGCTTATGTCTGTCTTATCTTGAAATGTCATCCATCAAAACAGCTTTCCAGACAGATTTTCCTAATGGGGTGATCTAGAAATCAGTTCCAGATTTGCCCAAGATCACTCTCACTCAGACCTAAAAGTGCTGGTTGACATGTGGAGGCAAACCACAGTGCAGCAGTGAAAACCAGAAACATTGCTGAGAAACACCAGTGACATCCTTGCCAGTGGGATGCTGCTGAACATCACCAAAACAACCACTGACAGACCAGAAACTGGGGACTACAAGAAAAGAAGAAACAGATAACTTTGATAGTCTGTATTAATTCACGGGGATCAAAATCATCTCCTGCCAGGCTTAATAAACTCAGTCTTCTTTGTCAGAAATCCAAGTTTTGGCCATGACTGCTGTTGCAAACTTTGCCATATTAAAAGCATGAAAGGTACCAAGATATCAAGTGTATCTTAGCACCTGCTTTAGCAGGTAGTCATCCAAAACTCCAGTTTACCTGGCTTTTTAGTTTTATTGTGCAATTAACCAAGCCTTCAGATGAAAAGTAAACACATGCAACAGTCTGTCAGGAGAAAATGGGAATTTTGTTGACTACTGTGCCATTTCTTCTCCCATTGCACAGAATAAAGAAAATGTTATATGCCACAGAACTCCTCACTCAAAGGAAAATGGAAAATATTTTAAAAGTAAGACTTAAAAGTTAACATTCCCTCCCATTCTGATTCATCACCTGGAAATCTGAGTTGTCTTTATCTACATATATATAGTTTATTTTTTATTCCTCAGAAAGTATGACAAGGAAGGTGAAAGATGGGATTGGGGACAGCATCCTGGAACTGGAAATGCTTTGCATTATCTATGTCATCTCATATTCATTATATGCAAATACCTTTGCAATCCATCAGCTCTGAAAGATCTGCAAACATTTAAAAGGTGACAGCTTTAATTCCAGTACTATAAATTCCAAAATATGTTCCCAAATGCAGCTCAAATCCATAAGATATCAAGAAAATTGGTGTTGCTGTTTGGGTTGGTTGTTTTTTTTAAATTAAATTCTTCACAGCCCAGCATAATGTTTATTTGGGGAGGAGAGGTTAGTTTCACAGTGCTGAATATAGACATGCTATAGGTACCTAACTTCCTGTGTCAAAAAGCAGGTATCTTGAAATATATGGACCTGCTAGAAAAAAAAAAAAAGAAAGGAATCATCCTTCTACAATTTTCTACCCTCATTATCTTTATTTTGAGGGAACAAAGCCCTAACACCTCTGCTACTGAATTGTACATCTGGACAAACCCAGAGCAAACATGTGATGTTTGCACTCATGAAACTGGAATACAAAGAGTGACTTTCAGATAAACCAGCTTAGCTTATTGTGAAGAGAAAATGTTTTTTTCATATCTATGTTACACCTTCTGAAATTCTCAGAGCACCATCTGTTTTTAAGCAAACAATTGCAATTCATCAAGTAATATACCTACAGTGATTTACAGAAAATGGTTCAGACCTCTATCCCTGAGTATGATGACAGAAAATTACATACTTTTCTAAATCAATGCTTCCTGGAGATTCAGAATCAATGCAGATGTCCTTTTCTTTCTTTAGTATTTTATCTATCCCTAAATTGGATTAGATTAAATAATATTAGATAAATAATACAACACATGTCTTTTATCTCAATTTGACCAAATGACATTTACAGTGCTCCTAAAGCAATGCTTTTTCATTTGAGTCTTTCTGTGCAAAGCTTGGGATCCAACTGCATTTCTATTTACTCTTTGTCCTGCCACTACCTTTGATGCAATTTATTTGGACATCCAGAAATGGAAGAAGGTGACATGGAATTCATTTGGATGAAAAGTAGGAAGAGAAGTGGGAAATAACAAGGAGAGCAACTCCATTAGCCCTTTCTCCCCTTCATAAATAAAACCAAGAGATTTCTTATATACAGAGAGTAAGGGAAGGTTCTTCACTACTCATCCCAAATGAATCAGGATGGTATCAGCATTTCATCAAGTACTTGGGCCTTCATGGTCTAAATCTGATCATCAGAAAGTTAGCAGAGCCTGTGTCCTTTAACAAATGTTTGGGATATCAGCAGGCTTGGGGTTACCCCAGCCACTGCTTTCTCTCCTGCAGGCAGGATTTCTTCCACAAAGAGTTGGGGAAATGGAAAAAAAAGAGAGAATGTGCAAGTAACATGCTGAAGAGACTTTGTCTAAAAGTTATTTTTAACCCCAGGCACTAAAGTATGCCTGTAAATCTAGCAAGATATTTTAGAAGATCTTTATGATATTTGCAATATATGCAGGATAAGGTAATCATTTTAGATGATAACTGGGATCTTATAGAAAGGTGGAAAATAACATAAGAACAGATGTTCTAAGGGTGTAACAGAGTTTTGATTCTGGTGTGATCTAGAGGGTAAAGGTGTGAAACTAAAAGATATTGGAAAGGTTGGGAACAAAAGCAGGGAAACAGTCATAAATCATTGCAAAAGTCTTTAAGAGAGCAAGAACTCAAATAATTCTCTCTCCCAAATAATTTGCTTATTTCTAGCTAGAGAGATTTAAACTGATACCAGCTTTTAAATTGTTCTCAAGATGTAGAGTATCAGAGTATTATTATATATGTTCTCAACATTAGCCAACAAGCAGATTCATGTGAGACAAGAGATGGGAAAAAAACCTTTCCCCTGGTGAAGAGTTCAACACTTTTATATGTAAGTGTTTAAAGCTGAAAGGTAAAGGGTAGCTAAGGTTATTTAGGAACCCTGCTGCCTTTTTCCCAACAGGGTAGCATTCAAACATAGGAACACAGAGCATCAGCTTCTAGTTCAAATCTTTTGGGGGATGGCATTTGCTCAAAACTTGAAGGACTGGAGAATCCTAATAAAATAAACCTAACTTTACTTTTACAGCTACAATTGGAAAGGCTTAACCTTGAAAACAGAATGTTCTGATGCACAGGTCTACTACATACAAAATACTTAGAGCAATTTAACAGATAGATTGACATGCACATTCTACCTGACCTATTATCATTAATATTAAGATACTTGTTAGCAAGTACACATTCATTTCTGTACTGGGTTCTCTACAGCTGGGAGACTCTCTGGGCTGCATCTCACAGCTCCAAATAAGATACTATGCACAAACTAGGAGTACTGAAAAATATAATCTGAAATGTGCCTTCTACAAGCACTACTTTAAAAAATAAAACAGGTGGTGGGCTGGACTCAATCTGTAGAAGTCCCTTCCAACTTCAAAGATTGTGTTGTTCAGATTTTGAAGTAAGAAAGGACTCAAAATACTAATAAAAAATATATCTATTTTTTGATCCAGCTATCACCATTTTGTGTGTAGCTAACTACAACAGTATTGGTCTACTCTGGCATCATATCACAGAATCAGCTGGGTTGGAAGGGACCTCTGAGATCATCAAGTCCAACCCTTGCTCCACTCCCCCTGTGGTTCCCAGCCCAGCCCATGGCACTGAGTGCCACATCCAGTCTCTTTTTGAATATCTCCAGACACGGAGAATCCACTACTTCCCTGGGCAGCCCACTCCAATGGCTGATCACCCTCTCCAGAAAGAAATTCTTTCTAATCTCCAACCTAAACCTCCCCTGGCACAACTTGAGATCCTGCCCTCTTGTCTTGCTGAGAGTTGCCTGGGAAAAGAGCCCAACGCCCCCCTGGCTCCAACCTCCTTTCAGGGAGTTGTAGAGAGTGATGAGGTCTCCCCTGAGCCTCCTCTTCTCCAGCCTCAACACTCCCAGCTCCCTCAGCCCTTCCTCACAGGAATTCTGCTGGATCCCTTCACAGCCTCCTTGCTCTTCTCTGGACCTGCTCCAGCACCTCAATCGCCTTCCTGAGGGGCTGAGGGGCCCAGAACTGGACACAGGACTCAAGCTGTGGCCTCACCAGAGCTGAGCACAGGGGCAGAATCCCTTCCCTGGACCTGCTGGCCACACTGTTCCAGATACAGGCCAGGATGCCATTGGCCTTCTTGGCCACCTGGGCACACTGCTGGCTCCTGTTCAGCTTTCTGACAATCCAGACTCCCAGGTCCCTTTCTGCCTGGCTGCTCTCAGCCACTCTGTGCCCAGCCTGGAGCTCCCCATGGGGTTGTTGTGGCCAAAGTGCAGGACCCAGCACTTGGCTGTGTTGAACCTCATCCCGTTGGAATCAGCCCAACTCTCCAGTCTGTCCAGCTCCCTCTGCAGAGCCCTCCTGCCTTCCAGCTGATCCACACTCACCCCAGCTCAGTGTCATCTGCAAATTTGCTGATGATGAACTCAATCCCCTCATCTAAATCATCAATAAAGATATTGAACAGCACTGGGCCCAACACTGATCCCTGGGGGACACCATAGCCACCATTTTGATGCAGCCCCTTTCAGCACCACTCTCTGGGCCCGGCCCTCCAGCCAGTTCCTAACCCAGCACAGGGTGCTCCTGTCCAAGCCACGGGCTGATAGTTTTTTTAGGAGGATGCTGTGGGAGACGGTGTCAAAGGCCTTACTGAAGTCCAGGTAGACCACATCCACAGCCTTCCCCTCATCCACCAGTCAGGTCACCTGATGATAAAAGGAGATCAGGTTGGTCAGACAGGACCTGCCCTTCCTAACCCCATGCTGGCTGGGTCTGATCCCTTGCCCATCCTACAGGTGCTGTGTGATTGTACTGAGGATGATCTGTTCCATGACCCTGCCAGGCACTGAGGTCAGGCTGATGGGCCTGGAGTTTCCCGGGTCATCCTTCCAGCCCTTTTTGTGGATTGGTGTGACATTCCCCAACTTCCAGTCACCTGGGATGTCCCCAGTGAGCCAGGACTGTTGGTAGTGCTGGGTGCCACCCCCTTATCAGCTGCTTGGCCTCACCTGAGGCCACCAGCAGCAGTATCATTCTGGACACAAAACATTCTGATATGTATCATAAATGAGCAAAGCTTCTCTAATTGTGACATAACAGTTTTGAGGAACAATCCGAAGAAATCTGCTATAGACTTGCCCTCCAAAGATCCTGTGGGGATAAGGCAATAAATAAGAAATGGCCTGGGATGAAGTGGTGATCACCTGGTGATCTGAAGATGGGAGGCTCACAAGTTGTCAGAGGGTTTTGTGTAAGTCAGACATATTGACCAGGGTTCATTAAATGCTATAGTGTCCCAAAGAGAAGGCTGCTCATGCATAAAAGCATTTCTGTAATGGCATAAGCAGCCCACTAAAGAAAAAAAAAAAAAAAAAAAAAAAAAAAAAAAAAAAAAAGACAAAAAAACCCAAAACCACAGCAGCTATGCTTCTATGGTTTAGAGTTAATTGAGCTTTTTGATGGGGAAATTCAGAGCAGGACATTATAGAATGATTAAAGACACCTGAACTCTCTTTGCTTACTGCTTGTAGAAACCCCAGGGATTCATAAGAAATTAAATGGTAGGCAATGCCAGTAGAGCTGGGTGAAATCTCCATCAGGGTCTTCAATGGAGAGTGACTATATCACTAATCCATTTTTGTAGAAAAACTTAAATCATTTTTTTCTGGGAGGAGGAGATGGTGTTGAAAACACTTTTTTGCTTTTGTTCCAGTAGTTTTAATCATCACTTTTAATTTCTCATAACAAGAATTCCTGGCTTTCAATAAATTAAAAAAAAATTAATTATACTTTATCACCACTTTTTTTTTTTTTGCCTACTTTTTCTTAAGTCATAGTTGAGTATCTCATTTCTTGCTAGAGTGATTCAAATGCTGTGGAATAAGACAATTAAAGCAAAACTCATTCTACTTGATTCTTTCATGCAGTTCTTTTCATGCAGCAGTCTTGCTCTTTTTACATGCTTAGGAGTCCTTGGGCTCTTCCTTCTTCCTCTTGGTGCACCACCAAAATGTAGAAGCCCCAGGTCACAGCCAAGGTACAGAGTAATTTACTCAGAATGAGTTTCCTCCCTCAATGAAGTACACATGCTACACACAATTTAATTTTTTCTCTTTACCTAGTGTGTTTTAATTAAAGAGAAAACTATTAACTTACATAAATTACTTTGCCTGTCACTTCTTTTGTGTAACATTAATTCTCTCCAATACTTGCAAACCATGCTAAGGTTTTCAGCAAGCATGGGATTATACTGATTCCAGTTCTCCAGTTCTAGGAGAGCTTTTCCAAATAGGAAGATGTAGGAGCAGTAAACAGCATTCCAAGCCCTTTAAAGGAAACATTTTTAAAGGATTCTAAAAATGAACTCGAATGGGGGCATTTGGGAAAGTGCTAAACAAATTAGAAGAACTTAATAGAAAATTGTAAGCACTTTAAAAGGCAGAACACACATTTTTCCTCTTGTACAGTAATCATGAAAAGCCTTTTAAATAAATAATGCTATGACATTTGATATAATTAGGTTCAAAACCTATCATGAAATGTCATTCATTTAAGGGTTTCTATTTAAGAAACTATCAGGGCTTTGGATGAGGAGAAAAAGAATCCTGATGAACAATTAAACAAATGTCATTTCTTTACTCAAGTCACTTTTGTTTATTTAGCAAAGAAAACATTAATAGAAATTCAGATACTTTAGGACGTTATGCTTACTCTAGTACATTAATAATGCAAATAGCATAAGAAGGTTAATTACTTCTCAAATGAGCAGTTATTGTATGACATTATTCCTTTGTAAAATACACCAACTCATTCAAAGACAAAAGCAATTTTTTTTTCTTTTTTTTCTTTTTTTTTTTTTTCTGCAGCTACTATTGAAATAAACAAAAGCATTTTGACCTGTTGGCTTTGGAGATAATTATCAGTCGACTGTTATAGGCTGAAGACCTGAATTCAAAAATCAAGAGAATATTATCAGTGAAAAACCTCTAGCCTTTATGCAGCAGCAAATCCAAGGAATTATTTCACTGCAGAATTGGCATGTGGCTGCTAAAATGTTCCTTTCCCCCAAAGGCCAAAATGTAGGCACCATATTTAACTTCCAGTGACTATGGAAGACAATAAAACCACAACTGCTCTTGTGTTGGCATTAATGCATTCTCCAAATTATTCTCACACTGTATCAAATCTAACACATGAAATCAATGGTGTAAGTAACATTCAGGTAACTGAGTTGACTTTTCTGGTTTAAACTGCAGCAGGACTGTTTGAGAACTGGGATTTCAACCTCTCTAATATTTTTTTAATTACTTGCCATGAGAAAAAAGTTTCCAAGTTCCCTGCCAGGAAGCAAAAATTGAGTTGTGCTGTTGGGACAACATCAGCATTTCAGCAGCTGTCACACAGCTGAGACTCACAGACTCAGGGATGGGATAAAAAACTCAAATGATGGCTTTTATTTCTAATCCTAATTTCTAATCTAATCATTTACTAGTGTCCCCTTGGGAAGTGGTCTGCAGGTCATAATTGCACTCAGTGCAGAGGTATATGTTGCCATCTGTACCATATAGGATTGCCATCTGTACCACAACCACGCAACATAGCCAGACTCCTCTGCCTAGGTAGGAATGGCACTGGAGAGAGTGTTAGAAGACAGGGTCTGTGAGAGAGGAAAGTTGATGTCTGTGTTTCCAGAAGCTCAAAATTTACTGATTTCCTTTGAGCTGAAAGGTCAGCCTCTCCTTCCTCAGCTATTTCTTTACTTCTTATTATCCTTAGTCCTCCGAGTACACAAACCCTACAACCAAGAAATTTTGTAACCCTCTCAATATGACCAGCACCATCCAAGCTTCTCTATTTTACTTCTTTATTTTAAGTTATGCCTTTTTAATCATCAGTTCCCTCTGCCCAATGCACATAAGTTACCTTGAAGCACTTCTTCTGATGCACAAATCTCTGTGCATAGTCTCATGTCCCTATAAAAATTACCATTCTTAACACATCGTTCATGTTTTCATATATCCTCATGATAAACATCAGACAGCCTTGAAAAGGCAAACTTGAGAGTGCATGTAGAATTCTGAGGTTTGTTGCAATACTCCAGCACTTCTTTTTTCACTCAGGTCTGCAGCTTGCAGTTTTCCATACTTGCTCCCACCCAGCTGCAGCAGGAAGGCATCCTGATCCCAGCACTGGCATCAAACTGAGAACACATCAATTTGTGCCCTCTGAAAATGCCTTCCTGCTTCTTTTGACCCACTACTATTTATCATTAAACTCCACAGACAAGATATCAGCCCAGTGCACAATCAAATGGAAGCATAAGCATAGTCTGTGAGCACACCTTCTGGAAGAGAATAAATGGGGAGGAGCACAGGGAAGGATATGATATCACAAATATATTTTATAATTATCCAGTCTCTTTCAGAAATCGAATTGCTTTTTTTCTTAGGCAGAATACTGGACGAGAAGGTTGGGGGAGGCTCAGGAAACTGGAAAATAGAGATTTTTCAGTTTTCTGCAGGCCTTAGACTGTTCTGAATTTATAACTAAATAAATATATCTAACCATTTCAAGCCTGCTTCTTCTGCCTGATAAGTCAGATTTTTATACTAGAAGAAACTGACCTTTCCTGAATGCCCTAAAAGAACACTCTTATGAAAGTCACATGAAACATCAGATTAATCATTGAAATGATCACTACACAGCTCCCTGTGACACTTCCCCATCTAACCTGGAGCTAGCTTTAAGCTTGCCACCAACTTCCTTCAGAACCACCTGCACCCGTTCTCTCAGGTTCTGAAATCCAATTAATCCACACCAAAGCATGAGTTCCAGGGCATGTTCTGCCATGATTCAAGTGTCTAAGCCCTATCAATAACATACAGCACACCAAAGATGCACAGATCTACCTGTAGATAAACATGGCTTTTTTTTTCCACTCCCCATGCACCAGAAACTCCTCATATAGTAAAACTGATTTCAGGTTTCATCAAAACATAATTTACCAAAGAAGGGACTAGAATTGGAGAGTGTTCTTTCTCCACTGCAGATACTGTGGGGAATTTACTTTAACTGGACATTTAGCTTCAAATAACACAAAAGTAACTGGGTAATTTAATTCAAAATCTAGCAGTGACTTAGAGCATTTCAGAGTTATCCCAGAAATTCACAATGTGTTATATCATTAAGGAGTAAATTTTAATGCATTTTGCATTAGGAGGCAAAGTGCCAAATAAATGTGGGGATTAATTATTATTATTATTATTGGAATATTTATAGGCTAATAAGTCCAAAACTCCAATTTTATGAGATGCCAAGCTAATGAATATTTTTAAACATTTATAGCAGCATTAAAAAATGGATCTACCTGCAGAGTTAGCAGCTCTCCATGTGAGTATGAATGGCAGAAACAGAATTCTGAACATTTGGCTCTGTAGAACAGCAATGATTTCACTCATGTTCTTTAAAATTCTTACTTCAAGCCCATGTCTTGGAAAGAAAGCAGGCTGGGATTTGTCTTGAGATCTGGAAACTAAGAGAAAGGCATAATTAATTATTGGACAAATAATTCTGAGCAATGAGGCATTCTTCAAAGTTACTTTTTTCTATACATGTGTACATACACACACACTTAGATTTTAACTTGATTTTAAAGTCCCTATGTCAAAAATAATTCGGGGAGTAGCCTGCTAGGACAAACCAAGAGCCAAGCATCACTTCTGTGTTGACTGAACAAGAAAGCAGGATGTGAGCAGGACAGGAAAAGCGATGGGGAGGGCAGCTGGGTGTGAAGTATCACCTCTAAGTCTAAAGTAAGGGGACTGATCTAGAGTCAAATAGGGAATTATTTGGATTAATTATGTGGATCTATTAAGGTTAATCTCTTGCTTAAAATCAGCTGCAGTAGGAAACAATTAGAATTGTGAAGCAAGCCTAAGCACAAGTGTCCCAGCATGGATCCATATTATTACAGATTGAGGGAAGTCTTTTTTAAATATTAGACAAAGAAAAAAAAATCACCTTCAGAACTGAAAAACCCTGTGTAAACCCATACTGTGTAGTAAAACAAATTTCTATTACTTTCTTCCCTCTTCCCCAACTCAGTGCTCTCAGTTTTTGAGGTCACAAAGGTGGGAATAAAGGTGATCCAGGTCATCCTTGTATTTTCTGGCAAGAGCCCTCCTTAAAGGCAATAAAACAGAGGATCCTCTAGCAAAATAATTGCTTGCAACAAGGCAAGGTGACCAGAGTGGGACAAAAAGATCAAACACAGATATCTCACCAGGCAAGATCTAACAGCACCTCCCAGATCTAGCTGTAAGGAAATGGTTGAGTTGCCAGCTTAAAGCACTTGGCTTTTTTTTTTTTTTAATTTCCATTTAACAAATACCTGAATTCTTTAAATCCCTATGAAGGACCAAAGTACAAAAGGATTCAGAAAGAGATGATACAAGAGGATGGACCCCCCCTTACCACAGTAAATACAATTGCTGCACTCTTTCACCACTTCACTAGCAACTCCAGCAGCTCTCCCAGTGGATATGGCAGCAGCCAAGCTTCTCCTTCCCAGACAGCTCTTTATAACAAAAAAGTGCTGCAGCTGTGTGTTGCCATGACCATTGATAAAATGGGAGACACTGCAGAGCTGGAGGCAGAAAGAAATGCAAACTTCATTGACTTTGTGTCTCCAAAGACTTCTGCTCAAGCATATGCAAAGAGTTTCATTGATCAATTATCTTTTTTTTTTTTTTTATGATGGATTTTTTCATCTATTATTACCAGGAAAAAAAAGAAACTGGTATTCATATTTTATAATGTATTATCTCCCTCTCTTGTGAAATTCATTCAGAATATAAATATTTATAGCATTTGCAAGATCACTGGAAAGTATTTCATGTTTCGAGGGCTACTTCTCTAAAAGTTGCAAAGGCCTCACTGGGGAGCAGCAGAAGTAGTTCACACTTTACTGCAAGCATGGTTTTTTGGCATTTAGTTCCTTAGGTCCATGTAATTTAAACATGTTTTTGTCCCAGTTTGGGAAAGGGGTTGAAGCTGTCATTCCTATATTTGTTTGTCTGTCTCTGCTCATGCAGATCCCCTTAAGAGCTCAGGGACCCTAGTTTGCTTTCCTGTTTTTTTTGTCTGATTCTTGTCCATCTCCAGGGTGATGTACTGTGACAAATATCACCTTGTATTAACATCTTCTATGTTATTTGATGGAACAAGTCACAGAATTAAATTATAAAAAGTCACCAAATGAAATTATTTGCTCTTTTCCAAAGTAGGTTCCCTGTCAGAATTATGATTTGCTCTTAGCTTTGTAATCACTGATTTTTGCTTTAACCTCTAATATTTTTGCTAAGATTTCTGAAGCCTAAAGAAGAAACAAACTATCCAATAGTTTGAAAAAGGGGGATGATAACTTCTGTAAAAGGTCAGGTGGAAAGCATGGTTACACTGCTACTTGCAGTAACTGATTAAATGTGGGACAGAGAAACCTCCCACCCAACCTGTTGTCCTTTTACAGGTGGTGGCATTTTTACAAATTGGGGTCCTTACTGGAATTCCTACCATGTATTCCTCAATTTTCTCCATTGAAAGATTAATTTTCCTTATTTTAGCCCATTTCTCAGTGAGCTGATGGATTTAGAGATTCTCTTACACAATCTGAGAAACAGATGGGAGTCTCTTGATGAGCAGCTTCCACAAAACCTCTCACCACAGAGGTCTGAAGGCAGAAAGACATGAACAAACTTTCCACTTGGAGATGTTTCCCTATATTACAAAAGGTGAAAGGGAGCTCCTAAACATTTCCACGTGTTTGCAAATATTGCACTAATTTAATATATATAATTATTAACATCTACTCAGGACTGCAAATTCTCTGCATGATTGTTCTGTACCTTGGAAAAAAAGAGTTCTGATTCCCTTCAGCACTTCAGAAAAAGAAGCAAAACTAATCCCAAAATTCAGCATTAACAGTAACAACAAAAGATAGCCCTGAGCATTATTGCTCTACTTAATAGCAATTGTTATTATAACTACCTCCAAGGATCAGTTCCAACTTAAACATTGCTATACATTTTTCTGTGATTGTTTTCTTTATTTTTTTCACAAGTGTTTTTTCATTTATTTTGTGGATTCTTACACATACATTCTGCTTGCCAATATGCACTTTGTGTGTGTTCCTCATATTGGTACATCTAAATTTGGTTTTCTATGGCACAAATTATTTTCAAAGACTGGAATTTTGTGCCAAACTGTAAGCAGCTATAATGTCAAACATCTATAAAAATGCCCTTTATTTTTTATACCAGGGCTTGCTGGGCATGTCCTCATTCTTCTTTTTTTATTCTGAGAGTTTCAGCCTCCATATTAGAATATGGTATTGAAAAAGTGTTGCAATTTGTTAATGAATTAGTATGGCAGAATCAGAACAAAGTCCATCATCTCTCCCCAAGTCTCTCTAAATCTGATCTATTGGCTGCTCTCTCTTTATTTTGTCAAATATCTTATGTGTGGGACAAAACACTAAATTTAAATGAGCAATATTTTTCTGCAAAGTGAAGCTTCCTACTTTGTTTCACTAGATAGTAGGTGTTAAAAGGAACCATACTGGAAAGATCAGATAACATTGACTCGAGAAGGAGATTTTTCATCCATTTTGTAGAAAAAATGCTGCAGAAGCACTCTTTTTTTGCAGGGAAATGTATGGTTGTGGGTTTTGTCATGAACCATGACATGTTCACAACCCTGGGGTTTGTTTTCTTCCAAGGATTTGGTTTTGCACTCACCCAATTTGGTGCAGTCAAACACCACGGGTATCCCAGCTCTTCCCCTGCCTCAACCACCTATCAAAAAAACCTCTCATTTGTTCAAAAGAAACCCTTTTTCCAACAGTTCAGCAAGCTGTACCCAACTGCTTTGATGGCTGCACCCCTGCTAATCCATCTGAAAGGGAATGTCAGAAGCAGAAGGAAGCAGAGCAGGACTTCATTTATCAGTGGTGTCCCATGGTGGCACAGATGAAGTGTAACGTGGATGGTGTACCTTTATCCCTAATGAGAATAATGGGGGAATTCTAAACACCAAATCTGCATAAACAGTATGATTTTCTGATAGCAGCCATGGAATGTGAATATAGCCTCTTATTCCTGTGACCATGTCTCCTGTTAGGGCTTCCAAGTCACTACTGAAAAGGGAAGAAATGATCTTGTTAGGTTTTGGATCTCTACAACAATGTGTAAGCACTGCAGGCTGGTTTTGGGTACAGCTAAAAGTTATTTTTAATAGATGTAAATTCTACCCATAGGTTCTTGTGATTTCTAAATATTAAATTAAAGAAAGGTGGTCATTATTAATATATGTTGGGAAGAACACGAGTTCTTAAATATATTTGCATTACTTACTTAGAGCATTTTATTCTCCGTGGTAGTTTGAATTACTATTAAGCATAATTTTTAAGCCACAGAACGTCTGCAGCAGAGATAAAGGCTGCAATACTGTAAGCTCCTACATAGCTGTAATGTACAACCACCTGGTGTTTCCTAACCTTTTATAACCTACTCTTTACCAGTTAAAATAAACAAGTTAGTTTGGCCTAACTGGAACTGGATAAGAGACCTATATTTCATATTACAGATTAACTTGCCTCACAATCCCATGATAAATACACTGCATTTTTAAAAGATATATTATTTATTTAGTAACTTTCTGCTCCTTGGATCTAAAAAGTTGGTATTGAATTTCTAAAGTTTGATCTTACATTTTCTATACACATATCTACCAGGAGGAAGAAATAAAACTTAGAGAGTGCATCTTAGGTAAAAAAATAAAAGCTTTTTGGTTTTCTTTTCTCATCCCTGAAAAAAATGACCTGAAGCAAACGAGACACCTTGCAAAGGTTCACCTTTTAACTAACTATGAATTTTTTGAAAAGAAATCTACATTTTAAAAACTTTATGCAATATTATTGTGGAACTAGATATGTCTAAGGTCCTTTCAAACCCAAACCATTCTGTGATTCTGTGATATGATTTTTTAAATGAAAATGAAGCTGTTGAATGAGTGGTTTATTCAAATCTGGTTTAGGTCATAGGAGGCTCAGCAACTGGATCAGCTATTGCTTGCTTTGTCCACTGTTCAGAATTAATTCTTCATAGCCCAAGGCTGGTCACTGAGGTGATGTGATACCATTTATATACACACCAGGAGAACACCCACAGTTTCAGAGTTTCTGTGTATTTCTAGAATGAAAATTCATCTGAAAACTGCACAGATTTTCTAAGGTTTTTTTTTTTGGTTGGTTGGTTGGGGTTTTTTTCCTTAATACTGAGCATTTGGATCTTGTTCTAAACACCATTATATTTAATTAAAAGCCTCCACTGATTTCAGTGAGATTGTATCAAGTCAAAACTGGTTACCATTTTAAAAGCATGAAAGCTCAGAAGAGGCAGAAGGAAGGAGTCACAAGTATTTTTCAAAGTGATTACAAAGCCCCCTCTCAATTAGGCAGTTTTATTCATCCAGTCCCAAACCCCTGCTCACCAAGTAATTTTAGTTTATCAGCTGCATTATACAGAAATATATGCCTGTGTTTTTATCTGTCCAGTCCCCTCCTCGTTTCATTCACGTTTCCTAATAAGTGGTGCACTCATCCTCTTAACATATACATTTGGCAAGAGCAGAATGCAGCTTTGGGGGAGGAGAAATTACAGAAGAGCTTTAAGGTTTGTACTCTGAAAAGGCTACGTGCTTATGGGCTTATCCCCATCGAGCCTGCTTTTTAACCAAGCCTGCAAGCAGCACTACTGGAGCCAAGGACCAGTTAGTAACTCTATTGTAAAATCTGCTTTTGAGAGTTTACATGTAAGAATTCACCACGGGATTAAATTTGGCTTCAAAGGCCCTGGCATAAAGCACTCTGAAAATGACATCAGTGCAGAAGAGGAACGTTTCAGATCTAATTTGACATTTCAAGGGGGAACTGCAGGAAAGTGTTCAAACCTGCTAAAAACCTGGCTTTCGTAGGACTGCCTGCAGGACCCTGGGTGATGGGAGAGCTTCAGTGCCAAGCAAAAAACAGCATTATCCTCCATTTAGAAGGAAGTAAATAGATCATTTCTCTCTGACCTCCAAAGGGGAAGAAGTACTCTCTCCACACTTCGGTGAAATGTAATAAAAAGAATGATACTCCTGGGATCAGTCCTACCAAGGAAAAGCCACTGAGCACACTCCCAGCATAGATAATGAAGGAAGTTGCATGAAAAATGAGGAATTTAAAGGATTGCTGGGGATGGGACTCTGGCCAATAAGAAAAAAAAGGGCTTACAGACTAGCTGGGGGCAGTGAGTATAATTTAATGTATTGCTGGCAGAAAACAAATACCAAAATATTCATCTGCAATTCCAGGAGATGTCATCTCTTGCAGAATGTATTTGTGAATGCTGCTGCCTTTTCTTCTCATCTCCACCCCTATCCCAGCACAAAGCCTTTGCTCTACAATGGCATTAATAACACACTCAGAAGTTCAGGAAATAATTCCCTTTGAAGCAGGGTAATATTTCACATTTCCACTACACTGCAGGTTATTTGCAAGTTCATTCAGAAAGGCACAGAGGAAAGAAATATTTGGAATTTTGAGATCAGTGGGGTGCTTTCACAGCCCAGTTTTCCTCCAGGAAAATGCTGGTGGCTGTAGTTGGCTTCCAGGCTCTCCCTGCTCTTGGAAAATTGATTTATATTGGACTGTTGTGTAGTACAGTTCTCTCTGGCTTAGCTCTGTGGATGTAACACAAGTTTTACTTCACCCACACTCATGGATGGTTGAAAAGAGATTTCCTGGGAAGCAGCTGCCTTTTTTGCCAGTCCTTTAGGTCTGTCTTGGAGGTGAGGATTGTTAGAAAACAACTGATCCATATGAAACATGAGCAGTGTTCCTCATGTCCCACTTTGCTGTCCCATCATGAGGCTAAGAGCCCTGCCTGGACACCTGCTCATCAGACCCAGCACAAACTCCTCCTGCCCAAACCAGAGGATGCTCTGCAGGATTGCAGCCCATATTTAGTGGCAGCAGGGTTTGGTCCTGCCTCAAACCCCTCTCTGAGTATTTTGCTACTAAACAATCCCAGCTGCTGGTTTCTCTGGGGTCTGCCTGAGCAGGGTGAGTTGTCCTTGTAACCTTGGTGTGACTGGAAAAGATTCTCTTAAAAGATTCTCTTACTTAGAGCCACAAAAAGATGATATGTGAGCTAAGTAAGTTAGTGGTTTTATATCCCTATTGTTTAATGGAAGACTCTGTGTTCTTTAGTCCATGCAAATTCATCCTGTGGACAGTTGCTTCATTGTGTGAGCTGGGCTTTGGGCAGCCATTATTAAGCTTCAAAGTGTTCTCCTGATTAAAGCAAAAAGATAAAAGATGTGAACTCCAGTGTAAAGCACCCATATATTATATTAATATCTGAAATTAAGAGTCCCATCGAACGTTTGAGTTGTATCAAAATACTTAATATATGTAGGGTGGTTGCCATGGAGATGGCAAAGCTTCTAGCATGATTTTGTGGTAATGGCAACAACTTCAGTACCTAAATGTTTCCAATTAGGCTCTAAAGCTGCATAAACAGGGAGAAAAATGGCAATTGCTATTCTTGATACAAGGTAGTTCCTGATATATTTCTGAGCAGGTGTTTCCAGAAGAAAACAAGTGTTTTTCACTCACTTTTGCAGTGAGTAGTACAGTATTACCTTGAGCTGAATTCAAGGTGTTCAGTAACCATAACTTCTACTTTTTTACAATTTCCTCTGCTCCACCTTAGCACTTTTCAGCATTAAGAATGAAAAGAGCCATCAACAAACCTGCAGTCTGAGTAAAAATCTTACTTAGTTCACCATGAGGCTTAAGCCATCCCCTCTGGCCCTGCCAGCAGGTGTAGTACCCCACCTAAACTGTGTTCCAAAAATTAACTTGGTCCTTTTAGAGGAACAAATTGATGTGCTTTGTAAGGTTTTTGTTTTCCGTGGATCAAACTCAGAGGCGTTCACTTTGATTGCAATCAGTGATGATTGGAGGGATTTTTTTTTCAGAGGCTAAGATGGTATTTTTCATGGCTCTGATTGGCTGAGGCTTGCCTTGTGTCCATCCATCCAGATTCTGTAGCTTTGTAAACCAGTGGCAAACTTTTAATGTTAGTTAAAATGCTAATTAATGCTAATTAAGAAAAAGTCTGCATTTGCTACACCTGCATAACAGTAGCTCTGATGAGAGGGGAAGGAGTTTCCCTGGGTCCTTCTAATTTTCTGACCCATGCTTTTCTTTTCTGCCAACAGAAAAATGCACAAGATATAAATTACAAAGGGAGCAGGGAGGAACAGAAAATCAGATTATCTCTATCTAGCACCTACAGTTTGGATTTTATATTAAGAAAAATGCACTGATAATCACTGTCACCTTATGAAAAGGATTCTTATGCTGTAGTGAGCTAGGGTTTGAATTGCTGATGCACATTTTAATGGTCAGAGACTTGCAGCACTTCATGTACAAGCACATTGTTATTATATGCAAACATTAGTGAAGAAGATAACATAGGTGAGCCAGTTCCTGCCTTCCTCTAGTACAAGGCTGACAAAATAACTGGTTCCATTCTTATGAGTTTTTCAGTGATACTTGAGGAAGTGCAGAATGAACAACCCCCATTATCTTCATCTAACTTTGTCTGAAAGGAGGTTTAACCTTAAGGGGTTTTGAAAAGCATTGGACTAACAGTAACAGAGGTTTAAATTCAATTCCAGTTTAGTTTTTTGGGCAAAGCATCTATTATCCTGCATCTATTCTGGAATTACAAACAAGTGACACCTTTTATAAAGCCTTTCTGTGTTCCTACAGCTTCTGTGAGAGCAAAGCTGGCTTCATGAAAGAGTCATTGCACACATCTTTTGTGAAAGCAGTTGACATTGAGATCTGAGATACATTTGTTTTGGGAGAGCACCATTACAGGAGGCAAACTCAGAAATGAAACACTAAACCAGCTCATTTCAGCAGAGAAAGTCAAATCAGAGGGGAACATTTCCAACATAAGTTAATGTCAGTGTTAACTGAAATAACCTGTGCATTTTAGCAGTTGCATATGTGTAGTCTGGGGGGATTTCTCCAGCTACATGTGTTTTTGCTTCCCCTCCATGCATCTGTCAGATAAATCAGAGAGCCAAATGAAAATCTACTACTCAGGAACATAATGTTTTATAATATTACATCCCACCCCCTGAAGGCTTGCAGGTTCATAATGAAATGAATAAATTACAAGGAAGCATTTTGAGATCCTCAAAGTCCCACCTGTCCTTTAGGACTAGCATGTCAGTGTAAACTCCATTTAATTACACTGAGCACATGTTAAAAAAAAAATAGAAATAAAACCAACATAAAAACATTGTCTTTTCCATCCCAAGCTCCATGTGTTTAAAAAGGAATTGACCTCATTCACTGCTGCATCACCACATCATTACAACTCCACAGAAGTGACACTGAAATGGATTTCCAGTAGCAGAAAAAGAGAGCAGCAGTGTTTAACAAGGTCCATATCTTGATACTTAAAACCAGAGTAAATGGGCAAAACTGGCTAGGTATTGATTATTATATCAATGGAAGCCCAAACAAATGGTAGGGGCTTTTTCTCTTGCCTACATAGCCTTCTCCTACAGAAAGAAAAACATTCATCAGTTCCCCATAATCAGTGTGTTGAAATTTTAAGATGATTCACACAGGAGGAGAATGTACACAGCAAGCAATTTGTTTGAACATTTTAAAATTCTCATGAAGTAAACGGCACCTATAATTTCCTTATTTTTGTTTTACAGCAGTCATTCAAAGCAAATAAGAAAAAAAGCTCTGCTGGTCCTTGTTTTGATTTAACCTGAGGCTCACAACAGAGTTACTTCATTGATTTCACTGAATTTCTTGCCAATTAACATCATGGTTCAGAAAAGAAATGTTAGCTTTTCCAGTTGCTTTGCTCAGAGGTTTATGTCAAGGATGTGAAAAGTTACTCCCTGCTTCCTTTTAAGACAGTGCTACAGCTGTTGGTAACTTATCAAAGGGGCAAAGACAGTTACAAGACACATTCTGTAATACAAACTCTTCTTCACTGTGTTACAAACTATTAAAACACCGACAGCCAGATATCCTCTTCTAAACAGGAAAATTATGCCCTGTCATCTTCAGCACCATTTCTGAGCAACAAATCTGTGTTACGGCAAGGACCAGTCATTGATAGCTAATTAGCAATCATTTAGGAAAACAGCTCTCAAGAGGCTGATGTGAAGGAACCTGACGTCCATACCACCCACAGGGATTGAAGGAAAGGGTCTTCCAGGCAGTTCCTTTTGAGTTGTAATGAATTCCCACTGAAATCAGCACTGAGATATCAACTGACTTGAGGGAAGCCAGATAAAGCCACCAGGCTCTTCTTCTGGCTTTGTGTCCCACCCCAACAAACAAGAGGACTTTAGAGAAAATGAGGTTTTGCCACAGGAAAAAAAAAAGAAAAAAGTTTTTTGTAAAAACAGTGCTTACAAAAACTGGGGTGTTCCACCGAGGCAGAAGGGAACAGAAAGGATAATATAGAAAAAATGGAATGCTGCATCTCTATGGTTTCAGCTTGCCCGGCTTGATTTGCAGAGCCATCTTCTGGTTGCAAACAGCAATTTCATCCTGAAAGTTCCGCGTGTGGGGAGTTATTTTACTTCAGCTCTGCATTTTGAAGTGTTTTAGTTCCCTGCTTCAGAGAAGAAACAGCGTGGTTTCACCTTTTTTCTGGGTCCAAATAGCCCAGTGGGGGGAAAAAAAAAAAAAAAAAAAAAAAAAAAAATTAAAGAACTTTAACCAAACTCTGTGTTCTTAGGACCATTTATGGTTGTGTTAGAAATGAAGATTGCAAAACATGGACCCTGGGAAGTGATGAAACCAGAATGGGAAGAGTCATTAGAAGGAGGGTGAGAAAAGTTCAGGATTCATCCCATGAACAGTCTCTTTCCAAAATGCACTTTCTCTGCTGTTTTGACTTTTAATAATCTTGCTTCCTGAAAAACAGATTCACCTCATTAATTTTCTTTTTTCTTGGTTTCTCACATTCTGTGTTTTAGGTTGATTGCTGTAAGTTTTAGCTAATCCAGCATTAAGTTTTGAACTGATTACAGTGTCAGAGGTGTCTGCCAAATGATTGCAGCCCAGATAGAAAACTAATCATAGAGCATCTCAAGCAGAGCATGAGTGTTATAATGTCACTCTGGTTTGCAATAAGGTTTTCTCACAGACTTGTGATTAGAGCTGGCTGATCTGATTCCAGTACAGGTCTCACCTCACATATTTCAGAAAGGCCAAAGATGACAAAGGCAGAGTCAGCAGCTTCTCAATGGTATCATTATGAGAGATGGGAAGGAAATACTAGGGGGAAAAATGCTGCACATAAGGAAAACCTCTTTGTTTTCCCTTTGGGAATGAAATAAGGCTTCTACATTTTTGGAGATGAGAGAGCAAGAGATTGCTCCCCATCCCAGGACATCAGAGATCCAGAAGCAAAAAGGAGCCCCTCACACTGATACCTGAAGCTGCACCTTCCACGTTCCAGGTAACTGCTCTCATCACAGAGCACCTCATTTATCTTGGAGCTCTTCCAGGCTCTATAAACAATTTCATTCCCATTAGAGCAATGATGTGAGCCTCAATCTGCCACCTACACACCGGGTAAGTTTCCTAACCACAGGACCCCAAATCCTTTCTCTTCTACTCAGAATGCAGAATTATTTATAGAAACTTAAACAGCTCCAACAGAATTAAGTGGAAGAGCAAGACTGATTTTTTATCCTAGAGACAGCAGATTAGAGCTTTCCTATATAGACATGCCAAGTAATACACAAGCCACTTGGCTTGTGAGCTTCTTTCTCCCAAACTGAAATTGAAATTTGAACTGAGGTGAAAGGCCTTCATTATTAAGCTTAGCATTTCCTCATAAAGTTCTTTTTGTTGGGAAGCTGGCAGGAAAACATTTCATCCTGAAATTTGTGCCTCATTGTAGATGAAGGCAGTTGATGTGACACAAGATGGGGTGAATATATAGAGATATATATATAGGCAGGCAGCCCTCATGCTCTTGGCATGAATCCTTCAGGTCCTCTGGCCCTTTATGGCATAAAGTCAAATGCTGCTTCCTTAGCAACTCTGCAGCCATCAGGGGACTGAAGTTATTGAAGTCTGAATTTTATGAAAGACCTAAATCTTAAGTTCAATAGTACCTAAGCCAGGTACTATTGAAATCAATGGTGGAATTCAGTCCAGTTCAGCAAGGCTGGATTGGAACAGCCATAAAACATCCTTCTCCTGCATTAGGAGTGGTGGTGTTTGCCTATGAACATAGACTTTCAAGGATGAATTTAAACAAAACTTCCAAGTATTTTTGGTATCTAATAAAAAAAGAGATCACTTCTCCCCATAATTATTTTTATTTTAATTTTCTGTATTTTTTTATGTTGGTCTGCTGCTGTGAGACAGGCTTACAAACAGTTTGCTTTTATGTTCACAGGAGTACAACTGAACTATTTAGTTCACATTACATTGATTGCTGCCGAGTGGAGGACTTTTGAAGCATCACTTTAAATCTGTTTGATATTTTAAAACAAAAGTCTCATATGTGTTATCTTCACTGTAGAGGCTTTCAAATCGTTTCCTGCAAATAATTAAAATATGTTAAATTATTTATAACATTAAAAAAAAAAAAAAAAAAAAAAAAAAGAATAAAAGTTCTCTTAGGTCTTTTAGATCAGTTCCTAACAGAAAATGTTTGTTCTCTGAATGTGTCCTTCACTCTGCTTGCTCCTAAAGATTGTTTTAAAAAGCAAATTGTTTATGAGTGAAAATTGAGTGAAAATACAAGTTTATTACTAGCTTTAATTTTTTTTTTTTTTAATGCACCCTAATTCTTCACCTGTATTTCTGCTAAGGAGGGAGATTCCAAAGGTGTAAAGTTAGAGCAACAAAATGGTTCTGAAACCAGGCACTGGTTCCTTACTTAAATAAAGCTCAGATTCAGTAACTTCAGCAACCAGAACTAGGTAAACAGATGGCTCAGCTCTGGCAGAGAGAGAGATCCTTTTATCTCAGACCAAATAGGAGTGGTTGGTGCATGAGACTTTCCTATTAAATTCAGCAGAGATGGGCAGCAGGGTGCAACAGCCATGCTCTTGGGGACAGGGAATAACTCACAGACCCTCAGAGGGGTGGCATTTTTCTGTCCCCTTTGGTATTTCTCAGGCTTCATGCAGATGTTCTGGGAGCAGCAGTTTATGGTCTGCAAGGACTTGAGAGCCCTCCTGTGTGCCCTCTCCCTTTATTTCTAGATATTTGTAATGTTAATTTTATTTTAGGCTAGCTTGATTGTTTAATTTCAGTTTATTTTTCTTTTGGGTTGTTCCTCTCCCATTTCTACTTGGAGGACTGGAGAAGTAGAATCAGGAAGGAAGCAAGGATGAGGCAAATGAGTGAATTAGACACAGATTTATAAAATATCACATCTTCCCAGGGAATTATATACACATTATAGTAAGTTCTAGTGGCATGGGACATTATATTTATGACTTTTCTTCTGATGTGATTTGTGATGTGATGTTATTTGAAAATATAATAAATTATCAGGTTCTTGAAAGAAAAGCAACTCAGATTGAGGGCATGTTTTTGTCTAGTAGGTACTTGATCAATTTAAGCAATTGTCTTCCAAAATGTTCTACAAGAAGAAATAGTTCTACAAGGAAGGTCTGACAGAAGGAGGGGGAAGGAGAGCACTGCAACATCCCTTGCTCCTGGGAACAAGAACTCAAGGAAAGGACTGGCATTTGGAGCTCTTGGTTGTGGACACAAGTTGCTGTTGTTGAAGTCTCATACAAATGATTATTTTGTGCAGTGCTAAGAAAGTAGAAATTGGATGTTTCCTCCATGGATTTGTCCACAAATTAACATTTGTCAGAGTCTTTGGCACTAATTTCTAAAGTCTCATACAAGTCTCATGCTTTTTTCTGTTCTTTCAGAGGAGGATGTTTGACAAGAAATAGCAAAGTCTTTTCTCCCTTGACCTGACACCTCCAAACACTTATCTGGAATCATAAATTCCTGTCCAATTACAGTAAAGATGTGTAGAAATCAACAGAAAAAAAAGAGGAATTTACCAGCATGCACAAAGGTGTAAATTGTTTCTTTTGAAATACACTAATATGAATCTTCTGAAGTTTTTTCCTCCTACTGTCAGCCTACTAGTGTGTGACTTTTGTGCACTGAGATCAGCAAGAAGCTCTTCTTTTTGAAAGAAATGCTGCAACACTGAAAGCAAAGGAAAAAAACAAAACAAAGAGTACACCAATCCATGCAGTTTTCCAAAAAGCTGGAAATGAAATAGCCCAGATAACTGTCCTGTGTTGGTGCTTGCCCAGGAAAATCAATCTAATACAAGACAAAATCAAAAGTTCTTAAAAGTTATCCACATTTGTAAAAACTTTCCTAGAAAAACAGCTGCAAGTTCACATCTCTACTTAAATATTGGATTTAATTTGATGTTAAGTCCACATTTCAGCTGAAGTATGTGTTTAAATTTCCTGTGTCAATATACATGGACTTAAATATAGGCTTAAGTGATTTCTTGAAATAGGATTTGTGTCACAAATTATGCCTCAGATTAATACATTGAAACAAGTTTCTAATTACAGTGTATTATCATTTATGTTGTCTATTTTCCTTCTCCATTTAATCAGGCTGGAAGAAAAGCCATTCTGGTAATTTCATCTTTTGTTATGGATGGATGGGAATTAGAAGAGAGGCTGTAAGCAGCTCGACATTGGAGAAATCAGATCCAGAAGCATTTAAGCTCTGTCTGTGAGATTTTTGTCAGCTCTCTCCAGGTTCCAGCAATAAGACAATGATCAAACAGTGCTGGCCACTTTTGGATGCCATCACCCTCATTCCCTTGCTTTCAGAGTTACAATACTGTAGCCCTTAAATGATGCTCTTCTCCTGTCTCCTGCTTGCTTAATTACATTTCTGCCCAGAGTTGTACTATAATACCACTGGAGACTTCTTTCTACTTTGGTTTTAACCAGATACCTTCTGTATGCTGAGCTATTTACACAAAGATACAAAAGGGAATTCCACTGCACGGGTGACAACCTGGCAAGGAAGGGTGGCAGTAAACCAAGTATTCAAATGGAAACCTTACCCATTTTTCCTTGCTGCACAAGGAATTAAGGGCACAGGGCAAATTCCATCCAACTCATTAGGAAGCATTGAGTAATCTTCCTCATTAATCAGCTCGTTTGTTATGGTCAATGAAATTAGTATTGAATTTTTGTATAAAAGCAGTCTGTTTCTTCAGATTTTCCACACCTGCCTTCCCAGCAAACAAGATGAATCTCCTGTTCTCGTGCCTGCACACCCACATGTGTGCACACACCTACTCTGTCACACCTGAGTGAGACAAAACACAGAGGTAAGAGGAGATGGATCCTGAACCTGGCCATGTCACAGAAGCCACAACATGACACCAAGCACATGCCCTTTGCCAAACATACCCACGGGATTCCAAATCTGGAAGAGTTTCCAAAGGGAACACGAGTCAGGTTCCTCTCTCAGCTCACTGAGCCAGAGGACTACAGGGGATGAGGTCTGATTATCTGCAAGATTTGTCTGGGTCTGGATTTGACTAAAGATGATTCCCCAGGCTGCATCTCAGAAAGCCTCAGGCAGAGGTTAGGCACAAACAAATATGCTTTTATAATTTTAGAAAAAAGCAAAATTCTCTATTGCATTCTGAATAAACTTTATCACTAGTTCTTCTCTGCAGTTGTCATGTTTTTAAACCTTACTTCAATTATCTCTGTTCAGGCAAAATGTACATTCCCATCAAAGCCAGCTTCCCTCAGTCAAAGGGATGCTGCCACATGAGCATTGCAGTTCCCATGCACCTGGCTAAATGCCCCAGAAAATCAGATCTGTGAATGCTTTTTTCACTTTTCTCTCTCTCTCCAATAGTTTCCTATATCTGAAAAAAAACTTTCTTTGAACCAGCAACAAATCTAGAAATCACTGGACAGAGCTTGTCAGATATCCTGACTGAACAGCTTTGGTAGGAAAAGAGATTTTCACCAACATTTTGTATAAGATGCCTGTATTTACCTCTGAACCTTAAAAACTCTTGTCAGGGAAATATTTTTAAAATTGTTTAGCTTTCTTATTTTGACTGATTATCATATATTTTCTTTCAGGTATCCTGCAACTACGTTTTAATAGAAAAACAGATATGATTCAACTCCAAAGTTTCATAAATAGGATAGGTCACAGTAGGTGATTTGATCATATGCTATTTTTTCTTAATACTTCAAGAGAATAATGAATTTTTATCTTTTCTACCCAGACCTTTCTAGCTTTGCACTGAATTTAAGTCTAATTTCACTTGGGCAAATCCCTGTATTTGGACTGACAGAGAAATTCTGTATTATCAGCAGTGTTTCCCATCAAGATTGCAATGAGACTTTTAATGATTAATGTCTGAGAGAAATGAAAATTCAGAAAAAAGTATTTTATATGGATGTCAATACCATTTTTTTTAACACTGAGAAGTTTTAGTATGGAACAGACATGTCCTAGAGGGTATTACTAAACTTACCTTGCTAGTTTGGTTAAGAAAGGACCTAACAACAGGTCCCATCCACTTGATAATGTGGATAATAACAGCATCTACATAGTCCTTTCACTGCCTGAATACAAATAAATTTCTCAATGAAGTGAACTGGGCCTGGAGCATCAAGAAAAAGGCCTCCAGACCAAGCAGAACCAGGCACTGCATTTGATGTAGGGAAAGGTAAAGCTTCTGGAAGGAGCAGGTAGGGCACACAAATGCAATTGTGTGCAACCCACCAAGGCAGAACTGAAAGGAATTGACTGGTGCATCAGATGGGTCAAAGGAAATTTTTGCTGATGAGATGAAAACAAAGCTCCTCAGAATGAAAACAGGCAGCAGTTGGTTTTTTAGAAACACCTGTAGGCTCATGGGACAGTCATGGGGACAGTCCATAGAATCATAGAATTTTCAGGGTTGGAAGGGGATTTTTAAAATCATCTAGTTCCAACCTCCACTAGTAGTCAGGGACACCTCCCACCAGCTCAGGTTGCTCAAGGCCCCATCCAAAAACTGAAAACTGGCCTGAAAAACTTCCAGTCAAGGACCATGTGGCACATCAGAGCCATCAGACTGCTCCTGAGAGCTGTTCAGCCCTGGATGCTTTAGAGGCCCTGGGCAGCTGTCTGAATGATGGGCACTGAGTGGAACAGGGGCACAGCTGAAAGCAAGGACCCCCACCCACCTGAGCAGAGGGGAGCTGGCCCTGAAGGCACCAGCAGAAACAGAAAGGACCAGATGTGATGTGCATAGGAGGGGGTGAGGCCACTGCAACAATCCAAGAACACCTCAATGTCAGGCACTGGAGTTGTGACCTCAGACAGATATTGCTATCTCAGGCAAGGCTATCATGGCCAGAAGAGTTCTGAAATGTCTGTACCTTCTAGTCAGATTTATTAGCACAGCAATTCAATTATCCTGCATCTGCTCCTAAAGCATTAGGAGTCCCAATAACAATGAAGATTTTCTCCTCCCGTGGCTCACAAAGGTTACCTCACTAACACAGACACAGATTTGTGTGTATATCCACAAAATGCAGCATTAATGTGCCACTGGGAGCCAAAAGTACAAGCCTCAAACAGGAGTGGCTCCTCTGTCCTGTCCCATCCTGGGATTCTAGATCATGGGAGAAGGCTGGGTTTTGGTTTGCTGTGAGCTGATACTGCCCTGAGCCAGCATGTTTGAATTCAGATGGAACTGATGCAAAAGGGGTCAGAATTAGGCTATTGAACTCAATGTAATCTGTTGGAGAGCAAAGCGAACATAAATATGTGAAAACAACTTATTCAGATTTTGCCTTTAATAAAAGAAGTTCATACAATAGCTTTAATTTGCATTTCACTTTAGCCAGATTCATTTATGCTAACAGCATGGAGAATTGCTTTCATTTAAGTCTTGCTGCAGAAAAAGCACATTCCTTTTTTTTTTCCTCAAAAGTTTTTTCACCCCTAACAAGCCAGTAAATTTAGAAAAAAACTCTGCAGCTTGTCAGCTTGACATTGTTTAATTTGCAACAAACTGTAAACAGAGTACAGAAAATGGAAACTCTAATAGAGACAGGCAGAGACAAACCATATTTTTTGTCACTAGAAAAATCTGTGTGGCAAGAAATGAATCACATATATTTGCATTTGTCCCCGTGACATAATGTTACGTTTAATTACTTATGTGTGAAGCATCCTATTAGAAGGTACCCACCTAAAAGATATAAATGTTAGTTTAGTTAATTGCAGCCTAAATTCTTCTCAATGAATGAGTATTCTGCACCCATTCATGGATGCTTCCAATTTACATACTTGGGAAGGCGTGTAACGCTCTCATTTGCTTAAATGTCAAATGACAGAATTATCCTGATAAATACCTTTCAAAATCAAGAAATATTCAGAAACCCCCCCAAAGTGTAGCCAGCCATTTTTGAATCAGAATGTCTAATTCAGTATGTAAGGAGGCAAGGCATAATCTAGTTTAATTTCCACCGAGGAGCTGGTCCTAAATTTTCTGCTAATTTCACTTACACATGTTAAGTGCTCCTTATTCACCATAAACACTTCTTCTAGCACCCAGTCCTTCCAATTACTCTGTATCAAATGATTTGTTAACCAAGAGCTGGCCAGGAGGGAAGCTGCATACCCATATTCCCTTAGGCAAGCCAGTTTGCTGGGTGAGGAGCACTCCTCTTTATGCCAGTCTTTAATATTGCCATGTGTTTTAAACAGCAGCTTCCCCTGCTTGAGGTTGCTTTGACAAGCATATAATATGTGTGAGGGTGATGTGAATACAATACTTGAGGCCACTGAAAGACTGAGGAATAAATTTCATGCTACCAGAATTATTTCAGTAATACAGCTACTGATCATGAATACAAATAAACTGTAACATATCCCCTGAGCCATTTTATGCAGAAGTCTGCAATTAAATACTTAATTATTCATCTTGAAAGCACTAGGACCAAGGATCCTGAGAAAGAGTCAGAAGATAAAATCAGAACATGGATCTTTGGCCATTTCCAATCTTCAGTCTTAGCAGTTAGTGGCATCTAACCATGAGACTGAGGCCTCACAACTCTTTGAAGAGGTGAGGTTGATAAATGTAAGATATTCAAACAGATAACGAGGACACCTCTGCTGGGACCTCACTCAGAACCTTGTATCACTACTGGGATATACCACAAATATGCATCCAGACTCCTTATGGAGCATATTCCTTGGCAATTTGGCACAAATAAGATGGTACCATGAGTGAGCAACTAATGTACAGATTCAGATATTTGCACCAGCTGCTTGTTTGGTTTGTTTTTTTTCTTTTGCCTTCCCTCCATTTCCTTTCACTAAGTGGGTGTTGTGTCACTGAGCTGCTAACATGGAATTTCAGCTGCACGGGATAGTCTAAAGTCTCCTGTCATTCCTATTTTGATTTCCCACACAGCCAAAGTGTCTCACACTCTAAGTTTCCCCTGACAACCTGCAGAAAAGAAACCATTTATGGCAAGCAAAAAATTCCTTAATTTGGAGACGACATCAGAAGCCCTATATGAGTCATTGTTGTCCCAGTTTTTAAAAAAAAATAATAATTTTCAGCATCTTGAATCAGGCAGTGACTCAACACATGGTGAAGAGCAGCTTAAAGAAGTATTGATGATTCCTGATTTCTAATTGGGACCACTAAGAGTAAGTAGTACCAAAAGTAATAGGCAAGAGAAGAATGTGCTGAGGGAAAGCAAGCTTGGGATAGAGAATTTATTAATAAAGTATTGAAAACTAAAGAAAAAGGTTTCCTGAACAGAAACACCAAAAGCTAAGGAGAAAACAAAGCAGCAAAGAGAAATGAAAATCACCTCAATGAGGCAGGGCACAAAGCATCAAGCTGACAAACAGGATAAATTGCAGAGCAGAATCAAAATCACACCATACTTTTATAATTACAGTCAGTTTTTATTTAATCGAACCAATTATCTAAAATGTGATTCAAGCATACTTGACTTCAGTGAATTATGCTCTATAACACTTCTATATCTATCATTCTTAAAAGTCAAGTGAGCATTGATTGCCTGTCAGACAACCAGTTAGAGTTCCGAAAGACTGGAAAGGAGAAAACCAGCCCCGCTTGAAACCACCCTGTAACATGAAGTTACCTGGAGTTCGGGGTGTCCCCACGTGCCTTGCTCTTGTCAGGCTTCCCCCTGCTCAGGGATGGATGCTGGCACAGATGACTCTGGGCTGCTAAGCTGGCCCAGCCCAAGGGCAGCTTCTCCACTGACAAAAATCATTGTGGGGAGAGCTGGGGGAGAGGTTTGGCCCCAATTTTCCCTTGTCAGCAGCTTTTCAGCTTCACCGCACCACTGCTCATTTTCTGGCCCTGATCTCTGACTCCAGCCCTGATCCTGACCCAGGCTTAGAATCATAGAGTCATAGAATCGACTGGGTTGGAAGGGACCTCAGAGATCATCAAGTCCAACCTTTGCTCCACTCCCGCTGCAGTTCCCAGCCCATGGCACTGAGTGGCCACATCCAGTCTCTTTTGAAATATCTCCAGACACGGAGAATCCACTACTTCCCTGGGCAGCCATTCCAATGTCTGATCACCCTCTCCCTAAAGAAATTCTTTCTAATCTCCAACCTAAACCTCCCCCAGCACAACTTAAGACCGTGTCCTCTTGTCTTGCCACATCACATGGCTTCTTGCTTACTATGTGTAATCTTTATGTCCTGCAAAGCTTCTTGGGGGTAATGGGTTCATGGGCCCTGATTGCCATTAACCCATTCTCATCCTCTTCTGTCCCTGCAGGTATGAACTATCCCCCTGCTTACCTCAAAAAGGGCGATGTCCAGAGCCCCACTCATGAATTACCCTTCCTTTGTGGCTGGGTCACCCACTGGTGACAGTGAGGTGAATATTTATTCTGACAAACTGCAGTTTTTAAGTGTCACCAGCTCAAGGTATGGACTTTTAGCACTGGGAGCTCCCTGCAGTGTGGTTGAGTGCTTGGGGCAGGGCAGAAACCACTGGTCCTGTGCTGAGATTGGAGCTGGGCACACAACCATCAGACCTGGGAGGTGTGGCAGCATTTCCCCATCCATGCCCTGCATCCCACAGGCTGTCAACAAGTACACCTTGTAGTATCTTGGTAAGATATTACTGTAATGGCAAAGTCCTTGAGACTCCTGGTAAACCAGGAGACTCCGGAGCAGCTGGAGATCTCAGCTCTTAGGTCAGCAAGAGAGAAGAGGTTTCCTGCATATTCAGTATTTTAAGTAAGGTGTGAGTTGGAAAATTACCCCTGTTGCCATAAAGACCATCTTTTGATGGTTTTGGGAAGCTTTTCATGAAAAATTTGGTTGTGCTTTCATTCCAGCTCATTTTGCCACTGCGGGTGGTGGTACTTTGAGTCCTCTGATGGCAGAGCAGGCAGTGGTAGATGTCCTGTGGCTGCTGCCTGTAGGAAGCAGCGCAAAAAAGCAAGCAGCACCTGCCTGCTGTGCAAAGCATTTGAAGATCAGCTGCCAGCAGATGAGTTTTTGATCAGAGGCAATGAGGGAACACCTCCTTAAGGCATTTTTCTTTGGGGATCTGTGAAGGAAATTGTTGAGTATGGATGGATTTCCTACAAAGGAAAATTTGACTTTTTTTGTGGTTTTTTTTTTTTTTAATTCTCCCTCCCTCTTAAGTGGTGGTCCTACAGGGAAGCCCAGGGGTGGGAACTGAGCAGGCATGTAATCAGCTCTGTACATAATCAGTAGACAGCCAGTACCAGGAATTAATGTTTGGAGCAAGGCAAATGACTACATGCATTCAGCACTTGGGTTTGAAGGATTGAATGTGAACTTCAATAAGATAATAACCAAGATTTTTCATAGTGACTTCAGACCCCTGCAGTTTTTTGAGGGTTGGATTTCAGAGATCTTAAGGCGTTTGTTTTCCAAAAAAGAGAACTCAGACTTCTGCAGATCAACCCCACAAACACAGATCTGAGACTACCAACATCCCAGGGCTGCTAGAACTTTTCCCAGCAGTTTCATGCTTGAAACACCCATTGATGGCTGGATGTTCAGCCTTGTAAGGGTGTTTCAAATTTTCCTTTCAGGTGATCTTACTCTCTTTTGTACTTCTGGAGTAACACATTCAATAATTTTTTGCTGCCTTAGTTGAATTTAGGCCAGAAACATCTTTCTGGCACCTAATTCTAATCTCAAAATGTCAATAATCAGGTTTTTTCAGGCTAGGGTCACCCATCCATGGGTGAAACTGTTAACAACCACCATCCCTAACAATTAGGGGATTTATTTGTACATCTCTCTGACAAGGAAATCGAACTTTAGGTACTAAGATGGATGTTAAGTAATTCACACAAATCTAATCAGATTCTCTGGTCACTTTTTGAATGCTCTGAGCAAAGTCTTGGTTTCAGTGTTAGATGTTCTGAATTTGCACAATTCTGTGCCTGTTCCTAAGATACCTATTATTTCATATCCTTGGATAGTCATTTTTCATCCAAAAACTTCTATAGCTTAAATATTTGACTAAGAAGAAGGAATTAATTTTTGCCCCAGGAGAGCATTTACTCATTAATAATTCCATTTTGGGGCAGTTAGAGCTTTTTAATTGTAATTGTATTCACTGAATGATTTCTGCTGAAGCAAAAAAGGCAGTTTTGGAAAAGCTGTAAGAAAAGTCTGCTTCTGTGTGAATCTCTCCTTTCCTGAAATGAAAACAAGCTAATTCAGGTCAAACCTGGTGCCACAGGAAGACTGCTTTTAATTTTTCCTGTATGCTTGCTTCTTTGAAAGACAACAGAATGTTTGTTTCTGGTCAATTTGGTTATTTTTCAGGGCAGATATATGCTTAAACTCCACTATCTCACCTAGTGTTAACCTAGCTCACAGGCTGCAGTGACAAGTTTAAACAGCAATATTTTGCCAGTCCTACCAGAGCAGTCCTAGCTCTCTGGAGAAAAGAGAAAATAACTCAGAGTTGATCTTGCAAGCCTGCAGCAATGGAAAAAAAAAATCTTCCCGAATCAGAGGATGTTCAAGAGTGCCTGAAGCACACTGGGAGGCACAAACCCAATAAAACAATAGTGTATAAAAACAGAATGCTTGAAGCTGTGGCAGAAGGACAGGTAGATTTGCCTTGCCACCAAGTGCTGCAATGTGCTGTGTGCTCCAGTAGCCCAATTTACAAGCCCCTTGGGGAGGATGAGAGAGGCACCGAGTGATTAGGAGGGCTCAGACCTGCTGGAGAAGCTGCCAGAAGTTCTCTGCCTTAAAAACACCCCCAAGACCTTGCTGATTTTTCTGAAAGTTTACTTTGGAAAGGTGGCTGGAGTTTAGTGCTAATAGGTAAGAGTTTATTTCTTGCAGGGTTTACATCAGCATATCCTCTCCTATTCACTCCATTCTCCCAGAGGCTGGTTGTTTTTTCCTCCTGCAGACAGAGAGAGTCTTTTACTTGCCCCTTTTCTTGAAGAGGGAGAGAGGAACCCTGCTCCTAGCAGTGGCTGAGTGATGATAGAGTAGCTATATAAAAGCAATCAGGTCATACAATAGCTTGAAAAAATGGGTCAAAGAAACACAGAGAGCATTTTTCAAAGGCAAATGGTACCAGCTCAGGATACATTTCATTTGCAGATGAATTTCCTCCATTCAGAGTAGGAGCTGAGAAAACAAGATGCCATTAGAGAGGTTCTAGCTGTGTCAAGACTGCTTAACAACCACAAGTCATCTGTGTGACTCTGTAATCCACAGATGTGTCTCTGGGGGTTGCAGGACAGTGATGAGATCAGAATATTGTAAAAATTATAAGTATTATAAAAAGGTCTCCCCAGGAAATGCTGCAGTCAGCAAATGCTACAGGCTTTTGGTGTGGACAAAGCAGCTCCTGTCCCCCCTGTGCAGCATGATTTTGCTGCAGCCAATAAAAATAACATAAAACTCCCCAAAAGAAACCATTAAACAAGGTAATATTCAAGCTAATGCCCAGACCTTCTCTAACAGTGGAAAAGTGAAAGGTTTGTTGTGAAAAGCCTTTCTATCCTGTTGAAAATATCAATACTGTGTGCTGGGGCTGGCACTCTCCAAGAAATAAATATTGATTTCCCTCTTTCTTTTTGTACAAATGGCAGACAATGGCTTTCCAAACTCTGCATCTTTTCATTGTTTTAAGGCTGACAGATTCTGTTAGTATTGGATTTTTATTGTTTCATTGTTCTTTTGCTTTCAGCTGCCCCCCTCCCTAAAATGTTGGGGGAGGGTGGGGTGGTTTTTATGTTGCTTTGTTTTCTGGTAGACAAGATAGCAAAGCATTAGTTGAAATTAATGTAGCACTCCCTGCCCTGCAATTCTCTGTCAGGTCTGATTCATCTAATTTTAGCATTACCACCAGGAACATTGTAACAACTTCTTGGGAACACAAGGTGCTAGTGATGATAAAACATTCCCATTCAAAAAAGAAAAATTAAAAAAAAAATACTTTCTGTAAATCATGCTGCAAGACATATGTTTGTTGTATACTCGTGAACTGTGGAGATTATATCCCCTACAGTTCAGTTACTACAGGCACCAGTCTTGCTTCCTGTCCTATAGAATCTATAATTTCACCAATTACAAAAATTCGAGTCACAGAACTGAAACAGAAAGTCAGGGGAAACTGGAGGCACAAGTGTTTCAAATGATCCAAATGCTAACCAGAACTTGATGCAGAAAGCAAAGGATAACAGCCGAGTAGTTGGGTTGGGGTTGTTTTGAGGGAACATCTACTATTCTTCAGTATTAGGTATATGTCATGAAAAGCTTACAAAATAGTTATTCATCTTCCTGAAGGTCATCCAGACACTGTAAGTCCATTTCATTTTCTTGACAAGAGATCCAGGCTTGTTATGTACTCCCTGAAACATGACAGTGAGTGTCCACCCAGTGCATTTCAAGCAAATAGGATTTCATCTCTGAGGAGCAGGGAAAGGGAGGAGGCAGCTAAGTCTGATCCAGATGTGCTCACCCAGGGACAACAGCTGGATGGAATGCCCTGCAGGAATATCCACCTGGACTGGAAACAGGACAGATGTGGGGATCCAGCATACCTCAGGGCCTTGCTAGGCACCCAGAGGCTGAAATCCGTTTTCCCTCTCCAAGGTGGATGAGAGCCATGGGCCATGAAGTTTCTGCCCTGTGGGTCCCTCTGATCCTGGGGAAGCATCCAGGCACTACAGTCAGCATCCTACCAGGAGGGAACCATGGGCCAAGGCTGAACTGCAGGCCAGGCCCCTGTATTTTCCAGGATAGGACAGGGAGTGCAGTCAGGAGTGAAGCTGTGTTCCTGGGCTGTCCCTTCCACCCAGGTTCTGGCAGCTCAAGGCTCTGACACACCATGCAGACACAGGAAAAAGGAAAGTGGGGGTCTGCACTTCACTGTGCTGCCAGGAGCTCATAAAAGATATGAAGAATAAAATACTTCCATCTTTTATTTCAGAGCTGTGGTTACTTACTTCTCTTGCATACAACACCCTCTTTGTTAATCTTACTTCTTTTTTTTTTTTTTTTCAATGCCATTTTCAGCCCAGTCAAATTATCTCTGATCCTTCTCATTTTTCATTTATCTGGACACACCACCTTATATTCTGTAGGATTTGAAAATCTATGTCAGTGGTGATTTGCTTTTTCTTGTCACCAGTTCTTAATTCCTGTCTACCTATCGTATGGTGTATAATAAAATGAGATCTTTGGGAATTGGGATGCAATTCCCATTTGGAAATTACACATATGCAGACTGACAGTGAAACAGAGGCACCACGCAGAGGCTTTCAGCATCTTTTCCAGCACATGTGCTGGTAATGTGATGAGGATGAAGCAGGCAGGTCCTTTCAGAACAGCACATCTACACAAGCACCTCCTTGAAATATGGGCAAATGCAGCAATTAAATGGGGTGTCAAGCAGGTATGCTCAGGGTAAACAAAAAGACAAAACTAATTAGTTAAAATTTGTCTGGGGATTGGTGAACAATAAGAGTTATGAATTATGACACCACTGTTAAGTGTTGCCAATTTTTGTCCTGTCTGTCTTTTCAGCAATTAAAGTTTATGAAGACACTGAGCTATGGTTGGTATTTATCTGTTGTGATCTTTGAGAATGGAAATGTGGGAAGCTTTCTTACCCATGTTAAAAGGCAGGCACTCTCAAGGATTTAAACAGAATTATATAAAAAATCATGTTATAAATATAACTGTATCACCAGAGTTCTAGTGCTGAGATGTCCAATGACAGAAAATTTGTTCTGTGTTGCTCCTGAAGAGACTGTGCTTGTAACCTCTCCAGTCAATGAGCCTCTCATTGTTTAGCACTTATCTGCTAGACTTGCCTGGTTCCATGCTGGTGGTACTGCAACACTGGATATCTGCCCTAAAACACAGACAATTGGGGTTCCTAGCTGTTGGATACTTAAAACTCAGTGTTGTTACTTTGCCTAAGTGTATTTGGTAATGAAGGGAATTACCTGAGTTGATTAAAAATTTTGTGAAAGACTCCACATTCAAGGAATTGTGGTGTTCAGCCTAAGAAAGGAGATGTGAACTCCAAGGAAGTTCACTTAGAAGCTACTGGGAAAGTGTATGAGACCAAGACAAAAACCATCACCTTGTCTAAAGTTCTGTGATAATCTAGTTTTACATTTTTTCTAATGATATATTGTGGGTTTTCAGTGAAGTATTATTATTCTATAGTAATAATACTTCTATAGCCAGATTTTTAAATGTGAAAAAATGGTTTTGGGGAACAAGACACACCCTTTGATAAGAAAACAGGAAAATCAGCATCTATGGCTTCCCATTTTTACATTTTGGTAAAGTACCTCAAATCTGGCTATCAGACTCTAGATCTTTTACTTCTTTTTTCTTTGTTATTCTTAACTTTCTAGAACCTCAGTGTCATTTTTGTATAAAATTACTTTTTAAATCATTGGAACTGTGTGAACAGTTTAAATGGAATATTCTACATGGGAATACACTACATAGGAAGAAGTTATGTTATGAAAATTTAAAAACTTGCATGGAGAATTGAAATAATTTTTTTTTCTTGGCAAAATCTGGGAGAACTGTCAAGAAAGTCCTTCTCTCTGACAAAAGTTGCTAAGCACAACAGCTAGAAAAAGAGTAAATATGAATATATTAGTGCCAGTAATGAAACATATTTACAGGGAAGGAAAAGGTGGTTGTTGAAACTTTGATTTAGCTCCCCCATCACTGTGATTGCCAATGAATCTAAACATCCTGCAGCATTTTATCAAGACACACATGTGCCTGCTAAAAATTACACAGGGATTTTATAAGCATAATGCAGGATTTGGGAATGAATAAAAACATTTCTGACTGTCACTAACCTGGTGAAAATCCAACATATGGCATTTCCACACAAAGAAAGATATCAACAAAAGTCTGATGAACTTAAGAGCAATAAACAACCCAGAGCTGAGAAAAACAAAACCAGTTTCAAGCCAAACAAGATTCTACTGAGACTCTCCTAACCAGTTGTCATCTGAATGATTCTGGAATAAAAACTGAGCTAAATGCAAACAAGGGTTGAAACTGGATAGAGGGAGATCTAAAGGAGACAAATTACATCCAGATCTAAGCTTTCATCATAATTTGAATGTTTAGGTTCAGATTTTGAAGATACTGGCCCAGCTTCTTAATACCCAGTCCTACTTTGCCTTTAGGAGGATGCTTTGGCCAATACTTGGAAGAGTTTTGTAGAAATCAGTGGCTGTACAACAAGCTAAGGCTCTGCTCTTTTATCTTCCAAAAGCACAGATTGCAGGAACCTAATTTACCACTCTCAGTCATAGGCAGAAAGGTTTGAATGATGGAGTTGGAGATTCCCATGAGTATTCATGCCTCGGAAGGGAAGTGGGATTGCAGCTGCAATGTGGATAATGGCTCCTGTATCACTTGGCAATTTCAGACAACTTACAGTGCATTACCACACTTTCCTGCAATTTGGTGCCTGGATGTCATAAATTGCATTGACACACCATTAATGTAGGTAAGCAGAGTAAACAATTGATCTCTCCAGAGAAACATAAGAGCCCACTGTAATAATAGAGATCTGCAGCACATGTGATCAAGCCTCAATTAGAAGCATACACACCTCAATTGTTTTGCTTTTTTATACCTACAGCTGAGCCAAAGTTGTTTTCCTCTTAGTGTCTGACTTTTGGGCTGCAATTTTTGCAGGAATGAGAATATAGCAGTCTCTTAATGTGGAAAATGAGAAAGTTAGCTTACCAAAAGAAGCTTGCAAGGTAGCCATGGAATTGCATTTGGATTTTTGGAGAGAAAATTAAGAACTGGGTTGTTAGTATACACTCACTGAAAGAGCAGGGATGAACCCAGAAGATGGATGACTTTATGCAGGACAGTAGAGAAGAAACACAACTGTAGAAATGGGAGTCTACACCTCAACACAGACCCAGGTGTAAACAGTGTCACTATAACCACAGTGACATGGCCCTGGCTCTGCCAGAAACCTTACAGAGCTGCATGCAATGTGTTTGGGTCAGACATTCAGAGTTTTTTGGATGTTCTTATGCCACCAGACTTCTGCCAAGAGGCATATTACTGTGCATCTTTGCTTTTCTATGCAAAACATTGCAGGGATCTTTTTAAAAAACCCAAGGGCAAAGTTAAACCAGAGAGAGCAATCCCATCCTTGACTTCTGCAGTCAGAGGTGGGTGCAGAAGGCTCAGAGGAACCAGCTTTGGAAGAGAGAAAGTGCAGAAAATGAAGCAACTGCAAAATAAAGCAAGTTGAGAGAGTGTTTTAAACATGTCTAACCTTGAAAATCTTGAGGCACACGGGAGCAAGTGCTGATGTTTGTGATTGGTGAGGACGAAAGGTGTTAAAGTGATATGATCAGTGCTGCCTCTAATAACACTTCACAGCTCTAAAACCCACAAGCAGCTCAGCAAGTCACTGCTGAGACTTGTTTATTCTTCCTAGCTTTGTGGATAATGTGTTCTGCTTCCAAAGAAAGGCACAAAAAAAAAAAAAAAATCTCTTTTCCAGCATCTTACATGATCATCATGAGAGGGAGCTGAAGATTGAGCCCCATATGTTTTGCTTCCATTTTTAGTTGCCCAACTCTGTTAAATATTGCCAATTAACAAAGAATCTTTGTGTATCTAGCATTAGCTAATGGAGACAAAATTCCTCAGCTTTTCCAAACCATTTGCATTTTGTGTGTAAACCCAAGTACTGTGGATACACACATAGATTTCCATGATTGCTACAACACTACAGCAATTGTTGGACTGAACTGCTGAATAAAAAAGACCCAGTTAGGATTGGTATTTAATGACAACACTGTCAATAGGTCAGTTGCACAGAGCTTCACAAAACTTCAGGAAATGAAAGCACAAACTAAATCTTGCCTTTGTTACCAGCTTTCTTAACTCAAGTGTCCTCCTCTGAACTGTTTCACTATTCACACTTTGGAGACTGTTTATATTCAATAAAGGATAGATCTGTCAGTATGTAAATTCCTGAACAATTGCAAATTATACTAGAAAATTTGCATCCTGATTCCTGCAGTTTGCAATCACAGGAGGTTTTAAAGCTTTTTCTTCCATATTTGTTCAGTTTACTGCTGTCTCACAATGGACTGCAGGTGAGTTTCTAAATGAACCTAGTACTCATCATTGCTTTGTACCTGATTAGGGATTCAGTGGTATGCAATTAAAGTCCATGGAAAACACAAGAATTTTTTTCCTGATTATTGATCATCTCCACTGTTCCAGCACGTGCAAGAAAAAACAGCATTGATGACTTAGAGTACCTTTTAGAAAACCTAATTTGTCTGATTTTTTTTTTGTATGAAACATGTAATTGCTTCATTTGATAATGAATTGATACAATACAGATTTTAAAACTTACAGAATTCATATGTTCTGCCATAAAGCGGCTATTATGAGGCAACCCACAGAAGTAAAATCTGCTGAAGAGAAACAAATAGGTGTAGAAATTAGTTCTGTGTGAGGTATGGCAAACCAAGATGACAATAAAGCAGCAGGTTGATTGACTAATCAAGACTAGGAGAGAAGGAGAGAAAGAAGAACAGCAAGGCAATAGCAAAAGGTGAGAGAAGGCAAGAAAATGAGAAAGAAAAAAAAAGAAGAAAAAAAGAAAGCAAGAAATAGTCCACTCCAAAGAGGAAAATGAAAAGATGAGCATGGGAATGCTTGGCACAAACAGATTCAAATTTTGAAAATTCTAACATATTTTATAGATTTATGATAGGATGCTATTCTCCCTCAGATGACATTGATATAACTGAAACTATGCAGAGGTTTGAGATAATAAAAGAAAGAACGAAGGACTGGCCACTGGAAGCTTTAAGTGCAGCTTACATTTATGGCTTTCATACCTTACTCTTTAAAGAACAGAAAATATTTTCAAATCTGGGTTATTAAATTAGCTCTGAGACTCAGCACAAGTGATGAAAAGTAGCCATGTGTTCAGATAGCCAAGGAATGAATCATTTGAGGGCTACTAAGTCATCCCAGATATTCATAAGCCATCTGTTAAGTGAAAGAGCATTAACATGTATGCAGGGCTAATAATTCTTACATTTAATAATTATACTCAGCATGACACACCATTGGGAACAGCAAAAAAGTACTTCTGGGTACCCAGAAAACTGTCATAGAGGATTTTAAATAAAGTGGGTGATGATACGTTTGAGTGGGCAGCAAGAAGAGAGAGGAGCTCTGGACATGAAGGATCCTGCTTTGAGAACATGCACGGTTTATTTTCTCACAATTCCCAAATACTGATTTTTATCAGCAAGGTTGTAGGTTTGGATATGCTTAAAAGATTCTCAGAAATAAAATTCTAAGAGAAAAGCAGAACGCATAGAAGGCTCATGTTCTGGAGGGCTCTGTGTGTTTTGATTCCACTGCTAAATGCAACACATTTCTGGTTTATTGTATTTCTGGGAAACCTAAAAAGCCATTAGGGGACCCAAAGGCTTATTTCCAATAAAAAAACAAAAAAAAAGCTCTTGAACTATATGGGTCCAGTGGTTACGATATCGTATTTGTACAGTTAGGTGTAGAGTATAAAACCTCAGCAACCTAACATTTTTTCCTTTCCATGACAAAATCAATCGGTTCTTTTGAGAAAGATTTTTTTCTGAGCTCAGGAGTACTCAGAATATCCAATGATGCAGTAAATTTTTCACACAGACTAACTTAGCTAAACAGGCAGCTTTAAATTCCTTCTTCACTTTCCCACCTCTCCTCAGGAATGCAAGTAGATAGCTTAGGAATAAATGTTTAAAAATAGAAACTTTCAGCTCCAAGTTAATATTCACATCTTGGTGAGCTCAGGGCTCCCATTTCTGAGACATGTCTACAGTCTCTTGTGATGTCCTGAAGGCAGAGGACCTCAAGCAGTTCATGACTGTACAAATGCTGTTCTCACTTCCTTTTTTTTCCCCCACTGCATCCCCAAAGCCTCCCATCCTAAACACAGAGAGGGAATTGTCCCCATGGGAAGCACTCCTTTCCTAGGGCTGGTGGTAGCTGAGGAAGCTATGATCACACTTCCATCTTCACCAGACACACCCAGTGAACAAAAGCTATCTACTTTCCAGTTCCCTCCAGTGGAATCATTAAGTTACATGATGGTGTGGGGAAAAGATGATCCTGAAGACAAGACACAGGTGAGGTGATGCTACATGGAGCATTCCCACTTTGTGCTTGGAGAGCTGGAGCATGGAAGTGGCATTCCAGTTGGAATTGCCAGTTTCATTTCATAAAATTACCAAAGGAATATGAGCAGTCCCCTTGATCTGGAGAAATGATAGCCCCATGTTAAGATCAAAAAGGTGGGGATGACAATGGCAGGAACTGAAACACTGGTTTCTCTTCCACTGAAAAACATGTTAGCATAGGCAGGATGAAATGTTACTTCACTTCAGGTGAAACTAAATCAGTGCCATAAATATGAAGTGTAGACTTTCATCCTAACACAGGAAGGCTTTAGGTTTATCTTGGTTCAGGTGTGAAAGTTAAGATTGTTGCTTATATTTTGTACTTTTTTATTCTGCTGCTCACAGTAGCAAGATGGGGTTTTTTGTGTGTGTGAAATCCTGTAATTTACCCAAATGGTGTTGCCATTTCTCTCTGAGGGAGCTGGGGGTGTTCAGCCTGAAGAAGAGGAGGCTCAGGGGAGACCTCATCACTCTCTACAACTCCCTGAAAGGAGGTTGGAGCCAGGGGGGGGTTGGACTCTTTTCCCAGGCAACTCTCAGCAAGACAAGAGGGCAGGGTCTCAAGTTGTGCCAGGGGAGGTTTAGGCTGGAGATTAGAAAGAATTTCTTTCTGGAGAGGGTGATCAGCCATTGGAATGGGCTGCCCAGGGAAGTAGTGGATTCTCCGTGTCTGGAGATATTTCCAAAGAGCCTGGATGTGGCACTCAGTGCCATGGGCTGGGAACTGCAGCGGGAGTGGATCAAGGGTTGGACTTGATGATCTCTGAGGTCCCTTCCAACCCAGCCCATTCTATGATTCTATGATTCTATAATAATATCCCCCAAATATAATATAGTACCAACTTCAGTTTATTGTAACTTTCATGTCAAATTTATTTTGCTAGTTTTAGGATTTCTGAGTTTTTAAGCTTTTTTAAGTCATTCAGATGGATTTTTTAGAAAGGACAAGGTTCAGAAATAGAAATGTTTTAATCATTAAAAATGCTGTAGAAACAAGAAAAACAAGAATAACAGCTTTGATATGCGCTGTGTTGAGAGAAAGATGAAGAGGAAAAGGGGCATCTATGTGAAATGTACTCATTTAACTACTTTAACTTAGAATGTTTTCAGTTTTTTGACAGTAATATTTGGCTGTTAGATACCAACTGAAATATTGATGAGCAGTGTTGAGATACAAGTCTCTCAGTTTGGACTCCTCACCCAAAAGTTGTGTTTCTTACCCAACAAACATTGGTTTAAATGCACATGCATGTGCATAGTGTTTGGAGCAGATTGGTGGGTCCCAGTTATATGTTCTCCTTGTTCAGGAAGTGGTGTAACTCTGGGATTTCCAATCCTGTGGGATTCTTTCTTCAGCTCCATGATATTTGAATGATATTTCCTCCTGGCACAGTTTCACAGGAGGAATGGAGAACACTCCTTTAGAATCTTGCACTATGACTAAGCAGTTGGCTTGTTGTTTTAAAAAGAAGATTTGAATCTCTTGGGTCTGGAAAGGGAACCATTTTACTTTTTCTGCCTGTAAAGCATGAAGATACTGCCTAAAGAAAGCCACCTCACACCTCTCCTCTCTTTGTGCTTTGGATTCCAGGCATGAAAAGTCTGGCAGCTGGAAGGCTTTCAGACTCGCCTACATTTTGCATTTCATTAGATACTGGATGCTTGTTTGAGAAATATGCTATACAAAGGCATTAAATATCCCATCATGCACTATATAAATTGCTGGTAATATTTCCTGGGCCTCCGGTTGGAAAGAACTTTCATCACAGCACATATTGTTAAATACATTCTCATTTTGCTTATAGAATGTGGGTTTAATGAGGATTTGAACTGTGATCTTTTAATGTTCACTAAAACACTGTAGCACCTACACAAATATCACTCATGAAGCTTCTTGCAGTGAATCACAGCACATCACAGATGAGTAACTGCAAAGTAATACAGAGTTTTCCTACATCTCTGCAGTGGCTTTTCAGAGAATACTGCTGTGAAATAATAATGAGAAGCCCATTAGAAAGATCCATTTTTATTTTTAAAGAATGAAACTCATTTTATGATGAGTAATCACACTACACTAAAGCTCATAATTCTGCTCCAAAGTTCCTGCACATCCGGTCTTGCAAACAAATAATGGAAATTCTTTCATTTGGGCAGAGTTTGGCATGCTGGGATTTTTCTCCTGCCTAAAAGGACAGAGGGAAATAAAGGATGGGAAAACAGACACCACATCACAAGAAAACAAGAGAAAACTTGGCTTGAAACTGCTCTGCTGATCCCCTCCAGGGCTCTCCAGGAACACACCAAGATTTTTACCATAGCTGAATATTTGAATTCTACAATTCTACAAGGTTCTCCAGTATGGTGTTTCCTTCTTAATTGTTGTTTTCAGTTTGCTCTGGTTTGAATTTCTTGTTGTCCCATTGATTCTTGCAGTTGCTAAACAGAGGGCAAGCATCCTAAGCACAACACAGGAAACTGAATTTTATTATTCATGTGCACAGATAAACCTAACATGGCCAATACTAAGGACTGAGAATTTTTTTTCTTTCAGACTTGGTAATCTTTGCTGTCAGGGTCAGAAGCCTGCCCTAGCCACATCCTGGGGGAAAAAAAAAATTTAAAAAGCCTGGAAGCAAATAATTACTAAATTCCTCCTTGCTGTTTCTGCCTTCCTGCAGGATGGAAACCACGGCTGGCAGGCTGCAGGGGACCCAGGGGATCTCCCAGACAAATTTCTAGGAGATGAACATTCAGCTAAATATCTGGATGACAACAAGGGTGAGCTGCAAAGTAACATTGCAGTCTAGAAGGAAGGTCCCACAGTAAATGCCTGTTGCTTGTAATGCATCAACTTCTATCAAGATTCCAAAATTCAGAATTATCCAAAATCATCCATGCATTTTCCCATTTTCATGTTTGTAGAGGAATGTTAATCTGAACCCCATAGATTACTTTTTTCCCTTCCAATCAAAAGTCTTTTTTTTCACCTTTAAAACAATAAAATATTTTTTTACTGAAAATAGAAAAAGTCTAGTGGCAAAGCTTCCTGATTTCTGGTAAAGGCTAGACAATTTCTGGTAAAAAATATTAGCATTTGAATGAAAAAATATATATATATACAGATACGTAAAAAATGCATACATCTACAGAAGGGTGATTATTCCTGCAATACCCTTACTCTACCCTTTGTATTTTCAAGCTAAGTCTAACTTCATTTAGTTCTCCCAAAGAATGCTTTTCCTCTTTGGAAGGCCTGAAGTGCCCAGGGGTAGGTGAGCATGACGAGTGAAGAGACCCTGTAGAGAATAAATGCAGCTCATCATATGGCTGTCCAATTTATCACCCAGACATCACCAAGTATGGGGGGTATATAAATTATATTAACCCAATCCAAACGTCTCTATCAAAAATAATTGAACAAGAGAGCTACTATTTATGAACATGTGATCTAGCCAGGAAAGCCATTCTCTGATACTTCATAGCAGCTGGGTAACAGCTCATGGTTGTCCTCCTAATATGTGAGATATGGCACCACTCTAGGTGATTGAATATGACAGATTCCTTCCTGGAGAAGTATCAGCTTGTATAAGCTCCTCAAGAAAGTGCTGAATATATTTACCTGGACAGTGTCAACTTACACTGCCACTGTTACCATAAAATTGACAAGTGCTAAAGGTAAACAGCAGTGGATAATGTAGGAGGGCCGGGAAAACCAACGAGTCAACGAGATGTGAGGAAAAAAGGAAAGGATTATGGTCAGGTGTTCTTCTTATGCTGGGTCACTTTAACACACAAAGCTGGAGAAGAAAAATATGCTTTTTTATCATAGGGTTGTTAGAGACATTCTCCTAAGTCAGACTGCATTGAAAGAAGCATTTTTAAATCTGACAGAGGTAGAGAGAATGCAATAATAGAAGAAGGTGTATCCCAGAAAAATGACTGTTACAGAGAGAGTCAGGATTCTCATCTTTGGGACCCTGCAAATAGCAGTTTCTGATTAAGCTGAGCTGGGAGCCTCTGGGAGAAATAAAGGAAGAAGTAAATTTTTCAAAATAGCTTGAATAATAATAATTTTTAAAAAGCATTTATCCTGAAATAAATGACTAATTTATTCCCAGAATTCTTCATCATTTCTGAATAATATACGTGATGAAGTGTGAGAATGATGCTTGATTAAATGAGGTCCCTGGAGTGCATCAGAGGAGATTTAGTCTGGAAAACAGCATCTGCTGTCTCTTTCTTTCCTTCTCTCAATGTTGTGTTGTTTCCATGTTTCACAGCATATTACTCCCTTTCATTTTTAAGAGAATGGGACAATATTTATTCAGATTTTTCTGTGGTGGCCATACAATGGGTCTTTCAATGTGAGGGTCTGAAAAATATATCTGAATACTTATTTATTTTTCCTGTATGGAAGAGTAATTACCTTCTCTTACTCACAGGTTATACAAATCTAAGTTATTATCTGAAATAATCATGCCAGTGAATTTAATTCAACTGGTGTTTTTCCAGGCTACTTTTTTTTCCCTATTTCTCTTCTTACCAACACATCCAACACTGATGATCATGGTTTCAGTGTAGCAGGGATGAGAGCTAAACAGATATGTCAGTGACAGCTGGAGATGTTACCACTTTTCTCCTTTGCCATTCCAAAGTTTGATGATGATGCATCTGCATTGACTGACACATTCAATGTCATGTACCTGCTCAGTTCAAGAAGTTTTGTTGGGAGGTCTCCTGCAAATCCAGGTTACTGGAATTCAGATGTAAACATCTGTGGTGAATTTTGAGCCACAAAAAGAAAATTAATTAGGAGATCCTACTAGCTCCATTACTACTTGTTGCAGAAGAAACACTGAATAATCACAAGAATGAGGGAAAAGTCAATGGCACAATCACATCTCATATTTAATGAGCACTTTTCAACTTCTAAATTGCTGTGTTCCCCTAAATTGCTGTGTCATTTGCTTTGCTTTTCTGGACTATTGTGCTTGGTACCCTTTCTAGGCTCTTGTTCTACCATCCCCTCATAGACCTGCTGGAAGTGTGTCATAGAGACTGGATGTGGCACTTAGTGCCATAGTCTAGCAACTGCAACAGTGGATCAAGGGTTGGACTTGATGATCTCTGAGGTCCCTTCCAACCCAGCCAATTCTATAATTCTATGATTTGCAGTGTACCTCAAAATAATTTAACTGTGACAGAAATGGCCTAGAAAAAACTTGTAAGTTTATCCTTAACATTACATGATTTCTATTTGGTGTAATCAGCAAAGATTTGGAACAACATCTGTTGGGTTTTTTTTCCCCTTCTTACAACTTTAAAGTGCCCCACTGAGGGGAAACCAGAAAAAGCAGTAGGCATGTACCAGATGCTGTCTGTTCAGGAAAACCTAAACCCTTCCATCAGACTTGCTGCTTAAAAGTTATTTAAATGGCTCAGATGACAACTGGGACCAGGCTTCTCCATAACCTTTCATGCAACAGTTACCTGTGGATGGTCTGCCCAGAAGATAAGGGTGATACTGCCCTATCTGCCACCCAGAGCAAGGGCTTGTCTTTCTGGGAACCAGGTCCAACATTCAGTGATTTAAAAACAGCAGCAAACAAGAATACTGCAGGAAAGTGCACAGTGGGAAATACTGTGCCAGAACCTGGGTGCCACAGGGACAGACTGAACAAAGTGGTGGGTATCTTTGGAGATGTGTCACATCTCTAAAACACACAAGCCTGGAACTACCCTTTAACACTGTGCCAGCCCACTATCTAAACAGGATTTTCATCCCACTTTCTCTTGCTATACTCACACCATCTGCTTGCAAGTCACAGCACTACAGGAACATTTAGTACCTGTGATACCAGTAGCATGGCTTAAAAAAATAGCCCATTGTAACAGTGCATCAGAATGAAATGCCAGAAGATGACTGGGATGTAGGTGGCCAAATGCTTGTCCACGAATAGCTTCAGATTAATAATGGCTACAGGGGGTGGTTTTGGTTTGCTTTTTGTTGGGTTTTTTTATAGCAACTGAAAGCAGAACTCTTCAAGCACTCCCAGTATGCATGCTTCTTCATTAGCACACATTTTCCCCCCAACATTTGCTACATTTGATTAGAAAGACAACCATTTTTACAAGAAGATGTCATGCCAATATTAACTAGCAGCAAAGATAATATCAAAGATAAAACTGCCATTGAGTTATTACAAGGCTGTAATTTGCTTGAACATTTTAATGAAATTATAAAATTGGATATCATATCTATATCTGATTATGAACAGCAACATATCCCTGTGAGTTAATAATTACAGTCTTAGTTTTTGCATGTTGACAGTCTATGACTAATTGCTGTCTGAAGATAATTTAAATAGATCAATTAAAACTCAAACATCTAAAGAAAGGTAACACATTTAACAAGTATTTCCTTGGGATTGCAGAATTTCTGCACTTTATTTGGATATCTCAATCATATGGTAGTTCTGAAGAGTTTTTTTCCTGGGGAAAGGAATCCCATTCCCATTCAGAGTGTCACTGTGTAACTTGGATCTTGGAACAGCAGGTAAGGATGAGGCAGAGATTTGCTTTAAAAGCAGAATCATCAGGTCCTTTGGACCTGGTTCTTAAGGACATGGTTTAGTAGTTGGCTCGGTCAAAAGTTGGAATGGATGATCTTGGAGGTCTCTTCAAACCTCAAACATTCTGTGATTCCTACTAAGTCAAAAATACCTTCGTGGTGTTGCATTGTTGTTTAGGAGCATCAATACTAAAGCCTGACTGGTTTTTTTGGTAAACAGGAACACAAGAATCTCACCTTAAACATTTTATAATCCAGCTTTCAGAAAGGGTCTCTCTATTTAAACAAGAGGAATCTGTATCATACCAGAATGTTTTTGTTCTCTTTATCTGCAATGTCATTTGGAACACAGGCTTTTGTGTGGTCTTCAACAAGCAGGCACCACTACTGCATTGAAAAGTCCCAAATACAGTGTGAAAAACAATGGCAGGCCACACAATTAACTTTTTTCCCTCCAGACAACTTCTTTCTCTTTATTAAAATGCCAAGTCTGATTTCTTTTAAATGTAATATTTAAAGTGTAGCTAATGGCTGGAATGTAATAAGCCAGTATGCAACCCACTTTGGAAAAATTTGGTTCTTCCTGAAAAGCATTAAGAGATACCCAGCCTGACAGTGTACATCTTCTAGTGGGAAAACTTCACTGTCTTTTAGATCATAGAGTCATAGAATCATAGAACTGGCTGGGTTGGAAGGGACCTCAGAGATCATCAAGTCCAACCCTTGATCCACTCCCCCCGTGGTTCCCAGCCCATGGCACTGAGTGCCACATCCAGTCTCTTTTGAAATATCTCCAGACACGGAGAATCCACTACTTCCCTGGGCAGCCCATTCCAATGGCTGATCACCCTCTCCAGAAAGAAATTCTTTCTAATCTCCAGCCTAAACCTCCCCTGGCACAACTTGAGACCCTGCCCTCTTGTCTTGCTGAGAGTTGCCTGGGAAAAGAGTCCAACCCCCCCCTGGCTCCAACCTCCTTTCAGGGAGTTGTAGAGAGCGATGAGGTCTCCCCTGAGCCTCCTCTTCTCCAACCTGAACACCCCCAGCTCCCTCAGCCCTTCCTCACAGGAATTCTGCTGGATCCCTTCACAGCCTCCTTGCTCTTCTCTGGACCTGCTCCAGGACCTCAATATCCTTCCTGAACTGAGGGGCTCAAATTTATCCAGTGTTGTAAGCACTTTACTAATACTGAGTAAAAGTAACTCATTGTCACTTACTTGAAACATAATTTATACATCAGTGATCTAAAGGAGAAGCAGTTCAGGTATTCATGAATGCAGTAAAGGCAGCACAGCAAAACTGTTTGTTTTTCTGGATTCTTCATTTTGATGAAAAATTCTAGAATCAAAGCAATTGAAAAGTGAGGTGCCCAAAGGGATCCTGGGCTGCAGTCAGAAGAGCAAGGGAGGTAAGGGAGTTAAGTCTTCCCCTTGACCCAGCACTGCTGAGACACAGCTGGATTGCTGCACCTCAGTGCCAGTTCCCCAGGAACTCTCCAGGGGAGATGCTGGAGAAAGTCCAGCAAAAAGCTGCAAAGATGCTGAAGTAATTGAACATCTGACATACAAAGAAAGGCTGAGAGAGCTGAGGCTGATCAGCCTTGAGAATAAAAAGCTTGGGGGAAATCTCAACAGGCAGAAATACTGGCAAGAGTAGAGAAAATAGAATTTTAAATATTTAAGTTTCTGTCCATTTTTTAAAAGATTGCAAAAAAAATCCAACAACACTTTTTTTTTACTTTCAGGGTGGTCAACTACCAGCACAGCTTGCCCAGAGAGGTTGTGGAATCTCCATCCTTGAAGATACTCAAACCCCAGCTGGGCAACCTGGGCAACCCCTACTCAGTCTGCCCCTGCTCTGAGCAGGGGGTCAGAATAGATCATCTCCTAAGATTCCTTATAATCTAAGAATACTTTCAACAATAATATTTGATTAACTTCTCTGGAATCCATCAGATTTATTTAAAACATTTTATCTGGAAGCATTAAATATATTTAAATAAATATCTAATACCTTCAAATTAGCAATAGAGGATGATATAAAGTGTGATTGGAAAGGATTTAGTTAATTGGTGTGGAAAGTGACAGGTTAATTGCTTTGCAGATCATTAAGCAACACATTTATTTGGCAACAAATAATTTAACCAATGGATTCAGCCTGTTAACAGGAAAAAATCTTTTCTAGTCATTTACTCAAGTTTTGGTGAATAAATTCAGTGGTGAACTTTTCCACAAGCACTTTGCTTTCAGCTTTCATTCAATATTTATCACTTGCAAGTGAAGCAAGCAATAAATGGGTCTCTGTAACTGCATTTTAACTATCTGCTTCTTAAGATGACTGCAGCCTCAGCTGTTTTCTGTTGTGGGTTGGTGGGATTTCTACTGCTGTGTTTTTCATTGGTTTGCTTCTCCTCACCTTTGAGCAATGAAGAGAAAAAATGATGTACATATGAAGAAGTCTCTCAAAAGGAGATCTGGAAAACAGTGCAAATAGTTCTCCTCTGCTGCAAAAGGATTCTGAGGAACACTGTATTGGAAAAATGCTACAAACCTAACACTTAGCCTCTGATATTATTCATAGTTTTTCCATATTTAAAAAAAACACTAATCTGATTCTATCTGTATCTGATCTGCATGAAAGTAATGGATGTAAACATTATTAGTAGACACTATTTCAGTTGTTCTCTTTCCCACCACTTGTACTGAAAGCCTAAGAAAACAGAAATGAGCATTCATCTTTAAAAGAGAAAAGAAAAATAACTAAGACATACACAAGGGAAAAAAACAAAAAAAAAGTCTTAGGCAGACTCATCTTTCAGAAGACCTCTGATTAACCTGTGAAAGAAACACCAACCACAGGAAACGTGGCACACCCTGAAAGGCAACAAAGGTCTTCCAGGTCCTGCATGGTGCAACAGCTTTTCCTTCCCACACTCAAGGAATCAGGGCCAAGGAATATGAAAAATTCATTACTAAGCTGGGAATAAATTAATTTCAAGACTCTAAGCAAGCATACAGAGTATCTGCTGAAGGCTGCTTCTTCTCTCTTCCTAAGAAATCTTCTTAAATCTTACCAGATTTCTTAGAACACACAGAGGCCAGAGGTTTCAAAGAAAAGAACAGGGAAAATTCCAGGTGTTTTAATATTACTGGCAAAGCTAAACATTGCACTTATTCCACTAAAAAGTGCTGTGTTTTTCAGAAATCTAAGTAACCCAATAACATAAAATCCTTGAAACCCATTATTTACTCCCCACATATACATAATTCCCACTGATTTAAATTAATAAATATTGACCCTTGTTGGGGTATCTATTGAGATTAATTGAGTCAAGAACTAAGTATTGATCAAAACAAAGTGGAGATCAATACTTACATTGAAGGAAAATATATCTTCATCTTCACTGGAAACATTAAGACAATGGGCCAAATATTTGCCCCAATTTATTTATCATTTGTAACTACTGAAGATTCCACTGGCATTACTGAGCATAAATATATATATATATTGGTTAGTATACATAACTCAGTGATTAACTGAAATGAATTCTCTCTCTTTTGACTGTGTCAAGGGGAGAAATTCATCCTGCCACCACTGTAAGAGTCAGTAGTTGGGATTAAGTGTTCCCCAAAAGGGCTACAGGTTTTCTATTTTGCTGGTGTCAATGCATTATGGAGCATGAGAGCCACCCTAGGGCAACATATAATCTTAGTGTTCATAAGAACTATTCTACAAATGAGAAAAATATTTAAAGAGCAAAATACAAGCATGTTCCCCCTTCTAGAGTCTGTTACAGTGGAGCATGTTGAAGAGTGATTAAGTCTGGGACAGATAAGTCATGTAAAATGGACTGGATGACCTCTAGATATCCCTTCCATCCTGTATCATTCTACAGTTCTATAGAGAAAGGAAGTCATGACAAAAATCCCAGGTTGCCACAGACTTGTCATCAGCATCCAATAGGTAAATAAAGACTCATTCAGAGGCTCTAAAACAAGAAGAGCTCTTTTAAACCAGAACCAAAGCTGTAGTAATTTTATTCTTACATTTTTCTTTTGCATAATTGGGACTTCAAATTCTGTCTGTATTTAAAAGCTTTCCTAGCTAGGAACAGAAGTCTTCCATTTAGTGTGGAACAAGCACTGTGTTTACTGATATTTGCATCATTATTTTCCTTGCAATTTAATCTGATTTCAACATGTAGCCTACGATGATAAATATTATCACCCACGAGCAATAGAAATTTTTATCACATCTTTGTGATATGAATATAATAAATATGAAACATTTTTATCATAATCTGCCCAGGATATTATATGAATTAAATATTCATTAATTTAGCATACTGCCTTGGAAAAAACTCCTAGGACATGTTTAAAGGAGAACCTTTAACATATTAATAGGCCTAAAATACATTTTACAGATAGAAAATCTTTGCTAAAAAGAAGTCAGAGTTGGATAATAGGGGAAAACTGACTACTTTTTTTTTTTTGTGCAGAAAAATGTTAATTTATTTCATTAGGAATGTTCATACACTGTTAGAATGCTGCTTCACTGGACAAAAAAAGTCTGTGCCTTTAATGAAAACACTAAGAAAACTGGGGAACTGATAATTTATACAGAGCAAACAAGATTTAACACCTGGCTTTTCAACACATTGTTTGTGGTCTTGGTATGAAATCATTCATGCAAAGGAGTCAAATTCAGGTAACAGCTTTTACCTTTATTTTCAGCTTTGTGTGAGGAGGAAGCAACAAGTCAGCTCCTCTGCTTTAATATTCTCATTATGCTTGTGGGCAGTAGTCAAACTACCTTGGGCAAAGCCTGCTGTAACACTGTATCTGAGGAGAAAAAGCCCCATAAGAAAAAGTGATCTAAATTATGTCATGCTCTCTTACCTCTTCAAAAGTCTTACATTCTGAGCTATTTCTAATCTGTTCCTCTAAAAAAAAAAAAATCTCTTACATATTTCATTTGGATTGTGGTTAACCTTCCATCTATGTCAGTTTTGGGGGGAAGAGGAAAATAACTGTAGAGATTGACATTTTAATTTCTATCTGTCAAGAATGAAATATCTGAATGAGCACACACTGTAAGAGGGCAGGAGAAACCTGACTGAGATCTTCACACCAGATTCAGGTGAGGAAAGAGGAATTAGAGAAAATCTCTCATGATCCATACTGAGTAAAACCCATAATTTACCAAGGATGGGTGGGCATCTCATTTTTGCATAAAAATGATACATTAAAAAGTGTAAGAGAGAACAAAATTCATTATTCCTCTTCTGCTTAATGCTGATTATGCCAGAGCCAAGGCAGGTTTCCCCAGTATCAGCTAAACTTCTATTTCTCCTCAAATCTCTATCATGTCTCCTCAAACAGAGTACAAAAATGCATGTTTATGAATAAAGACAAGGAGGTACATTTTGATGCTTTTACATGGAATGAAAAGGTGTATTTAAAGTGTAATTCAAGTATCCATAGCCTCTGTCTCTTATAACTATAGAGAAAGAAAAAGGATATCATCTTCCTCATGCAAGTAATATCTATTATGAACACTTCTTTCTCATTGGGAATATGTTGACCTCTTAATAAAATGTCAAATAATTTTCATATTTATTTTGTTATAAAAGCAAGATGGATAAAAATAAAAACATGGGTTTGGTTTTATAATAACCAAAGATATTTTAAAAAGCACCATTGCCCTTTCTAGAAAGGGATCAGGTGAAGTGTGGAAGAAAAGACCATATAAATGCATTTTATGTGTTTCAGGTACAAGTGACCACCCTATGAAATGCTTTTTAAAGAACTAGTGTTACCAGTGTCAGCAACAAGGTAAAAAGAACTGACTGATATCAGGGATATTCAGGAAAGTCCCTGTTTGATACACCTGCTGCTTCTCATTTCTACAACAAATGTTTTCTACAAAACTTGGCAGAAGTAATTCTTAAATATGGTAACAGCTGATCTACTGTGTTCTAAATCCTCACAATCTGTGTAACAAGCTAGAGGATTGAGACAATATCCTATGAACAATAAAATCTAATTGTAAAGACTATGAAAATGGCACCTCCTCACCCTAAGGCTGTAGATTTCTAGGGAATATGATAATCAGTGCTTTTGAAAGAAAAGTAATTGAAAGTTTGATTGGCTGTGGATAAGGAAGAAGCACTCATATCAATTATTTCTGGAGGGGTTAGTATTGACAAAAGGTTAGCAAGATAATCAAACCATTGCTGTATATTCTTGCATAAAATCATGTCATTTATTGAACATTTCTAAATGTCAAGTGCAATCTACCCCAGATGTATTCCAACACTGGGAATCAGGAGACTTTTGTATTACTTTACTGGTGAAGTTTAGTGATTTGGTAAAGAAACTGAGTTAAGCTGCAAACTTAGTGATTTAATGAAGAAATTGTTTATTGATGTAGATATGAATAGACAGGCAGACAAATAGTTATTCCTCCAAAATCTTTGCTAAATTGTATTTCTGATTACCAGAGGCTAGAAAGGAGTTAGGGGCACAGCTCCTATAATCATAAATTCAATTCTAACTAAATGGGTGTGGGACTGAACAGTTCAGGACCCATCCTATAGCCAGCAGAAGAAGGGAGGTGTCCCTGCCCATGGCAGGGAGGTTGGAACTGGATAATCTTAAAAAGCCCCTTCCAACCCTAAAAATTCTGTGATTCTAAGTGCCAAAAAGGAAGCTCCCTCCACCAAGGAGGGCCACACTTCAGTACTTTATTTCTTTCTATATTAACAGAAAAATCGGCAGTGCTCCACTGACCTCTGTTTATAGAGAAATACAGTTTCAGTACACTGGATGGAGAAGTTTCATCTATGAAATTGTCTTCAAGAAAAGAGCTGGATTTCTTTGAAAAACTCCCACTATGTTCCCGAGTTAAACAGAACTTGACAAGTTTTGTGACCCTTTTGTTAAGTTAAAAAAACAACTCCTGCCTCACAAGAATAAAATGCAATTTCAAATCCCACATTAAGGTATTTAAGATCTTCAGCTCAAACCTATCTACTCATCACCCACTTTTCCTTTACCCCTTTATAGTTACTCCAGTAACATTGACCAGGATAATAATTTCCTTAAAATATTACAAGGTTCTTGGAAAGGTAATCAGTTATATCACTTGGAATGTAGTGGTTGTAAGAGAGCAGAATTTTGTTGGTATTGCTGCAAACAGGTGTGGCAGAAGAGCTACATGGTGGCTTCCAAACAAATTTACAAATAAAGTCTCAGAAATCCTAATAGCATCCTCAAGAGAGTAAAATGCTACCCAGGTCTGTGAAACTTCATGCAGGTCACAACCAATTCCTGTGTCTAAAATTGCAACTATGGGTGAGGGTAGGAAATGAAGTGACAGAGCACATTGACTAAAAGTAACTCAGTAGTAGCCCACCTTCTCTGTAGTCACTTGAGAGAAAATAAACATTATTATAAATGTTATTGTAATGTTATTATAAACATCTTATTTTCTTGAACAGAAAATAAGAGCAGGGAGCTGATGTAGCTGTTCTGCATCCTGAAGGTTAGATCCCCTAGGTCTGAGCAGATTTTCCAAAGATCTCACTTTAGTGCATCTCATCATTTCATTTCCACCAGCAGGGAAAACATAAATAAACAAACAGATTAAGTTATGCTTTCTAGGTTCAAAGTATATCTTCAGGCTTACTACAGTTTTATCATGTATATTAAATTCCAGAAAATATGATATATCAAAATAATCAAGGTAAAGCAACTTTGACAAAATAATCACTGGTATAACTCCATCGAGGTCAGAAGTGATGAACCACATATTTTCTCCTCTTAATATTTAAGAGACTCAAAATCAGCCTAATAAGACAAAATTACATGTTCAACTCAGTCTAAACAAATCTCCAGTAAAATGCACCTCAGTCAAGAGGGTAAATATACAGAAAGGGCTGTCAGGGTGGAGTTCTAGCATTCCTTAAAAGAAAAGATTGTTTTCCTTATGTTGAAAGTATCCCTGGAGCCACTATTAAAGCTTATGGAATTACACCAGAAATTAATTTGGTCTCCAGTGGTCAGAGCATAAACAATGTCCTTATTAGTGCATTCAAACCTGCCTGGTCTTAATGAACTGATGAGATTATTCTATTCACAGGCCTCACAATGATGAGGATCATTATGTATTGTCAAAAGATCCAGCACGTAACATTCATAACACTGGAGCTTTGCTGAAGTATCCCAGTGTTAAAGGCTGATAAATTAAGCAGCTTCGGAATTCTCATTAAGTATGTCAAGCTGAATTGCTGTGTGTTTTGCCTCAGCTAATGGGTTGGGTGACCAACAGCAATTCACAACTGAAGATCATCTCATTAAGATAGCTGGATGAGTGTTTAGGAAGGTGCCAAGCAGTTAAAAAGCTGTTAAAAGTTTGAAGTGGGCTGCTGAATATTGTAGAATGTAAACACTTTTAAAAAGAAAGTTTCTTTTATTTACCTCTAAAGGAGACGACACAAGCAAGTGAGAAAAAAAATATTTCTCATGACTAATAGAAAAGTGCTCTTCACACCTTGTTTTCTACTGGCTTCAGGCAGAGAAGCCAGGCTCAAAAACTCCCATTAATGATTCATCCTTCCAGGTAAATATTAAGCAGCACCACACATCACCTGTATGTCCCTTCTTTTTCAAACAAAGCCTCTCAGCCTTATGTCTACTGTTAATGTTTTCCCTTAAATTTTGTTTTGAAACTTTGTCACCTTTGAGAAGAACTTTGTGGTCCACAGGTCCCATCTCCACACACAGCAGGTGCAGTGAAAATACCAAAGATATAAACCCAGCCATAACAGCACCGGTGCTCTCTGCTCTCCTTACAAAAGGCCCAGATCATTTTCCAGCCCTGCTAAGCCTCCTGCAAGATAATCAGTGTGGTTTTAGAGAAAACACTTAAGAGACTGATGACTGATCTTTAACCTTCACTGTTAATGAAGCTTTAAGTACATTTACTCAAGATGAAGAGACAGGACCCCACTATTCTTACTTATTTATCCATTCACTATCACAGTTTTAAGTCTTCTAAGCCTTTCTCACTGCATTTAATAATAATACTAAGAAATTGAAACAGATACCGATATAACTCTGCTTGTATTTGTAGATACTGCAAAGCCATTATATAATTTTAAGTGACAATTCATTATCCTTTGAAGAAGCCTTTTACAAAAACATAAACAACATTCTTAAGGTGCATAGAGAATGAGAAAAACAAAGTGCAGCAACATTCACGATGAGCTTTATTTTTTTATCCCCTTCCCATGCATATGATTTGCACTGCAGGAATTAGATTCTGACAAGTTGTCAGCTGTCAAACAGTGCAATTCAACACATTTTAGACTAGGCTGACTTCTTTAATTCTGTGTATCCACCACCACACACTTACAGAAGCAACGACTTCCTTCTTAGGAAGGAATTTTTACTCAACCTTTACTCTGAAATTAATGAAGCAAATTGTTCTTTTTAAGTTTTTGTTGGATTGACAGTATGCATAAAGTAGACTGCCTTCTTGATGTAAATTTTGTGATTATTTTCATCTCATCTCAATAGTTAGTGAATATACACACATTTCTTTCTTATTCCTCCATTACAACAACATGTCTGGGTATTCACACCCCACAACATTAAAAAATATTTCAAATGCTTGTCTTTGCAACAGGATTAAAAATGGAAATAAAATTTCTTGCCAAGTTTTTTAACATAGATTTCAGTTCTCACTGGGCAGGTCTGACCTTCCTTCTAGTTTTTTCCCTACTCTAGTATAAGGCAACACAGCAACCTGTGCTTTGAAATTGGGGTATGTTGATGGATTTTCTGTGTACTTCAGAAACACTTAGTGCAGCAGATCTAGTCCAGGAACCACGATAATTTTGCAACTGATGTAGGTAATCCATAAGCATATTAGCATTCAAATGAATAAACAGAGTTCCTTGGCACCACAGTTCCTTCTTTACAGCATTCCTAAAGTCTAGTAATTTTGTGGAGACATATCCTAACTCTAAATTACAAGCCACCTTTCCAAAACTATTCAAAGCTAGAGAAGGCATGGACATTAGAGAACCTAGAATCAGGCAGATTATACAATTAGGAATTTAATTTCCTTCCCCTCAGCAGATACACAAACAGATATATTTTTCTAAACAATAGTACCACAAGGCAATTAACTAAATGACACAAAAATTCCTGCAATACAAAGTCTAGGTAATGGCCTTATTCACTGTGCTTCAGAATAATTAAAAAACGTTACTGCCAGTGGCAATTACTTTGAACTTTATTAAATCTTGGGATGAACCCATCCCTATCAGTTTGTCACGTCAGTGCTGGAATGATTTCTTTAATGTAATATCTTCTCACTGTCATTTCAGGAGCACTGCAGAATGTCCCCCATGGTGACCTTACTGATAGTGGAAAAAAAAATTAAATAAGAAAATAATTGTATATGAAAACAAATGTGGATTTTTCTGGTTCATGGCATGGCTGATCTTTAACTCCCACAGTGCTGAGGATATCCCGCATTAGCATTTCCTGATGTGTTGCACATATACCTCAGCTGAGTGTTAAAATCCAACCTATAGAAACTAAAGCCTTGTAGGAATAGGGTGTAGGGGTCCTAAATCACAGGGACAGGATTCCTTTCAGGAACTTTCAGTTGTATCCTGGCCTGGGCTCCTGGAAATCCACACTAAGTATTACAGAAGCATTGAACTACAAAACATGAAGGTAAATCTGAACTCTGAAAATATCTCTAATGTTCAGCTCTGATTCTGATTAATGCTACTCTTTAAAAATACAAATAAACAAATAAAAATAACTGCCAGTGTCTTTGGGGGAAGAAAAAAAATCAAACAGATAATTTCACTTAAGGCCATCTGAAAACAGTATCCATCCTGGCACTGGAGCTGGTATAAAACAAGAGATCTCAAACAGAAAGCTGAGGTGACTTACCTTGGGCATGGAGAGATGATTTCTAATAGAAATGGCAGAAATCTTTGATGGTGGTAACTTTGTAAAAGGTCTCTGCCAGTAGTAACAGATGCATTGTAGAGATAGTAAAACAGCTTCTGAATCACAGAAACATCCTGAACTGGCATTTAAGTTCAAATAACCAAACACATATAATATCGAAACTTAGAGATTTTGCACTTGTCTGCCTAAAATATGACCTCTTATTTTGGTAAAATCTGTTCTAATTTCTTGCTTTTTCAAGAAACTGATCTCAAGTTACCAGTTATTTCACAGGGGTACCTCTTAATGTAAACTACAGAACACAGCAGACATTATTCCTTGATCTTCTTAAACTATCATCATCCCCAAGTGCTCACATCTCTTGGAATAGACAGCATTTCACAATGAGGAAGTCCATTGTTTAAGAAGTGCATTTCTTGATTATGTTCAAGGTTTGGATGGGTACCAAGTAGTAAGACCTTTGTCTTCAGTATAGAATATTGAAATCTCAGTGAGTTTTAAACTCTGCAGATAGCAAAGCTTGTAGGGACTACAAATAAACTGGAGGACAAGCTAGGAATTCAGATGAACCTGACAAATGGGGAAGCAGATGAAAAAGCATAGGATGTTTATTCAGTGGGGACAAAAGCAAACTTCTGCACCTAAGCATGAATAATTAGCTATGCAAATGTAGGACATGGATCAAGTAGTTAGCAGTTTTACAGAAAAAGATGCAAGGTTTGTTATGCATCAATGATGAACATGAGTGAACATTGTTACACTGCTGAGTAAGAGCCAAATTACCCCCTTTCTGCTGAAAAAGAAAGATTCAAGCTTCACCAGGCAATCATCCCCTATAGACAGAACTGATAAAGCTTTGGCTGGAGCATGCTGTCCAGCTCTTAGCTTTCATTTCCAAGAGACATGGACAAACTGGGTAAAATAAAACCAGGGCAATGAAACAGCCAGGGTTTATTACCTACAGAGACAGAGAAAAACACTTGGAATCGTTTAGCTCAAAAAAAAAAAAAAAAAAAAAAAAAAAAAAGGTTATGGTCAATTATAGCCTATGAGCAGACAGAAGTATTTTGCAAAAACTGGGATGATTAACATGTCTGCATCTGTGGTTTATAGAAAAAGAAAAAGTTAAACTGTAATAAGGATTCCATTTCCTCTCCAGAAAATAAGCCTCTATTTCAGCCCTTCATTTTCTTTGCCAACAAGTAGATATTGACATCATCTCTAATGTGAAATCTTCAGGAACAGGTAAAAGAAACAGTTGTCAGTAATTCTGAAGGTGCAATGGAACCTGCCATAGCACTTAAGGGTCCTTCCAGTGTTGTTTCCATTACAAACCTAGCCAGTAGACATTTGTACAAAGACTGAAAAACAGAGTAAAAGCAACAAAAACATGTCAAGTAGTCTTTTCTCCTGTTACTTTTTCCAGTTTTCCTTAATTGCAATGGAGTCATACAGGAAGGATATACCTGGCTAAAGCTTCTATTATTTGGTGCCAAAAGAAGAACATGTGTCTAACTTTAGTGCATTTTTTAAACAAAAAGCAGGTGAATTAAGTTTGTAGAGTCAACACACAATACAATATAGGGAACTAAAGGTTGGATACTCTGCTGGCAAGGCAGAAACTATAGGGATGGAAGAGAGAGTGGAGGACAATAAAGTATGAGAACAAGTGGTAGAGTTGTGCCATTCTGTATCCCAAGAAAAGTGGCACAGAAGCCAGAAAGACCTAGGGGTTTAAGAAATGCGTAAAACCCAAAGATCTGGATATTTTTTTATAGTATATAAGTCGTCTATAAGGAGGGTTTAGCTGCCTCATGAAAAGATCATTCCAAAGCAGAAATAACCTGTCTGAAGTAAACATTACAACTGAGAAGTGAAGCCAAACATAAACATGCCTGTAGAGTTAACACCAAATTAAGCTTGGAGTTATATTTATTCAGAAATATACAGGTCTGAATTTCAAGAGTAAGGGATTTTTTTGCACAGATGATCTGTGGTGCTGCAGCAATACCTGTATTTGCTGTCACAGTTAAAAAAAATCACCTGTGTTATTGTTTTGAATCTAATCTTTCACATCGTTTAAATTCTCTTCCTTGATAGAAACATCCTGATTTTTTAAGAAGAAAAATCACCCCAAAAAGTAGTCAAAGGTCTTGTACAGCAAGTGAGGCAGCAAGAAGAAAATTTATATGCAGCTCAACAAAAGATAATGCCAGGCAGCCAGCTACCAATCTTCATGTCATTTTTTAGTGTCTATAATGTTTTATAAATTAAATTTCTGAAGAGAGTTTGTAGGTGTAAACACAAAAAACAGTACCTAGTTAATCCATAAATGAAAGGATTAAGGAACAGTTCTACCCCGTGGTGTTATTTAGAAATCTGCAAATCTTTTAGAAATTCAAAATCTCATTCTGAAAATGAGATTTAGTTTCTGTCGCCCTGAACTTTCCTAGTATCACATTTCAGGATACATATTGCAAAAAAAATAACAACACAGATTCAGATAAAATGTAGCTTATTGTTGAGAAAGCAGTTAGACAGAGATTAGACTTCTGGATATAGTCTTTGTATACATGTGCTTAATTCCTCTCAGCACTAAAGGTTATTATTTGCACATTTCAGAACAGACTATATAGTTTCAAATTCATTGTAATATGCAGGGTCCATTTTAAAAATGAGTACTTAGGATTACTTAATGTAACAAATAATATGACCACACCACATCATGAGGGTTCAAAGCATGGCTGAAGGATTTTTTAAGTCAGCAGCAGTCTCCAAACACCATTTGTAAGGTCATAAAAATGCTTGGGTTTACTCAGTTCTGTTTGCTGTGTTCAGCTACGGGATAGTCTCTTTTATCCCACATACCAAGGTCATGTCACAGACTCCTGCATTAGAACTCACCAGAATTCGTGCAATGCAAAGAAATATGACAACAGCAACATCTCCATGCTTTAAAATACCTAAGTCATTGTGTTAAATATGTAGTGTTTACATCTTGCTTTTAAAGAACTAAAATGAGAGGAAGCTTCTTAATGTATTGCTGCATTAGTTCTTCATATTGGCCACTAATTCTATGTCAGTTCATCTCTGATGGATGTGAGGTTTAACTCATGATTGTTCAGTATTTGGGAGCATCAGTAGAGAACAATATAAAAACAATAAGCTGGTTTCTTAGATCACACAACAGTGCACTAAATATTGGCTACAAAGATGCAATGATATTAAAATAGGAGGTAAAACACATGCAGAAATAGACACAGAAGTGAGACAAAATGAAACAATATAACGATCCTTATATCCTACAAGGGCCTCATTTGTTTTGGGTTTAACAGTGGCTGTGGTTTGGGGTTAACAGAAACACTACTTCTGAAATGCAAGAGCCAATATTATAACAGTATCTGAGTGACAAAATGTCCTTCCTTTTTTCCCCTCTTGAAAAAGGATTCCCCTCTGCCGCCCAAAGAAAACTCAAAACATTTGTTTCAAAACTTCCATAAAACACACTAATAGTGAACAGAGGGAAGTATTTCACACTCAGTTGGCCATGTCAGCTCTTCCTGAGGGATACCCAGGTTGCAGGACTCCAGCCAGGAGCTGAGGGAGAAGTTTGTCTCCTGTACAACCCTACAGAGGGGTTTGTCCTCTGCTGGCTGCCAGGCACCCACCCACCATTTCACTGACTTAGGGCAGGGGAAAGAAAAGGAGAGGAAGGTTATGAGTGAAGATAGAGACGGGGAAATCACTTACAAACTTCTGTCACGGAAAAACATACCCTCAAATAATTTACTGGGGGGTTTTGTCACACAGAGCTGGGTAGTAAGAAGCGCAGATCGAACACAACACACCTTTCCCTCTTTCTTTACCCCAGGATCAACTTCCCTCCCTCATTCCCAACTCCTCTCCCTCCCCAAGCAGCACAGGGGTATGGGATGATGTTCAGCCCACAGCAGTTCCTTTCTAGTGCTCTTTCCTCCTCAGTTTTCCTCTGTTCCAGCATGGGTCCTCTCCAGACCACAGCTCCTTCAGGATAAACCCATTCCTGCGTGGGTTCCTCTCCGCGGGCCACGATTCCTGTCAGAGAGCTGCTCCTCCATGGGCACCTCACCTCAGGGACACCACCATCACAGCACACCCATCTTCTCTCACCTGGGTGCTGGCAAAGTTGCTTCTCAGACCTCCATCCCCTCTCCTTGCTGTCTGAAGGGTGTTTCTGCCCTCAAAATTCCCCTAGAGGTGCAGCACCCATAGTTGAGTGTCACAGCTGTGCACAGCCAGGGGCAGCCACTGCCTCTCCTCACAGTCACAGCTTCCCGCCACCTCCTCACACAGAGCCAGGGCACTTTTAAATTGAGTCCCCCCAGAAATCCTCAATAATTCTAATTAGTTTAAATTATTTTTTAAAAAATCATTTAAATTATTTTTTTAAAAATAATTTTAATTAATTTTTAAAACCGGGGGCCTCACGTCAATGAGCAGCCCAGGTCAGCGCAGGGGTTCTCAGCCTGGAGCCTCCTGAGGCAGCCGCAAAAGGCAGGAAATTCCCTCATGCCAGTGAGCAGACTCCTGGCCTCACCTGTGCTTATCAGAAGCTGCCCTGAAATGGTGGCATTAATGCTTTCCATCCAGGCAGGGTGTTTCTCCTTCCTCCCATCAAACTGGCAACCAACACGGAGAACATTGCTGTGAGAAGAGGCTGAGAGAAGTGGGGCTGTTTAGGCTGGGGATGAGGAGGCTGCGAGGAGAACTCTGTGAGGAGGTTGGAGGGAGGTGGGTGTTGGGTTTTCCTCTCAGGTAAATAATGAGAGAACCAAAGGAAATGGCCTGAAGTTCCACCAAGGGAGCTTTAGACTGGATATTAGGAAAAAATTCTCTACTGAGAGAGTAGTAATGGGCTGCCCTACAAGGTGGTGAAGCCACCATCCCTGGAGGTATTAAAACCATGTAGATGAGGTGCTTCAGGGCATCTCTAGTGGGCATGGAGGTATATATGTATTTATTTTAAATTTTATTTTATTTTGAGAGGGAGTAGGGTGTTGGCAGTCAGACATGGGGATCTTAAGAGGTCTTCTCCAACGATGACAATTCTGTGAACCACAGTGCTCAAGAGTGGAAAAAGATCCATGGATATCAATGGTCTCATTGCATTTGCACTCCAAAAAATTCAGTGCCCCTTTGATGCCTAACCAAACTAGCAATTAGTTGTCAAGGCAGAGCTAAAATGGCAAAATAAAACCTGGAGATTTAATCAGCATTTCCATGGCAGCTGAAATTATGCTGCTTAACGGCTGGAATGGGCGGCAATAAAAATGACTGCTTTTTCCCCCAAAAAATTGATTCCTGGAAGAACAGTCAAACACGATGGCTTCAGGAAATAACATTTAAAAATATTAGACCACAGGTCTCTCAGTTGCCTTAAAACATGGGCATAAAATCTAAATCTCTTTATGAGTATACCAAATTTAGACATAGGTGTAGCTGGAGAAAATAAATTTAGCAGGGAGATGTTGCTTGGAATAAATCCTCAGAACAGCCTCACTGATGGACTTTTCATAAAGACTGCTTGTTCTGGGGAAAAAAAAAATGTTAATTCTCCCTGGTGCTTTGGATGCTTGTGGGGCTTTTTTTTTTAGAAATGCCATGTTGTTTCCATTTTGCAGTATTTTATTTTAGGCAGACAATAGTTCTCTCTCATCAGGACGACATATTAAAACAAAAAAAGTAAAAATTTTATTTGAAAACGGTGGGATCTACTTCATTGAGAAGGTGAACAAATGTGTCCTTGAGGTGGTACTCAGATGAATGCTGGAAGTTTAGATGTGGTGTTAAAACTGGACTGTTGCCATCCCAGACTTAAATTGGACACGATATATCCAACAAACATTTGGAAAACAAAACATATTTGATAAACAAGACTGTTGTGTCTAGGTTGCCATAGGCACCGATTTCCCAGCATCACAAGAAGCCTGGTCAGACTATGTTTACCATTTTTTTTAGGTGAAATACTATGCTATCCATGTTCATTTTTAGAGATTTTTGCAGTTTGGCAATTAAGCTTTTTATGTGTCCATATGTGATGATTTTATACTAAGTATTCGTAAAAAATAATGATGGAAATTGTTATACATTTTGCAGTTCTGCTTCTCAATAATGACAGAGAACACTTCCATCATGCAAATTAATCTTTTTTGGAGAAATGTGACAGACTGATGTTAACTGTCTTGCTGTAAAATTTTAATGCAGCATCTCATTTTTCTTTAACTTTTAAAAGTGCTTAAATCTATTATGCTTAAAAAGCAATGTAAATAGAAAAATAAGCTCGATTAGCTTTACCTACACATTCATTTTCTGTTGATAATGCTTGATCACCACAAATTCCAAGCTCAGTGGGCCTGTGCTGCCAGATTTTCTTGCTTCCATAGTGTATTGCTGCCTCACTTCCAGCTTTTTCTCCCCAGGTGCCTTCCTGCAGAGATGCCCTGCAGCCACTCTGCTCCAAAGCTGCACTGTTCAACGAGGTTATTCTGGCCCTGGAGCATTTGCCTTCCTTGAACTTCAGGAGGTTCCTGCTAAATTTGCTGATGTCCCTGTGAAGGTCAGCATTTGCCTTCCACCCTACAGACCATCCCCCTCCATTTTCAGATCATCCACACACTTCACACAAGGGTATTTTATTTTATCTCATCAGACAGACCACTACCATTAGTGATGGTATGATTCCATAAGCATATATATTGGACATCTGATTTTAGGGAGAGAAGTTTGAATGCAGGATTTATGCAGGGTTCACTTGATGAGCAAGTTTATTTTACCTTTTCCAGCAAGGAACTATGCTATGAACTCAGGATACAGATATGGAGCAACTGAACAGGATTACAGCAGATGAAACCATCACAGATGGTGGAACTCTTTTTTTTTTTTTTCATGAACTAGACAAAAAAGTCAACAAAATTTAGATACATTGCTTTGGGAAATAGGAAACTTTTGCACAGCACGATTCATTATTCACAGTTCTGGGCAGCAGTTTTAAAGGTTAGTGACAGAAAAATGTCTGGTGCTCAAAAGCTGAAGCACTATGAATAACGGGTTTGCATTTTGACATTACCTGCATGATAAAAAAGGACAAGTACAATAACAATGCAGCAGATATCTGGATTTTTACAGTTAGCAGCCTGCTTGTCCCACCCCACATTATCTTACTTGCATCCTGCAATGCTGAAATATATTCTATAAAATAAGTGACCATATGTTTATAAATACTGTGTACATAGTCATTACATCTTGGCTGGAAAGAGAGGGACATTTGCATACAGAAGCTGTCAGAGACCTCTCTAGTGGACAAGATTTTATATATACATACACCTAACAATTAATATGAAGTGATGATTATTCCTGGGAGAGGAATTAAGGGCAGTTGGTTCAGCACAATCTGTCAGGCTTCATATAGATGCACTGAAACACCTAAATGCAATTTGAAAAATTAGAAAATGTAGTGTGGATACATACTGGGCTGCTACAAATACATAGCCATTCACTCACTCCTTTCATCCCAAAATAATGTGCAAGTATTATGACAGGTACTTTGAATCACATTTTTAAAATGAAACAGTAAAAATGAAATAAAAACTGCAGCAAATGCCAAGCCTTAAGGCTGCAATGACAAGAACTTTAGGATATAATGGGAACAGCCCTCCAAGAGATTTTTTTCTTACAGGTATGCTTAGTGAAAAATGGGCTAAAATGCTGAGCTATCCGTGACTTGAGAGACACACCAGCTATTACTAACATATTAATTGTAAAATTACTGCAGTACTTTGTAGCTAACAAACACACAGAGCAAGATCAATGTGAGGAAATCAAGAAGCTGGTGGGCCAGCAATACCAAATACTCAGACTGGATTGCAAGACATGGAGCTAATAGATGCAAGAAAGGCAATTTTATCACACCTCCTGCTATGACTGCCCCATCTGCCACTTGATCTCCTTTGTAGCTTACAGAATGTAGCAGCACTTGAATTACCCAATTTCTCCTTGACAAAGAGAACAGCTGAAAATCTGTCATTTCCTTATTTTTTTAATGCTGCTTTTTTACCATTCCTGTTGCATTTACTGCTGGCCCCCTGATGAAACGTGCATAGTTAGCTCTGTATTAGTGTTTTTCTGTTATCTTAGAATAAGGGAATAAAAAACCTCTTTGCCTTTCTTTTGGGCAAATTTGTAGCTTGAAGTTAGAAATATCCTCATGAGCAACCTGTTTACATTTATGTTTTGCATATTCTTAAAGATGAAAAAGACTTGTCCAGAAAGGCACTGAAATTTGGTCTTAAGACTAAAAAAAAAGAGGTCTTCCTCATTTTTTTTTCTGATGCTTCTTCTGATGGTTAATTACCTTCACCTAAATATCCCTAATATTACTTTACCTTTATCTCTGGTTGTAGTTCTTCCCCTTCCCTACTAATTCGCACAATTTTCTATTGTGAACAAGTCACATCATTGTTTTGATCTACGTTTTAGAGAACTTTTTTTCTCTCAAGGACTTTTGTTCTCTCAGTCCACACTACAATGGTGATGCTCCTCTGCACAACCCCTCATTTTCTTTCACTGTATGTGTTCTGCAGTAGCCATTAACTCTGCATTGAGAGATGTCCCAAAATGGAGGTGCTGAATTACTAATACACATGTAAAGCATGCAGAAAATGTACTATATGAATCTCAAATAGCATCTAATTTGACATTATGGCCTATTCAGCAGGCAGTTAGCCTTAGGTAACAATCAGAGTCCACAGTCTTGTTGTGCTAAGAACCACACAGTCACTTTGTTAGAGTCCCTTTCAGAGAAGCTTCTGTTCCAGTCTAAAATGTCAGCCTGATGGTAAAATCACGGTGCTGGAAAATTGTCAATAATTACATATCATCTAGAAATAAACTAATAGATGTGTCATTTAACAAACCAGACCCTTTTTTGATGGCTGCAGGTCTCCAGTTCAAAATGGAATTATTAGAGCTGTATTCATCTAGTATGGAAATGCAAGTACAACATCACCACCTTTCATCAATACATCAGCTCAGATCTTCAGACCTGTTTCAGGGGAATTCATGCCAGGGAACTATGTGCTGAAACTGGTAACAGCAATCACTGCTAATCAGTCATTAAAAAGCCAGAAGACATTCACAGATGTTTTGTGAACAGCACAAGCAACCAGAGATTCTGGGATAAATTATTCAGAGCTGTCATTTATTTCCTTATAAGTGTTCTGCAGAAAATTCCATGGCTTTTCAGACAAGATGTCATGAGAAAGGACACTGACTTTACTCCTGAATTCTCTTTGAAGCCTGCAAGGTGCATGGATGCCTGCACCACACAGGCTCCTCTAGGAAATGCTCTGGACACAGATTTTGCAGCCTGCATACACTAAAATGCACAAGTACCTGTTCTATACTTGGTAAGGATAGAAGCAGGAAGAAACCCCACCCACTTAATTAAGAATAAAATGCCTCACTAACGCAGCATCACTTTCCATTTTTTTCTCTCTAATTTAGTAATTACAGGAATCATCACACCCTAAACTGACTCTTCTGAACATCAGACTTCTCATAGTGTGGAGTGGTCTGACATAAAAATACATTCACTGACTGGCTGCAAAGCTGAGGCACCACACACTCTTCCCCATGTATCTTTGTTTAGTGGCTCTGCACAACAGATGGAATTTTATGTCATGCAGCATTAGGCTACTGTTAAATTTTAATTTCAATTAATGGTCTTTATACTCTTTCTTTATGCACACCAGGGATATTTTAGGCATCCATTTCCCTCCTAATTAGCTTTTATTGCTGAATTCATTCTGAATCTCTGGAAGTCATTAGATTCTCAAATATTCACAGCTGAATTTACTTACTCTCTAATAAAATTAATTAGTCCCTCACAAAAGGAAAAAAAAAAAGGCTAAATTTGGTTCACCTCTATACATACAGGTAAGTACTGAATGTCTGTAGTTTCTATCTATTCTGATTACATTTTTTGTTGTTGTTTCTAATATTGACTGTTATCCTTGTTATTAACATCACTGTTTCTCAGGTTGATGTTTTGCCTACTTGACTTAAAATGAAATCTGTTTCAAGGATTTTGTTTCCTACATCAGGCCACAACATTACTTACCCACTAATCCCTGTCAAAAAAGCTGCTAAATATCATGAGTTTCCTTAGAATATTGTGTTCATTGTAAAGATGCACTTAGAGCCTAAGACACAGGTAATTTCCACTAAGACCACTTGAGAAATTCAGATGATGTAGACTGATAAAATGTATTAAATATAAAAACTTCTAATTGGTCTGTTTGAAAGAAGAGAAACACTCAAAATAATGCAAGGAACAATGAAGTAAAAATCTGTGGAGTTTTGACAGTGATTTACTAGAAGAAAGGGTCAAGCATTTTCATACTTTCATTCATCAAAATGTTTCCCGGTGCACTAATGTGACTGCTTTTTATTTTCTTAACATTTGGATAGTTTCTTATAAAAAGTCTTGGGTAGCTTAGTGGCACAACAGCATTAAGATCTAATAAATCATTGTCCTATAACTATGAAAATTGAAGAACATACCTTCAGGGGAAGAGACTTCCCACTGATTTAACACTTTCCTTGTTTGCTCTCTGAAGTAATATGTGTTGTATTTTTTTTTTTTTAATGTGTTATTCCCTCCTGAATTTTTTCTACTTAGAGAACACCTGATAGCTCCAAGAGCAACAGTACCTGGCTTCATTCAGTATATTCCCCCCCAGCTCTTCCCTGCCTGGATAGTGCACTGTCTTGCAAAACCCAAGCCTCTTCTAACTCTGCAGCAGGCACAAGTGGACGTGAACAACAGAACACAGCTGGCTTGTGTGCTCATGAAAAAGTGCACAAAATAAATGTACAGCTCAAAAAATGTACTAAGAAAACAGACGTATCCAAAAAGATCTGTATTACCTCGTAATAACTGTTTTGGTGCTCATGCTTAAATTCACAATCCTAAAATATTTACCTAAAATTTACCTAAAATACCATTACTTATTTTACAGAGACACACAAGAAGAAAGAGCAGGCAAGCTGCATCTCAGAACAGAAGACCTCAGGAGAGTGGGTTAATTGTTCAAAAAGTATCTTATGGTCCTTCAAAAGGGAAGTACCTGGATTTCTTCAGAGGAAGCCAAATATTTTCTTCTCCATTGGATAAAAGGCACCTTACTCAGGTAATCCCTCAGAAAGGTAGAATGCCCATGGCTCTTCACAACTTCATTAACACCAGTCCATAGCAGCTATCAGTTCAAAAATTATCAGTTACTTTGTAAGGAGCAAGAACAGATTTCAGTAAATGCCCCACATCAGGGGTGAAGAGGCTGAGCAGATTATTAACTAATCTGGCAGCAAACCAGCTGCCAGATTAACAGCTAACTAGAGTACAGACTTAAGTGCCCTGTTTTAAAGATATATTTTGAGCCCTCTCAATGTTGCTTCTGAGGAATCATTTTTATATCCTGTAGGATTTCCAAAATTTTCATCCCTTTCAAACAGAAAAAAACCCCAAACCACAAAAACCAAACTGTTTCCTTCCCTAAGTAAAAAGTCTTTAATCTTCATGGGAACTGGGGAAAAAAGAAATAATTCTTTCATCAAAGTCTTTCCTTCTGTTTAGATGGAACTTCATCTTAGATATATAGTGGAGAAGGCTGAAAAGAGCTCTTGAAACTCACTTATTCATAGACTAATTTTTTTTCTGATTAATAATGCTGTAACTCTATATAAAAAGTCAGTACAGAGGCAGCTTAAAGAATTAGATCACTCAAGGAAATTAAAAGTCCAAATCTGCTTTGCCTTTATGGAACAACTGTTAGAAACAAACCCAATTATAATTCCAAATGGTATTTGTTAGGTTTCTTCATTATCATTTCCAGGCAGCACTTTGTCACAAGATGAAAACAAAAGTAAGTAAATGTATTTATAGAAAATGTTTAAATATGCATGGTCATGAAGCATGGCACAACCTCATTTTATGTTATTCAGACTCATAAAATGTGAAATAAAATGATATTTTCCCCCAATTCAACCTTTTTAAAAGGAAATGCTGACAAAAACAAAAGAATCATGCAAAACACATGATTAAAATAAAAGGATCATCTGAAGTATGGATGCTAATTGAAAAGCTTTCATTTTTACTCAAAAGCTATTATGTGTTTTCATCTAGAGTTTTTGTTTTTGTGATTTATTTTTTCTTTTTTGCATAAAGAAGTTTAAACAATGGGTAATAGAGATTTATTTATGAATTTGTTAGACTGGAATTTTAAATAGTCTGAAAAATTCAAGCTTGCCAAAAATTAAATAATAAAAAATAAGCCACCTGCTCCAATTAACATACCTATTTTCTTCCCTGCTTTATGTAGCCTTTTTTTCCCACATTTGTTTTACCTCTTCAATACTATTCAGTTTTCCCAAATCCTCAATTTTCCCTTAATCCTCGTTCAAGTAAAATTTTCTTTAAAAAGTTAAAATATACTAAGACTCAATGGTTAGCAAAGCTGAATTTGGGTTTTGTTTTTTTTTTTCCAAGGTGGTGTATATCCCTGATGTACATGCAACCTTTGCTTCCAAGTACAGAGCTAACAGCTCCCTGATATTTTGGAGCCCTTTGTCTTTGAAGCAACAGGTGACAGAATTCCCCTTGGAAATATTCAAACTTTGTTTTGGCTTCTGGAGGGAGTAAAGTCACTTCACCACAGAAACCCCTAAGCTGTGGCTGTCACTGGTACCCCTTCAAGCTTTTCTCCTTCTGCAGGTTTTGTTTGGGGTTATTTTATTGTGTCAGTGACTACCAGGCCTCCTTGGTTTGTCATCCTTTATTGCTTATTCCTGCCAGCTGCAAAAGCACCAGCTTCCTTTTTCAATCATGAATTGAATGGTTGCAGGGATGCTCCAGTTTCCTCCACACAACGTTCTCCAATCAGAAAATGATAATTTCTCAAATGCATTAGCACAATATACTAGGAAACAGCTGCATAATTTAACTTAATTGTTAAGCAATACCTCATAATAGCTAGACAGTAAATTCAGCAGTTCCCATTTTTTGAGAGCCTCTTGTCTTTCCAGTGCTCACATCATGTTCTCTTTCATCTGCCTTTCTGCTCCCAAAGGTGCTGGAAAAAGCCAGATTTGCAACAAAAATTAATTTCATCTTCTTGAAGAACCAGTTGAAATTCATGTAGATGCTTAAGATTCAAATTCATAGGAAAGTAAGTCCCCATAGATAACCCTGGAACATCTGGTTTTCAAACAAAAATCAATTTTTTAAACAGAAAGAAATGTCTAAAAGCAAAGATTCACCAGACATTCAGTTTGAAATATATCTTAACTTCTAAAGTCTGTGACAGGAGTAAATACTGTTCAGCAGGGTAGAGGTGAAAAGCTGCAAAAAGAGCACAACTGAGCACCTAGTCTATGATTTGTTTTAGGACACCATGAGACAAGAAACCATTTGCATTCCCAGCTACCTCATCTTCACCAAATTCAATTCTTTGTCTGAACTAATTCTTTATCTTTACCTGAACTAAAGCAGGCTAAAAACCATCTCTTCTCCAGACATTCAGTGAATCAAGTTTTCGTTATTCTAGAATTCTTCTAGAATTCATCCTGCAGCAGTTTATTTAGTATTTATTTGCAGCAGTTTATTTAGTATTTATTTAGATTTTCTTTGATTACAAGTTTTTGTTTTGCTGTTGTTTTGTTTTTTTTTAAATTCAGTAACTTTGTAATAAACTCAAATTGATTTATGCAGTTACATTTGAGTTCATTGGTCAGACTCATCTACCTGCATAGTGTATACATATTATATGTCTATGTGCTAATACCAAACTCCCATGAAAATAATTAATTTACTACAATCTCTAGGTTGAGAGAGGGAAGAATTCCACTCAGTTTCCCTATTAGATATATTTTGTGTTTCATTAGTTAGATTTAAGAAGTTCACAGTGCTGTAGACTGGCTTTTCTGCATGATCTGAGTTCACTGGTATCTGTGAATTAAAGGCAGAATTACTGACATAAAACCAGTGTTGGTAGGGAACTCAGACAGTCCTTTGAAGTTTTGTTAACTCCCATCCTGTGGACTAATACATAATTCTTGTTTTTCTTTCCTCCTGGAGAATCAAAAGGGACATAAACAGCCCCTGGCCTTTTATAACTGGGACCTGACAGTTTGGAATCTGACAAAACATGATGAAGATACCTAGCTGTGTATTAATATGCAATTATACCATAATTAGTAGTAGTTATCACTAAAGGGAATGACTAATTGCCTGCTTAACCTGGTCATCTAATTAAAATAAGCAGAACTCTAGGAGAGTTCTTAGGAGAGCTGGTTACTTTCTGCTGATAATTACAGAGGAACATAAAGAAAACAGGCTGGCCAGTGCTTGTGTAAGGGAAGGAGTATTTCATTTCTCCTTTAGGCAATGGAAAGGAAAAGATGAGCATGAATACGTGTCAATATTTAATTTTAAAGTGTGTGAGTTATACAGGTACTATTTTTTTTGCTTCTTCAAAAATTCCATGTTTCATTTAGAAAAGGCATCAAAAGGAGGAGACCCTGAGAGAAGTGAACATCTGCTAGGAAGTATTGCTGAGATACAACAAAAGAACTACACAGCAGCTGCTGCATGGATCACACTGCCCTGGGATGCTGTAGCAGTTTTCACAGAGATCAGTCATGTATAGGGACTTCATAAATGTCCACACCTATAGATTTAATGTTTCCAACAGAAGATTTAGCTTTCTGTTACAAACAGCACCTGATCTTCTTGGTGAGAATTCATAGGCTTCCCCTGGGGCAAAAGCTCTCCTGTGAGAAGCATTTTCTTGGCCTCTGTTTCCAACCTATTGAAAGAGGTTCCTACATTCATATCTGTATTTTATACATACACACCTATCATGTATTTTTTAATGGGGCTTTATTTATAGTGCTTTGGTCATGTCATGACTAATTTTGTTTGCCTGTTCCAAGATGAAATGTGGTTTTGTCCAAGTCAGACCCCCATTAAGAGTATTTCCCAGGAACCCTGGCAGTGTTCAAGGCCAGGCTGGAAGGGGCTTGGAGCAACCTGGTCGAGTGAGAGGTGTCCCTGCCCACAGGACCTGTCCCTAGGTTGGGACTAGTTGATCTTTGATGTCCCTTTCAGCTCAAAACATCTAAGATTCTGATTTAGCATGTCTGAATGTGATGTAACAGATCTAATGATGAGTTCACTGTTTCTGGTTAAAATTCAAGAGTAGCTTAGATGAAGAAATTGCTCCTGTTTAACCATGAGATAAATGAGGTCTGCTGATGAAAAGATGTCAGAGCAGGACAACAACTGAGCAAGCAGAAGCATGCTAAAGAGTGACAGCTATTGGTTTTTAAACCAGCTCCCTGCAGGAAAACTGTTTGTCAGCTACCTGTTGTGAAAATATTTACAAATGGTTCTAATAAAATCTGTGGCTCTCCTTACCACAGAAAAAAAAATGTGGTCAGCAGAGCAGCTGTGAAAACAACAGAGAACCAAAAAGGAAGCTGAAATGCAGAAGCTAAAAACAATTATTCAAACAAGTGTAACTGATGCCTAAGATGCTAAGGTAAACAATAAGTCCATTAGAGTCTTTTTCAGGTCCCTGCTACCCAACAATACTTATCAACAAGGAGCTGAGGCTTCATTCTGCATGAATTAACCTTCATCTTTATCTCTCAGAGTTTCTGAATGGCAAACACTGTAACAATGATTGTGATTAAAATGTTAGCCTGCAGCCAGATACCTGATACAATGGATGAATCTTAATTCACTTTTAAATTGCTTAAATAATGTTACATTCAACATTTTCTGCACGGGTGAACATTAATTCATCCAGGAAAGGAATTTTGCCATGTTTAATTCAATAGTTTTAAGAATTTAGTTATTAACATATTCTACTTTGGTATTTCCTTTGGTATTTTAGGCCTTGCTGAGTAAGAAGATGCATCAACAGGCCATGATAAGGAGATGAAACAAGGTGTTAAAAATTTCCTCAGCCCAGGTATTACAATATTACATTACCTTTTATTACAATAGCTTTTTACACAGCCCACTATGACAAAAATGAATGACATAATTAGATAGCACCCCCTGGCCTCTGTTTCTGCAGCAGTTCTCTGATGGGTAATAACCAATAAAGAGGGCTCTTGAAGCTCAGTGGGTTTAATTCTCTTATTTATCACTAATTTGACACTTAGACAGATGTTGTTCCTTGGAAAAAATAGAAGATTGACCCTTGATAGGAAAGGGGCAGATCAAAAGACTTCTAAATCACAACCTGAAAGTCTCAATTCTGATCAATCATTTTTAAAAACACTTTTTTGTATTTTGAAAATAGAGGATATAAAAATTCCCTGCAGTTCTTAAAACATGCTTAGCACTTATTAAAAATATGCTGACTTTAATAAGCTGTCAAGTGAATAGTTCCAGGAAATAAAATAATAAAAAGAAGCCCAGTATTAATCTGATTTAATATATTTATTAAGGAAACATACAGAGATGCCCACATACTGCGTGTAGAAACCTCCCAGTACACTTACTACACAAGTTTTAGCTTTATGTCTTAAACACTTTAAACATTCATGTTCTGTAAGAGATTTTGTAATTAGCAGAAACTGATCCTTCCCTACAAATCAGGGGATGCAACGTCTTTATTTCCTCTTCTATAATTTAATTTCATACATCTTCATACCCATTTTATCAGCACTCTAGCTCTCCAGCTGCAGCTTTAGAAGTCTTGGAGAGGGTCTAGTAGCAAACTAAATGGAGGAGTTTAAGGTAATAGGCTATCCCAAATGGTTTGGGTAATAAGGAGGAAAATGCTTTTGATAAAGTTCAACAACTTTCTTTCTCAGCTCCAAATTAAGACAGGTGATTTTAATCAGTGATCCCTCCCTGCTGCTCTGCCAGTCAGAATAAGTATCTCAGTGCTCGTATGACAGCTCTTAAATGAGCTTTAGGAATTTTCAACCAAAACCAGTTTTTCAAGCTGGGAAATCATAGTGTGCTTGGCAAGAGAGCTGGGTCATGTCCAGATTTTGTCCCAGGCAAATTTTTGGCCCAATGAATGCCGCACTGCTCCACCAATACTGCAAAACTGTCTTGAGCAAAGCTCTGCAGGGCTCTTAACAGCCCTGGGGTTTTTCCTTCCTGGACAGGGCTTTTTGAGTGTCCTCTGTTAGGAGATGTTTCCTTTGAGTGGCAGCTGGCATTCAGCATCAATCCTTCTCACTTTATTCTTATACTTTGAGCATGAAGCAAGAAGAAATTTGAGAAGGGGTGAAGATTTCTTGGCACCTTCAGCATGCAAGTGTTTCCCTGAGATGCCTCCAGTTGCTGTTAGTATCAGACTGATACCACAGACCCTCTGCTGTTCCTAAGGCAGCCCTTGTGAGAGTTTCACACGGATAAGCAAGGAGGATCAGAGAACACCCCAAGCCATCCAACTTTTCTATAGTTAAATCACCCACAACCCAGCTGTACCCAGGTGTCCAGGGTAATCCCAGCAGTTCATGGACCAAGGAGTGAGTGTATGTCTCACAGCCTGGGGCTAGGGAGTTAGGAGAAAGCAAACATGACTCTACATTTTATATGATGGCTTTCAGGTGCTATTTCTCTATCACAAACACTGGGTGCAATTCCCAATCAGCCACCTAAAGGCAGGAGCAACCCTCAATGAGCTGGCCTGAGTAGGAAGTGTCATGCACCCTCTTCATTTTTACAGTCCTAAAAAAGAAAGAAAAAGGAAACAAAATGTTACACTCCAGTGAAAGCCTTCTTTGAAAACCAATTGGTTTATCAGGCAGAAATTTAGGACAGAATTTCAAACTGCAAGGGGAATCTTTTGTTTGTTTTGCTTTCCTGAGCCTGAGACAATTCAGCTTCTACCAAAAGAATTAAGACTAAAAACTGTCTAAATATTTTTAGCTTAAACTTACTTTTTGGCCTATGATCAGCAACACAGATAAGTTTCAGCTATTGTTAACTTTTCTTCCCCTAAAAAAAAATGCACCATATACTTCAAGTACACATTTAGATGATGTTAAAATAAATCTTACAAAACATCCTGAATTTTCATAAGTGTTGACATGAACTTGGTTTCTCAGTCTGGAAGTGCTAAAAGTCAAAACAAAATGTAAAAATGCATCCAGAATTCTAAATGTTCTTATTGACAGTATTTTTCAGCTCTCAGGTTGTCCTACACATTGTCACAAAGCCCAGTGTAAAACAGCATTGGGAGTCTTTGTTTCAATGCATATGCACCCATAATTTAATCCTGCAACCTCCTCATCATTTCTCTTCCTCCTGAAGTGGTCAGCAAGCTCAAGATGTAGCTATGTGATATTCATCTCAGGTGTGTGTTCAGATAGAAATATGCATATACACAGCTCCTTGACAATGAAGTTTCCACCTCATTTTCCAACAGGGTTTTTGCTGCAGGCATAGTCTAAAGCAGGCACACCCTCAAGAAAACCAGTGTTTCATTGAATCATAGAATCATAGAATTGGCTGGGTTGGAAGGGACCTCAGAGATCATCAAGTCCAACCCTTGATCCACTCCTGCTGCAGTTCCCAGCCCATGGCACTCAGTGCCACATCCAGTCTCTTTGGAAATATCTCCAGACACGGAGAATCCACTACTTCCCTGGGCAGCCCATTCCAATGGCTGATCACCCTCTCCAGAAAGAAATTCTTTCTAATCTCCAGCCTGGCACAACTCCCCTGGCACAACTTGAGACCCTGCCCTCTTGTCTTGCTGACAGTTGCCTGGGAAAAGAGCCCAACCCCCCCCTGGTTCCAACCTCCTTTTAGGGAGTTATAGAGAGTGATGAGGTCTCCCCTGAGCCTCCTCTTCTCCAGCCTCAACACCCCCAGCTCCCTCAGCCCTTCCTCACAGGAATTCTGCTGGATCCCTTCACAGCCTCCTTGCTCTTCTCTGGACCTGCTCCAGCACCTCAATCTCCTTCCTGAACTTCCTGAGGGGCCCAGAACTGGACACAGGACTCAAGCTGTGGCCTCACCAGGGCTGAGTACAGGGGCAGAATCACTTCCTTGTACCTGCTGGCCACACTGTTCCTGATCCAGGCCAGGATGCCATTGGCCTTCTTGGCTACCCGGGCACACTGTTGGCTCATGTTCAGCTTCCAACTCTTCTATCCCTCTGCCTACTGTGCGCTCTGTAGGTGTATTCAGAGCTCCAAACACTTGTGTATTCACAGGGCTGCACTGCTCAGTGTTCACAGATCAGTGAACTGCCTGCTCCCATTTAGCAGTGACACTGCTAACCAGCAGCGGAGATTCTCCATGGAGAAATGCTTTTCTGAAAAGGCAGCTGAACTCAGGAAGTTGAAGGAAATGAGCTTTCATCCAAAATCTGAAGTATTCCACCTGATGAAGAAAGCACTCCTCAGTTGCTAAGTTGGGTTAAGGAAATTTAGTATCCTGGAAAACAAAGGGGAAAAAGCAGTGGGGTTCCTACTGTACTTCCTCTCACCTTTCAGTAAAGGCAACTGGTTAGTGCCCAGTTATTCCCCAGGCTGCTTCCTATTGCTAATGCAGTAGCTGCCAGCTAAGCAGACAGAACAGGATCAAGGAGAAGGGGGAAAGAGTTGCTCTTACTGCTAAGTCCTGCTGTAGTATTTCACGTTGCACACCTCACTCAGATGGCCTGGCACAAAGACAGGAGCAGCACCTGTAGCATCCTCGACCTCACCTGCAGCAGCACATCCTGGGATGATGGAGTCAGGCTGCAGGCAATGAGCCAGTTCTGCTCCAGTTTGTGCTCAACCTGCTCAGGCATCCCTGCTGACTGCTGGGGAGAGAAAGGACATGGACTCCAAACATCAGCATTTTCTCCATTTAGTTTTGTTTTTTTTTTTTGTTTTGTTTTTTTTTTTATTGTTTTTTTGTTTGTTTGTTTGGGTTGGTTTTTTTTTTTTTTTTTTTTTTTTTAAAATCTTTCAGGAAATATCTTTTCATTCATCTCCACAGAAGAAGTCCTGCTTCAAGAAAAATGAACAAATAGCAATACAGGGTTTTTTCTGTCTTTTCAGCCCTCCCTGAAGTTTGGCTAAAACATGACATTTATAAAAAGCATGACTATTTTCATCCCAAGACACTCATGTCAAGAACAGCCTGGGAAGAAAACACAAAAGGATAGCTGCTGAACACAGTAATTTTTAAAAATTATGTACGTTTAGTTGAACAAAATATATCTAAATAATGCTAGGAAAACCTTTAGGAGTGCTGAATTTTTAATTAACATCTGGGGCCTACTGATTTTGTGGCTGGAGAAGGAGAATTAGGAAATTCTTTTTCAGCAACTTGCTGTAATCCAGCAATTTAGCTCTGAAAAAGAACAGCACCGGCGCAGTGCGCTAAGACCTTCCAGAGTATCTGTCAGATCTCAGGAAACAATAACTAAATTAAAGCTCTTAATGCATTAAAATTTTAAAAAAAGGCAAAACTAAATGTGTTTACTGACCTGAAACATTGAGCAAAACTAACCAGCAGAAGCAAAATCATCTTGTTTTACCATTTACATAATTAACCTAGCTTGGCTGGAGTCTTCCAAGTTATAAATAAAAGAAAAGGATATGGTGGAATCTTAGCCTGCTTTTTAAAAATTACTTGTCCATATAATTTGCAGGTACATTTTGTACACAGGTGTTTGTTTATTCCAGAGCCTGCATTTTCTCGGGACATAGAAAAGTATTCTTGGCTGCAATTTGCATATTACTTGCACTGAAAAGTTGTGGTTCACTGTAACTGGGAGTTCTAGGAAAAAAAAGGCAACAAGGAGAAATAACTGATATTATTTTACATCATAAGAATAATCTGAACCACATAAGGTAACCCTGAACATGCCATAGCCTGTGTCCAAAGAGGCAATGGGAGTGGGAGAAAGAAAGCCAGAAAAGGCAGAGACTTCATCATCAACACAGTGCTTTATGATTTTTTTAAAAGTCTTTGCTATTTGAAACATTCCAATTTCCTGACAGCTTCTTCTGGTTACAGTTTCTTTTTCAGATTTTAATAGTAGTCCAAGCAATAATATCCAAATGTTCATTAAAATCTAAATTGTTTGCTCAAATAGTGTACACTGACACCACGGGAATAAAAATGTTTGTTCTCAGGTCTTTTTTTCTCAAAAATAGGGACAGAAGCAGCATGAATCATGGCCCCAGATCCCCTTTCCTGCACAAAGCTTTTCTGCTCCATTGCAATTTGATGCAAATCAAAAGGTTCATGCCATGTCATGCATTTGAGTGCTGAATGTAGCTGATATGAAGGCATCTGAGGGAGATGCTTCTGACAGCAGCTATGATTTGGTTTTGGCAGGTATGTATCTCTTTATTCTTCAAGTGGTAGAAATATGTCACCATTTCAGAAGGAAACATCGTTTAAGTGGGGGGAAAAAAAAATCTTTTGGCACCTATGTGTGTACTAAACCTGTCACTTCTGAAATTAATTCTCATCCAGAATAAAGGTAATGACTTGTCACCTCCCCAGTTTGATCCTAAGCCCTTTCATCAGGGCTTGCAGTGGGAATGCAGAGCTCTCAGACACAACCAACCTTTCAGGGACAGCCCTAAAGAATGGAGCAGACAGACTAAAACTCAAAGAAAATTATTCTGACAAACCTGTGCTTAGGAGTCATTCATTTCTGAATCCCCTGTCTCCTTGCTTAAAAAGTTTCCTTCTGCTCCATCAACTCTTTGCCTGCATCTCTGGTACATGTCTGAGCAGCCTCACACTACAAACAGTGAAATTTAGGGGAGATTCTCTTATGTTGCCACCAAGGTGAAACTTCTTCCTTGGAGTTGTTTAATAGGATCCAGATTCATCTGCATTTCTTACCTTGGGACCCAACATTTCCATATCTTGCTGTGAAACAAGGCTGTTTTCAAGATTTCTTCTTTTTCTCTATTTTTGTCATCCTATAAAATAAGTGATTTTGCTATTGCAGTGATCTTTTCATGTCACGAGATGGATCCTTCTGAATTCTCTTTTTTTTCCACCTTACTCACAAGGTGTTTCTGAGCAAGTTTCTGGGTAGATAATACTTTTTATACCCTTGTCTGCCTGACAACAACTGTGCCTTTGTTATTCCTAGATTTAGCAGTTTGCCTCCCAAACATTTCGTGCACAAACATTTCGGTGGCTTTTTTTTTTTTTTTTTTTTTTTTCTTTCTTTCTTTTCTTTTAAATTGACCCAATTCAAACCCACAGCCCTGAAAACTCATAGCTGGCCCAGCTTTCTGTTATCCTTTTCAGAAACCTGTAAGAGGAGGATAACTGGTGTAGGAGAAGCACAGAGAATTCTTCTCTGCTGAGCTGTGACTTTGGAACCTGACAAAAGCTACAAATCTCATCACTCCAAGTGAAAGATCCCTGCCTTTCACTTTTCATAGAGTACCACAGAATAATCTGAAATGTCAATATACACTCCTCTTTCCTTGCAAGGCTATGGAAGCTCTGGACCAATTGGATTACAGAGAGTACCAACTTGGTTAAGGATAATGCTTTAAATACACAGTGATAAGCAGGATAAATAGGAAACTATTTCCCCAGGGGTAGCAAGATAAGATGGTAGAGACTCTGGAATATAGGTTACAATAATGCACCATCTGCTTTGTTACTTAAAATGAAAATAAAAATAAAAATAAAATTGTTACTTACCCTGCTACCAGAATTGACTCCCGGAGCTACAGGAGCAACTACTTTGAGCAAAAAGCATTTTGGTGTATTTTTTTTTTTTTAATTCTTCTGTACTTACAAGTCTGCAAGAACTTGAGGTTTCATTTGAATTTGCCACCTTTATTGCTGTATAGAATGAAGAGCACACACAGTTCTCAGAAGGCAAATGCAGGGTATCACTTTGATCAAACCCAGGACGTGTTCATTTTGGTCTCTTATAAATAACCTCAACTGAGCAATCAATCTGGAAGGCATTTTTAGCTCTAAGACATGGTACTCCAGTTGGATTGACTCACATTTTGTATCCACAAAATGTACTTTTTAAGACCAGCTGAACATTCAGGCCCACTGGTGGCAGAACAAGAATTTAATCAGTTGTCCAGTGAGTGAGCCCATGTGTGCAATTCCTCTGCAATGAACTCACTGCCTCATTTCAATAGAAAGCCATCTCATTAGATAATTCACAGCCAACTTCTACAAATCAGAGGGCTGAACCCAGACTATGTGAAAGGTTTCTTTCTTAGCCTAATTTGGATTTATGTAAAATAAGTTTCTCGCTATTTTTTTTTTGCCTGGGAGAGACACTGGTCTTCAAATAGATGTAATTAAGGATGCAAGCAATATGCAGACTGAGAATGATTTACAGCATGTTATCTTTGTTCTAAAGCAAAGGCAGAAAAGGACATTTTGGTGAGAAATGAATTTCTTTAGGACAATTATTAGGCCCTGCATGCCAATAACAGTGAAATAATTAACGTAAGAAAACACTTTTATAGAATGTTAGATGACACACTAAAAAGCTGATTAAAATACAGTACATCACAATAAGTGATTGGCTTTAATTTCCTTTAGTGTTTTCAAGTTTTGCACCCAAAATTAGAAGTTAATCTAGCAAATATTACACATGTCAACATACCAACACATGTCACATGTATTCTACATGTATTCAAAACAAGTTATTTGTTGGAAACACCAAAATAAGAGTAGAGCTGTTCAGAACATGTCTGCCAAAACTGAATCCACTTGGTAGGTTGCAGAGATAAATATTGGTCTTCCAAAGCAGCTTTTACACTCCTGGGAAACAGACAAGTGGGGGAATGTTTTAGATTAAGCAAAGCAACCAATGATTTATATATTACTAGGATTTTAATCTCATATCAAATTTTAAAGATTCAATTAATTTGCTTGCCTTTTCTAACACATTTGCATGTGTAAGACTTTCATTTAATGAACGTATTTTCAGTGATTTTTCTGTTCCTGCTGGTATTCATTCTTCCATGTATTTGCCTCCAAAGGCTTTTGATACATGGTATAATTGCAGAAATATACCACTATTTTTCTTAAGCCTGTTTTGGTGAACGAGTGATGCTCTAGTGAAAGAGCTTCTGTACAGCCCAAAATCTATCAAGATTTTCACCAACATATATTTCATTCAACTGTATATTTTCTTTTTTCCACTTTCACTGCTTACTAGTTTAAACTTTCTGTTTCTCAAGCATTATCCATAGCACAATCACCTTTCTTCTAACCCTGTTTTATTTTTATGGTTTTGATACTTTGGTTTCAGCTTTTGAGATCAAAAGTATTGAAATGTGTTTAATAGGCTTAAGACTGAACATAGATGACAGAGGTGTGAAAAGGGCAGGGTGCTTAAGTTCACCTGTTTTAAGTGGGATTTTTAGAAAGGGTGAACTAATTAATTCTCCAAAATTAGCCTGGAAGCTTCCCTTTCCAGGCAAAACCCCAGATTTCTTATTAATTTTGAAAATTTTGGCTAAGTAGTGTTTGACATTTACTATATTGCACCATCTTAAAAATAGCAATTTTAATATTTAACTATTATTTCCCAAATGGAGAGGAACCAGCACTGAATCATCTGCTCCACTCCTCCCCTTGCTCAGGACTCATCTTCCTTACAGATTACCCTGAAACAGGGAGCAGTAAAATAGGTGCTATGGAGAGGAGAGGAATGATGAAGGGACTCGAACACAGATCCTATGAGGAGAGGCTGAGGGAGCTGGGGCTGTTCAGCCTGAAGAAGAGGAGGCTCAGGGGAGACCTCATTGCTCTCTACAACTCCCTGAAAGGAGGGTGTAGCCAGGTGGGGGTTGGGCTCTTTTCCCAGGCAACTCTCAGTAAGACAAGAGGGCATGGTCTTAAATTGTGCCGGGGGAAGTTCAGATTGGATATTAGAAAGAATTTTTTCACGGAAAGGGTGATCAGACACTGGAACGGGCTGCCTGGGGAGGTGGTGGACTCTTCGTCCCTGGAGACATTTAAAAAGCGACTCGATATGGCACTCAGTGCCATAGTCTAGTGACTGTGGCGGTAGTTGATCAAGGGTTGAACTCGATGATCTCTGAGGTCCCTTCCAACCCAGCCTATTCTATGATTCTATGATTCTATGATGTCCCACCCCACCTTTTGTATAACAAAATCCTCTTTGCTGTACACCTGGTAAAGCTGTCTTATTGCTAACACTGCAGAGGAAAACGTGTGGCTTTGTTTGGAGCAGGAAGGAAAAGAAGGAGAGAAGATAAGCAAAGGGTGATAGTTTTGTGTTAATATCTTGTATTTGTTAACAAGAATGGATTTACTTTGTGTGGTAAGATGGTTACCAAAGTCTAGCATAGCTGCTGAACACAAATTTTTATGTGGTGGTTCTTATTTATTTATAAGAATGGACTGACTTTGTATGGTAAGATGGTTACCAAAGTCTAGCATAGCAGCTGAACACAATCTTTTTTGTGGTGGTTCTTATTTATTAATAAGAATGGACTGACTTTGTATGGTAAGATAGTCACCAAAGTCTACCATAGTAGTTGAACACAGTTTTTTATGTGGTGGTTCTTATTTATTTATAAGAATGGACTGACTTTGTATGGTAAGATGGTCACCAAAGTCTAGCATAGTAGATGAAGACAATTTTTTTATGTGGTGGTTATTACTTATAGCATTCTGTTTTCTATTTTATGGTCTTAATTTTGTAAGGTGAGCGTGATTCTTTTTCTAAAGGTGTCAGCATGGGATTTGACAGGAATTTGTTCTTCCTGAGTTACTTTTGAGTCACTGCCCTTTTCAATCTAGTATTCTGTCTCTTATTTAATAAATATTTCCAAGCATATATGCTAACAGGAACACATGACTTGATAAAGACTTTAACATATAGTCTGCCAACTCTTGACATCCTAATTCCACTTCAGGCCTGCTATAAGCTTAACATCCCAAATGAATGCAAAAGCTTTCCAAGAGCACTTCCAACTTGTAGGTAAACAGGGAATAGGGCTGACCAACATATCCAAGAACTGAGCACTGAAAAGGTCAAAATGGTCTGATTTACAGTACTGTGGTGTTGTGGGGGATGTCTGAGGCATTTTAATGCTCATTTCCCAGTCTACACTGACAAGGTCTGTAATGAATGGGAAATGACATATTATGAATTCATTCTTGTGATGATAATTGTAATGAGAATAGTGAATGGTACAACAAATCTAATCCATCTTCCTGACAATATAAAAACTTTAATGGGATTGCAATCCTAGGGTATTTTTCGAACACTTCCGAGAAGGAAACTAAATTTGATTAAGTGGCAAAAAATATAGTAAGGCCCAGATACGTTAAGCCCACGTTTATTGGAAAGTTGTATGATCTCTGGAAATCTTATACAAAATGCTCTTTTTTCATTTGGATTTCCCATTTATTTCAGCATAGCATGCTGTCACTTATTAAGAGAACTTTAAAGGTCACCAATGCTAAATGATGCATTAACAGAGGATTTACAAAAGAAGTGGAAAAACTTGAGTTATTCCAATAACAATCTGATATGTAAGATAATAGGGTATAGTGATATATTGTATTTCATAAACCCTGATGTTTAGAAAATCAGACTCCTCCATACAAGAAACAAACTTTATAGATTTCAGACCCTTTTTCTTAGGAGCAGGAGGGGGACACAGACTTTCTTCCAGTGAAAGACACAGCAGTTCACTCCCTGCAAATTCAGAGGCAACAGTTTCTGTCCCCACAGTTTGCCTAGAAACAGGAACCACAATATTTTATTGTGCCAAGTTACTCAAGTTTCTACCAAAAATGTAAGCCCTCCCCAGCACACAGCACCCTGCCACCTGATTTCTATACTCAGAATTAAACATTGGTTCCACAGCAGTCCCTTGCCAAAGTTAGGCTGAATGACCTTGCTGAGATCAGGACAGCAGCACTGCTTGCTAAGAGCTTCTGCCATCTCCTCTGTCTACCCCTGATGCCACTCATCCAACACTCCAGCTCTAAACTCCTTCAGACCACTCAGAAATATGAATTTCAGTCTAAGGACCACTTCTCTCAGATATCCTGCCTTGGCTTCATTGCAATGTGAATGTTATTTTCACCTTTAATTCTACTTTTCTTTTTGATTCTTCTTTTCTGCTTTAATTCTGATTTTCTTACTGTCTGGGTAACTGAATCAAGTCATGGTTATGGTGTTGCTCCTAACCCAGGCTCCAAATCATCTGTATTTGGGCTCATTTAAGTATCATTACTTGCTAAGCTTACAGAGTCTTGCTTGGCTGTTGTTTTTGTCCCTTGTTGTGCAGCTGAGGTCCTTGTAACCTTGCTGCTGTACCAACTGAAAGTCACATTTTTGCTTACTTTGAGACCGATTTATTTTGTTTTCAAGAGTAATTTGGATTCAAAAAATCAAAAAAAAAAAAGCATTCTCTGAAAGGTTTACACAAGCAAAAATAAAAATTATAATGACAGGCTAATTTTCATGGATGAACTTTTAATAGGAGTGCTCTGGTAAACAGCAACAATTTGCACTCACTTGTAGAATTAAAATCACTTGATATGTTGATTGGATTGAATTAGTCACCTGTATAAGTCATGGGTGTTGACTACTGATTTTTTTACAAAGGTCTTTATTGATTTTTAAGCAGAAAATGTATTTAAAAGTTGGCCTAGTGGTGTAATTCTGCTCATTATAAAGTGCTAAATAGCTGAAGGGGACTGAAGAGTATTTGGGAAAAGAGAATCTATTTTTAACTAATTAGCTTTGAATAATTTGTCCAGCTAATCCATGTTTTCAATCTATAGCAGTATTTGGAAGGCAACTGAAAACCAACCTCCTAATAAATGTGGAGACTGCCCTAACTAGGAAAGATGACAGTGCTCAGGAAAGGGCCCAGGAAGAGCTCCAAACAGGTACTTCCCCCAAAATATTTGGGGAACAATGAATTCTATTTCAATTTTGAAATATAAAAATTTCAGTAACTTTCTAAATGTTACTGAATTTTCAACTTTTAAATGTTTTCCTGAGCTTACCTATATAATTGAGCAGTGTAAAAGAAAGGGAACAAGCTTCCCGGCCCTTTTTTTTTTTTTTTAATTTAAAACCAATCAACATTGCATCCCAGGAAGAGTAGCTGTGATTTTTTTCAAATAGGTGGGACAAAAAAAATAATCTTAAGATGTATGAAGAGGCACCAAGCAAATAATGTAAAATAAAGAGAAAAACATGGAAAACAAACAAACAAACAAAAAAAAGGCCATGAATTGGCTAGAAACTTAGAAAGCTCTCATGCTCTGCCAAACTTCATTCAGGTCAAAACAGAGGGACAAAGCTAATGAGGTGAGGTACACATACCTGCAAACAAGACTCTGAGAGTACACAGAATGTTTATTAGTTCCTTTCAAACTTAATAGTACCAAACTATTTTTTTTTTTAACGGTGCCTGAACTTTTCCTCTGGTTTTTTTTGTGCCTTGGAAACTATTATGAATTTCTTGTTGCAGTAGATATGCCCATGTTCTAACAACCTGTTGAGCTAATTGCTTTCTAACATGACTTTTTATCCCATATCAAAGGTACTTGGAAACTGAGACTGTTGTAAAAGGTAACATGTAATTTCTGGGGGATTATGCAGCTGCTATAGTTACATCTCACTTCCTTTCAGACTTCTGTTGTCTGAAACCTTGTCCTGATGAAGCCACTCAGAGTCGTGGGTTTATGAAACCCCCCTGCTGAGCTATTGTTTGCCTTCAGCATCTGAGGGTAGAGTCCTCAGAGACAGTATCCAAAACCTACTGGATCCACATTACATAAAAAAGTGGCCTTTAATCTCCACCTGGCTCTGTGTCCCTTTCTGCCAACGTGATGCAGAGCATGCACTTCAGTCCTTACCACTGAAAAAGAAAGGAATAGTACAGTCCATAGGAATAAAACAGGTATTTTTTTGAGCTTTGAATCTAGTGGTTATTATTCTATTCACTGTAAAACTGATGTGCTGCTTCCTGACTTCGAAGCACTTAATAAGAGATATTTATTGTTCCTCTCTCCCAGAAAGAAAAAGAAAAGCGAGTAGAAATGCTTTTAATTATCTGCCAAGAAAAAGCAAATGTTTTTGAGAAATATTAAGCATCAAAACAACTCTACATTATGTGAGACAAGAAAAAACAAACAAGTGGTGTTTACTTAATTTTATTTGTATTTCCAGACATCCTGCAGAATAGTCAGTGATAATTTCAGTAAGATCACTTCACTTAAAAATGCACTGCCTGTTAATAATACCTTAAGTGCAACAAGTCCATTAAGATATAACTGAACCTCAGCAAACCAGACAACATAAACACTCCACTGCTTTTGTTCTATCTCTAATTCATTGCAATTTCCATCTCAGTTTTCAAATAGGAGAATTTTATGTTTACAGACCCAGTACTTTTACCCACTGCTCCTTAAGCTGTCCATTAAATAACTCTGCAGCTACTATACCACTGAATTAAGTTGAGGACTGGACCACAAAGCAAATAGCAGCAAATCTGGAACATTGGCTCATTCCTTTAACTGTCCCTGAATACACACTTTCCTCTCTCATCCTCTGAAAAACATTGGTGATTAAAATATTAGCTCTAAGTCACCCTAAGCTGATAGGAACCAATCTGAAAAATTCATACTCTACATGATCTATTTTGGTTCAACTCGACTGAAGTTAATGGAATCACACTTGTTAGGATATTTCAGTGAAAAATGTTCCACTGCAATACCCTTAAAGCAAACCTACTTTTTTGCAAGGTATTTGTGTTGGTATATTTAGCCAACATATTTTTCTTGGAGGGAAGTAACTAGTATTTACAATCTTTTGTATATTCCTCTGGGATGCAGTTTTTGTTGTTAGGTCCTATGGGATGCATACTCCTACAAAAAGTAAGGAGCACTGGGGATTTAAACTATTTTCTAAAGCAAATGGATTGCCAAGCAAAGGTTGTAGTGAACCTCTCCTCTCTGGAATCATAGAATCATAGAATTGACTGGGTTGGAAGGGACCTCAGAGATCATCAAGTCCAACCCTTGATCCACTCCCGCTGCAGTTCCCAGCCCATGGCACTCAGTGCCACATCCAGTCTCTTTTGAAATATCTCCAGACACGGAGAATCCACTACTTCCCTGGGCAGCCCATTCCAATGGCTGATCACCCTCTCCAGAAAGAAATTCTTTCTAATCTCCAGCCTGGCACAACTCCCCTGGCACAACTTGAGACCCTGCCCTCTTGTCATGCTGAGAGTTGCCTGGGAAAAGAGTCCAACCCTCCCCTGGCTCCAACCTCCTTTCAGGGAGTTGTAGAGAGTGATGAGGTCTCCCCTCAGCCTCCTCTTCTCCAGCCTCAACACTCCCAGCTCCCTCAGCCCTTCCTCACAGGAATTCTGCTGGATCCCTTCACAGCCTCCTTGCTCTTCTCTGGACCTGCTCCAGCACCTCAATCTCCTTCCTGAACTTCCTGAGGGGCCCAGAACTGGACACAGGACTCAAGCTGTGGCCTCACCAGGGCTGAACACAGGGGCAGAATCCCTTCCCTGAACCTGCTGGCCACGCTGGTCCTGATCCAGGCCAGGATGCCATTGGCCTTCTTGGCTACCTGGGCACACTGCTGGCTCATGTTCAGCTTCCTGGCAATCCAAACTCCAAGGTCCCTTTCTGTCTGGCTTCTCTCAGCAACTCTGTGCCCAGCCTGTAGTGCTGCATGGGGTTGTTGTGGCCAAATGCTCTTGAATCCTGCCACAGATCTGGTTTTCCCCCAGGAGTTATTTCTACTGGAAGGACACAGCAGTGCAGGTGAATGCTGCAGTACTCCTGAAGACCAAGGGGTATGTGAAGCTGCTTTGCTTAGATGTTCACTCAGCCTTTCCGAGCAGAAAATGGGTCATTTCAGTGTTTTAGGAACTTCCAAGGCAGGGCTATAAAGTTCCTGTCCCAGTGTGAAGCTGACATGAAAAATCTCCTTTTCTTTTCTGCCTGCTGGGTGAAGTTTTGGGGTTTTGGGTTTTCAGTTAGTTGGGGTTTTTTCCTTTCAGAAATTGCTGTCAATCATATTGACAGTATGTGTCAAGCCCTGTGTTTTCAGGAGCCACTTGTCTAATAAGAGCTTGTAGTGTTTTGTCACTTTTATTGAAGGAGATCTCTCAGCACCCAGCAGGCTATTGAGTGTCACTGGCCATCATTTAACTACTCATTCCCTCCTTGATTAATTCCCCAAAGTTGTAGAATTGATATTCACTTTTAAGAACTGGACCGTAAGATAGATTATTTGGGGGTTTGTTTCACCTGGAAATAAGAAAAAGGTCAGAAATAATTTATCTTGGCATCACACAGCTTGACCAGGCAGAAAGAACTTCCTGAAAATTTGCTTGGGGAAAGCAGTTGTTGTTACCACCAGCTGAAACATCTGGATGTTGAACCTCAAAACCCCCTTCCTTGCTCTGTTTATTTTTTAATCCTCTTTGGTGTACACCAATTTAAGGGGAGTAAAAGGTGATTGAGTGCAATAATACTTTTAAAGGAGCAAAAGATGCAGCTATTTCCCTCTGGTTCACTCTTCTCATCCTTTGAGGCATGAAAAGGACTTGAATCTTCTCTGATGGTAGGATTTATTTGACAAAATACCAAGTGGCACTAGAAACTATGTCAATAAGTAACACCAGGCCTATGCTTTGCCAAGCTCAACCACAACACCTTGGGCATGGCAAAACCACACTCTTCAGACCTCCCATTTTCTGTTCAAATATGACTCTCTACTTCCTTTGGGGTTTCTATGCTTTTCCATAAAAGTTTGCTTGAAAGATGGCATGAATGAGGCTGGTTTTGCAAAATGAGTCACAGAGCACTATCAACATCTTAATTATTTCAATTATTTGCTAGACAATAGTAGAACTGGGGAAAAAAATTGACAGCCTGTCACAGACAATGCTAGCTAAGTTGTTTAAATCATCTCTAGGCATGTTCTAATTTAGCTCATTATTAATTTCCTGCCAGGAAATCACTGCCCTAAACCTCTCTTTAATTCAGACATAAGTCATTCTAAACTCTCATGCAGACAGCTGATTGAACCCCAGACTTTTGTCTCATTACAAAGCCCAGATGCTTTCAGGCAGAAGACTGTTCTAGGCATTTAATATTTTGAAACAAAATGTACTGTATAATTAATTGAGTATGAAATGCGTTGTTCATCACAGAATTAGTTTATCTTTTCAAGAGTTTTCTGGCTGTATGCAATCAATCATTCACATTTCACAAACTGCTGTAGGCTTATGAATTTTCACTTTTGATACAATTGAGTTCTAACTGTATTGCAAAATGAATACAAAACACTATCTGGAGGCAAACCCAATGAAACCCCTCTTGTTTCAGCTGGTAAAATAAAATGTTAAGTCATTAATCACCCTCCTCTTCATCACTTCTCATTTTTTGCAGCAAATGATTTGTATGCCAGCCATGTGGGGGATACCAGCAGAGAACAACTAAATCTGATCTGACAAAGCAGGAAATATTTCCTAATTATCAAGACTGCTGAAGAGGGCTAGAAGGTAGTGACAGAAAACCCAGGAAAAGGTTGCTTTGTGAATAATTTTGTTTGCTGGGTGTGAGATCTGCTTCTCATGCTCACATCAGCTCCAAGAGACAAGGAACTGTAAAATTGGGGTGCCACTAAGCAGAAGGTACCCAAATACCTGCTCAAAGAGCCAGCCTCAGCTTGTAATTGTTTTGGTCTTATTTAAAATAGAAGGATAGAGGTCAAAGTCTCACCTCTTTTCCACTTGCTCTTAGGGGCTGAGTAACACAATAAGGAGAGAGTAAATTGTTTCACTCCCCTTTTCAAATTAAGAATAAAAGAACTGACTCCAGAGAGAAGTGAATTATGCTTTCCAGCCTTCAACCTCCCTGACCAAGCATGTGGAAGCCTGTGGCATTTACACACCTTTTTTCCTCCTTCCCTGAACCTCTTTTTTCTGTAAGATTGAAACCTGTGCTCCCTCATCAGCACTAGATGGGGAGGCTCCACCCAGCACTGCAATAACAGCCCCACCATGAAAACTGTTCCCATACAACCCACACGTGCTAAAAAAAATACCCTGTGCAAGCTCCTGAAATATGGTGACAGGACAAATTTGAATCTGCTGTTACTTTGCACAAGAAATACTTTTTTTTTTTTTTTTTTTTTTTTGACCAGGACTCACAAGCCCTAGGGGAATGATGGGTGTTTCCTTCAGACAGAACCCTTGTTACACAGGGACTGGTGGCTGTAAGAAAAATGTCTGCAGAATAAATAACATGTTATACTCACTAGGTGCTATAACAGCACCCCATAGTCCTTTAGGAGATCTTGCTGTTGGATTTGTGCTGTTTTGGTGATAGCTGCTGATTCACAGTTCCTCAGACCAGCTGACAGTAGGGCTCTGACTCTGTTGTACACAACACCCTCTTTAGCTTTAAAAACCCAAAACTTAAATCAAATTCAAATTCAAGAGGGGAAGTTTCAAATCACTGTCAGTAGGACTTCACTCACATCTTCAAATCTGAAAGTCTCCCAAAAAACCCCCAACAAACACAACTTCCTTCTATAAAGTATCAAATGGAATTAACTGAAATTAAAGTGGGAAGAATTTATAGTGAGGAACCAGTTTTATTTCTTTATTTCTCTATTCACGTGGAGAACCGTATGCTAAGATGCTTTCACTGTTTCTGTTTTTTTCAGTGGAAGCTTTAAACAGTCTTAATCCTCTCCATTTTAGTTTTCAATGACAGGGCAGATATTTTTAGGGCTTTTTAAAATAAAACCCTGTCTGATAATGAATGAACATTAAAAAAATCTTGAAAACCACTACATGACATTCAGCTTTTGACATTTAAGCTGATTCAGTTACTCGTGATTAACACAGCATTGCACAACACCAACTTTAATGGCCCATCTTTAACACTCTTCCCCAGTAAATAAAACAGAATTCACCAACTGAATAAAGCAGATTTCAAAACCCCACATTTCTACCTCCCATCCAGGACCCAAACACCATGAAAAAATTAAGGTTTCTATCATCATAATCACTCAGAGAGGAATTCAACTATGACTGAGATAGATCAGAAAGCTTTTTAGTTTATTTGCACCATTATTTTCAGAGCTCTTGCTAGACTTCTATCTCCCATGGCCATAGATCTTTGCACTGATCCTGCAGGATCCCAGTGCAAGAGGGAAAGACAGATTAACTTTGAGCGTTCAGAAATTATCACCGATTTCTGAGCAACTGCCCCAAAACCCCACGGAAGCAATGGCAAATGCAGGTGATCCTCAATGTGATGGGAAAGCTTCAAACCAAGTGCAATTTCTGACAACCTTGGTCTGGAGGTTCAGATGAAGGGTTTGAAGACCAATACCCCTCTCATCCGTGGTGCAGCAAGCCCAGCACATGTGTCTTGTTAGCCTGAAAATGGGATGCCACCATCATGGCCACAGATTGGTGTCTCTGCCTGATTCCAGGAATGGCCAAAACCTTGATCAAGCCACTTCTGTGGCTGTTGTTGTTGGGTTTTGTTTTGCTTTGTTTTGTTTTTTTTAATAATCCACCTCCCATTATAAAACCAGGAAGCTCTGAGAGTCTTAAAGAGATCAGCTAAAGGGAGCAACCACCACCCAAGGTTGCCAGTCTCAGAGGCTTCCTACTGAAATCCATTTGGCATGGCCATTCATCTGTATTCATAGAATCATAGAATTGGCTGGGTTGGAAGGGACCTCAGAGATCATCAAGTCCAACCCTTGATCCACTCCCGCTGCAGTTCCCAGCCTATGGCACTCAGTGCCACATCCAGGCTCTTTTGAAATATCTCCAGACACGGAGAATCTATTACTTCCCTGGGCAGCCCATTCCAATGGCTGATCACCCTCTCCAGAAAGAAATTCTTTCTAATCTCCAGCCTGGCACAACTCCCCTGGCACAACTTGAGACCCTGCCCTCTTGTCATGCTGAGAGTTCCCTGGGAAAAGAGCCCAAACCCCCCCTGGCTCCAACCTCCTTTCAGGGAGTTGTAGAGAGTGATGAGGTCTCCCCTCAGCCTCCTCTTCTCCAGCCTCAACATCCCCAGCTCCCTCAGCCCTTCCTCACAGGAATTCTGCTGGATCCCTTCACAGCCTCCTTGCTCTTCTCTGGACCTGCTCCAGCACCTCAATCTCCTTCCTGAGGGGCTGAGGGGCCCAGAACTGGACACAGGACTCAAGCTGTGGCCTCCCCAGGGCTGAGCACAGGGGCAGAATCCCTTCCCTGGACCTGCTGGCCACACTGTTCCTGATTCCTTAACCTCCCAAGTGAAACTCATCCCATGCTTTAAATCCACACGAAAGGTTGGAGCCCAGTCTGAAACTCTCCACCTATCTAAGTTTGGTACTCAACTTTTATGGCCAGGACAAGGTGTTATATTACAGCTGCCAGAGTCCAGCTACAGTGACTCCACTGAAATATAGTTTCAAGCAAAAACTTAAATCCACCAGTGACTGAAAATACAAACCTCTCATAACAGCATTATATTACAAACATAAACCTCTCAGTGCACTAATACAATTCACAGGTGATACTAAATTAAAAATTCTGAACGCTGCAAGAGTAAAGAGAGAACACAAAGGGCACCCCAGATTAAAATTATCAGAAAAGAACTGAAGGAAGAGCACTAAAGAATGCAAACAAACCAGGGGAGGAAGACAACTGAAATATGAAAATTCAAGATGTGATACTGAACAATAGAAAGGAATAATATATGCAGGCATGAGTTAATGAGATAGTCAGAAAAAAATAAAAGGTGATTTGGACACCTTTTAAGGTACAGAAGAGACAAAGCAAGGGCATGGAAATGCCACGGTGAAATCCTCTATTTCATTCTGGAGCAATACATTTCCAGAAAGAAAGTTACAATACAGGAGTTTAAGAAAAAAAAAAAATTAAAGAAAAAAAACGATGCAAGAACATGCATGCAATTCAGCAAAAAAGATTAATTAACGTAATTATTAAGCAAAAGCACAAGAACAAGATGCAGCAAAGTCAAAGAATGCTAATGAAGGGAATAATTATTTCCTGTGGCAGATGAAAAATAGTGAAGTGAAATCAGAGTAGGAAAGTCTGAATTTTAGGAAACATCTTCAAGTTTTCTAGAATGCTTAGCAATGTTGCAAAGGACATATTGAAACCAGCCCATCCACTGGGCCTTCAGCAAGAAATTATTCTTATGCTTTTTGGCTGATCTATGTAAATACCTGGTGAACAGGTGAATCCATATCCCATTTGGTGACTTTTATACTTAAATCAATAGTCAAGCAATCAATTACTTCTGAACTGTTTGTAGGTAGGGATAACTTAATTAATACTCATGCACGTACATAGTGAGAAATACCCCTATGAATATGCAACACATATGAAGTGCTCCCAAGTATTTCCTGAAAACTTCTAATTAGGGACTCATCCAGTCAAAGAACAGGAATAGCACTTGGCCATGTACACGAGGCAAATGTCAAACTGCAAATGATGAACACAATATGTAATAATTCCTGCACTCTTTCTGTAGGCTAGAATTATTCAAACAAAAGTAACGCCAAATGAAGAACCACTTACAGAAAACCATGGATTCAGTTTTTGAAAATTTGTAGTTGCTTTTTTTATTTTGCTGAGGAAAAAAAAATAATACTTTTTCTTTATCTCAAAGCTACCTAGTATTAACTGAGATAACTGAGATTTACTAGATAGTTACATGGAGGTCCCTCACCAGAAAGCCTCATCACCTTGTCCCACATAGCCAGATATTGCCTTGCACTTCTATCCTAAACCAGAAAACCCTAAAACCAGAAACCAGATGCTCAGAGGGCTGGAGCAGCTCTGCTGTGAGGACAGACTGAGAGAGTTGGGGTTGTTCAGTCTGGAGAGGAGAAGGCTCTGAGGAGACCTTGTTGTGGCCTTCCAGTATCTGCAGGGGCTACAAGGAAGCTGGGGAGGGACTTTTTAGGATGTCAGGAAGTGAAAGGAGCAGGGGGAATGCATTCAAACTAGAGGAGGGGAGATTTAGGCTAGAAGTTAGGAAGAAGTTCCTCACCATGAGGGTGGTGAGACCCTGGCACAGGTTGCCCAGAGAGGGGGTGGAAGCCCCATCCATCCCTGGAAGTTTTTAAGGCCAGGCTGGAGAGGGCTCTGAGCAACCTGAGCTGGTGGGAGGTTCTGATCCATGGCAGGGGGTTGGAACTGGATGAGCTTTAAGGTCCCTTCCAACCCTGAAAATCCTATGATTCTATGAAAACATTGGTCCAAAGGTCTTCTCCACCAGCACATACACAGGGTCATAGGAAGGTCCTGTTCTGACGGCCACCTTAGTAAATTTGAGATAGGTTATGTCAGTTGGTTTGTTCTTGAATAGTTCCATCAACTTAAAACTTTTACTTCATAGAATCATAGAACTGGCTGGGTTGGAAGGGACCGCAGAGATCAAGTCCAACCCTTGCTCCACTCCCGCTGCAGTTCCCAGCCCATGGCACTGAGTGCCACATCCAGGCTCTTTTGAAATATCTCCAGACATGGAGAATCCACTACTTCCCTGGGCAGCCCATTCCAATGGCTGACAGAGGACAAACTAATAAATCACAGCAGCTTCAGATAAGCTTGTCAAGACCTCACTTCCCTGCTTAGGTTTCTTGTGCCTTGAACTCAACGCAGGAATTTTTATTGGTGCCAGGTGGTGCCAGGCTGAGCTTCTCGGGTCAGGAACCAAAGCTCTGAGATTCCCTAGCGAGGCCACCAAAAAGGAAAAAAAAAAGAAAAAAAAGGTGGAATTAGAAGCGTAGCAGCAAGCTTTAGATAACCAGGGCTGTTGGGAAGAATAATAAACTCACAACACCCACAGACAACTCACAGACACCCACCGCGGACCCTCGATGCCCCCTCACACCGCGGGGACGTGACCCGCCTGCCGCAGGTAATGGCGGCCGCCTCCACAAGATGGCGCCGCCGGGGGTTGGCTGTTGGAGGCCCCGTCCCCTATTGCTAATCCATACACAGCTTTTTGGGATAAATCTCTCCCTGGCTGTCTTGTTCTGAGGTGATTAAATCCCTTTCCTCAGTTTACTCCACAATGAGGGAAGTTTGGTGCTTTGGAAAGGAAGGGGTGTCTGAGGAGAGCCTGGCAAGGCAGCCTTCCTCCAGCTTTCTCCACCGTTCCTCAAGGTGGGAGCCTACTCAGCTGAAAGAGACCAGCTAGATGTGTCCTAGCAAATGTCACTTGTCAAAGACTTCTTGTCTGAATAGGTAAATGGCAGTGAAATTCACGGTATAACAATGATGTGTGAGGAAAGAACTCCGTGTTCTTCCTGAGGCTGAGGGAGAGAGGGGGGGGATGGATTTCAGGTCAGCCCCGGCACACTGCAGTCAGTAATATGTCTAAATAAAGCTCATAAAATAAGAGTAAAAAGTGAGGTCTCGACACCTGAAGCCTCTCTGCACCATGCAAGATCTCATTTGCTCCTTCCATCCCTCCTTCCACCCCCTGACCTAGGAAAAGTAGCACAAAGCCAGCAAAATGGTGGAACGGGGCCCGGAGGCCTCATTTTCCTCATGATCCCTGCAGGTTCCTCACACACTACAGCAATAATTCTGGGAGGCTATTTTCACTCCTACACAGAGAAATAATTCTCTTAATGATTGTTGTGGTTGTGCTGTGTGTTTATGTTACAACTGTCTTTTATTATCACAATGATCTTTCTGTTGTCTGAAAAAAAAACAACAAAAAAACCAACCTGGAGTGGATGAGTCTAGTTTGGGTTGTTGTTGTTTTGTTTACACAGCACTGAAGCAGTTGCCAAGCAGGGCATAATAAATCTAAATTCTGACATAATAAATAGATAATGTGTTGTAATTGGATTATTTGCAGACTGCCTCACTCAGCAGAAATTTGCATAACACTCAGAAAGACTGCTGCAAATACAGAAAATAAGCTGTAGAGCTAATTAGAGGGTTTGTTTACATACATCTTCCTGAAAAGACAGTAAAGGAGGAATTAAAAGTATACCCTCTTCTTAGTTTTCTTAGAAAACTTACTCTGGACCTTGCTTTAATATGGCTGCCTCTTCATGGATTTCCATGTATGTTACAGATGATGAAAAGCAGAAGGTACCTCTCATGGGTGAACTCTGAGAGCAGAGATTACTGCCCAAGATTATAGAATTGATGACTCCCATAACTACACCTTCCTATCAAAACCAAAATTGAAAACCCCATCATAGCATAGCATAGCAAAGGATAATATAGCCAATTCTAGCAGCACATACTGGAACTTTTTTAATAGATAGACATTTATCAACAGATCAATAGACATCTGTGTTCATACAGATAATCACTGAATTAAAACAGAGCTGTCTATTCAGTTTCTGTCCTGACACATACTCGGGTGGGATTGGTTTTTGTGGCTCCATTTGCTCATGGTCTGTAACCTAAAATGGAATTTCTGATAGCTGTTTTTTTTTTTCTGGTTTTGGAAGTCTGACTTCAAAGAGAAACACTTCAACCAATGGTCAGGAGTGATTGTACCTGAGAAAGACCTCTAGATACCACTGTGACACCTTTTAGACCTTTAGATAAAGTAAAACAGTGGATCTGGCTTGGTTTTATTTTTCATTTAAAAACAGAAATAAGAGCACAATAGAACAAACATAAAATGCTAATGATAATGTAGTTGTGTCTGAATTTTAGTCTGGATTTAGTCAGATTTCCTGAAGGAGTTAAGTGAATAAATGTCTTCTGGTAGTCTGGAGGTTGCCTTTGGGCTCAGTTGTTGGGAAATCCTCCATAACTCCTTATCAAAGCATCAGAAATATGCACACTGCTTTCTGGGAAGAGTTAGGTGTTTCTTCAGAGAATGAGAGCACAGAGACATACTGGGTTTAAAATAACTACCTTCAGGGATGCTGTTGCTTTTGGATACCTTGCAGTGTTGGTTACTGTCTGAAACTGTGGGCATTTACCTAGAGAGCTGTTCTAGGAGAGACCACCAGCTGCACGCTGGTCTCAGTCTGAGAAAATGAAGATGCTTAACCTGCCTCATACTGACCCCTCTGCCTGAGAGCCCTGACTGAGCTGCTACTTCACAGTACTTATTGTGGAGTTACTTGTAACTTGGATTATGATGTTTTTCTCTGAGTGATTTTATTTTTTTTTTTACTTCACAGAGAGGTGTTGCGTGCCAGTACCTTAGGATGGCCTGCACCAGTTCAGAGATTGATGCAACCCTAAACCTGCCACTATTGCTGTCATTTATAGAAATATTAAAAAAACCCACAAGTGTCATCTGAGCTGGGAGAAGCTGTTGCAGTGAGAAGTGACCTGTTCTGTGTCAGTAAGGGCAGTGCTTCTTTTCTGCTCTCTCTTGGGCCATACCAAGTGGAGGTAATTAGTTCAAACTACCTCTAGCAGCCCTAAATTATTTTAACTATCCTATAATAGTCTACTTGAGACTAACTTTTCTTTAGGCATAAGGAAAATACTGATAGGAAGTAAAAGAAGGTTATAGCAAGCCTCCCTATTAAATATTGCTTTGTTAAAGTTCTTGAGGAGGACCAAGAGCTGGAGTGAGGGTTTTGTCCCCAAGCAGTGGCACAGCAATGTGTTTTAGACATCAGGGTACCCCCTGATCTCCTGCAGCCACCCAGGGGAGTGCAGATCTCTCCAGTTATAGCTGGCACGTGGCTTGGTGCCTGCCACAATGGTATTATAAACTTAAATTTTGGAAAAATCTATCCAAACCAAGGTCTTTTCCTCTTTGGTTTTCTGATCGTTCAAGAAATCAACCCAAATATTTTAGAATCTTCCATCAAGATTGTGTCCCACAAGTATCCAAAGTTTTGCTATAGTCTCAAGAGGGAAGAATGGTGTTAAATAGGATTAAAAGTTAATGAAATATTTTATGGCACTGTTTTACCATAGCAACTGAAAGTTAGATCTGAGCATTGCATAAATATTAATACTACTCCCCTCATCTCAGTCACTGAAAGACTTGGGAAAGGTAGATGGAGGGCGAAGAATCTCATTTTTATGGTTCTAAAATTCAAATGTGAAAGAGGAAGAGAGATTAGGTTATAAAGATAAGGTACTGCATAACTTGCCTAATGGCCTGTAATCTGGAAGTACAGCTGCAGTGGGCTTTTAAACAGGTGCTCTGATTATGGAGCATAACAAACATGTTAGGCTTTGTAGTGCATTTAATATCTTATAAACAGCTAGGCTAATTTGGGGAAGGCTAATGGGTTAGCTCAAATGGTACTCATGTAAAAGGTCTGCAATTATATCTGTGTACATTAAAGCTAAAATTTTGGTACATTGAGTTCCCCAACCTGCAGGTCTCAGAGCAGAGCCAGCTTTAGGCAGAGGCAATGCCTGGAGGCTCACAGCACCCCCTGGGTGATGCATCTGGGAGACTGAGCTGCGCCTGCTTCTCTGGCCTTATTTTTTGATCCTCTAGCTGTGCAGTCTTTTGTCACAAGGAAAGGGGTTGAAAATAAGCGTGGTGGCTTGCAGTACACTGCCTGCTGGCATGTAGATTTGCCTCCTCTCTCTTCCAAAATCTCTTGACTATGTGTTGGTTTTTTTTTTTTAAGTGCATAGCTAGCAAATAATTATGGGCTCTCCATGTGGTTTGTATTTTCTGAGGTTCACTTTATAAAGACACTGCCAACCTCTGCCCACTCAACACTGAGTGGGTTGTACTTCCAAACAAGATGCTGCACATCTGGGAGGGACAGCCTGTGTGGAAACCCACTCATCTGTCTCTCTTTTGGTCTGTCCAAGTAGCACTTTATGTCTGTGATTAAAATCATGCTGCCTATGGGCATAAAAATGAGGTGTTTAAATATTTTATTACCTAGATCATAAAGGCAACATCTGAAAGGGTGAACCTACAGGAGGCAGTCAGATACATGGCCCTCAGCACTCATCTGCTGTGGTGCTTTTGCTGATTAATCCTGCTGAGAGGTCAGCAGAGCAAAAAGAGAAAGGACGTGTTGGTTTAGGGAGGACCATAAGGTAAAAGCAGAATTTGTGGATTTAGAGGAGACAGGGCAGAAGTAGTAAACATTTCCTAGGAAACTGGAACAGGAGCTTCATATGGCAGCTGCAGTGCCAGCAGGTTCCTGGGCAGGAACAAATCCTAGCTTTAGGATTTATGAAGAACAATATATTTTTAAAAATCACTTTTTAAACAAAATTTTTGGGGGGTTGTCTGAATGAATCTCTGTACCTGAGATGAAATTCAGTTCAAATGTAATAATAATTTTCAGTCAACTTTTTTGATGTGTGGTGTAGTTGATTGCATAGTCGGAAATGGCTGTGATTAAAATATTTTTTGCAGGTGCCAGGAATTTTTCTAACAGCTGACACATTTAAGTTTTAATACTTATCCTCACTTGATTTTTGACACCTAAAACATCATGAAGTGATGTGACCTTTTGAGATTTCTATTTTGTTTTTATTTTAATTGCTGCTGTTCTCTCAAGCATCTGTTTGGAGGCATATTGTGAAGGAACACTTATTATTAGATTGTTTATTTTAAGCATGATGATATAATAGATGTGTTATTGTTACTTGAAATATAAAACATAAGAAAATAGGATATAAAGCTGGCACCTCAAATACATGTTTCTGGGAGGCATCTTAGTGAATTTGTTTCTTACTTCCCTTGTTCCACAAAAGAAGGGAGCATTTTTTTTTCATAACTGCACTAATGCCACATGAGCCATTCTGATTCAGAAACATAGACTTTCAGATCTGATTCTGAAATCCAAGAGAACAAGGAGATTATAAGTATGCCACGTCTTCATTGTGGCATTTCCCATTTAAGGAAGAATATTGTAAGAGAAAGGGATTAACCTGCTCATGCAGTAAAAATTCAAAGGTTAAACCCCAAAGATTTAAAGCAAGCACACACGGGAGCTTAAGCCAGTTTCTAGTGGTGAATGCCAGAGTTGCAAAGACACTTCTCTCAGCCCAATTAAGTTCCCTGAACTCTAGAAGTGTCTAAATGGATCTGTGTAGATCTCCCTGAAATCCTACAATTAACCAACAGCAAAATATCTGCTCTTCTAATGACTGAATGATGCTTCTTTCTACCAATCACACCCAGCAGCAATGTCACACTCAGTCCTGAAGCTGTCTCACTTTTTAAAATACTGCATCCTGGGTATACTACTCATGATCACTTTAGATTTTATGTGCTCTTCATTATGCCATCTTAAAAGCTCAAAATGTGATAGAATGGAACATTTAGCTCAAAGATAAGGAAATCAGCACCCTGCACTTTGCAGCCATTTGATATCCTGGCAGGAAAGGGAAGTGACACATGATAAAGGAATAAATAGCAGTAGAAGTGAGTTGTGGCAAGCATGGATCCATCCCTGCATTATTTAACTGGTATCACAACACAGCTCACTTTAGAATCATCCAGGCCACCATTTTGCAGTCCTTCAAATAGACTTGTTTCCTGTGTAAAGAACTGACAGGAGCAAATAAAATGGAAATGCACGTGGAAACGATAGGCAGAAATAGGAAATAACAAACCCAAGGGCAAATGCTCTCTTCCTGTCAGTTCCCAAATCATGAGGTAAATGAAGTCTTCAAACATGATGGGGATTCATAATATATAAGGGGCATATAATGTAAAGCATTTGTGATCATCCTCTCTTGCACAGGACATAAAACTTCCCCAGATAATATTCTCCCTCTCTCAGGTAAAGACTTTGATGGAAAACATTGAGGGAAAATCCAGTGCTGTCTGTATTGGATCACATTGTGGTTCCTTCTCCTCACTGTCAAGGTAGTAATTCTGTAACAGTCTCTTTCCTTCACAAATGTCTTCAGAACCTTGATTCTTTCTGTTAAACTTATTTTTTCCTTCTTCCATTGTTCCTGTAGTGCAGAACCATCTTCAGATCAGTGACAGATGACATTTAAGAGAAAGCAATAAGCTGATTAAGATATGTGAAAGGGAAATTCAAGAACCTAAGTCCAGGAGATGCTTCCAGGTGCTAAGAAGGGATCTTCCATAGGCTCAGGGCTTCAGAGATGAAATCAGAGAGCTAAAAAAACCCCAACATAACGAACAAAAAAACCCCCAAAAGTATTTTATTTTGTTTGCCATTTCTGTTCAACTGGCTTAAGTGTCCCTGTGGGCACCAGGCTACCCATGGCTTTGGTGAAGATACTCATTCTCTTGTTTCTTTTTTTTTTTCCTAGTGCTGTTAAGCTTGAGATGTCCTGGCTGCCTGTGTTATTTTTGAAATTACTGCTTCCAAGGAGTTTGACACATGTTATTTTTCAGTTATTTCCTACTTTCTTGATAGCTTCAGCAACTGAAATAAATTTCATTACTTTATCCTTTGGTGCTTTGTTTCAGATGTGCAGATACAAAGTAGATTTAGCTAATGCCTGTTCAAAATACAAACCACTAATAATAGAAAATTCTTTTCTTGATTAATTTGTCAAGCATAGACCTTTGCACGGAGTAGCTGAGGTTTTGTAGTATTAATCTGAGCTGCTCCTGATAAAATGAGGATATGTGAGGTTTCACAAGAAGAACATAAATTCAAATTAACAGCCAAATAGAAGAAAGGATTAATTCAGTAGACTCTGTATGCCAAAAGAATGTTGCAGTTGTAGCTGTTGGAGTAATAAATATAAATATTTCTTACATTTTCATAGTCTCCTCAAGCCAGTAACCAAACAAGGTGGAGAAAAAAAAATCAATAATAAATTACACTCTTTGCAAACATTAATGAATATTTCTGCTACTTCTACAGCTCCTATACAACAACCCAAAATAATAAATCATAAAGCTTGTTTCATTTTTCCATTTGGCCACCACCCAGACAAAAACAGGTGGAAAGATTAAAAAGGGTTGTTAGAGGATTTTTTTCATTCAGTTTTCTGTCTGTGCCTTCATTATTTCCTTGATAGTGCCACTATTTTTATTTTCATGTACTGCACAGTTGCTTGTGTCCAATTAGAGTTTTGTAATTTATGGAGCACTAGTTCTGGCAATGGAGTGTGGTTGTGTACATGACAGAAACTCCTCCGGATAAACAAATGGAATTTAAAATGGTAGTACCCCTAGCTAGAGGATCTTATCCCTTGCACAAATTGTGGCTGTGATATTATAAATGTGATTTAACTCCAGACAAATCCACAGAAATTCACAGTATTCTTCAGGGTGCACGAAGGAAGGAGAATAAGTATTACAAAGGAGGTGCAAATTTAATTGTAATTTATGGGGCAGTTTTCTAAGAGGAAAAAAAGGAAAGGAAATTACATAGTTGAAAATGAGCATAAGTACTATAACTTTGTTCCAGAAGGCTCTCAACCTAGTTCCTTAGTAGTATGAAGAATATAAAATACCAGAATAGCCATTTCATCTCTGCAAGGGATGTCACATCAGCAGCCAGCACATTAAACTTGTATCTGAATTTTAGATTGGAAAACCGAAGGATGTTCAGCCTGCAGTAGTGTTTGTGGGGGCCAGAAAAATCGAGCAGGCTCTGTATTTGATCTGACTTCTCACTCCTTATTTTCTGGCACCTTCTCCTCTCTTAAGGAGGAAGAGGGTGGGTGGGTAGGAAGATGATGAGCACAAAGAGCTTTTCTCTGTTCCTCTGTTAATTATCTTCAATGTCTGGGTAAAGGTCTGGCAGAAAAAAAAGAAAAAAACTTTCTATTATATCCATTATATTTTTCACCCATGCTGTTGGTGGTGTTGCAGCAGGAAAGAATCTTACTTTAGGGGTTCAACAGAGACCCTTTTCACTGGTATTTAAATAGCTGCATGATGCTAATGGCAGAAAAGTCTTTAAAGCCTCCATGCTGCAGTAGCTGACCATCATGTTTTGCATAGCCTTTTTTCTCCAGATAATAGAACAAACATCAGTGCTTGTATCCCACAATACCAGCAAACCTTTTTTCCTGCGAATTCTGCTTATTTTCTTACAATTCCCAGGGTGAGGAAGCAGGGGGGGGTGCTGAGTGGGGGAGACTGAAGAAATAAAACCTGGAATTTCAGTGTTCTGCAGAGCAGGAGCATTATGTGGGCTATCTGAATGTGTGAAGAGACAGTGAATATTGTGGTTCCTTGCAACAAATACTGTGCTTAAAGGTCACTCGTGATGGGGCTTCGAGAGCATCTGTTGCTAGGAACACATAGGCTGAACGTCATTATTGAAGCCTATTTGAGTGACAGTCATTACTACGTTTCTCTGTTCATTATCTTCTCTGCTTGGCGAGAGATCTGTTCCCTCTTTCCATCAGTCCTGCTGCCCAACAAATATGTCAGGCATTTTTCAGTGTGAAAATCGTGACCTCAAAATTACCTGTTTGTTTCCTTTTGGCGCTGCAAAGTGAAATATTTGTTATCTTGAAGCAAGGGATTGAGGAGCCATTACCCCATGAATACTCTGGCAATTGAGGATGAAAAAAGAGCTGAATACAGTTCAAACAGGGCAATCATCGAGTTCATTTAACCAGAGTACAGTTTGAATGTTTCCTCAATGACTTGAGAGCTTAATTGTATTCACGTTTGGAATATTCACTTGAAGTTCATTCCCTACTTTGTTTAGAAACCCCCACTGCAGTACAAGCCCTCCCTTTCAGAGGTCTACTTTGGTTTAATTGATTTGGAGCGAGAAGGAATTCAGTATCTTTGCAGTCAGACTGAAAAGGAGATTTTCACAAGAAAAAAACAAAACGGGATCATTTGCAGGCTGATTCAAATTGTTTAGGTACATTAAACATACTTATCATTAATGCTAGACATATATTTTAATTCTTTGACATATTTAGCAATATATACATTAATTTAAAAGCCTTTACATTAACTACCAAAATACACCTTCCAGAAAAGTGTAATGCAGGATCATCAACATATAGCTCTGTTGATTTGAAATATTTGCTGGCTTTCCTACTGTTCCCCCCTTAAAAGCACTGGAAATGTCGTTTATACATCTAATAATGAAAACACCTCTGCTGGTTAAAAATATTCACCTCTCCTGGTCAAGTGTGAAAGCATGAGGGTCAAGTAATTTTACAATTAGCTTGGAAATATTTAAGTCTAGGAACTGCTGTGTTTAATGCTCATCTGGAAAAATGGTAGCTTTGTACTTCTGGAATGGGCTGCCCAGGGAGGGGGTGGATTCTCCATCCCTGGAGGTTTTTAAAAAGAGACAGGATGTGGCTCTCAGTGCCATGGGCTGGGAACCACAGTGGTAATGGATTAAGGGTTGGACTTGATCTCAGAGGTCCTTTCCAACCAGGATGATTCTGTGATTCTACTTTTCTGCTTGCAGAAGTTCTTTGTGCAGGCTTGAAGATGCCCAAACCAAGACACCTGGGAGAGGTGACCTGCACTACATGGTCAGTGGGACTTCATGAATCTGCAAGCAGGATTTTGAAATTTTTTTTTCCATTTTTACCTCATCCCATAGCAACTAGCAGCCCTCTTGGTGTACAAAGGCAGTGAGCATATCAAATCATAAATATTAGGAACCACAACAAGCCCCTGCAACATAGAACACATTTAAATGCTGGATTCTTACAATCTGGTTTGTAGTGTGAGTCACAGCTACAAGTGAAACACACAGCTATACCTCCAAACAGATTACCAATAGACTACACAAATCTTGTTTGACACTTACATGTCTGTCATATTTTGTTTGGTGTACCAACACAGGGATGACATTTAATAACTTAAATTTGCAGCAGCTGAAATAGTAATAGCAGTTTCTAGCAGCCAACGTATAAGCAATATTGGGAGTTTGAACATTCTGTCATTTGTTATAGAAGCCCAAGGTGGTACAGCTAATAGGGATTTTTTTGTCCCTATAAACACTTTAGGTATACATTTATATACAGCACTTTTGAAAAATTCAGGGTCAGGATCCAGCTGTGTCAGTACTGTTACTTATCTGTTAATCTGCTGACTCCCATATGACATACACTGAAAAACTTTGTTACTTCAGTGTTCATAACTGTTTTCTGCCACATTGCCTCTACACATCACTGAAAATCTCATTTATTGATTTTTTACTGACAATGACAGAAAACACAGATTTCCTGCTTCCTATATTATATGTGTGTATGGGAACAGGATAGCCATCCTAAATTATTTAGCTTCCCAGTGTATGGCATATTTTCACAAACAAGAACCAGCACATGCTGACACAATTGTTAAATAATGTATTGGTTATCCTTACCCACTGCATGAAATGTGTTTTCCCTAAGCATCATTCTGTCCAAAGAGGAAAACAAAAACCCAAATGCATACCAGTACAAACACAAATCCCTCTGGGCATATTCCCCATTGTCTTCCTACCTGTGTCATCCTTCATCTTTTTGTAAAGTGGGTATAGAGTATAATCAGATCTGAAAACCAGCTGATTTATTCCTCTTTTCACAACAGTAAATGAAGACAGAAGATGCAGAACAGCAAGAAATTTGATCCTTGGTCCTCCAGATGCCTCTTTGGTTTGCTCTGAAGTACCAGCTGTATTTCAGGTCAGTAGAGATTAAAGCACACAGGAGCAGCTATAGCAATTGCCACAAAATGGCTTTCATTTCCCAGCAGTCACTAAAGAGATCATCTATTACCCTGGTTTTTATGCTATCCTTAGGAGATATCTAACATCTGAAACAAAATAATTGGCAAATATTGATTCTGTACTGGTAAACTGGTACATGCACACTACCACTTTTAGATACAATCTCTATTACTCTTCATTGCTGTTAAATGGTGTGCTCTGAGCTGGTGACTACTAAATTCCTAAATGCATAAAATTCATAATTAGGCCTACATTTTCAAGAGTACATGATGTATGCAAATCTTTCTTGAAAATGCAGCAGCTATTCAGGTGGGCTACTTTACATCTGCCAGGAGCAAACTTAATAGGAGTAGCAAGACCTAGTGAAGAGGAAAAACTAATTTGAACTAACATAGACTTCCATTTGTTTAATTTCCAGAGAGTGATTATTTTACCTGTTTGCATTCCATTCAGTAACATGATGATATGAAATTACTATGGAGTGGGTTTTAAAATTACTGCTTTGCACAAATTTTGTCTCCTGACTATGTCTTGATTTATGTTCTATTTATGAAGGTGGTAATGGTGTCAGAGCTACTTATAACCTATGGTCTTCACAATGCTGAGCCCTTGGCTGCTATCCAAACTACATATAATTCATTTTACTTATGGTTTCTGCAAACAGAAATATTTGCCTTAATATTCAATAAAGACTGTGTGCCACACACACACAGAGCTTCCTCCTGTTGTCCTGGTCACAAATGTCTTTAATGGAGTGTCCTCTCCTGGGCAATGTAAATACTTTTAGTGGGCTTCAGCTGCTGGTGGTAGTGTAGGAAACAGAAAATAATTTTTGAAGAAAAAAGGGGTAAAAAACCCAACTTAATTTTCATTAAATCATTCACATAGATTATTTAATGAACTTCAGCTACCTATAGGTGCCTTGGAGTGTTTACTACACACAATTGGATACTTTTCAATTTACACATTGAGGTATAGAGTTGGTATGGAAAAGTTTTTTCTGATACTGGCATGAAAAGACAGATTTTTGTCTGACTATTTCAGGGAATAAGTATGAGCAATTTTTTTCTGTGAAGTTAAGCTAAGGGGGCTTGATTCTAAACCATTATAACACAGTTCTTCAGGAAATGCCTCATTTTTAACAAACTGCCTGGCACAGAGAGGAAAATCACATTACTGATTAAAACCAGCAAATGTAATGAGAATCTAGTTTTCATAAAAATAATACAAGCTGTTAGAGTCAAATGAATGAATTATACTTTTTGGTTGTTTATTTGTGACTGTAGCTACACATTAAAATATGAAATATTAATAAGGACTATAATAGTTATCATATTTCAACTTTTGTCTACCTTTTTACCACATCAATCTAATTCAAATAAATACCAATGAGCTGTGTTAAAAATAAATCTTCAATAAATGGAACAGCAGGTACCATTTTCTTTGGAATTACTTTTGTTAAGAAGATTACTTTTATTTGCACATGTTCTGCTTTGATTTCTGCAAATAGTATCATTGTTAAAGGGTCACAGATATAATCAGTAAAAATGTATGAACTGACCTAGAAAACATGAAATAGCTGATTTCATACAGAGAGAAGAAGAACATTTTTTTACTCAGCAGGTAAGAACAACAGAGTCCCCAAAAGGAGGATTTAGAAAAGGGAATCATAAACAACCAATGTTTTTGCATTCCTGCTTTGGTGGTTCCCTTTTCTGATTTTGCTGCTGAGCTTTTTGCTGAAGGCAAAAGGAAGTTGCACTTAGCTTGATTCAAGGTGAGATTTTTGGGTAGACGCAGGAACAGGGGTGCCCTTATCTGCCTTCCTTCACCTCTGCACAGAAATCCCACCAGGATGGAGCTGATGAGAAGTTACAGAGGAGTCAGTGTTTGTTGTGCACAAGGGAATGTTCTGCATCAGATATAAAGACCAAATTGTAGGCAAAGGTTGCTCTTGCTTACCAAAAAAAAAACAACCCAAAACTCTATATTAGTCTGAACAATGTAGCACATATAGTACCGAAGCAATATAGGGAAAGAGGGGTAACCTTCCTGGCCATTCTGCCTGCTGGCTGGCAAAAGCCTTATGGGCTGATTTTTGTTTTACTTGTGACCTCTGCAGCTCACTTCTGTTTTTTCTTACTGACTGGGGGACCCCAGCTGATGTGTAAAGAGGCAGAAGCTGTCAAAATAGCAATGAACACTTGTGCTCTCAGATGAACTCCATCTCTGCTGTCTTAAGTCCAAGCATTGACTATGGAACCTTACTGACAAAGCTGCAATATTTGGGTACTCTGGAATGGAGCACACAGGAACGTGGCACAGAAAGAAAAATACACATTTCATCTGTTGTTTATTCTGCATTTCAATTTATCTCCATATCCTGCTATTTTATTTTTGTAGCTTTTTCTGCAAAGTAATTTAGGGCTGAAGTATCAGGAAAGACAAAAGGAAAAAAATACATCTCTTGGTTTAGATGGGTGTTACAGGGATAGAAAATGCTTGAGATATTTATTCACTTCATGTGTTGCATTGCTCCAAAATGAATTCTGAATCACAAAGAAGGAATTAGAGGTCATTAAATAATATTGTTCATCACTAGCAGGTGCCCTAAGCAGGTACCTGACCCTAGAGCTGACAGATGGCTGCCTTTTACAAGGTGAATCATATTTCTTAAAAAGTACAGCAGAGAAATTTTACCCTGTGGAAAGGAAAGTGACAGTTCTGGAGGTCTGTTTGGTTTAGTGGTGGAAACCCGGGAAGTTTCACAGACCAAAAAGACCACTGTGGATCATGGGAATGTTCCCCTGATACTATAGAAACATGCAAAACCAGAATACAAATGTACCAGCAAAACAAAATCAATTCCTATGCATTTAGGTCTTCTTTCCCCTCCTTCATGCTCAGCAGTTGCCTCTTAAAGGGTTTCCTATCTTCAGTGGTTCTTTGGTCTGTGAGAGTCTGTGTCTGTACACCTGCATGTATGTGCAAACATATATATATATGCACTTATGTATTCCTACAGACAAAAAAGCAGCTATGTAATGACTGGACTGTAGTTGATTAAGAGGTACAAGTGTGCTACAGCAAAAAGGACTCAGAGGTAGAGAGAAGACCTTGCTTTTCTTTCAGGACAACTCTTTTTCTTGAACTTAGAGGGAATCACAGCAAGAGTTAGGTTGCATTTGCTTAGCACTTGGTGTGTTGTACTCACATTAGCTACTGATGCAATGGTAGTGCAGGTATAATAATTAATTCTGTCTTTAGTGGGTATCAAAGGCCACCATGCTCATCTCCAGGAGCTAATTTGAATCCTTCAGAAATTGATAAGTGGATGTAGACTGGTCATACCTGTCTCAACACACCTCAACGGGGCTGAATATACTGCAGAATGAAGTGGAAACTTGCACACAAAAGATGGGACCCCATAACATTAAAACAAAATCTGTGAAAAGCCAGGCAATTAACTGCAATAAACCAGAAAGCAATAGGCATACCAGAAGTAATATGAGTGGTAAGCATATAAAATGTTGGCACTATGACTGACTGTACTGCATCAGCTCTTGAATAAGGATTAATTACTGCTCCCTTTGCAGCAGTGAAGAAGAAAAAACTAGAGAAATGCCACCTTCCTTATGGGCAAAGAGTAGACAAGGGAGAGCCAACAGAGGGAGAATAAAAGCACACCTCTCTGTAATGAATCTGAGCTCTGCTCTGGCTATTTGCACAGGAGTGTTACCGTGGGAGAAACCCGCACTGCTGAGCTGGGTATTTTATTTCTCCCCATCTCCTGTAGCTCCTGTGGTCTGGATTTACACCAGCTGTGACAAGGTGAAGCAGAAATCTCCATTTAGCCCTATTTTCAGACCAAATAGTCCATTTGCTCCAGCTGTGCTTTCCTTTATCAGGATTTGGCCCTTTGTATAAAGGTGAATGCTTCTTTGGCTGTGGTCCCAGTAGGGTGTTTGATAACTTTGTCAGAAAGAATCAAGAGAATGTAATATGACTGAACAAATAATAGGCTGTCAAGGAGGCTTGAGTTACAGGAGCTGAAAGATAGTCCAAAACACTTTGCTTTTCAAAGAAACCTAGAAAAACTTTGTCTTAATTTGGCCTTCAGAACTTTGACATCAGCCTTAGCTTGTCTGCAAGCATCAGCTCAAACATGGGAATTTATATGGATAGTTAGTCCTTGTGAGAGGTTTCTGGCAGGCAGCTTTCCCTCAGGTCAGCTACATACAGCACAAGAAGCTACCACAAGTACTTTTTTACCTCCATTCCTCTATGAAAAGTCTTACAGATTGTACTAGAAAATAATTCCCCTTTAGCTTTTTCTAAAGCACTCAAAGAAGGATTTATCCCTATTACAGAAGATTAAAAACACACAGAAAAACTGTCTGTATTTTGTAATATGTTCTTAGTAGCTCCCTTGCAGCACATTTCAATCAGCAAATTCATTGACACTGAAGTCAATGGAAATTTTTACAGAAATAATCCATATGTTTTCTTTTAAAGGCAGATGTACAGTAAGAGGCAATTAGAACAAAGTTCAATGCTCAATAAGTTTAGCCAAAAGCAGGTTTTAACTTTTAAAAGGGTTTTGTAGGGCAACCAACCCCTTGAAGACCACAAAAAAATTCCCCCAAGCCCAGGGGCCTGGTTGTCACCTTCCCTCAGGCCAGCTGGGGAGAGAATGTCATGGGGAAGGGGCAGGGACAGACCCACTTGTGCTTTTGGAGAGCTAGGAACACACTTTTGGAGCTGCATCCCAACACTGCTGAGACATGGAGGCTTGATACTGCTGTGATGGACAGCCAGGGGCAAAGGGATTGCTTGCCACTCACAAAAATAATTAAATTAGGGCCAGGTGAGGGTTTGGTGGTGAGGGTTGAGGTGAGGGTTGGTCTAGGTGACCTCCAGAGGTCCCTTCTGGCATTTCCAAGCACAGTGACTATATTCTGAAAGAATGTCTGTGTTCCCCAAAAGCCTTACTACTGCACAGTTGTGCTGAAGCTCCTCCAAAGGAAGGTGAAACACTGATTCTGTCTGCCTGTCTTCATGCCATCATCTCAGTCAGTCCCAGGCAGTGAGTGTTCCACTCTGTCCACCCATTGAAGCAGTTGTTCAATAAAAATACAGATTTTCATTTGGCTGGAGAAATGAGAAGGCACTTGGGATTAGGGCAGATTTGTAGCTACTTCACTTCTCCACAACAATGGGTCTGTAGGTCCCTTCCTCCAGGATGTCTACAGGGAGAATTTGTTATAAAATACAACAAGAATCCTCAGGTGATGGCAACTGCACTCCCTGCAGCTGCAAAAATCAGCTCCAAAATGAAGCTTTGTCAGCTAAATGACACAGCACATCTCCCATTTCTGCCTTCAACACAATAAACAAATGAAGAGCAGGGACAACGTGCCGTGCAAAGACTAAGAAATTGCATTTCAGTGGAAGTCTTCTTCCTTACCACTTAAAGCAAGAAATCATTTCAATTACACATAATTAAAATACTTTGCAGTAGAAATGTAAATTAAAATTGAAATCAGTGTTATCCAGTTTTGCCCTTCCACATTTGTCTCAGCTCTCAGGAGGACACTGCATATCTACTCTTGGCATAGATTAAGTCATAACATTCTTTAACATCTAATCTCTGGTTGTCATCAAGCACTGGGATACAGATTTTATCATCAATTCCACCTTCTTTTCCAAGTTCCTGTCCAGATACCTCTAGGCTTTTGATCCTTGATTGCCTTTTCTAATTTTCCCTGTTCATCTAAAACTAATTACTGTACAGACCTGTTGTCTTTTTGTTATTCCACTCAACTTCCAGGCTGCATTTGGTCTCCACCTGCAAAGATTTCATACACTGCCCTCCTGTCTGAGTGTGAACCCAACAAGAAGAGTGCCCCAGCACACAGGGGCCAAAAATTAGATGAAGAGAAATAGATAAATCTTTTGCACTCCATTATGCAAAAACACAATGGTCTGATATTAGAGTGCACAGCAGTGGGCTGATTAATTAAGATAATAAAACTGAGGTAATTAAACATGAGTTGGAGTCCTTTTATTAGCCCTTCTGTTGTCAAATAAACCTTTCGAACCCTGTAAATAAGCAAGCCAAATGCCAGTTTCAATTGGTATGCAGGGGATTTGACTTACCCAATGTTGTAACTTTTACCTGATTTTCTCTCTTTTAGAGCATCAGGAGTAACATTTGGAATAAAGACCTTGAGTTGGTTGCATTGTCAGTGGGTCACTAATCAGAGGAATCATTGATTAGACCGTAAGCTGACAATTAAGCCTGACATTGTCTCTGGTGTCTTGGCAATGGGGACTGCATTTCTCTTTAAACTCAAACATTGACCTTGTTGTTTTTACCATCTGGAGACTGAAATGAGGCCACACAAAAAAACATCATTCTTCTCCTTTTCCTTCCCTTGTTTTTTTGTTGTGTTTTTTTTTTTTTTCCCAGCTTGGGTTTGATTGTTATGTGTTTTTCTGCATTTATCTCCTTTTAAAATGGACACGCTCCATTCCTGTGCATCAGTGACATTTTGACTGGACATGAAAGCACTTTAACCATTTCTTCTCTTTCATTTCCTGATAACTGATTTATAGGATACATCCATCCAAATAAGAAAGCACCAGTTTATTAGCCTTCATTTCTGGGGGACATCCTGCTTGCCTGAGAACATCACTTGGTGACAAGCCTGATTCTGCCTCAATATTTTCCAGCTCCCCAGCCCATGGGCTCAGCCCATCCAACGTGTGCCAGCAGTGTCCACGGAGAAAGGGAAGTGAAATGTGATGTTAATCTCCCCAGCTAGTACTAGAATGAGTAATTCTTCCAGCCTAACAACAAGACACAATGTTAATCTCAAAATTAGACATTAGGGTTCCAGTCCACCATTAATCAGAAAAGCACTTGAGCATGTCTATACCTTTAGGCATGTGCTTAAGTGTTTTGGGGCAAGCTAAAGTAGATGCTTAAATGATTTGTCGAGCTTGTGTTTCAACATGTTGTTGTCAACATTTGTCTAGAGCAGCAGGAATGCATGTTGTTTTCTGTGCTGAGACTGAAGACCATTATCAGGCTCTCATTTCAATGAATTAAATCAACATCACTTTAAATTAACTCGCTTCCTTGAAGCTGTCAGGGCTGTCATAAGAAAAGATCCATTGTCACTCCCTGAGCCAGGAGAAGTCAGTGACACCCTCACAACTCACAAGAAACAAGATTTCACTTAGTAACACAGGATGCTCATCACCACTTATTTTCAGACCCAGCTATATTTTATATCTCTTGGAAATATGAATGGAAAACAGAATTTACTAGCCAGATTTTAGAAGGCATTGCTTTTACCTTACAACGAAGCTGTTGACAAGAGAAGATTGAAATCAACACTTCACTTGAGTACTGGTTTTTTTTCCTGTCTCATAGGCCTGCATGATATATATTGTAGTGATTCCTCATGATGTACTGAATGAAGTGAAACCCAGAGGTTGAATATAGGGTTAAACTGGTATTTAACACAACACTTCTATGTTTTTACACTTTTTCCCACTTTTCTCCATGTTAAAAAATTTCCCCATTAAAAAAAGCCTAAGAAGCTAAACAAATTTTAGGGAAAAAAGAGAAAAACTTTGAGGCTTGCTGTAAATACTCAACCTGCATGGCCCAGTGCTTAACCTAGCAAATCTTCTGATATTAGAGTGAGAATTTAATAAAATAGTACTTATCTCCTAAGAAACCTGTGCAAGCATTAACCACTCTGTTTGAAGGATGGTTCCTACTGGGACTGTTCTCATTTTGCATGCTTTGTTCCTTCAGATAGGGAATGCCAGCAAGGAGATGGTTGTGTCTCTGCGGAGCAGCTACACAGTGAGGTGCTGCCAAAGGTATCAGGGTGAGGCAGAAGATGAGGGAGTCACAGCTGAATGCCACATCCTCAGGCACCCAAGTGTCCTCTGATGACAAGGAGAGGAGCTCCAGTTCATTTGCTAATAAAACCAGGCTATTGAATCAGTGTTTTAGGACTGCTTTGGGGACTTCACATTTAGATGGAGCTCTAAGCCACTTTGACTGTCTGATTGATTTGGCTTCAATGTGCAAATGCTGTACATGCTCAACTGGTGCTGATTTTCCTCACCAGAAAATAAACTACATCAGTACAGGATTATGGCTTAAATTCTTGGTCTGCTCCAAGTTTATTAAAATACAGGGCAGAATGTTTACACATGTTCAGTTGCTTCACTGCTCTTTGTTATTAATGGAAAGCTATCCATACAGAGCTAAATGTGTTCAAAAGAGAGAGTTAAACTTGTTCATTTTTATAAAATGTTTTTTTTTACCTTCTGTAAAAGATCAATGACAAAGTCCACCCTTCTCCACTTTTTTTCCCCCTCCTTTTCTTCATTTCTATTTTCTCTCCACTCCTCCCAACCAGCATCTTGGTGAAATTGTTTACTGCATGGATACCAGAACACTGGTGTGATGGAGAGCTCTGGGGCTCCAGTGAGGGAAAAATAGTATCTGATATATTCTGCTTACTTAACCTCCCTTTTGATCAGCTGTCCCTCAATGAAAAGCCATCAGCTTTCTATTCTTTTTTCTTCAGTGATATGTTAGTGGCCTTCACCACCTTTCTGCCTTCCACAATGAGTCTCTGATAGCAGAAATGTAACACATTCAGCACTATCAATTTCAACCACAATACACGAGAGCAATAGATGTTAAAAATTGCCTCAGCCACATAGAATGTTGTCAAAAAACAGATTTCTTAGAGCAAACTCAGGGTTTAAATAAAAGGTGACATTGTTAACGAATGTCATCAGAGCAATGGAGTGATAGATGCCCAGCCATTCCTCTCTGTGGGCCTCTCTGCACAAAAGAAAAAGGATATTTGTCAAGGAAAATTGGATGGAAAACTAAGGTTTTATGATATTCATTGTCTTTTCTCCAGCTCCTGTCTACTATAGTAGTATAGCTCAGTGTTTGTATAACTTGTTATTTGATTTAATTTTGAAGTATATAGTGATAAAACATATAAGCGCACTTTAGAAACCCTCATCCTCTCTCAGATTCATTTCACTTGTATTGTCCTATCTCTCAATGACATGAGAAAAACTAAACCACAGTATTTAGAAAGGGCACCTTACCATAGGCATCTGCATATAGAAGAATAGATTAAGTAAACAAAAAAAGTATCAGTCTCCCACAAACTAATTTCTGTGATGAAATAAGGTTTTTTGTGCCATCTGCCAGTAGCCAATATTTATGATATAATAGTTTAAATAAGTGATTAGTTTAATGCTTTCCTTATATCAAGTCCTGACTACCAGATGATTGATAACAAGACAATGGAAAAAAAAAAATTAAATCCACCTTCCTGCATACAGTTTTGAGGACAGAACATGGTAATAATCACCACCCATCACTCAGGGAAGTCCAGGTACCCCACCTTGAGTCATTCTTCCTGCAGCAGTGCTGGAACTCACATTTTGTCTGAATACCACAGTCTTGTCTGGATATTTACAACTAAAGCAATCATGTTCCTGGGCTGTCCAAGAGCAGAATCCAAGAGCATAACAGTTTCTTCTCAGAGAGCTGCAGAAGATGATAATAGAGGCAACATTTCCATACTGTTTTCCCCTGTACTGTAAGGATGTTAAAATTGCAGAAGAAATGTTATTTACAGAAATATGCAAGCTGGTAATAGCTCATCTGTAACATTCACCAACAAGCAGCATTGTCAAACACCCACTTATTTGCTACATGTAATCATTTTGATATCATTTGCTCTTCTAATTCACAACCCAAAATGCTTAAAATTCCAATTGACAGGTCTTTGTCATTATTATTCATTATGCTTTGTTAAAGCCATTTAGTCATGTGCAGGCCCTACAAAGGATTTCTTCCCCTTTCTCTTTTTAACAAACATGCTTTTGAAGGTAAGCTTGCATAGCAAATAACTTATCTGACAGAACTAATTACAGATGGCAAGAGGGAAAAAAAATTAATCTAATCTGCTGGGAATTGTTCTTTGCTTTCATTGTCCTGCAGCACCATTTTACCAGAAAGTGCTCTGAATAATTTAGGGTCTGCTAATATGATTGCAGTGTCTTCTGATGTTCACCACAACTGCTTGAGGTCACCATGCTATCTGGTTATACTCAATGTCCAAGGAAAAAGGAAGTCCTAAAACTGAAGGCAGCCTATCAAGTAGAAAGGTCATTTTAAATTATTATTATTATCTGGATTTTATAGGCCACTTGAGGTGGACAGTAACAGTTGGGCTTGATAATCTTTAGGATCTTTTCCAGCCTAAATGATTCTATGATTTTTCTGAAGGGGCAAACGTTCAGATGATATTCAGATTTCAGAGGTTTATTTTAGAAAAAAATGATTATTATTAAACTCTCCCCATTTGTGTTTCATGTTAGTGAATTAAGAGCTGTTGCTTAAGTCAATAAATAGAAGCTATTAAGAATGTTATGTTAGAAAAACATCTCTCACTAACAAATTAGCACTCTGCAGCATAGCATCCTGCTCAGCCATGGATAGCTGGGCCATGAGTTTTCAGATCTCTTCTTCCTTCAAAGAAAATGTTTAAATTAAAAGATGAGCTATTTTCAAAGTTACAAATAGGATAGAGAACTACACAAAAGGCTTCTCAATTTCCTCCAGAAATATTAATTTAAAAAAACCCTAAAACCCAGCTCACTGTGCATCAAGTAAGATCATGGGTTTGAAATAACTCTTGTTCTGAGACTCTGTTTTGATTTATTTGCTTACAGTTAAAAAAGTTTAAGTGAGGACAATAATATACATCTACTTTCACCTGCAGTGCTGTTTATCTGTGTGAGCTAAGGTAAAAGTCCATGAAGATCCACAGAGGATATAAAATACTCAGGGTTTTTGATTCAGTATTTTGTATCTAAGTAGTATTGATGATTCTTGTTCAAAATTGGGTCCAGTTAACATTGTCTCCAAGTCATCCATCTAGGAAGATGGAAGAGTTGCTGACTTTGAGTCTTTTTCAAATAAATGAAAATAGAAAATAGATAAGAGAAAGTTTGACTCTGCAGATGTTTGCAGACTGGCTCCTTCCCTAAGCAGCTCAGTCTGTAAATTGAGATTGTGATAACACAGCAACCTTAAGGGCCTTCAGCAGCTTAGGAGGTACAACTCCCCACTTGAAACTTAAAAAAAAGCTTCACTATTCCTACATAGCTACAACAAGTCCTACCCCATTGCAGCAGAAGCAGAGAGACCACAAGTGGCTTCCCCAGCACCTCCTAATCCCTGACCCCAGGACTCAGGGCAGAGTCAGGCAGCAGCACAGGCAGAAGAAAGCAGCAAGAGGACACTTCCTCTGCAGATACCATTTGCCACCCCAAATACCTGCACCTAAAGCAAATCCTCACTTAGCTGAAGAGCACCTCCTCAGCTCTGTGACTGTTCTGCTCTCCTGCTTTTGCTTCCCTGAGCACTATAAGGAAAGCAATGACACTGCTTTGGTGTGTGGGCCTTGCTGGGAGGTCCTGCACTGATCCACAGCCTAAAGAAGGGAGTGCCCTCAGCCATCTATGAACCTCTCAACCTCATAAACTCCCTGCTGCTCCCTTTCAACCCAGCCATAACTGAAGCCTTCCTCTCTTAGCCCTAACCTCAGCCCAGCCTCCTTTGCTGCCCTTCACTGAGGGCTCTCTGTTGTCTCTTTATTGTAGAACTACTGCCTTGACTGTTTCAGAGCTTCCTGCCCACAAGCCCTGGGTAGTTATGGGGTGAGAGAAGTGTTTTGGGATCTTTTCCTAAGTTGAGCTGGTTGTAAGTAGGATGAACACCAAGGTCAGCAAAGGAGGAGGTGCTTGAGCAGAGATTTCCTCACCCCCTGTGGACTCTGTGGCCCCTGGAGAGGAACCCACACAGTAGCAGGTTTATCCTGAGGGAGATGTGGTCTGGAGAGGACTTATTCTGGAGCAGAGAAAAGCTGGGAAGAGGAAGGAAAAGAGTGGAGAAAGGTACTGAGCCTCCCTGCCTGGGGAGGGAGAGGAGTTGGTTACACAGAAGTGAAGTTGAACTGAGGAAGAAAGGGTGGGCGTTGGAGTTAGTCTATATCTTAGCATTGTTTCTCACCATCTGGCTCTGTTTTGATTGTCAATAAGTTAATTTAACTTTCTTTAAGCTAAATAGGTTTTCCCCTGATGGTAGCTGGTAAGCTATCTTCTTGTCTTATAATACCATGAGCTTTTTCTACTCTATTTTCTTCCCCCGGGGATGGGGTAGGATGAGAGCAGCTATGTGGGTATTTAGTAGCCAGCCAAGCTCTACCCTCCCCAGATAAAAATTAAACAACCCCAAATCATGTCATTTGGGCACCTCTTTGCATCACTGAGCTCATTCATTGCATTCACTAGCAAGCCTGGAAAGTGAGAGAACTCTTTTTACTACCTGTAACTTTTCTGTGTCCAAGACCAAAGGATTTAATGGTTTTAATCTGCATATCAGTGAGAGTGTTGGAGGAAGTTGCTGAACATGAGCAACCTCTAACCTGTAGGATGTCTGTTTCTACAGAAACAGTTGCTTGGGTTAATTGCAGCTGACAAATAGCCTGGGATCAGAATTATCCATGCTGCTTCAAGGCCTTCTGCATTCACCTGCATGCTGGGAAAATCCAGGGAAGCCTCATGCAGAATGAGACCTATGTAAATATGGGCTATGAATGTGATAGCTTCTTTCTTAGATGTTGCAGGCTGTATGTGAATCACTTCCTGAGTTGATTCACCTGTTAATTCTGTGTCATTAATAAATCTGAAAAAAATTGTACCTGTTGTAAATGTGAAAAAAAACCACAAAAACCAAACCAACCAAACAAAACCAATCGAGAAGATGTAAAATATGCAACTAAATTGTTCACTCTGAATCATTCTTCCTTCCATTGACTGATGTGCTGGCAGGTGGCTGGAGCAGTAAATGTAGTTACAGGGACTGCCTAGAAATGACAGATTGGTATTTTGTGTATAGCATGATGTGTTCAGAGCTTGTAACTGGTCCTGTCTCCTGGATGTTGGATATCTTGGTGATTCAAAGCACTAAAATGTCTACAAACATTATGTATCAATACCTGCAACACCTTCTTCCAGATAAATCAGTCCATATTGTGCTTAGTAATCACAGGTTTTTGGCTTTGGGCTTTTTCATGATTAAAAAAAAAAAGGGAGGGAGGGTAAGGGTGGGTGTCAAGATGTGAAACAAAAGCTTTAGAAGCAGAAGTGCAAGAGATGTGTCTGGGCCCAAGGGCAAAATCTGAACTTAAGAATCTTGCCATGCACAATTTAACACTGCCATCAAATGGCCAGATATATTTATTATTGTGCAGTGGCTTTTCAGCTCACTGTCTCTTATAAGCACTTCTAATTCTAGCCAGCTCAACTGAGTCCTGCAAACTAAAAGCAAAACAACAACCCTGGCTTTCTGGTTTTGGTGTCTGATGGAAATAGAGGCTGATTCTGCAGCTAACTTGGGGAAAAAGGTTGAGGTCTTATGAGATGCATCACTGATGGTTACAGGGTTATGTGCAGACATGGGTATTCATTCAACTGGAGTCATTTATAGGATCCAGGTTTGTTTCCTTTACTATTGAAATTTTATTTTTAAGAAAAACATCTTTTTTCCCTTGACGTATTGGTTGTTTGCAATCTCCATACTCTTATCCCTGAAAGTCCCTTTCCATCCCCAGAATTATCTAAGTGTGTGAAGTGGGTATAAATCATAGAATGTGATGTAATTGCAGTCTGTCAGAGGCAAATAAACAAGTAGAAGCTGCACACCAGGCTGAAACACAACACGACAAGGAAAGACAGACCACCTCTGACCACTCAGTCACAGGCAGTTCCTGGCAAAAAGCTTTGTGACAGCACATGTGGGTTTCCAGATGAGCTGGACAGCTTGGAAGTGACAATATACTGTAGCAGTATTCTCTGATAACTTGGTAAAATCAAATTTGAAATTTGAGGTGTACAGCCCCTTTCAAAACATTTTATTTAACAGTTTTCTATGACCAGGGACAAAGGGGATAAATAAGGTGAACTGCAAAAATAGTTTACACTGGGTTACAACCATTGGTTGATTGTCAGTGGTTACTGATAAGTACAATATGCCAGTTAAAATCTATTTGAGTATCATGAAGCTGCTTTTTGATAATAACCACTACAAAAGCTATTTCAGTAAACTAATACATCAGAATTACATCTTTTTTCCTGCTTATGTTTACTGCTTTAAACCCTTTAAAATCTTTTTTTTGCTTTTAAAATCTTTGTGGAACAAATATGAACTCCTTCAGGTTATGTGAGTCTATTTTAGCATGCTTGGGGTTTTTTTGTTGTTTATTTGCTTTTGGGTTTTTCCGTTTTCTGTTTTGTAATAGCATACAATGAGCCTTAGCAACCCCTCAGTGTTACTGTTCATTTGAGTTCAATACAAAATAAATCTCAAGACTTCTTGTGGATTATTTGATCTCATGCATTCCCCATCTTCTGCAACACTTTAGAGATAATCATCCTGCAGTCTTAAAATAATGATGTATTGAATACTGAAATCCTCACTTAAATGTCTAACAGAGCACTGTGTGCTCCTTGCATTGCCTTCTGGAGGGCCTCATCCTGGGCAGATGCTTTGACAGTCACAATCCACACTTTATCTTGTCTTGTACAAATCTTTCACACTAAATTCATATGAATATTGTGCAGATGTAGACTTTTTTCCACTGCATTTCTCTCAGCTTCTCCAGAGAATTTCTGCTAACACGACCTTCCCTAATCTTTGCTTTCAATAAAGCTTTAAGGCTAGGAGGGATGAGGGGAGAGGAGAAATCTTAGATCTGTAAGCCATGTGGATTTTCTTGAAGTTTTCATGGTTTATATTTAGCTTTAGTGAGTTCTTCCACCTTTTTAATGGTTTACACCCAGGAAACAGGTTTGAGTTCGTTGTTTTGGTTTGGTTTTTAATAGTCCATCTTCCATTCTGTCCTCTTACCAGTCTGAAAGTGGGCAGCTCCACAGTGTTTTTTGTTTGATGGTATCTATTGCTTTATATTATTGCTTTTATACTTATTAATATAGCTTCCCACCCTAATGAGATTCCTTTGTTGCAGTAAGAATCTTGTCAGCTCCCATCTTCCCTACAGCAAACCTTTCAGTGATAGTTTTCACAAAAAATGCACTTTGGTTTGGCTGCCCCTACTCAGCCCATTACTTCCCATAAAAAAACCAACAACAACAACAACAAAAACCAAAACCCACAAACAAAACAAAAAACCCAAAACCCCCCCAAAACCCATGGTATTTAAGTATTTGGTCTTCTTCATGTAGCAATTCTTTAGCTTTTTTTTTACTTTGGAATGGTCCTGTTGAGGTCTCAGACTGCTTTAAATCTGCTTTTAATGGTGACACTGTCTTCCTTTCCATACCAGGCACATTGGCAAAAATATCCCAGTCCATATTAAACAGAACCGTACAGTCTTAACCACCTCATTTATTAATTGCCAAAGGTTACTTAAAAACATTTATTTGGGACAAAATACTTTAAAACTGAAGCTCACAGCAAACAGGCCAGGAGCACAACCAATGCACCTACATACTGAAAAGGAATCTTTACCCATTTATGATATAATAGTTTATGGAAAATGTTTATGAAAATGGGTAACTTCTTGCCCCTGAACAGTGTGGTGCTGCCCAATGCTTCACTGTAGATAGGAAACTGCACGAACCCACTTTAACTGCTTTATATTTCAAGCTTCTGAGCTTTGGTTTCAAGTCATCACGTTGTGCATTTAGAGAGCTCATGAGAAACCAAGTTAATTGTCTCTGTCCATCTTTGTCCTTGTCATCTATTTCTGAAAATGATGGCAAGTGCTCTGCAGAGCTGGAAAAAAAGTATAGATTAATCTGTGGGCTGAGACTGCCCAATACATTATACTTCTGTCTTTAAGGTCTTTATTCTTGACTCACAGTAATAAAACAAAGCAAAAGTCACAGGAAAGTCTTCCTAATGTTCTTTAAAGGAGTGGTTAACTGCTTTTATCTTTATAATTTATATTCTTTTGAGGGAATAACCTTTCCCTGGACATCCTAAATTTCTTTTCTCCTTTGACCAGGGTGCCTGCCCTCTGTGTCCACATAGTGACCGTTCAGGTAATTTATTTTTACTTTGTTCTGTTGAGTACTGACAAGTGACATGATCTTCAGGAATAATGACAATGGATAGCCCTACCTAATTTACATCAGATGAAAGAAATGCAATGTCTTTTAGGGTACAATAGCCAAATCCAGTTAAAATAAGAATTCCTCTGAAAGGGTACTATATACATGCCAAAGAGTCTGGGAAGCTCAGGGCAGTGCAAGCAGAATTCTTGGCTCATTCAGTCAGAGGGAAGGGGACCAGATCCTCAGCTAGTCCAAAGTAGCCTAATTCCATTAAACTCAAGAGTTCTGCTCCCCTCCTGTGTCAGCAAGAGGACCTTTTACTTTCCCCTCTGTTTGGCACACCTCAGAGTTTATCCCAAGCTACAGATGTGATTAAAGAGGCACTCTCCTTCCTCCAGTGGAGTGGATCCCTTCCCAAGGACTCCAGCTGCCTGTCAGAAGCTGGCCCTTCAAACCCCAACACTGCAGCCCCTGAGCCCCAGCTCAGCACCCAGGGGGCTCATTTATTGGTATTGCTGCTCCATGGATTTAGTGGCATTGCAGCAGCTGGATTAGGCCCATTATGCCATGCTCAAGTGACAGAAGAAACTGCAGCTATAACTCAAATTCCCCCTTTATCCCTGAGCCATTCTAACTATTAACTGACTGAGCTTTCAGACACCCCCCTCGCTGCTCTCCCAGGTTGTTGGAAGTTGAGCAGCACATAAAGGTGCAATGCTATTTTCCTCATAAATAAGTAGCACAGTTTGGATCTGTAAGGGGAGTACATATTACATAGCCAAGCATACAGAAACATAACAGAGCACCTGGGAGAGCTGAGAATGGCTTCAGAAAACCATCTATAAATCTCCAGTGTTGTCTTCCTGACAGCCTCCTAATCTCTGCAGGTTGTTGTTAAGAGCTGCATTAAACCACCCTGTCATTGATCCCAGCTCTCCCCACTTCCCAAAGAGATGCACTTCCTGTGATCAATTAGAAAAAGAGGCAACAGATTCCTAAAAGCATCTTTACAACAGGACCCTGCAATAATACATCTTCCCCCAATGTCTGTTTCTGACATTTACATCATCCCTTGTCAAAGTACAGCCAGCCTTTGCTCCAGCAACATCATTCAGTCTTTTGAAATAAGTTGAAAAAACCCAAAAGCTGCTTTTCCTCATGTTGAATCATCGTTCTCACCTCCGACTTTGCCACCAACAGAGTTATGTTAAAATAATTATTCTGATTTCTTGCCATTTATTTAATTTTAAGTCAGTTTTAGATTAACTCTGGGTAGGAAGTAGCCTTCTTTGAGTGCCTCAGGAGGAAAGAGAATGTGAACCTTCTTCCTCCTAGTTAAATCTCTGAGGAGGAGCCTGCCTTACCATCACATTCCCTTTCACTCTGCACATTATTTGGTAAGGAGTCCTATGCAATAATTCCAAAATTACTTATGGATGATTTCTCTCTCCTTCAAAAGAAAACACTGATTGTGGTTCTATTTTTCTCACATCAAAAGAGTAAAAATTTCTAATCTCTTGTGGAAGAAAAAAAATATTCACTCTCTTTCTGTCCCTAGAGGTTTGGATTGGTGTAGGTCACTAGGTATTTTTAACAGGGGCACTTCTAATTTTCTTTTTTTAAGTGGTTAACTTCGGTGAAGCAATTGCATTCCTGGTATGGAAATTATGTTTCTGCTGACTTCTGCAGGAGCTGGGGAAAGTAAAGTTCCTTTCTGTGCCCATTCCAGCCAAGGGAAAGTCCCAAAAGGCTGATGGACTTAAATATGTGCCTACCCCAAAGAGGTTACTTTCTCAGATGATCAGCTCCTGGTTTCTCACAGGAACATGAATTTAGGGTGGAGAAAAGGATGTGGAGAGGGAAGAAAAGTAATACTATACCATAATGTTTAGTAAGGGGAAGGTTATTTTATACTGGATTTTTAAATTTCAAATAGGTGGTATCACAAAGATCAAGATAGAATTTTGTTCCACTCTTTTCTTTCCTTTTAAATTCTTATGTTTGAAAATCAAAAATAGACTAACCTTCAAACTACTTTATTTTTTATTGAATACTTGGAGTAGTCTGTCACCTTAGCAGGGTAACACAGCGGAAGAGGAAATTAATGATTTTGGAATTAAAATACATATTCTTCACACTTATTGAACTCTGGCAAAATAAAGCAACACAAATTCTCCTGGGCTGGTTTTCCATTTCCCATCTTTGTAGCTACTGACACTCTGACAAGGCATAAGGAAATTGGCTTTCTTTAGCTTTTAGAAATGTTAAGATGAGCCATCCTGAAACTGCAGCAAAAGGATGGCTTTGTTTCCCTGTGCACTTGCACCACTCCATATAATTAGCAGGCTGAGCCGAGCTGTATTTAGCTCACTAGCTCTTAAATGGAGTTACTTTCATTTGTTTACTGAATGTCTCTACCCACTAAAGGCTAATGAACTAGTAATGGATCTGTCAGAAAATGGAAAAGACAAATACCTCTAAATGTTGCTATTATAGCCTAAGAATGTGGCTATTATTGTTCCCCTAACTCCTGAGCTTCCTAAGAAGGAAGGCGGCAGGAGATTTGGTATGCAATGGGTGTAAGGAGCCGGGAGCATAATTTATGTCCTGATGGAGTGGAAGGGAGGAGAGGAGCGACCCTCAGGAAACAATAAAATAAACCAGCATATTCTTCCTGCATATTTCTCTTACGGCTTTTCAGGCTGCAGCTCCATGCTCCTCTGTAAAGTATATTAATCTTCCCAGTTTTCATTTTTACTATGTACAGCCCTAAAGTCTGTATCAAAAGCAGCGTCCTGCTGCACTTAGGTACTAAAGAGAGGCTGATGTCTGTAAAAGCTGATGACAGAGTGATTCTTGCTGATCTCCACAGGTGGGGAGGAGACACAGGGGAAGGGAAGGATAAATTTCCTTTTCTAGCATAAAGCTGCATTTCTGACCATCTAGATAGACTGAGTACAAAAAGACTTGGGTATCTAACTTTCCAACAAATGTAGCAGAATATCTAATAACCTTTCCAGGAGGGGAATAAAAATACTAGATTCACTGTAGCAAGTGATGGAGAGATATTTCATCACCACACTGCCTAATCCAGAGGGTGAATTAAAGTCAGTACCATGGAAGTCAGTTCATGGTTGATGGACCTGAGACTTCTCCTGACTCTGCAGTGCACCCATAACTTAAGTGACTTGTCTAAAGTTGCTTAGGATGTTAGCTGTGAGTTCTTGAAAAAGCACCTATTTTTCCAATCTAAATCCTTTGTCCTATTTAATCAATTGGGATATCATCCTCTTCTATTTCTTTCCCTCCTAGGGCTGTCCTTTCCAGAAAACATGTATTATATCAGTTATAAAAGAAAATGGGGTCTCTTGTGAACTCACCTTCACTAACCTGGTGTGAGGCTGCCTAGAAGAGAAATTACCAGCAGAAAAAGCCAGGTCCTTGGGTATGCCCTTGAATGCAAGTGGTCCCAGAATTGCTGCAGGACAGACAGGATAGACAGCTTGAAAGTGTTTTGGATACAGCTATCATTACCTTGAATAAGCACAACATTTGCAGTTAATTTTCTAATCAATCCTCACAGAACTGCCCTGAGATTTCTCTGGGGTTGTGCTTACTTACAGAAAGCCTGAGTTTGGCACTGTGGGCAATATGTATACTTGTCTGTAGGTCAGAAAACACATCAAATGTCAAAGTAAATTACACTTCAGTTGCTTGAAATTCATCAGTTGAGTCAAAGGGACAGTCAGGATGTAAACTTGGGGTGTGTAGGGGAAATGCAGCATGCAGGGTGGTGCCAAGCAGTAGAAGTATTTTCAAACTGATCCAAGCCGTGAGGAATTTCTGCCTGAAGAATGTGAAGAAAACATATGGGTCAACAGCTTCTTGAAAATGACACATATTCTATTTTGTAGTTTTAAGTTGTTGGGTATTTTTTGTGAAATAAGATTCCATTCTTCTAAATCTCCATTATTAGATTTGGCCCAAAATGTTCTCTGTTTGAAAACCTCCTAAGAAAGCTTTGGGCAGACTGCTTTTCAGTTGAGTAGATGCAATATGAAGTACATCACTTAGAGGTGAAAGCTTCAGTGCATATGAATCCTGTGCCAGTGCAAGCAGACCAACATTTACACATTAAGTAAACAGTACTATTAATGCTTTAATGATAAAATTAAATCATAGAATCATAGAATCGACTGGGTTGGAAGGGACCTCAGAGATCATCAAGTCCAACCCTTGATCATCCCTGCCTTTAAAGAATAATTATTAAATTCCATAATCTTCACACACTGGAAGGGCTCTTCTCTCTGACTTGTAACACCTCTGTCCTTTGGAGATAACTGTTCCTGTAAATATGTAGAAACTTCTTGTGTATAGTAGGATTTTAGCATTTTTTCCATAGTCTGTTGTTATTCCTTCTCTTTTTAGTTTAATTTTTCTTCTTCAATCCCCTCTGGCAGTGTTATTCTGCACTTCTCAAAATTTTATGAGGGGATTATATTTGACCTTTGTGTACAGTTGATCTTGTGTTATTTCATTTCCTTTGCATAGGGAGCCTGGGACAGGTTTGGACTCTATCTTGTGTCAGAGTTCAACTCTGGACAAACATGGAGGAAGCAGGAGACTCCTGGCTCCCAGCTCAGACCTTCCCAGAATCAGAGTTAACTTTTTCACTCTCTATTTAGTTTTAATTTTGAAAGGGTACAGGGCTGCAAGACCACACTGCTGATTGCCAGGAGCTTGAGTATCTGCACTAATACATGACTGATAAGAAACGTTAGATTAGCAGTATGATTTTTTGGGACAGAGAGAACTGTGACCTCATTTTTGCAAAGGATCAGGTAAAAAGCATAATCACACCCATAGCTTCTTGCAAGTGTGGTGTGACCATCAGAAAAGGTTCCAGCTATAATTTAGTGGCTCCAAACAAGGGGCAGACTGACCTTCCTTTTGTGAGGGGGCTGGAACTCCACAAGCCAAAGAAAATTCCTTTGAAGTCGAAACCCTGTTATTGAGTCACTCTTGCAGAAGAATGCAAGAAGGAAAAATCGTATTTCCACTTGCTCAGAAACAATAATACATCCTTTGTAATTGCTCTTCACCCAAACCTGTGCAGACTGTTCAAGAACCAGTATGGTGTTCAGGGGCCAGTATGAAACTGGGCTTTTGTGAGTTGTCAGGCTGGCACGACTCATTCCAAACTAGTAGCCCAGTACTTCCTGCAAAAACATTGTAGTATTTTTTTAAAGTTGTGTTAGTAATAGTCCCTCCTGAAGCACCAGGGATTTTAATATACTAAGGGTAAGTTTGACAGGAATGAAGTCACAGTACAGTTCACTGGGAGCTCGCTCTTGCAAGCCCTGAGAGCTCTGGTCCTGCTGCAGTGAAGTGTGTAACCCCTGGCTTGTGAAAAATGTTTTAGCCTGGACTGTTTGCAAATCCTGACCTAGCACTGCACACATCTCTATCAAGAAATGTTATGGAACTCCCTTGCTTTGTCCCCTACAGCTCTGACACCTCTTGCCTCTTTGGTGCTGCAATAATTCACCTGCTTGTGTCTCCTCTTGGCTTCGTGATCCCACACCATGCCTACAGCAACCAAACACAGCTGCTAATTGGAAGAAGCAATGTTAGGAAATACTAATGGATTTGACAGTAGCTCTTTGCTCCTTTTGGAAGACCAGCTTGTTATTGCTCTGCCCTCTTTCTCCTTTTTCAGGGGATGAAAAGGAGGTGGATGATGTGAGGAGTAAAATGTCACCCATGCAGCAGTGGGATGGGCAGTGTTCAGCACACCCCCATCCCCAGCTATGGGGCACAAACACAGGGATCAGTCCCTGCCTTACCCCAACCAAATTTTACTTTCATCTAAAATTCTGAAGTAACTTGGAAAAAGCTGTTTCCTATAATCTGGGAAAATGCTGTCTCCACAGAATGTGACTTTTTTTGGTTTTTAGTAGCATATTTCCCTTGATTTATAGAAACATCCAAGCAGCAAAGACCAATGTTCCTATTTAAATAATGGGTTATTAAATCAGTGAAGACAGACACTGTCTCTAATAGGAATTTGTCAAGAGATCTTTCTATTTTTTGTAGACATTGCTTGAAGAAAGTACAAATTTCATTTCAATAATTAATTGTATATGGATGCAAATTCCATGATCTTTTATTTAGCACATTTAGGTTAGTTGCCATATAAACTACATATTTAAAATTAATGAACTTATAAATACATTTTTAGTACTAATATATTCCAAAACAATATCTCTTCTTTAAGTAAGGAAATACCTGATCTATCTTGTCATTTTACAAAATCATTACTGTCTCTTCAGAAAGATTCATTGAGGAGTACCCACATTATTTTTAAACTATCCTAAAAATGGAAACATCATGGCAGCTATGGCTTCAATTTTGCATGTTCTGGTTTTTATAGCAAGCAGGCTGTTGTTTTGATAGCATGTTTAGAAGTTTTGTAAACAGGAGATTCCTACCACGAGGCTGGCATGAAAAGTTTCCAGAGAAAATACCCAGCAGGGCATGAAATTCCTGTCTTTCCAGCCCATGGCAGTGTGTTCTGATCTTAAATCTCCCTCTGCTCCTGCTGTCCAGACTCTGAAATCCCTCAATCTTAATCCATGAAATTGGGATAGCTGCACAACTCCAAGGATATTCACTCAAGGGAAGGATGCTGGGTACCCAGTGCCCCCTGGGCTGTGCAGTGAGAGGCTGCAGCCTGCCTTTGATGACCTGATTTTCTTTTTTAATTCACAGTTCAGGTTGCTTTCTCAACCACTTTCCAGTCAGCTAAATGACCTGCTAGCTTGTATGGCCCTTAGGTTTTAAACAGCAATAACATGGCAACATTGGTTTTTGGTTGGTTGGTTTGTTTGTTTTTAAATTAAGGTGAGGCAAATCGAAGCTCTAATATTTTAATGTTACAAGTGAGAGTGTGTATGCAGTTTTAATAGTTGATTTCTTCTTCTCAGAATTCATTATTGTATTTTTATATGGATTTATTCCATAAAAATGTAAAGTGTTTCACAACTGAGGTTGCAGAAGTGGTTGTAATACAATCTGCATACATTATCAGAATGAAAAAACTGCTTGCATGGACTACAAGGTGTTTTTAAGATACTTTCAGGGAAAAAAAAGTCTTGGAGAAAGTATGCATTGTGCACTTTGATAAAGCCTAAGATACTTCAGAAAGTGACTACTACATAGATACTTATTTCAAAATAGAGGGTTTCATTTTTAGTGATTGCTCTTATCTTCAGTTCAGGGCATCTTGTCATGTGAGTTTTAATAACTTTGTGTTTATTGACTTTTACCCTCATAGATACTTTATGTAATGGGGAAAAGAAAAGCTTTATGACTTTTAGTGACTCATGAAATCTGAACTACTTAAATTTTGCTGGGTTTTATCTGATTTTTATTTTTTTTTAAGAATCAAAAAGTCATACTATATTCCAACAGGCACTTTATAGACAAGTTCAAACAAGGAAATTCAGGTCATACTCATAAAACAAAGCCAAGATAGACATATCTCCATAATATCATAGTTAGAAATGCTGCCCTTCTGTAGGTTTAAGGCAAGAGCAGAAGGTTTGATGTGCCAGATTGAGCACTCTGAGCCTCCTGATGGCAGCCCAGGAGTTCCCCTCTGGCTAGGCAGGGGATGATGCCAGCATAAATCAGACATTCAGTGTCCTGAGGAGTTACAACTAGCAGAATGCCAGGCTGGCTGTAGCCTGGTTTGACCCAGGCTCTGTTTCTGCTGATGTTATCAATGCAGATGGAGCTATCCCTACAAGCACACAGCCTGTGGAGCTGTGCTGTAATTTAGGTTTCAAGCTTCACTGGTCTTCCACACAAAATGGTTTCAGAGTAGCTCTGCAAGAAGGTAAAACACCTGACACCTGCAGGAGGGAAATCCCAGCTTCTGGCTTTAACTGGATTAAGAGTACTACAGTCACAAACCCAAATTTCATTATATTTCCAAGACCTCCAGTATTCTGTGGGCATTTTGGTGTGGAAGAAGTGGGAAGGAAATTCCAGTTCAACATGGCCAGGGCATGTGGCAGTCAACCAGAAGCTGGCACTAAGAATGCATCTCCATGCCTGGCCATACACATAACTTAAAGAAGGATAAATAATGCCAGAAACTTCAGTGTAGTGAAATGAGGCAACCAGGTGCCACTAATTGCCAGGGAGTGAGCATGAGCTTGTGCCAAGCCCACCTGTGCCTAATTAGGGCCTTTTATTGGCCCCCTGGTCCTGCTCATGCGCAGTGGGGGCCCACCCTAATTAGGCACAGGTGGGCTTGACACAAGCTCATGCTCACTCCCTGGCAATTAGTGGCACCTGGTTGCCTCATTTCACTACACTTCAGTCCCAGGTTGCACACATCATGGAATGACTCCAGCCAAGATTAGGGAAGATGGGGAAGCAGAGAAGCATTATAGAAGCAGAGGTTTCAATTAAACTTTTAGCATAACTTCAGGGCTGTACAGACTGAGACAGAGAGCTGCAACATTAACAGGAAAAATCAACAGCTCCCCAAACCCTCTGTCTGCAGTGCAAAGACTGCAGTTCTTCAACATGGTGCTCAGAAAATAGTTCTGGTAAGCCTGAAATATCTCCATTTTCTGTGTCTGTTTCCTTGTCTCACATCTCTTGACAACTTTTAATGAAACATGTTCAGCAGAAACATATTTTCCACCCATATCTACATGAAGAAGAGCATCAGAAGTACTAGATCTAGTGTTAGGTGGTGTCACAGCTTGAAAAAGAACCTGGAAAAGGTACCTGATAAAATGGAGAGCACTAATGTGCCATTTGGAGAAAAATTTCTTGTGTATGTGAAAGAGTGTTCAGAGTGTACACATGGGCCTAGGCAGGTCTTGAAGCAAAAGAAAATTTGAAACTGAAGTTAAATTCAGATATCCTAATCCCATGTAGGTCTCCTTTCCCAGGACAGTCTGGACCAGGTGATCTTCCAGGATTTCTTCCAGCCTGGGCCATTCCAGACATTGTCCTCTTATGAGACGGGTTAACACAGATGCTCTCTGTGATACAAAGAGAAAACTCAGTATCTGGAAGGATAATGTTTTCTCAGTGCATCCAAGCTGCTAGGGTTCTGTATGATTGTTCTCAACAATCCTACACTGGATGTACCTGGATGTAATAATAACAATGAAGTGTACAATTTAATCCTTACAGCAGTAAAAAAAAAGAAAAAAAAGGGTACTTTAGCTAGAGTGACCAGAATTGTAAGCCTAAAACAAGTTAAATAGTAAAATTCATCTAATAGGTCTCTTCTGGCTGAGCAGCATATGCTCCCAATAAGATTTGAAAGCCATGAATTTGTCCTTTTTAAGTTGGTCCAACAGAACTCATTTTATCTTGGTGGTCTGAGAATTGTGAGGGGTTCTGCTTGGTTTTAGTCACTGTCAGCTCCTGCCACTCCTCTCCTTGAATAAAAGGGGTTCTGAAGAAATCTGTCATAACATCCTTTCCTAAATTTCCTAAATATTGTGGGCAGGGGTAGCAAAGAGGAGAAAAACACCCAGCTGCCTTCCTAAAACATATCTAAATTTGGATATTCCCAGTCTGTTCTAACAAGCTGTTGCAAAGGGTAAGAATAGGGCACAGGTGAGAGCTGCCCAGAGATTATCCCAGTTTGTGCCAAGGGCTACACAATCCCTGATTAGCTCCTGGATTAACTTGAGCTTCATAAAAGCATTGTAGAATTATCTTTCCTCCCTGCTTGAGGTCTGCACGAGTGCTTTGCAGCCAGAGCCAAGGATCTTGCAAGGATAGAGAATGCTGTGAGTAAAACCTGTTTCTTTCAAATAACAGGCAGACAGCAAGTTCTGTCAGTCTGCTCTGGGTGGTGAAATCTGTCTTGCCAAAGCTGGAGCTGACTAACACAACACTAGTTCATAATGAAAAAATGTCCCTAGCTTGCCTCAGACAACTACTAATTTGTTAATATTAAAAAAAAAAAAAAAAAAAGAATGCAAGTTTCTTTCAGAAATACAGCTTTTCTGTAAGCATCCTGATGCTCGTGTCCATATTTTATCAGCATATGTAGCAATAATAAGCAGCTATGTTGTCTCCTCATTTAGAGCTTGATTGCAAAGAACCCTTTTCCATCAGGCACTCAGAGTTTGTTTAAATATTGTGTTCTGCATCATAGTAGCTTCCCAAGAAGCACTTTAATTTTGGCTAAACATTTTAATTGTGATCCTAAGGGAAAGGAAGTCGTTGCCCATATTAAACATGAATCCCATTATACTAAAATGTTTGTGTTCCTCAAAGGCTATTTATAGATGCTTTGCTAGTGTATGAAAATGTAAAGTGGCAGAGCTGAACAATCATCTCCTGGCTCTGCTTGCCAGTCTCAGCCTTGTCTGGTTGATTGGGAATGCTCAGGTGAGGCCCAGGAACTCATAGTAAGGCTGAAAATATTCCTATCAACCTTTCTGACTGGTTTGAGTCAGATGCCAGAGGAAAGGGCCATGCTCAGGGAGGAGAAGAGATACCAGCACTGCATTTATATATTGGAATTCTTAAGTGTGAGGGTAACACTGGAACAGCTTGCCCAGAGAGGTTGGGACTGTCTCATCCCTGAAATGTTCCAGCCCAGGTTGGATGGGGCTTGGAGCAACCTGGGCTGGTGGGAGGTGTCCCTGCCCATACCAGGGAGCTGGAACTGGATGAGCTTTAATGTTCCTTCCAACTAAACCATTGTATGAAAAAGGCTGAAGCAATGGCCAGCCAATACCTCATGTCATAGGACTCTATAGGTTTTGATGGCTTTTCAGTCAGTGATATCTTCCACCCTAAAAGTGACCTGGAAAAAAATGGAGTAATAGATTCTCTTGTTTTCTACAGAAATTATCAGTCTGCAAACTGATCTCATTTACAAATATAAATATCTTTGTGCTATGCACCAAATGGGACCCTAACATAGATCTGGATCTGTCTCTTAGCTTCTTGCTTTCCCCAGGTTCTCAAAGCAAGTGAAAGCTGAGATTCTTCTACTGAAATGGAACAGAAAAAGGAAATTGGGAAGGTGCAGCACAGTGTGTGACACAATAATCAAGGAAATGTGGGGATTTAACACTAAGTACAACTGCAATTACTTTACAGAAGAGCCATAAGGAGAAATAGATTTTCCTCCAGCTTGTTAGTGAATCCCATGCTGAATGAGAATAAACACAATCTTGGACATGTAATAAAAGGGATCACCAGTAACAAAATAGCACTCCTGGTAACACAAATACAACAGAAATCCATTATTTATCTGGAAAATACTGAAGGTACAACTTGTGTCAAAGGCAAAACATCTCAGGAAGAGAGAGCTATTGTGTATTCCTTCAAACTCAGCATTGACTCATTTGTATTTGTATTATCAATAAAAATGAGTTTTCCTTCAAAAATAAAACCAAGTTCAATAAAGCACTATATTTCTGGGAAAGCAGAACTGGAGATCCAAAGATTCCTGGAAAACAATTTAATGGGGAGTCCAATGCTGTTATTGTTGCAATCTGAAAAATAGAAGTAGAAAATTTTTCTTTTTTTTTTTTTTTTAATTTTATTTTTTTAATTTGCTTTTCCCCCAAATAATTTTTAGATTGTAATGCATTATTCCAGTAATCACTGGAAGTTTTATCTTTCCTGAAAGAACTTTTTTCTTTCCCTCCTGGTATAATGAGATTGGGTGTAAGCATCTCACTGACCTAGCTGGCCAGAGAGGGAGTAGAATGACTTCCTGTCCATATGTCATTACCTAGGAATAAACCATATTAAAAATGAAAGAGCAGTGGAAAGCACCAGTGAGAAGCAAGCTGTATCACCAAAGACTTGCTCTTTTTCCCTTTCTTTCTCCTACTTGACAGTACTTAATAGACCACATGACCCTGCTGCCAACAAAACTGTGAAACTGCATTTTCTAATATCCACAGCATCACAGGGAGCATCCATTTCTAGGAACCCCTGAGTGCTGAGTTAATATTGCAGGCTTATTTTGTCCTATATAATTAGTTATAATGACAAAAAGGACTACCAGGACATAAAGCCTTTTCAGCAGGCACTGTCATTTCTCTGTGATGTTTTATATTGTCTAGACGGTGGCTCCCCAGCTCAGATGGAACCTCAATTAATGTGCAGCATAAAAAGAGGGTAAAACATTTTGATGACTTGGAGCACGGAGACCAGAAATGATGCCAGCAATATATTTTGCCATAATAACCTCACCTTTTTAAAAATAGGGTTGCAATTTTGTTTTCTTGATGTGGAGAGGAAACCAGTGCATTACCAAAATTTGCACAGCAAATTAAGCAGGAAGAAGACAGGCATGGATCACTTCAAATGTCTGTAGCCCAAGCAAATATGTATATATGTCTGTGTGTATTTATTTGTGCATGTTCATGCATGAATAATTTAGCAAGCTCAATAGTAACAGGATGTGTAGTTGAAATTAGAGGCTGCTACAGAGGACATACAACTTCCCAAGTGCTGTTAGTACTTAGCACCATATCTACACAGCAGAATACTTGATAATGAGCAGAATTTAAGATTGTTAATTGAAGTGGTGTTTCTTAATATTTCTCATATAATTTATTAGCTGGAAGTTGTAGAAAAGTTTTGTTGCTGTCAACACAAGTTCATATTTTATCACCATTTTACAGTCATTACTTTGCAAAGTTTCTAAGTTTCTAAGACCAAGGGGTTTAATTTAATTTAATGACCTGAAGAAATGACAGGTGGCTACAGCAGCTCAGGTCTCTGCAATGAGTGGTCAGGAGGATCCTTTCCATTGTCAGTCAGCTCTATTTCTTTGTATCCTGGATATTTAATATCTTGTCCTTCAAGTAAGCCTGGCTGCCAGAATGGAGTTTTTAGAGAATAACAACTGGGCAGTGGAAGAGTGACCAGAAGCAAAGTTGCAAGGCAGGAATTCTGTGGAGGAAGAGTTGTGGTGGTGTTTGTGAGGGGCTACCTGGTTCTTGGCACCACTGCTCACCACTGGTGATTCTCCACAGCCCTCAAGAGAGACACAAAGGCTGTGTCTGAAATTTATTTCTTCTGAACATTTTACTTTTTTAAATAAAAAGGGTAAGCTTAATTCGTTGTCATTTGGCAATTGTGGATGCTAAAAACATTTTCTAGAAAGTAACAAATACACAATACTCTTGTGTCAATACATTTGGAGAATGTAAGGGTGTAGCAGCAAATAATGAACATTGGAAATAATGTGTCCTGCCTGGGAGAGGCCACTGAATCCTGGGCTTTAAGCTGGGTGGGAATGCTGGCTGCTGCTAAGGGAACAGGATTCATACCAAAGGTGCAAAATGCCAATAATGAAGTTTTTAATTTATACATTACTTAACCTCTGTAATCTCCTTGAGTGCCAGTTTTGTTGAGGAGTGTGGCCAGTGAGGAACCTGTTTCATCCATGATAGTCTAAAGGAGAACTTGTCCCAACTCTGCTATTTCACTTCCCATCCTTTGAACTGGATGAGCTGCTACCTGTGTACCTTTGATATTCATTTGGTAATAAACTGACTTTGGTTTTTTTGTAGACTTGAACAGGCAGATTTCTTTCCCAAGGAAAGTCTGTGTGGAATATCTATGAAGGAGAACTGCAGGGTGATGTGCAGGTGGTTGTGTGTGTGATGGGTGGGGGCAAGGGGTGTGTGTGTCCTCGACACCTTCTGGGGCTGTTCCTCAATTTGCATCCTTAGAAACCCATTGGAATCTTATATCATAAGGTGATCAAAACAGGAACACTGATCAAATAAAGAGGGTGAAAGAATTAGATGCTGTTTTTTAAAATTGTTATTGTTTTAAGAACTGTGCTAGCAACTTGAGACCTTCTGTAGGTTGGAGCTAAATGAGGCCACGCAGATTCCTTCAGGCTGGGTGCAAAAAGTCAAAATGTATCTTCACCCTAATGTGAAAAAGAGGAGGGATTTGCCATAGCCTATGTGCTGGCAAGCAGTCAATTCCTTGTGCAGGAATGTACCATTCCTCTGTTACATTGTTCCTAAACCCTGCATTTAATTCCTGATGGATTTCACAGGCCATGGAACCCTTCAGCTCCACACAGTCAGGAGGCATGGCCCAAACAAATTCCCTTTCCCATCCGATCTGCCAAGAGCTGATACTGAATGATCAGGTTGAAATGCAGCGTGCTGGCCAGGAATACATTTGCTTAGGGGAAAGATGTTGTGATTCAGTGTTCTGATTAAAGAGGCTCTGAGGCTTTGCATTTCTCATTTGGAATTCCAGCTGAGAGATTGAGAAGCAGCAGCAGCTACTGCTAACTGCTACTTGTTAGCACTGCTAAGTGTTCCTGGAGTTTCTGTCTCTTCCTCTTCTTTCCCCCTATTCATGTTAAAGTAATGATATTTTTAAAAAAGCATCATGCTCTCTGTGACTATTTGATGGGCTGGTGCTATAATCCTGTATCTGAGTGGTTCCATGTGTGTGTCTTCACTCACTGCAAGTTCTAAATTAATAATTGCTCCTTTAGAACATTTAGAACATTTTTGCAGACATTAGGCAGAAGGGGAGAACCTTCTCTCTTTCCAAACCTCTGCAAATGCGTGGACATTCATGGCTGTGGCAGTCTGGAAATGTGGTGTTTATCACACAGTCTTTCTTTTTCCCAGGAGGATTTTGGTGATTATTATAAGAATGGTCCAAAACTGTGCTGTCCCCTGCAAATTTCTCATTTTTATTACACAAGTGTCAGAGCTGAGCAGTGCCACAATGCTTTGACTTCTTTGACTATCATTTGCCAGCCTGAGCTTTCAGCAGCTCCCATTTGGCTCTCACTTCTGCTCTGCACTGAGATGAAAGGCAGAGTGAATCATTATTCTGATTCACTGAGCAGAAGGAGTCCTGAAGACAGCCTAGCAAGGACAGGAAAAAAAATGGCTCAGCACCGAGCCATCTATAGGGTTGTGATTATAACCTAATGACAGATGATGAAAATTAAATCCATTTCTGGGACATGACTGTAAAGATTGATATAAGCCTAGCCTGGAACGGGTCATTTGCTTGCAGAGGGCTGGGTTATGTCTCAGACACATGGAGAAGCTCAGCTGCTGTTTCATGCCTGTAAGTCTTTGTACCACAAAGCTTCTTCTCTTCCCCAGTGAAGACAAGACCCTTAGAGACCCATAGACTCAGAGCAGTAAAAGGCCCTGCTGTACTCCAGCATAGAGGTAGTTCTGCTCTTTAAACTTAAGAAAAGAATTTTAGGCACCTATGTCTTCCTTTGTGCTTCCATAGAAAGCTTCCTGGAACAAAATAAAAAATAAAATAAAAAAAAACCTTTAGAGTAATTCATACTACATATAATTTTGGGACAATGGCAATATTTGCACCAATATTTCTGCTGAATTTCTTGTGCCATATTCTTTCCTGTTCACAAAATATAATGTGAATGCTATAAAAGTGCTTGTCAGTCTGCCAAGGTTTTCTGTACTTAATATGAGTGTTATGTGTATGTGTACATACAGAAATATATGCACACTGTGTCATGTAACAACAGTATAGAAGCCACTATTTAAATAACAGAAGGAACAGGATTATATAAATGCATATCACCCCAATTAAAAAAGGGAAAGCCAGGTTTTCTCTCATACTTTCTAGTACCTGCTTGGTCAGTATCTTAGAACTAAGAACATTTTTTTGAAAGACCAAATAATACAACTACATGTGCTCAGCCATATAAAAAATATAGCAGAATTAAATTGGAACCCCATGTTTCTAGAAATACTTCCAATTGAAGTGCTTCTAGTTGAAAAGCTAAGTTCTGCAAAGGAAGAAACTCAGCCTGGTCAAACCTACAAGTTTATCCTCTTAATGACTAATTACATTTTAAGATACTCAAGTTTTTGATTAAAAGTCATTGAGCAGTAATGTTGTGCAGTAATAATCTGGTATCCAGGGGGTAAAACTGAGCATCTCAATCTTGTCAGTTCTCCCAACCACACACTGGAAGGGCTGTCTGCTTTCACTAAAAACAAACAAACAAAAAAAGAATGTGAAATGACACACTTGGTGTGATCTGCCAGCTATGTCCTCCACTCATTTTAGGAAGCTCAGCCTTCCTCTGAGCACTTGATTCAAACCCAAAGGCTGGGGGAGGATTGCAACCTTTGCAGAACTCCCAACATTCAGTCATGTTTTCCACAGTGGCTATGAATGCAGAATAAGGTGGTGATTCTTAAACTTGTGCTATTTAGGAAGACTTTTTAAACACTGAGGACTGCACGATTCTAACCAAGGAAGTAGGTACTCCAGGTTCTCCAAGCCTGCCATCTAAAATACCCTTTCAAAACTGGCATCAGCCCCTTAATTTCTTCTTCAACATCTTGCCTGTAGGCATCAGACATAGAAAACTTGCATGTAATGAAAAGGGTGTTGATAGTGGTTGCACAATTAACCTTCATAAATAGATTTTCTCACTTATCTGAGAATATTTTCTTCCTATTATGTTATAAGTGAGTGCAGCAAGTAATTTTAAAAAGGAACAAATCAAAACAGAAAAAAAAGCCCCAAACCCAACAACCTTAAAGATAATAATTGTCTTTATTTCCAAACTCTTAAAGACCTGCAGAAAAGGAAGTTGCCCCTTCTGTCAAATACCTGCAGTAACTGAAGCCTAAAAGGCAAAACATGCCTCATGTCCCACTGCTGATGAGGGCAATGCTTTTTTCCTTCTCTTCTTCTCTTCTCTTCTCTTCTCTTCTCTTCTCTTCTCTTCTCTTCTCTTCTCTTCTCTTCTCTTCTCTTCTCTTCTCTTCTCTTCTCTTCTCTTCTCTTCTCTTCTCTTCTCTTTTCTCTTCTCTTCTCTTCTCTTCTCTTCTCTTCTCTTCTCTTCTCTTCTCTTCTCTTCTCTTCTCTTTTCTCTTCTCCTCTCTTCTCTTCTCTTCTCTTCTCGCTTCGCCTCTCCTCCCTTCCCTTCTCCTCCCTTCCTTCCCCTTCCCCTTCCCCTTCCCCTTCCCCTTCCCCTTCCCCTTCCCCTTCCCCTTCCCATTTTTCAGAGAAGTAAGAGCTGGGGGGAGAGAGATTTTTGCATCTCCCTGAGCTGGGCCAGGTGAGGAAGAGCTCTGTCAAAGACAGAACTGTTTGTTTGGTGGCTGATTATTTTCTCATTGAAATATAATTTTTCCAGCTCCATCCACCTGAATTCCCATTTTCCTGGGCTATGTCAGGTCTGATCCAGGGAAGCAGAGTTTCAGCAGAGTTTCCTGCTTTCAGGAGAGGGAAAAGGATTTTGCCTTTAGAATCTGGAAGCAGGTACATTGCCTAGGAACCAAGCTGCTGGGATCTCAACCTATCATCACTGAAGTGTGAAGCTCTAATTGTATTGCTTCTCATAATGTATCTGCTACATAAATATTATTCAATACCTGCAAATTTGCACTAGTGGGAAAGAGAGAGGTTATAATGCAGGGAAGATTTATGCCCGCTGGATGCTGGGCTGTCATGATTAAAAATTTTCCAGCCATTATGTGAATCCTATTGATCATTGCAGGAAGCAGAAAATTGGGCTGTTCATTGATTTTGCGTGGCTACAGAATGCATTAGGCCTGATGCATTTGATGGGTAGGCAAGTTTTCAAAGGAAGCTCAGTTGAGCTAATCTTAGTTCAGAGGAATATGCACAATGGAATAAGAAACCTTGTAATTGCAAGAGCAAATAGAAGAGTCAGAGGACTATATTATGAGCCATATCAGCATAAGAATTAGACATGAGCCTTCCCAAGAGACAACAGTAAAACGCATCAAGGCTTTGATGCTGTTTTTCATGAACGTAGCAATTACTGGATAAATTGGGTTTTAGCTTCTCACCCATCAGCCAAGATAGTGAACAAAAAGCAATTAGTTCTTCTGCCTCCTTAGCAAAGGGGGGTTATCAGGTTTTGCATGGACTCCATAAAATAACACAGGGAAATGAGTTTGAATCCAGAAGTAGAACAGAACAGGTACAAGGGGAAAGAGGAGAGAGAAAGGGAAAAAAAAAAATTGCAGACAGAGGAAATTTTACCTTTGAAATTTGGGCTCTACTGATTTGGTCCCTATTATCTCTATCTTTTTATTAGCTTATAATAATGCTTAGAGTCATCTCTGCATCACATGCTGCATTTCCTATGAACAAAGGCTTTGAGCAAATTTAATCCCCCAAATAAATTCTGTCAGTATCTAATGCAAGGATCAATTCCAATCTTGGAAATAAAGGGAAGAAAAGATTATTCTGCATCCCAGCTGGATGCTGTCTTACTGGCATGTTGCTGCAATGTACAGAGTTACATCTCTGTTATAAAAAAATAAGAATATAAAGTACCTTTTGGCAGTATATCAGCTCTTCCTGAAAGTCTTTGGCATGCAGAATCTTAAATACCTAAATCACTTCTAATAGTGGAACCCAAGCCACTAGGGTTCTGCAAAACCTTTGAAGGATGCATATATTAAAAATCTGGACTAAATATGTCTTTATTCTTATATTCTAACTTGGTAGGTTTTAGTATGCCTTTTTTTTTGGAAAACTTATGAAATTACTACTTGTAGAGAATTAGAGTGTGTTAATGTTTCTATTATAGTTTTAAAAAAACCTGCCAAAAAGTACTACTAGCAATATTAATTAGTATTTTAAAATTAGAATGGCTAGTTGTGTGTGTTTACCCAGATGACATGTTGGTTTAGCTGAAAAATCCCATATGGATGCCATCACATTTTGCTGTTTTGTGCCCTGTATCAGAAGAGATTTTCCTGTAACAATGACAAATTTAAAGGCACAGCTCCTTTAGCTTTGAATTATTATTAGGTGAGCAACAGTCATATTTGACCTTTCCTGCATATAAAAAGTAAGAAGGGAGGTTCAAGGGAGGTATATTATTGGATTTATTTGTGGTTATCTTTAGGGGAAAAAAGTTTTTATAAATGTATGTATATATAAATTTATAATATATTTGAATGAATTTATAAATATAGAAGTATATATAAAGATAATATACATTATAATTATATATTTATAATATATTTTTCTATAAACGTTTGGGGTTCTTATAAACTTTTTAATTTTTTTTTTTTTTTTTTTTTATACTGCAAAGATGCTGTAATTATAAGCGTTAGTGTGAGCTCTTTAAATGAAATGAGAGTGAACCTGTTTATATGCTGATGATGAAAATCTTTCTAGGTTTGGGCATGCATCTTTTACATTGAGGTTACATGATCAAATCTCCTTGAAGCATCTCCTGTTTGTGGGTTTGGTGCCCCTGAGTTTGAACAAGGAACAAGCAGGACTTCTTTGTGCATCCGTGCACACAGTGTAATGTCTGTAATAGTTTGGAATGGAAAGGGCTGGCATGGAATATTTTCATCCTTTCTTGATGAGCATTTCATATGTAGATAATCCCAACTATTTCGTTTTACCAGCAAACTAAGAAGCTTTCAGTTAAACAGAAACTTTTTCTGTGACTCAGTCCTCTAACTATTGGAAAGGGAGCTCCTGATGAAGTTCTGCACAGATCTATCCCACACATATAAAGCTTTAGAGACCTGAAATCCTAATTTGTAACAAAGGAAACCCTTGTGTGGTCATTTAGTTATTCTACTGCTTTTTAAAACCTGGCTGTATTTCAGGGATTAAAGCAACAGCAGCAAAAACAATGTTGTAACAGAAAATGTCAGGATTTGAAAGAATGGGAAATCACAGAAGTAGCAAGGATCACAGCTCTGCACTGAGGGCTTTAGCCATACAGCCCAGAGGATAGATTTCCTCTTGTCTGGAAACCAGCCCAGCTCAATTTAAAAGACCAAGTTCAGGAATTACTCAAAGTGTGTCTGGCTAGACTGGAGCAATTGAAATATTTGCCCACCAGACAAGGTATTCATCTTTTGACAGCCCTTTCATCAATATTATTTAACAGCTGGTTGCTCCTAAAGCATCCAGTCACCAATTAAATGCTATTAAAACCTTTGCATCACTTTTCATTTATTTAATTCTGTTTCCTCCAGATGTTAAGGCCCACATGCCTTAACTTTTTCCAGCAAGCAAATCTGCCCTGTAATTCTGTACTGTGCATCAAACTGGATGGATAAAAATAATGTGGGATGACAAACAGATACATCCAAAAACCCAGCAGTGGAAACAAACAACAGCAAAAGAGCTGATAGATAAACCACCTGTTAGCTTGATGCTATCAAGCACCAAAAAAGAAAAAAAAAAAAAAAAAAGATAAATTGTAAATGAAGGGAGGTGATGCTGAGAGGCTGTAGGGTTGGTGACCTCCTGTGGGGCTAAGAGGGACAGAAAAGAGCTATACAGCCTTGATGGTTCATACATTTTGTCCTAAGTTTTTTTTTTTCTGAATCTTGAAACTTAATTCTCAGGAATAATAAGTACAGTGAAGCAGGAGGAGCCATTCTTGCTCCTGAAGCTCAACGAGCTGCTGGTCTCTTCCAGGACTCCAGCCACCACACAGCACTTCCAGGGTAGAAGTGTAGCAGGAAGAGCCTTTCTTGCTCCAGAGGCTCAACGAGCTGCTGGCCTCTCCATGCCTCACACCAGAGTGAGCTGAGGTGCCTTCTGTGGGTGTGTGTCCCACCTTTATTGGCCCCCTGGTCTTGTTCATGCCCAATAGGGGCCTGTCCTAATCAGGCACAGGTGGACTCACACCCACTCTTTGGCAACTCAAGGCACCTGGTTGACAATGTCTCTCTACAGTACAGTGGTCACTTGGCTCCTACTCTGGAGGGCATATAAGAAATGTACTGGCAGGGAGGAGCACAGCTCTGAAAGTAGAAATTAACATTTCCATTTTTGCAGCTAAGCACAAAGAATTTTTGTTCATGTGGATCCCATCAATGGGAGGTGGCAAACAACAGGCCAGCAGTGGGCTAGACCACTGTGTCTGTCAGAAAAAAGAAAAAAAAGAGAAAAATTAGAACAATTTTCTTGTAAATCATTCTGCTGGAATATGTTAGTGTTTGTCTAGAACTGAAGGTTTCTTTCTCTCTACAATCAGGCTGCTCTACACACCCTTCAGGAAAATTATTAGCTCTTCTCTGACATTAATTCATAAAGAAACAGCAATTTTGGTTTAAAAGCTTGTTTAAAAGCTGCATTCTCTAATCCTATAAATTACTTTTGTTCACCCAGCACTCCCAGAAAATTTCAAAACTTTTTAGTTATATACATTGAACTGTTTTCCTGATTTTGTAATCCATCTCACAGTATTTTAGACAAAGTATTTCTCATTTAGAGGCAGCTACATTCTGATAAGCAATGAAAAGGATGTTATGTTCTTCATGGCAGGTCATGCATGTTTTTATGTATTATCTGTATCACAAATTACTTTGGTCATTCCAGAAACAACCCTTTTAAATGTTTGTAATTTAGTGGTAAAAATAAAAAGTAAATTTTCTTGTCTGAAACTAGTTTGTTTCCTTTCCATGGAAATTTGGGCTGTTTTTCAGGTAGATTTTCTCCTTTATTATAATCCACAGTTTCTTTTATATCATAGTGCTAAATGCAGTGGAACAAAACTGATTTCAAAGTATTAAGTTCTATTTAGATTCATTTTAATTTTATTACCACAGTGCCCACAGAGTTACCCTTTTTATGTGCATTTGGTAGGGGAAAAGTATTTTAGAAAAATATGGCATTATAAAAGAGACCAATAAAAGCTGCATGAAAAAGGAAGAGGTAAATAAGTAAATATATCACAGTTGTAAGAGGTGGTAAAATCAGGTGCTAGGTGTCTCCTGCCCCCAAAATTAGGGAAGTTAGCAAGGGATGATGGCTGAGCATGACTTCCATACTGTACCATCTATACCATGTGGCCATCTGCCTTGTCAAAAATCTGCCCTGGTGGATGTGCCTCCAGGGAATGGGGCATAATTCTGCTTCTCTTGCTTCCCTGAGCTCCCTACCTGAGCAAAGAGTTTGGGCTGTCCTGGCAAACACATCCCAGCTGGCCCCACAACAGCCTTGGCATCCTTTGACAGACCTTGAAGTCCAGGTGCCTGGAGTGGGGTTGTCCACACAGAGTGGGGTTGTCCACACACTTCACTGACCTTGTATTTCCTGTGGCTCTCTCCTGAAGGGTTTAAGCACTGTGTCTGACCTTGATTTCTTTAAAGCATTGAAAAATGAGCAAGGGCTTAATACCTGCTCCTGTTCTTTTCTGAACTGCATCCACCACGAAGTGTTTAACACTCTCATTAGGGCCCCAAGCCAAGCAGGTGCTAAGCTAAGGATGCCTTTAAGAGCCAGTGAAAGGCCTGGGACTCCTCATGCCTAAAACCACACTCTGCTCTTATCAGTGCTTGAATATCTGAGGCAACACAATCTAAATTTGGGGTTAAAATCGAGTGTATTTGAACACTTTAGCAGACTGATTATTTTTCTTTACTTTGGAAGCATACACAGCTCTCCCTTTCCCTGCAAAAAAGAATCAGTGCCACACTTCTTTTTTCATTTTATTTTTTTTTAATTAGAAATTATTTGGAGCCTTTTAGCCTAATATCCCCTAATTTACTTTAGGATTTTTAGGTTGCCTCTATTTGCCCTGTTATTTTCTTTCCTTCCATTTAGCCAAAACCAAGATTTTAGTCCCCAGCAAATGTCATGGAGCTCAACTTACTACTTTTATCTTCTTGTCAACATTTTCTCCAGCATATGTTTCTACTCTTCTTTTGTTTAACTTTTTACTGGTGTACCTTTTTATGAGCATTGGTGGAATCAGAGTGTCAGGGACAGTGACAGCACCACTCTGACAGTGGAAAGTTATTCTTTGAATTAGGGTTTTGTGATGTATTCTAAGAAAGGAGCAGAGTAGGCGAAAGGACAGGGAGGGAGATAAACCTGCTGTATCAATGTGCTGCTAAAAAATAACATATAAAACTCAAACTATATGAAACATTATAAAACTAAGCTTGATGGGGCAAAAAGGAGGTAGGAGCATGCCTTGCCTACATTCTGAGTTTTCTTAGCAATTGATAACTGTTTTCTTAGTTGCTTCTGTGTCTTGTACAATGTGGCAAATTGGCCAGTTAATTACCTGTCAGGTTCCAAATGCTATGGGAAATCTGCTCTTCCCTGCAAAGAAGCTCCACTGGATGAGAAGAATGCAGGAAGAGTAAAAGATGTTGACTGGAGAAAAGGATCCCGTGATGTTTCCCATCATGGAAAAAGAGAGATTCCGTCATGTTTTCCTGCTGCACTTTCTCTTGTAGAGGAAAAAATTCAGCCTAACCTACTCTTTCTGTGTAATGCAAGAACTGGGAGGGGGGGGGGAAAGGAAAGCAGGGTGGAATAATGTCTTGTAATTCTTTTATATAGCATCTGTATGGGAGGATAAGTGCAGATATTTTCTGAGAGCCAAAAGTAGCCAGAAATCCATGTCCAGCATCATTCCCTGCCCAGCATCATTCTTGACAAGAGCCATGCCATCCCTACTAACTCAGGCTTGAGGCAGGTAACTGGCCCCCTTTATAAGGGGAAAAAAGTATTTATTCTTCTTCATCAATATCTTCACAAGTTTAGACATCAGTCCAGACAGGGAAAAGAACAGTTATGCATTAACCAAAAAGTACCAAAATAACTTTGTAAACCCTTTTTGCAGAAGCATGTTGAATATTTTGCAGTAAACCCCATTGGCAGGAGAATTTCCTAGAAAACTTTTCTTACAACAAACTAGATATATCAAAGCTGTAATCTAATAGACATGGAGACACATCAGTGGGAACTATTTTTAGGAATTCTATGGGTCACTTCTTCAATTTCATTCCAATGTTGTTGAACTTCTGGAAAACATTACCAGATGTGCATCATTTAAGGGTATTCCCCATTTCTTCCAGCAGCCATGGAGCTATACACTGCTTAATAAATATGTAATTTCTCTACCCATTCATAAGATCTATGTAGCTCTTGACTGAATATTCATATTTTTTCTGTACCTACTTCAGTATGTTGCAAAGAAATCTTATTCTGTTTCATGAAGAAATTTCTTAGGTTTTTTGTTCTCTGCTTACATTACTTAGGGATCCAAAATTCCCTGAGAATACCTGGTTGAGCTGAGTAGCTGACTGAGAGCACCTGAAGAGTTAACCCCCTTTTTCCCAGCATATTTCAAAATAATTTTCTCTGTACCCAGTACTATTCCTAAAATAGTGTTTGAAGCTGCTGGCACTGACAGATAAAATGGCAATTGGAAGGGCCATAGGAAGAATCTCCCAGCACTGTAATCTTTTTAATATAAGCAGATAATTCCCTGCTGCTCCTGCACATTTCAGCTTTCTCTGTGTGTTACAGGGTATAGAGGAGTCTGGATTTGTTGTGACTGCAGCTTATGGGGAAGAATAAGATTTAAATTCCATAAATTAGATTCTTTTCTATAGGAAGACAGAATTATTCCCTTTGGTGGGAAATCCTTGGCATGCCTGCATCTATATAAATCAGACAATTTTACAGACTGAATGGAAATTTCAGGTTACAGTTAAAAGCATATGAAAATTACATGGACTAAGAACATGTAACCTGGTTTAGTGGGAAGTGTCCCTGCCCATGGAAGGGGGGTCCCTTCCAACCCTAATCATGCCATGCTATGTTTTATTTATTTATTATTTTATTTCTTTGTGAAAAGAGAAACTGGTAAATTCAGTTTGAAGATGCTTTGGTGGGAACATTTAAATGTTCCACATACTTGGGGGTTTCAAGAGGATTTAAAAAAGACCACAGCATTATCTTTTTCATCAGCTGGAAAATATATAGCCAAGTTTTGTAACACAGAGAAAAACACCCAGATCTTGAACTGTTCTAGCTTTAGATGAGGACTGGAGGAAGAAGGTAGTTACAAGATAAAACACTGCAAGTGCACCTTGGAGAGAGGTAACTGTGAAGTGAAAAGCCCTGCAGCACCACAATCAAGTTGTGATAAATGTTCTTTTCAGTCAAGGTTCAGCACTGACCTCTTCTTTTGCATTATGTGTGCACCCACTTTTATTCCTATTAGTGAGTGTGTTTACAGCCTGATTTAACAACACAATTTATAGAATTCTCTGCATGTAACCCTTGCAAAGCAGAAGTTTCAGAGTGTGTTTCAGAAAAGGTATAAACTCTGTTGTATAGTGATTGTCACATTGACCACATAACACAATTTTTTAAATAATTAAACCGTTTAGGTTAGTTTTAGTCTCTGCTTGACTGCAATGAAGCTTTATGGGTAGCTATAATTAACCTCTCCTGATGTTAATTATGCACAAAGTGGGAGCTTGGAAGTGCTGCCCATGCAATTGGTGGTGCTATGTGTTTATATGAACTCTTTCAACCCACTGTACAATGGAAGCCAAAGTGGGGAGAGTTGTGCTTTGGAAAAAAAAAAATGTGGAAAATTTGTTTCCTTAGTGAAATCATTGAAGCTCATTTATCTTGGAGCTAAAATGCCTACAGGCTTCACCAAGATCTCCCTGTAAGGGTCCTGCTGCAAAAAAAAAAACCTAGGGAAAAGGTTATCATGCCTAATTAATCTTGATTAAATTCCTCAAAGACTCCTCTAATAAAGGCTTCATGAGGAGCCCGTGCTCAGAGCAGGAACACAACTCTCTGTACCTTTGTGCTGGCTTTACAGATTGGGGCAGTGACCTCATGAAATATGGAAGGGGAAGGACACAGTTATCTTCTGTTTCATGATGTGAAGGTGTTGGCATTTCAACAGGCAGCTGCCCAGGTAGTTATCCTATATATAGCCTACACTTTTCAGGTCACTTTGTAAGGTTTCTTGGAGAATTTCTTACTCCATTAGCCTTCAGAGGACTAACTACATCTGGTTTATCCAGGGATCAAAAGAGTTTCCAAGCTGCAAGCAATGCTGGAATTGCAGACTTGCAAATAATTCTACAGGCTAAAGAAAATAAATTGAAATAGCTCATTTTCTCTTAAAATGAAGCTTCAATGGATATAAGAAAGGTTAGAATGTGTAGGAGAAAAAAAAACAAACCAACAACAGCAAATAATCCAAACAAACAAACAAAAATTCACACCACAAAAATTGCAAAAAAAACCCCAACCCAACCCCAAGCCACAGCTAAATCAGAACTAAAAAGTGAAACAAAACCCCAAACAAAAAAAAACCACCCCTAAAAAAGCCAACACAACAAACAGAAAAGCTCCAAAACAAACAAAACAAAACAAAAAAATCAACCAAGCCACAAAATCCTTCAAGTTTTTTGGGTTGGGGTTTTTGTGATTCTGTGTATAAACAAGGGCATACCAGAAGCCAGGGTATAATCCATCTCTAGCAGGAGGAGGGCTGCAGACTGAGGGGCTTCTGGAAGTATCTTTTTATCTTTCTAGGTCTACTCCAATTCTTCTGGATGGGAGAAAGAGCAGGGAGCAGAAAGGTTGGGTTTGTCATAAGTTTGGGTTTATTCAGTCTTGCACTGAAGAAACTTTGATGGTCCTTGTGACCATTTAGATGATTTATAGGGTTGCTTGGTGCAGTGAAACCTCTTCAGAATTAGTCCCTCACATGTACAGCTCCTCTGAATGGAAATATCCAGTGAGAACACATAGACTGCTCCTCTGCCTACTGACTTCAGTGCTTCCCTGGCATCAGGGAAATATATATTAATAACACCTTTTCATTTTACCAGTGTTTCCTTGGTAGTTTGTTGTGGGATGGGGTTTAAGCACCTGGTGTTGTAAAGCCAATAAGCCAACATCCCAAAATTTCTTCAGCTAAATGTGCTTATAATATTTATTTTGAGTATTCAGTGCTTTAAAGTGCTTGTGAAGCATCTCCTCCTATATGATGGCAATGTCTGGGTGTAGCAGTGATCCCAGGCAGTGTCAATGTACATGTCACAACAGAAGCCTTTGGCATGGCAAAGTACACAACTGCCAGCTGCTAAAACTTGCTCAGGATTCTTTTCCTGAAGTTCCCATCTATAAGCCTCATCAACAAGCACATTTTCCCCCAGCTGGTTTACTCACAGATCTACATCTGTAAGCTAGATTGATTTCTTTTTTCCCCCCACACTAAAATCTTGTCCCACACCTCAGATGTCTGTCTTTGGTTTACAAGCAAGTGCCTCTATGCTGATAAACTGAGTTTTTAATCTGCACAAATCATTTTACTACCTTGTAGAGAAATAAGATAAACCAGGTGCCTCGAATTGCCAGAGAGTGGGTGTGAGCCCACCTGTGCCTGATTAGGACAGGCCCCTATTGGGCATGAGCAAGACCAGGGGGCCAATAAAGGTGGGACACACACCCACAGAGGAGACCTCGGCTCACTCTGGTGTGAGGCATGGAGAGGCCAGCAGCTCGTTGAGCCTCTGGAGCAAGAAAGGCTCTTCCTGCTACACTTCTACCCTGGAAGCGCTGTGTGGTGGCTGGAGTCCTGGAAGAGACCAGCAGCTCGTCGAGCTTCAGGAGCAAGAATGGCTCCTCCTGCTACACTACCTGGTTTCTTAATCACTGCAGGAAACACCACTATAGTCCTATCAGTCTTCTACTTCTGTTCAGACCCCTTTCTATTTCTGACAGAAAAGTTATGTCTAGCTTTTGCAGAATTTTTCTTAACTAGCATAACTAAAACATGGTCTGGATATCAAAGCATGCAGATTAATTTTTCATCTAGCCTTTTTCTTGTACTTACATCACTTACAGGATTTTTTACCCAACCTTGACAAATGCAATCTTCCCTATTTCCCCCCTAGTCTTCCAGAAAAATATTGAGAAGATTTATTTCTGGTACTACTATTTCATTTATAAGTCTTCCATAAGCAGTTCTCTGTGGTTCTCTTGCTGCTAATCTAATCAAATCCAAGCTGCTCAGTCTGTTCCCATTTTCTTACTATTGCCCTATCATTTCTTAAATAATTTCCCATTCATTACAGAGAAGCCACTTGTCTGGCTCTCAGTCCAGGCCATCAACTTTCACATTAAAACATTTTTTATGCTTTTTCTGTGATGCTTCCTGTACCTACAGGGAGATATCCAGACACAAGTGCCAAATTCTCTCTCTCTCTTCCTTCAGCTTCACAATTCCATTAAAAGCTTACAAAAACTCCATGGAAATTAGAAATATTGAGTGCTGCCTCCCTGCTTTCTGGTGCTGCCTTGTACTTTGTGATTGTTCTGCCCATGGGATGCCTCTTCTTTGATCTGCTGGGACCACCTTCCTGGGGACAAAGTCTTTCAGTGTTTGCAGCCCAGGACAAGCCCAGGACAGATTGTTAAGGAATCTAAAAGCAGGAAATGGCATTTAGCATATTGCTGCTTTATATAATTATATATAAAATGCTTCTAGATTTCCTGGATAAAATAAACAGTATTCTCCAAGTGTTAAAGCAGACTGTGATTTCCCCAAAGCACCTGTTTGAGGTTTCTAAGCTGATTTTTGATTTACCTTCTGTCCCTTTGAGCTTGTTTTTTAATGGTTTGCAAGAAGGAATGAGATGGTCTGGGGATGCTCTGAAGTCTCCATGGCAGCTTTTCAAGAAGACTCCTGACAAACACACGTCAGTGAAGGCTTGGGAATAGATGCTGGGATTTTGGGGCAAAGGACTGGTTTAGAGACTGGATTAATTTTATCCCTCTGCTTCTATCTCACCCTTTCAAAGATAACAGAAGCTCCATCTTAAAAGCCCTGGGTGTGGAAAGCACAAAAAGAAGGCAAGAACCCTTGCTTTAGAACACAAGGCTGTCAGCAGGCAGGCTGGGGGTTTGGATGCCCTGGGGTACAGCACTGCTCCCTTCTTGGATGAGGGTTAGGGATCTACGTCAGGTATTTCCACTCAGCAATGTCAAATGTAGCATAACCCATCCCTGGGCTTCAAAGGCAGAAGCATCTGGTTTCAGTCCACAGGCAGGAATAGCATTTACTGGGCAAAAAAAAAAACCAAAAACATTTTTCCAGCTGCTTAAGCTACACTTCAGGCTTCTATAGTCAGCCTCCCTGGCCAAGGAAATTAATCTTAGTTTTGTTATATCATGTTCAGGAATGTAAATGTTTCTTTATTCAGGGTCCTATCTGTGAAATATGTCATTAGATCACTGCCTGCTACATTTAATTGGCTTTCCAAGAGAGCTTCAGAGTCCCTCTCCTTGAGTCATATAAAATAAATCAGAAGTCCTCCACAGACCTCCCTGAGTTTTGGCACTGGGTAAGAAAGAGGCCAACCTTTCTCCTTGCTCTTCTGTTTAGTGGTTTGTAAAGATGAATCCATTACCCAAAGTTGTTTTATTTGATAATTAACTTAATATTTCCCTTTCATATTGACCTTCTGAAGCACTTGTGGCAAAAATAAATCCACTGTTTTAATAATCATGTGACAGCCATAAATCTAGTCCGTATTCAGCAAGAAATTTTTAATTTATCAATACAATTCTTAGGGACTGTATTTTTTCTGTTTAATTGACTAATTTGAGCAGATTCCAAATTTAAGCCCTACTGTTTGCCATCATATTTGATTGTCAACAAATCTATTGAAATATTAAGGAATTGGTTTTAACTTTGTATTTTAACCTACCATGTAATTCAAGAAAAATAATTAAATGTGTTACAAGGAATAGCTCAGGTTTGTCTCACTTGGGAATTACCTTGGCAACTTTCTGCCTTTGTATCTCTCACATATGTATGCTCACAGTAGGGTAAATACCAGCACCCCCAGCTCCCATACAGATACCTGCTGTAGGTGCCTGAAAAGGAAATAAAAATCATATATTAGATAAAATTCTTGGGCTCATCTAGAAAAGAAAAAAATCTAAGCTACCTTTTTCATGTTCAAACAACAGAAGCTACACAATTACTCTGAAAAATATTGTATGCATCTTTTAATACCTTGAATTATTTTATGAGCAGGTGATGCAAGATATATACATTCCCCAAAGAGGCTGAGTCCACCTCTCAAAGAGACAGCAATTTTTTTTTAAACACTGCAAACCATGTTTTATTGCTTTGGTACAAAACAAGCTGTGATTTTTTATTCTTATTTTTTAACTTCAAAATTACTCTTCCATTGCTTCATAATATTTAATTTCTATTAATAGAGGTTTTGAAAGTCACCAAGGGTTAATAATTTGTTGCAAAAAGCCTATGCTTTAATTTTATCACCTAGAAATGTGAATTAGTCTGGACTATTGTGCTAACTCTGAACCAGCCTTTTTAATGATAAAAAGGGAAGAGTAGAAGAGAATTTCATGTGTCTGAGTATGGTGTTTTCATGCCAGGAATATCCAGTCCTAATTAATTTGTCTTAGGGAATAACACTCTCTCAGAGTTACCTTTTCTGTCTCATAGGACTACTTTTTCACAAAGTTCTTCATCTTTATCTATAACCAACTATGTAGACCAAGAAATGCTCCCTACCATGGACCATTCTACCCCAAAGAGAAACCAACCCACTTTTATCTCCACTAACAATTAAAAAAAAACCTCACTAAAAATCCAAACCAATTAAAGCACTCAGTTATCATCTGTATAACCTTTACTCCTATTTTTCCTGGCCTCCTCGTGGTTTTTCCTGTCCTTTTCGTAGTGCTTTTTACATTTTCTCTCCAAACTTCCCAAATTTATTTCTGAATGTTTCTTGATAGTGGTCTTGAACTCTCTGTCCTGTAAAGAGAAAGGGCTGGGGGATACATGACTCTTATAAAAGGACTTTTTTATGGTAGCTACAGGCTTCAAGTGGGACTGTGACTGTAGGGGAAATCTACATTTCCATTGGAAATGATGGAGGGAGAGTCCTGAAAGAACTGCACCAAATCTCTACTCTCAGTTTCCCAGGAATCATTTATGTTTCTTTGCACATCGTGCTGCCAAAATTATTATTTTTGAGGAGTTCATATTTTCTGTTTTCTCAGAAAATTCATGCTTAAGTATGATATTTAATCTATAGCAAAATCTTTGAAATACTAAACCATGATGATTTTTTTTCCCACCGCATATCCTGATTGCTCTGGGGTTGGTTAAATAGCAGCAATCAAAATCTATTAAACAATATTTTGTCTGGGGAAAAAACCCCACAGCAACATATAGTTCTACATCTATTTCTGCATGAAATGGCCCAGCCTAGGTTGAAATAGTTGTGTGCCTTCATAATTTTTGTCAGAAACCATGAGTGTGATTTTTCTCTATGCTTGAAATCCACTTAAAAAAATTAATTGCTGGCAAATATATTTCTCAACACGAAGAAGCAGAACTTGCTGGTGATGGAGCAGTACCAGGCAACAAACAAGGAAATAAAAATCATGTATTAGATAAAATTCTTGGGCTCATCTAGAAAAGAAAAAAATCTAAGCTACCTTTTTCATGTTCAAACAACAGAAGCTACACAATTACTCTGAAAAATATTGCATGATTCTTTTAATACTTTGGATTATTTTATGAGCAGGTGATACAAGATATATACATTTCCCAAAGAGGCTGAGTCCACCTCTCAAAGAGACAGCAATTTTTTTAACACTACAAAAAATGTTTTAGTGTTTTGGTACAAAACAAGCTGTGATTTTTTATTCTTATTTTTTAACTTCAAAATTACTCTTCCATTGCTTCATAATATTTAATTTCTATTAATAGAGGTTTTGAAAGTCACCAAGGGTTAATAATTTGTTGCAAAAAGCCTATGCTTTAATTTTATCACCTAGAAATGTGAATTAGTCTGGACTATTGTGCTAACTCTGAACCAGCCTTTTTAATGCTAAAAAGGGAAGAGTAGAGGAGAATTTCATGTGTCCTGAGTATGGTGTTTTCATGTCAGGAATATCCAGTCCTAATTAATTTGTCTTAGGGAATTAACACTTTCTCAGTGTTTTTATTTGTATTTTTTAACTTCACAATTACTCTTCCATCGCTTCATAATATTCATAATAATATGAATAATGAATAATATTCATAATATTCATATTGCTGGCAGATATATTTCTCAACATGAAGGAGCAGAACTTGCTGGTGATGGAGCAGTACCTGGCAACAATTGTGTGGTCAGCTTCTCCAGAGCTAAAATTAGCAAGGACCAAATAAACAGCTCCAGAGGACTCAAAATGTCCCCTGAGTGCCAGGGCTTGGCTGCTGGATTAAATCTGTAGCTGAGACAGCCTTGTCCCCTATACACAGACATTATGCTAATTATAAAATAACATCCTGCAGCTTCAGGGGAGCCTCAATGTGACTCCTGAGCTGTGGTCACAGCCTGAAGTAGGGGAATCTCACTGACAAGAATAAAGTGAATATCTGCACTGCTAATTACAGACACTGTTCCAGACTGGGGTCAGGAGACCTCTGCTCTCCTTGGGCCTTTTTGCTGTTTCACCCTAATGTTTTTACTTTTTTCAGGCTCTTTTCTTCTGTTTTTTTGGTTTGTGGTCTTTTTTTTTTTTTTTTTTTTTTTTTGGACTGTCAGCACATTAGAGTTGATGCAGAGTTAAAGTGTGCTGAGGATAACTTTACATGGTGAGGAATCCTCTCTCTTGAACCTAGCTAGAGCTGCTTTAATAAGAGAGTGTTTATTGAAAAATCATCTGGTCAGAATAATTTCATTCAAAATTAGCTTAATACAATATACATAAGCCATTGGTCTGATTTTCAACCAGGACTAAATGTAGTAAAATAATGTACTAAATATATAATATATATAAATATATCTATATTTAAATTTAAATATTTATTATTATTTATTATTATTTATATTATACACTTTATATTTATTTATTATATATATTATATATATTTATTATTTATATTATATTCTTTCTTTCTTTCTTTCTTTCTTTCTTCCTTCCTTCCTTCCTACCTTCCTTCCTTCCTTCCTTCCTTCCTTCCTTCCTTCCTTCCTTCCTTCCTTCCTTCCTTCTCTTGCTTACTTTCTTGCTTTCTTCTCTTTGTTTTTTTTTTTCCTTTTTTTTTTTTAATATATATATGTATGTTAAACATACAAAGAAGCACCTGGATAATAGGTGTAAGAAAGCACACTTATACCACCAAAAAGCTTGAAGTGAGGAGGGGAAATGGGAGTGGAAAAACAGCAATTACTTGCCTGCAAGCACATTTGTTATTTTCTGGAAAGAGAAGAGAGAGAATCAGTGTAGAGGAGCATCCACCCCTGACACAGGTCTCTTCCCCTGTGCCAAATGGGGAGGTGATGATCCTTCACCTGCCTTTACCTTCCTGACATCTTTTTTCCCCTCTGCTAGGTCTTGTACTTTCTGTCCTCCCACTCAGCTCTTTGGCTGCAGTGTTCAGAATCCAACACGTTTCCTCAGGAATCTAATAAATAGGTCTTGGTTAACCCAACATGCTTTGACTTAATTACAATAAACCCTAAATTCCAAAGCAGATTAAGAAGCATCCACATGAGCAGTTTGGGAGGATGGAAGAAGTGATGGGAATGATGACATCTAACTGCAAGGGCATTTTCATTTGTATCAACAGAGAAAAAAATTTTTTTTTTTCAATAAACCCAAACCACTGTGCTTCAACAACTTCTCACAGACCCTGTTTAAAACCAGGGATGTTGGTGCTACTGCTGACCATGCCCTTTGTGTGCCCCTTTGTGCCTCTCTACACAGCCACAAAATGACATAGATTGCACTTTAACCCAGAAATGAGGGATTTTAACCCACGTGGAGATCCTTTGCAAGGGAATTTTACATCTCCAGAAAGAAATAATTGAAGCCATCACTGCTCTGGTATCAGCAGGAGTACAGCATGAGTAGCCTCAGGCTCTGATTTCTATACTTAGAATTTAAAACTCTCAAATTGCTGAGTTTCAGAGCCTGCCCTCACCCCAAGGTTTGCATTGTTTGGGGATTTACTGGTGGCCTTTGCTACCAAATAGAGCAGGGGGGGACTCTCCTCTAACTCTCAGGAATTTCATCAGCAAATTCGCAGACGACACTAAGCTGGGGGGGAGTGTTGATCAACTAGAAGGCAGGAGGGCTCTGCAGAGGGACCTGGACAGACTGGAGAGTTGGGCTGATTCCAACGGGATGAGGTTTAACACGGCCAAGTGCCGGGTCCTGCACTTTGGCCACAACAACCCCATGCAGCGCTACAGGCTGGGCACAGAGTGGCTGGAGAGCAGCCAGGCAGAAAAGGACCTGGGAGTCTGGATCAACAAGAAGCTGAACATGAGCCAGCAGTGTGCCCAGGTGGCCAAGAAAGCCAATGGCATCCTGGCCTGTATCCGGAACAGCATTGCCAGCATGTCCAAGGAAGTGATTCTGCCCCTGTACTCAGCCCTCGTGAGGCCACACCTTGAGTACTGTGTCCAGTTCTGGGCCCCCCAGTTCAGGAAGGATATCGAGGTCCTGGAGCAGGTCCAAAGGAGGGCAACCAGGCTGGTGAAGGGACTCGAGCATAGACCCTACGAGGAGAGGCTGAGAGAACTGGGGTTGTTCAGCCTAAAGAAGAGGCGGCTCAGGGGAGACCTCATCGCTCTCTACAACTACCTGAAAGGAGGGTGTAGCCAGGTGGGGGCTGGGCTCTTTTACCAAACGACTTTCAACAAGACAAGAGGGCATGGACTTAAGTTGTGCCAGGGGAAGTTTAGGTTAGATATTAGAAAGAATTTCTTTACGGAAAGAGTGATCCGTCATTGGAATGGGCTGCCCAGGGAAGTGGTGGATTCTCCGTGTCTGGAGATATTTAAAAAAAGACTGGATGTGGCACTCAGTGCCATGGTCTAGCAACCGCAACGGTGGTTCAAGGGTTGAACTCAATGATCTCTGAGGTCCCTTCCAACCCAGCCAATTCTATGATTCTATGATTCTATGAATCCAAGAAGTTTACAAGGTTCTGTCACATGCTGGTTTTATTTGAAATCTTTACAAGAAGTTACATTTCCCTGCTGACAACTTGTAAGGGTACTTTCCCCACCTCAGTAAGTCCTTCAGAAGATGTTAAGATGGGGATGTTACAATCTGTGGTGCTGTGTTTTACACATAGCTTTTGGTTAGTTTAATCTCCTCTCCTGGAAGTGTTTGGTAGCTAAAGACGCCTTGAATAAAAGGAAGTATTTTACTTTGAAAATTAAAAAAACCCAAAAAAAGTGCTAAAAAAATTGTGGGGAAAAAAGGAAAAAGAAGGCCCAGAATTCCTAGCAATTTCAGCTGTCCAATTTAAGGATGAAGTTTTGGAAATGCTGATTTCACATCCTGAAAAAACCAGATAACCAAACACTGCTAATATTTGTAAAAATCTTAATCTACTCCATAAAATTAGTAATTTCCTCAGGAGGTTTGGGTGCAGAGCTTATAATAATGAGGGCTTTTTTTCCATTCAGCATAAGAAACAATTGGATTCTATCTTGTTGAAAGCAATCTGTCTTGCATCTCTCTTGAACTGAATGTAAAGTAATGAAGTTCATATTAAGGATAGTTGTAAAAGAATTTGATTAAACCAACAAGACAAACATTTTTAGAATAGTCAGGGTGTTGGGATCTTCCTTTAAAATCATCTGTACTCTAATTATAAAATCAATATGTGTTTAAAATACCCAATGTGCTGATTTATTTTATGCAGAAAACATGGAGCAAAGTATTCTGAATCACTATAAATAGATAAAAACTGGAATTTCTGTCAGGCTAGAAACTGCATTTTCTGATTTTTCACCCTGAGTTAAAATGATAAAAATAGCAGGAAATAAATAATTTCCATAGAACAGAAAATTCCATTTCAGACACCTACAACCCCTGGGTCTGCACAAACAAATCTGCCTCCCTTTTTAATGAAATGATTAAAAAATGGGAATTTAGGTTGGGTTGTTTGCATAGCAGGACCACCCTGCATGCCCTGTAAGAAGACTTCTGAGATGGGCAAAGAGCCAGGAAGGAAAGAGCTTGGTCAGTGTGACTGGGAGGGCTCCTGTGCACTGAGGGGAATATTTTTTTTTTTGGTGTGCCCAGCATGCAGAAGGTGCTGGGGGATGGAAGGAAGCAGGAGCTCAGGGTGGCAGGAGGAAGGAGGCTTTGCTGCAGATTTCTGTCTCTGTTCAACCCAAGAAGCTGCTGAACTAGAAAATAATACCTGGGGGGACTAACTCACCCTTCAAGGACAAAATCAAGGGAGTTCTTTTCAAACCTTTTTAATATACCTTTCCACCACTTTCCCTATTTTAAACAACACCTTGTTCTAGTTTATTACTTCAGAGTTCAGATAAATGTGTTTTGATATCTTTTGGCACATTTGCTTAAAAGAAGGGGGAAAAAAAAGGTGTGAACAGTTGGTGGTTGAGCAGGTGGCCAGGGCTACTCTGCTAAACTGTGTTTCCCAAGGTGTGCTGAGTCCTCACCCTCATCACCCCTCTGAGACATCATGGCAAATCACACCAGCACCAAGCAATACTGAAGTGACCTCAGCTACAAAGTAATAATGGCAATCAGACTCTGAACTTCAGCTTTGTACTCCCCAAACTCAGTAAATTAAGGGTTTTCAGATGAAGCTGTCCAATTCACTCACTTCTTCCTTTCTCTCTCCTACACCCTTCCAGGTCTTTCCTTCCTATTTTTTTTTCTCCCATCCTTTCTCTCTCCTTTCTCTCTTTCTTAAGCACTATCTCTACCAAATGTGGTGTGTTCCCATTCCTGCAGAATATCCTGTAAAGTCTGCAGTGAGAGTGCCCTTCAAAACAACTCCAAGTCCTCCCTCTGGGCCAGCAGGAATCCCTCAGGATCTGCCCCAGAAAGCCTAAGCACTGAACCTCAGACAGAAAAGGTGTCTTGCTCAAGAGGCTGCCTCACTTTTGAGAATATCCCAAATTCTTATTGCTCTGAGAAACGATGGCACCAACCTTCCTTCTGGACTTTTGGAAATGGAGAAAGGAAAAAAAATAATTAATTAGACCTGCTAATCTACTTGATGGAAAAAGAAAGTCTTGTGCAAAGAATGCAAGAAACTGATAAACAGAAAAAAGCCCTGGCAAGGTTGTGCATTTCTGGTTTGCTGGTGTAGAGGTTTATAGTTCTGAGTGTAAATGAGAGATCTCTTCAGATAATCTGGTCTGGCAACAAAAAATGCCTTTTGAAACCATGCTTTAGGCTGGATCTCACCATCTGCCATCTCCTTGTTCATGAGGACTTTTTTAACAGAAGTTGGGGATGACTAGAATTTGATGAGAATTTAGAAGGCTTATTCTTGTGATAAAATTCTTGACCATGCAGAACCCTGTATTGGAGCAACTCTGCTGGCACCTTCAGTGTGCAGAGGAGTGTCCCAGAACAAGCCCTCTCAGTTTCTGCCAGGGATATCAGAGAAATGCAGGTTTCCAATCGATAGCAGAGAGGTCAGCAATGTGTTAGGGTCGTTGCATTTTTTCCCTAGTTACTTAAAAATCTCTTCCAGTATGAATAACACTCCCTACAGCTGTCAGAAATGCCAGAAGGGTTGAAATAACTCAACAAATGAACAAGAACCCCACAGTCATCCCATTTAGTCTGCAGTTCAGGAGAGCCTCTGAGTTTATTCCTGCCAGGGAAGTACATGGCCACTGAGAGAATGGTTGCCATTCCCAACAAAATGACAGCCTTAGCAGTAGCTGTGAAGTCTCTGCATTCCAACAAAATATTATTTTATTCATATGAAGCGGGAGGAGCCATTCTTGCTCCTAGGGCTGATCCTGAGGCCTCGGGGCTTAGCCCATTCCTGGACGATGTCCTAGGGCTGTTCCTGGGGCTCCAGGATCTACCCCTTCTTGCCTGCTCCTGGGGCTCCTTGAGCTGTGGGCTTCTTAATCCTCACTGAAGAGTGAGAGCTCTCTCTGTGGGTGTCAGCTGCTCTCTTATTGGCCCCGTGCTCCTGCACATGCTCAGGAGGGAGGCCAGACACAGGTGAACCCACACCCACTCATCAATAACTCAGGGCACCTGGTCCTGTCTCACTACATTTCCCCCCTTTTTTTTTTTTTTTTTTTTTCACAGACATTTACATAGTACACAGACATTTACATAGACATTTACATATTTACATAGCACGATTTTTTATACACAAAAATACACTTACAGGATTTTTCTTCGGGCCCCGCAGGACACTCAGCTAAGAGCATCAAGGGGGCGCCGAGGGGCAGTACAAAACACACTTATACAGGATTTAGACACAGACATACAGGATTTTTACAGGATTTTTCTTCGGGCCCCGCGGGACACTCAACTAAGAGCATCGAGGAGGCGCCGAGAGGTTAGAGGATTTTTACACAAAAATATAACTTACAAGATTTAAACATATAACTTACATATAACATATAACTTATTTTACATATATTTTTAGGGAGAATTCTCAACCCTTACACGTATTTTGGGGAGAATTCTCAACCTTCTTTCTTTAAGGGGAATTAAGCATACCCATATATTCGCTCGATGTCAGCCCCTTTCTGGCAAAGTCTCTGCAAGTTGTCTGAGCACTCTTCACAAAGTTTCTGCAAATTGTCCCAGGCACTTGCCCTCTATTCCGGGGTTTCTTTCCTCATGGGCCTCGGGATTTAACCCTTCCTCATGGGATTTCCCTCTGCTCAAGGGCTTAGCCTAGGCATATTTCACAAAGTCTCTGCAAGTTGCACCAGGCACTTTTCACAGAGTCTCTGCAAGTTATTCTTCTAGTTATTATTCTCCCTCCTGTATCTGCTCTTCTGGCTTGGTTTCCCTCTGTTCCGGGGTTTCTTTCCTCATGGGCCTCGGGATTTAACCCTTCCTCATGGGATTTTCCCCTCTGCTCTGGGGTTTCCTGTCCAGAGAGCTTGTTGAACATACCTTACAGGGAGAATGTTCTTGCAGTTTCTGTGCCAGCTAGGTTTTCTGCAGGCTGCCCGCATTCTCCACCAGATGAAGCGGGAGGAGCCCTTCTTGCTCCTAGGGCTGATCCTGAGGCCTCGGGGCTTAGCCCATTCCTGGACGATGTCCTAGGGCTGTTCCTGAGGCTCTGGGATCTACCCCTTCTTGCCTGCTCCTGGGGCTCCTTGAGCTGTGGGCTTCTCAATCCTCACTGAAGAGTGAGAGCTCTCTCCGTGGGTGTCACCTGCTCTCTTATTGGCCCCCTGCTCCTGCACATGCTCAGGAGGGAGGCCAGACACAGGTGAACCCACACCCACTCATCAATAACTCAGGGCACCTGGTCCTGTCTCACTACATTCATATATTGATAAACAGAATGCTATCTCCTAGCTAATGTTTTTCCTGTGGAATTTGGGTTTTTTCCCAAACTCACCACTCAGCTACAGGAAGAGACAGAAATCATTGTTTGAAAAGAGTGATGAAGTGTTAAGATTTTTCATATATTTTTATGGCTGAATGGCTCAGAAGACAAACTGTGTCACCTGCAAAGCTGCCTCTCAGATCTGCCATGCTCTTTCTCCAGTGCTGGTGTTCATAGCAGGGCACTTCTCTTATTATCATCCCTAACTTGTTATTTCAGATCACAAATCATTACACTGCTCACCATAACTAAAACCAGACAAAGTACAGCCCCCACTGGCTATTATAAGAAATGAAAGGCAGTTAATGAACTGTAACATTGAATAAATATGGTTTTTTCTAGTCATACAACTGGTGCAAAGAATGCTTCAGTGTTTAGTGGGAGAGCCTTATTTCCAAAGATGACTTGGTCTTTGTCTAAACACATTCTAAAATGCAGCCACAAAATTACTAAAGGTCAGATCACCAACAGATTCAAGAGGACTGAGGAAGAGGAGGAACAATTTGGTGGCATTCAGGTTGGATAACTTAGCTAATGTCACAATCAGATTCATAACATGGGGCATGGCATTTCTCTTGGGTTTTCACTCTGTTCTACTGAAAGAAGGCTTAAATTTCACAGAGAAAGGAAAACAGCTAATCAGTTCTTTCCATAGCACTAAATATCTTGGTTTTTTCTTTCTGTTCTCAGATGGTGACCATTTTCTCTTGATTGTGCTTAAGCAATGCCACTTTTTTGCTTTCAGAAGGAAAAGGGCAGATGGGGAAGCTCAGCAGTTGCAGGCCAGCACTGGCACCCAGTGGCTCAGGATCCTCTTGGCTCAGCATTCCTCTTCACCTGCTTTGCCAAGAGAAATTTAAAGCTTTGTGATTTAGCTACCACAGGTGATTTCAAGCAGGTCCATGAGTATATTTCTGATAAGTATAAGTATATTTCGGATGAGGTTACCACAGGAAAGTGATTTAGAGTAGAAAATATCCTTTTTAAAAAAGTCCCTTAGGGGCCAGAGGGAGCAAAGAAAATACCACAAATCCCAGTGACTGACTTAGGAAACCTTCTTCTTCTGTTCTTGCCCTGCACAGTACCTGAGGCAGCACTTGATGTGTCTTCTTCAGAGGCCCACAGGAGACAGGCAGAAGCAGTCAGAATGTATAAACCCACTGGAGAAGGTTAGGAAGATTGAATCAGCCTTACTGCTGCATCACAGCCAAGAACCTATTGCTTTTCATATAGATCAGTTGCTATAAAAATAATTACCTAGGTTTTACAGTGACTGAGGATCTTTTTTTTTTTTTTTAATAGTTCTTAATTCCCTTTCTATGCTCTTCACCAGCAGTATTATTGGAATTCCCTGATATGCAGCACTTACCTTGTCTAAGACCCATCCTTGGGATACTCTTATTACAGGTTTCCCAGCTCCAGCTGGCATTTCCCAGCTTGAATTCTGCTCACCCAAGCTATCCACACATGGAAATGAAAGAGAAGTGCAATGAAACCAAAAGGCAGCTTTGCAGATGTGGCAGGCAGTCCAGCCCTTTCAAGTGACAAGTTTCACCAAATCAATTGGTTGAAAGGGTGAGGGGGTCTTTTAACAACTGATCCACAGATCCTGAAGACCAAATTGAGTGTGGACCACAAGGTTCACCAAACCTGACTGACAGGGTCATTTACTGAGTAAAATTACAGGGCACATTTACTGAATGTACCTCTTCAAGAAAATGGTTCTGGAGTGAAAATAATAATTGAAAACTTTCAGTTTTTCAGTGTTTTCTTTAAATCTGCTGATGTGGCTAGAAACATCTGCATCTCAGTAAGAGTCCACTGCTCCATACCCCTTTTCCAATGTTTGGGGTTTTTTAAAAATGTTTGTCTCACATCATTCTGGACCTATTCTGGACCTATAACCACCTAGTGATGTTTTCAGAACAGTATTCATGGATTCTCTCATTGGTTGTTATGAACCCAAAAGCATGCAGCAGCTTCCCAGCCAGTTCCCTGGGAATTCCATCTTCTGGGATCATCCTTTGATAGCACATGGCTCCTGAAGGAAGATGAGCTTCATGCTTCAAGCCCAAGGGATGGATGGCACCTCGTGCAGGTGGATGGGCATGGGGCATAAGACAGCTGTGGGGCTTCCTCCTCAGCTCCCTACACAGCTCTGGGGTATTGTTACCCTCATGGGTATCCACAGTGGCTGGAGAAGTCCTTGCACCCTCCTCTTCTGCTTGGGAAGCCAAAGACAGAGACTTGAAAGGTAGCAAAATGCAGCTTCTAGCCTCCAACAGAAAATTAGAAAAGAACAAGTCAATAGTTTTCAGAGAACAGTGAAACAGATGTTCCACTTTTTGCAGAGATGGCCACAGAGCCCCTGTCTTCCCGTGACACACAGAAGAGTCAAATCTTTAATTTGCATCTCATTTGCCTCCCAGAAAAAGAGGAGGATTCTGCAGTCATTGGTCAGCTTGCATCTAAAGCTTTCGTGCTTCACCAGCCCCTGAGCACTGCTTCTCATTGCAGCCTGTTATACTGACATTCCTTGGGAAAGTTTTCACAGATGGATAAATAAGCATTATAAGAGCAGGAGTCCCTGGGCATCTGTAAGGATTTCTCCACAATCTGTGGAGCCAACAATCTCACAGGGCTCACTTCTGGAGGATAACAACATTTCCACTTAAACCATGCAGACAATTTCTGTCTTTGTACTTGAGCACTGCTAATTGTTTGCACAGTTAATTAAACTAAGGGTGAGGAATTCTGCTACATATCCACATGTAATGCACATGTTGACTGTTTCAAGGTGAATACTTTTCTAAATCATGAGCTCTTGAATGTTGACTCACTGGGGCCCATTTCCTCTAATTGGCTTGAGGCTTTTCTACAGTGCTTGTTATGACAGAAGGTGCTTTTTTTACCCCACTAAAAACATTACTATCTCCATACATGAGCATCAGTAGATGTTTTGTGTGCAGGAAAGAGACTCCTGAGCACAAATTTAGGTTGGCAATTGGCTGGTGGTCACCTTCTCTCTGGTTTAAAGAGCCCTTAGGCCCCCAGTGTTCCTGTCAGTCGTGTGGTAAAACCACAGCAGAGGACTCTGTCTCTCATGAGCTCACAACATCCTTTTCTTGCAGGACTCTGACTGGGTAAGAAAAGGTTTTAGAAAGATTGTTTTCTCTATGAAATGACAACCAAATTGCATTTTGTTTGGTAAACATCTGCAAGCTCTGCAAGAATTCTCTTCTGTGTAACACCAGTCATAAGGTTTAATAACTTATCCTGGCTTCATGGGATGTGATAAATGCTCAGTGATTTCTCAGTCACTTGCAAAACTTGTCATTCCACTCAAAGCCACTGTTCAAAATACCCTTCATATCATAGCACGTGCATGTGCAATTAAAGAAGAAGCCTCTTTTAGCTTTAAGGGATTGTATCTTGAGTTGCAATAAGAGAAGCAGTGAGTTTCAAACCCCAATAGCAATTCAAGAGATGTAACTCTATAAAAACCCATTCCACTTTATTTCAATGGCTTTTTTCCCACCAGCATGAAAAAAGTTTTCCCCGGTGAATTTCAGTGGCATTTTGAGCATTTAAACCTATCTATTGAATGATAATTGCTGCATTCAAAATTCATGCTCTTTTCATCACACATTAGCAATAAGATGAGAAAGAAAAGAGTGTTTGGAAAAGAGCAGATACTGCTGGGTACCACTCAACAGAGACAGAAGGGATTCCAGAACCTGAGTGCAGGGGAAAGTAAAACACTGCTCATGGTTTTCCAGTGTCTGTTTTCATTAAGCTGAACTCCAGCTCCCAGGGAAGAGATGCTGGAGTTAGAGAGAAAAGCAATATTAGACTGTGTCTCTGTCTTTCATTGTTTATTCAAGAAGCCAAAGTACTGAAAAAGGCTGTTTGGTGTAACCACTTGATCAGAACATCTTTGAGGAGAAGAATTCCCTGCAGAGAGTGAAAAGCAAAGTCTCTTTGGCTCCTGCAGGAGAGGAAGGTTACACCTTCACAGGCCTCATCTCCATTTTTCCCTCTAACAGAAAATTATCATTAATGATACAAGCTCCTGTTGTTTTCTAGCTGCTTTCAGAAGTCTGTTTGGACCTGGTAATCAAGTAGGGAGGTGTGGAAATGGCTATCGGGGGATAACTTCTAATAAGCAAAGACAAAGATCAAAACAAAACCTGACATGCTCAATATCTGACTGCAGTGATGAAAAGTGAAGTTGTATTTTTAGCATAGTCTTTGCTTATTAGCTGGTAGCTCGTCCTGCTCATTATTTTCCAGACTGTCTAAGTGTAAAGTTTTATTTTATCTGTCAATGAACTAAACTTTTAATTAACTTTCATATTTGTCTTAAGTCATGACTAATTACTCTCAAAGGAATTGCCTTCAAATCCTTAAACTTTTGAACAAAGGGACTGAAGAAAAAGCACTAATCTTCCTTTGAAAACCAACCTCTCTGTTTGAGAACAAAATCAAAAAATAAGCATCTTGAAACTGGGAAACAGAGTATTAACATTCATCATGAAAAGAAACTGAAAGAAAATTTCAACCTGGGTTGACCCCAGAGGATTCTTTTTTTCAGGGATTTCACACAGATTGGCAAATTACACTAATGATTTCAGTACTTGGTCTCTAAACTGGAGGGAAATTATTGGTGTTTAAATCAAGAGTTTCTCTGAAGTAGAAAATATTTTGCTTGATGTTCCTGACTCGTTTTAGTACTGACAAGTGGTTGTTTTCTGTAACAGAAAAGCATCCATTTGTGCAGATTGCTGCTTTTCCTTCCTCTCCATTCTTGTGTCTGGTCAGGTGAATGGGTGCCAGGATGCTCTGCCAGGATCAGGGCACTTTGAGTAGAACACCAGGTGTGACAGACAGGTGGATGTGCCAGAAACAATAATGGGATGGATTGGAGTGTTGCCCAGAGTAGATTTTGCACAACTATGATTTTATTCTATCTGTAATACATAAACTAGTGCTGTAGGAATAATTCTGATAATTGTCAATATATAGATATTGAGTGAAAAAAAATTTAAAAAAAGGCTGCAATAAGGAAGGATAAGCACAAAATTTTACAAAGATATAAGACACATTTATAAATCCTACGAGTTTGGGGATAATCTGCAGTAGGGTGACATTAGAAAATTATCTTGGAAGGGTGAGCTAACACCCTTTATATTTCAGCTTCTCATGAGAGATCCTTGCTTGAGGATGTATCCTCATGCTGGTGGCTCGTTAACTGGCAGTTCATTAAAAAGATGCTGCAGAAGACAGACAAGAATGTGGCCTTGTACTGTATATTTTACAAAACTTGGCTGCAGCTCAATTATTTTTTTTTAAGCCAAGTTCTGGTTTTTGTTTTTTTTTTTCCTTCTTTCAGTCTGGCTCCTCTGATAGCATGTGTGCTTTCCTGCTCTCTTATTGACTTTGTTGCAAGCAGTCCTCTGAGCAGAATTGATTTATGATACACTTTGCAGCCATGCAGACAGCTTCCAGTGAAGTGACAAAGAAGTTCTGCTTCTGCACCCACCTAATCAATGAAAAGCAAAGAAAGACAAGACAAAACAGAACCCCCACCTGGAGCTCTGGGTGCCAAACATCAAGCACAGTCCCCAAAGTCCACAAAAGTGACATGCAGAGGGTTTAGTCATCATGTGAGTGTAATATGCTTTTTTTATTATTTGTATATGTGTTTTTCCAAGGTAAAGATCTCTCTTTTAAAGAAGAAATGGTATATAACCACAGATCAATGTGTGGAAATGGACTCAGTGTTTAGCAAATGAAACATTAAAGCCAGAATGTTAATATTACCACAATAAGCAACAGCTGGCTGTTTTTTCCATCTTTTACAACCAAATGTATTTTAAAGCTGAAAATACTAAAGACATTTTTAAAGTTAAAATCAGGAAGGGTTTGATCTTGCAATGTTATCCTGATCCAAAGTGGGAGTCAGCACTCCCATCCGTGGGACAAACCACAGAATTAGCACTAAATGCTTTGTTAGACTGAAGATCTTTTTCTAGCAGGTTCAAGCCACCTGAGGAACTGAAAGAACTTTGCTAGGTCCTTGTCACCAGGTATCTGTGTGGGAATAACAGAACAATAAAATCATTCTGGTCGGACAAGACCTTTAAGATCCTCAAGCCAACCACTGTCAGGTTACAAAGGCATCAATTTACTTTACAAGTGTTTGCTTATTTCTAAGAGATACACATCAGGATGGAAAATGAAGAGCAGTGAGGGCAGCAGAGGTCTCCATAGAACAGAAACATAGCATCACAGACTGCCAGTTCATGGGTGAATTTTTGCAAAACAATTTAAAAACTACACAAGACTTCCCCAAAATTAACCTCCAGTTGATGCACTGGGAGAGACAGACACACTGCTTTTGTACTCCTGGAAAAAAAAAAAAAAAAAAAAAGTCAAAACTTGTCCTGTTTCCTCTGATGGGTTTTTTTTTGTTTTGCTATAATTCAGCTGAGCTGCTAACCTTGACTTCCCTTTGCCTGTGCACTCTGGGACCATCTTGCTGTAAGGCCATTGTATCTGTAGTTTACACAGCAAATGACTGTGTGAGGTGAAGGCATGAGAGAATTAGGTTCTAAGACAGCATGCCATAAATCTTGTTTTATAGGACAGGATACTCTGGGACATTGGAATTATCTTGTTATAAAGCCAATGAGATAGAAAAGCAAATAGCCACTCAGTTTTCAAGCACTCCAGCCCCTTGCACAGGTGAAAAGAAATTTCTTGCCAATCTCTCAGCCAGAACACACTCCTCTCTGTGCATCCCCACACCCATGGTGCCCCCTTACCCCTCATGCCCCAAACATTTAATTTGTGCAGATACATTTGTTGTTCTAATGGGGGAAGAGCTCATGTGCAATGCTCCCTCTTCTCTCTTCCCATCTAATGAGATTCTTCTCTGTGGCAGATCCTGTCAGAGGCTAACTATAACAAATGTTTGGGAATATTTGCTCCAGAATAACCTTTGCCTCTAAGATGGATCACTCATGTGAGGCAGGTCCCCTTGCAGAGCCCGGGAGATCAAGTTCTGCTTCTGAACAATGTCTAAAATTCAATAATGGCCCTGTGTGCTCAGCTGACCAAGTTTGGCAGTTTCTGATTGATTTCTTTTCCTCTTCAACCCTTTCCTGTCACGACTGGCTAATTAAAAGTGCAGTAATCTGATATAATCTGTTTCCCAGTTGGTGCAGCAGTTGGCTATCTAACAGAAATAATTGATTTGTAAACTGCCAAACCCCAGACACTTAGACTTGCATTGTCTCCTCTAAACCATGTCTAACAGCCTAAATTTGTCTCCTGATACATCCAATGACTCCCACAACAAAATTAATTCCACCTTCACTACTATGGAAAATCAATAGAATAGAAATAGATAAATTTGAACGTGTAATAGAAGTCTGGAGGAAAAGCAAATAAACATGGATGGGGGCTGTTTGTGCAAAGTCAGCACCGTGTCACCCTCTTGCTCCCTTCAGCTTTCCCACTGCTGTTATTCAAGAAGTGAGAGTTGCCTCAGCACTCCAGATGAGCTTGCCCTTACACTTTAAAGAGTACCTGGTGGTTTTTTTTTCTTTTTTCCAAACGTAGAGTCAACCCCTGAATGTATGTGGCTTCCATGGCTGGCAACCCCAACAATTAATTATTTCAGTCAAGGAACAACCACCATCTTGGTTATTTATTTTTTCTTACATTACTTCCATACTATTAAGGATAAGACATCCTTCCTTAAATATCATTATTGTAGCCCTATATATCTTTCTTGGAGGAGATAAAAAGAAACATTGATTTTAAAAGGGTGAAAACATCTCTCAAAAAGGACAGCACCAGCACAGGGACAGGTACTGAAATCACTGTTCTAGCAGACAACCTTTCAGCAGAGGTGTCTGCTGCCTTCTGAAGCTCAGCCCCTCATTTCAGTCTGACAATGAGCATAACCAGCTGCTTTCCTCTAAGTTTATAAATGTAGCAAAAGTAAATCAAACATGGGAGTGTTTTATGGATCAGGCTAGCACAGTTCTTGGGAAGCCATCTGCTCACACAATCATCTTAAAACACATCTGAAAGCAGTCAGGTTTTGAGTAATCAAGCTGGAGATTGCACCTCAGAAAGAAAATGCCCTAGAAAACTCACACATCTCTATGAAATATTTTCTTTTACATCTTCAGGCTTGCTAACAAATCAATATTTAAAACTTCACTTCTACTGAAGTGAAAGGGATGTGGCCTGCAGAGGGGGCCCAGCACAGCATCCCCAGCCTGGCAGTGTTAAATTGGAGCTTGCAGTGCCTTAGGGCTCAGCTTCCTTGGGGCAGCTTCCAGCTCCACTTCTCCATGTTCTAAACTAACTCTTTTTTTTGATTTTTAAATTTTTTTTTTTTCCTGTCTTTTCCTCCACACAGCTCTGGTACCAGGAGGGTTAGATCACACCAGGTGATCTTCTCAAGCTTCTGTGCTTGAGTAAATAGCAGTTCTCACACAGTGTGTTTGTTCTCTTTTGATTCCTGGCAGAAGTAAACACATTTTACTAATCTCTGCTACGCCAGGTCCCAGGCTTCATTCTCTCCCCTTGCAAACACACACATCTGAATGCATAAATATATATTTGGGTTGAATATTTACACACAGTGTTCATACATACTATGTGTGGAGGTATAATGTGGGTAAATATTCAAACTAAATATATATATATTTATGTATGTGCAGGTAAGTATATATGGATCTATTTCTGTATATTGCATAGATATGGGAGTAATGTGTGCATGCACATATACACTGTGAATTTCAGACATATTGCTGGGTAAAATGCTGGGTCCTATGCACAGCAGTTGGGTTTTTTTGCCTGTTTACACCCCATCCTCTTGTTTTCTTTCAGTAATCTCTAATTTTGTGTATGATAGCAGTTAAGTCTGAATAATTTTTACAAGTGAAATGATTCACCTCCTAAGGGATGTCAATTAAAAGATTTAATTTTGTTCTAGTTCTAGTAGATTTAATGCCCAACTTGCCTTTTAAGTTCAATAAAATGTGGGTAACTGAAGCCTATAGATGGTTTTGAGATGTTGGACTTGCAATGTATATTACATTAGATATATATTTTATGCTGTGTGCAGGTTATATGCAGACAAATATTGCAGGCTTGTGGTAAATCTCTAAGAAATCCTGGCTAACTTATCTCAAAAGATACTTTCCCCAAATACCTGGAAAAAATCTAAAGTTCCATCTTAAATCAGTGGGACAACCCTAGAAAGTTTTCTGTAGCTTTTGATGTTTGCATGATTAGGAGAATCTTTGTAAAATCTAACATGTTTCCAGCAAAACACTCCCAGATGAAAAAATCCTAAACTGATTATTTTTTTCCCCAAATCCTTAAGCCTGTGAAACTTAAAGCAAGAACACAGAAATTACAGAGAGAAACAGAAATCAGCAGTCACCCATCTTCAGCCTGTTAGCAGTTTGAGCCATTCCAAGCAGAGCAGGATCCAGATAGTTTCATTACCTTGTCACAGGCCTCCTCTCAGTGCCTGGCTTGGACAGACCTTGTCTATCATTCCACCTCCACCATCCCAAGGAAGGTTCAGCCATGCATGGAAAGAGCAGGAGTGAGTTGAATTTGGAGAGCTTTAATGCCCAGAGAGGTACAGCAGGCATAGAGATGTCTGCAGGTAGAAATGTGAGAGAGTAAGACATCAAACCCCAGTCAAAATAACCAACAATCATCACCCATGCAGCAAGTTCCCCATTTTTCTTATGTAGATTATGATGGAGGAAAGTGGAGTTTTTCTAGTGAAGGAATCAGGAGTTTTTCTAGTTAAGGAATCACAAAGTGGGAATATTATCTGCTAAAAAACCTTAATCTCAGACTTCCCTCTATTTTATATTTCTGATTAGAGGTATATTATCATCCAGGCTAAGTAAATTAGCCCTTTGTCCCACACTGAGAAATGTGTAGTGGCCATTTTTTCCATGTTATCCTACAGAAAAAAAAATAAAAATAAAAATTGGTATTTCACTGCGTGTTGCACTGTGCAATAAAGTATCAAAATCTGCATAATGCTTTAATGAAAATAAAAGCATAGAATTACCTCTAAAATAAAAAAGAATACATACTGCCTGCTATGTCCTCCTCATCTAGGACAGTATTATTTCCAGCATAGCCTAAATGATGTTCCTGAGACAGGCCAAATGACATTGAGGAATTAATTACTGAGGCATTCAAAGTGACGACCCAAAGATTTCCTGAAGGACTGCTATGGATTAATTATGACATCTCAAGGTGCTACCCTTAATAGGATTTCCAAAGATTTGATCTATGAGGAAATTGTGAGCTCCTGAATATCACGGGAAGCTGAAGAGATTTTCCCCCTACAGCTCTTAACAGCAGAGACTTCCCCAGTTTTCACATTGTTAGTGAGCATGAATGCCTGTTGGTAATTTTAAAGACTTACCATTCATCCAATAAATAGTGAAGTTTTTCACCCTGAAAGCTGAAATTACACTAGCTGGAGATTTCTAGGAAGATGTAAGCCAGACTTTCTGCAATAGGTGAGGGAAAGAACAAAATCGGGTGAAGATTTATTGCTCTGGGAAGAGATTCTCTCTAGCACTGGTTAGCAGATTTTCTGTTATGCAGCTACATAACTATTTTATGAATTTATTTTGCATAAATTATCAGTGGTAAATGTCATCTGCGAGACTTAACTGAGCCCTGTGCTAGAAACAAAAAAGTGAGACTTTCAGAACTCCATTTTGGCTCCTTTTGGGAAAGAAGAGGACTCTACTAGGTAACAAAACCATTTTTCACATCTAGGCTTTACTGCTGTGAAAGGAGCTACTTTCAGAGGAACCCAAAGGCATTAAGAAACATTTTCACTAAACAAAAAAAAATATTGACTTGAAATCTTTTCCTAAAGGAAAAAATTAGAAATGAAAAATAGTGAGAAATCTAAACAGACATGTTTACCAGAAGAAATAAAGAGGGAAATAATACACCTGATTTTTTTGTTCACCTTTTAGGTTGCTTCTTGAAGTAATTACATTTTCACAAATATTTATTATGCTTTTGATCGTTTGCACCTATACAGAATACAACTTGACCATGATTTATAGATTTAGCCACAATAATTTTATTTTTACTCAAAGTCCTCAGTCTGGAAAATAAGCACATGATTTATTTTCAGAGCAAATAAAACGCTCTTATCTTCATAAATCAAAGCTCATCAAAACAAACATTAATTTCAATCAGTTGTAACATAGTTTGAGTTTTGCAGGTTGGGTTTTTTTCATCCCAAGTTATCCCAAGTTTACAACTCCTGGTGAAGGGACATTGCTGCAGCTCTGTCCCTGTGGATCAGCTCTCTCTAAGCTGCTGATGTCCCACGTTGCTCCAGCTATGTTTCAATTCCTGAAACCTTAATTGAATTACTGGTTCCTTGGCCTGGCAGCCAAACTGAGGCACAGGATCCATCAGCTCCAACACAATGAGTTTCCAATTTTTCAGGTTCAGCTCTCCCCATCAGCACAGGTGCCAGCATATTTTAAAAGGACTTCTGTGCATGCAGCAAGCAGGATCATGGAGATGGGTATCTGACTCAGAAAGGAATGGAAACATAAAATGCCTGCTGGTTTAAACATGAGATATAACATCTTTGTTCATATGAGCCTCAGATTAATGGTTAATCCTCAATTAATCCTCAGATTTACTTTAGTCTATCACCTTTACTGGCTGTGACAAGAACTTTGAATTAAAAGTGTTCATCCCTGGTTTTGCTCCCAGAGATGAGCACTAAACATCAGGAAAAATGGTTGCAAAACTGAAGCCTTAGTTTATGGAGTTTGGAATGAACTTAGTTGGTTTTTTTTCTAGGGAACTTGGCAGGCATAATCCTTAAATCCATTGGATACTCAGTTGCTATAATCAATAGAATTTCACTGAAATAACACAGTGAAGATACTTTGAAAAACTGAGGGTCTGGAAACAAATGTTTGTATTTTGGATAAGAATAAGCAAAGAGATAAATAGGTAAATATTTATATAGGTGTGTACATGGAGGTACAGAGAGATCAAAACAGATTATAAAAAGCAGATTATTCACGGGGACAGAAAGTAGCTAAAAGCCAGACTGTCAACTTGCCCTCTTTTCTGTTTCATACTTCCAACACCAAGTGTAAACCCTCTGTAAAAGTAATATAAAGGAAATATACATGGAAAACATTCACTCAGGAAGCCATTACTTTTAAAATCTATCAGTAAGCCTCAAAAAGCTCAGCCTTGAATTTCATCAGGCTTTGGAGAAACTCTCAAAAGAAACGAGTATTACTTTTATAAAATACCCCTTGCAATAAGGAATGCTTGTGCACTCCACAACCCCACACAGCAATCACATATCCCTCCTTCAGAAAGAATGTCAAAAGGAGCTGGCAAGCACAGTGGGGAAAAAATAACAAAGTGTCATCCTATAACTCCAACAAACCCACTTCTTGTCTCCACAAATATTTCCAAATGGCTGAGAATAAAAGGCAAGCAGCCTTTGCACAGAGTGGGGCCCAGCAGCCCCATGGACAAGAATTTCCCCCAGGATTTCTTACAGCAGCCTCAAAGTATTTCTCTCACTTTGCCAGCAAAGAGCTTGTGTCTATATACAGGTGCACAGATGCTTTGCCAGACCCTCAGAATGGCCAAGGATGCTGCTATGTCCTACTGTCCATCATCACCAACCAGCTGGAAATCACAGAACTGGGCTGGAAAGGACCTTTAGGTGTTACCTAGTCCAACCCCACAAACTGTCACCCTTCTCACATCATCAGTATCCTGGGCTGGTCATCACCTCATCAGCCTGCTCCCTTTTAATGACTTTTACTGATACTTCAAGCTATGATAATATAATAATTAAACCCACAGGGAATATGGGTAAGGTGTGTGCATACAGCCCATCCCACCCAGTCTGGTCTGAGTTGAGCAGACCCAGCAGAGGGACAGTCTCAGGTTGACCCATCCAGTCACACAGAAAAGGCACACTGAGAGCACAGAAATCCCAGAGTATTACGGGTTGAAATGGACCTTTAGATGTAATTTAGTCCAACCCCACAAACTGTCACCCTTATCACATCAGTATCCTTGGCTGGTCATCACCTCATCAGCCTGCTCCCTTTTAATGACTTTTACTGATACTTCAAGCTATGATAATCTGATAATTAAATCCACAGGGAAGATGGGTAAGGTGTGTGGATACAGCCTGGCCCACCGACTCTGGTCTGAGTTGAGCAGACCCAACAGAAGGACAGTCTCAGGTTGACCCATCCAGTCACACAGAAAAGGCACAGAGGCCACAGAAATCCCAGAAATCCCAGACTATTATAAGTTGGAAGGGACCTCAAAAGCTCATGGAGTCCAACCCCCCTAGCAGAGCAGGACCACCCAGTGTAGGTCCCACAGGAACACATCCAGGTGGGGTTTGAATGTCTCCAAAGAAGGAGACTCCACAACCCCCAGGGGCAGCCTGTGCCAGTGTTTTGTCACCCTCACAGTGGAAAAGCTCTTCCTTATGTTTCCTATGCTCCAGCTTGCACCCTGTGTCCTACCAGTGGGCATAGTCAGTGGTCCTATCATGGTCTTTAGGTTGCATTAAGCACCATAGGCACACATGGATGTTCACCTGAGCCAGCTCCTTCCCTGCATCCTGCAGCTCTCCTCTCCCACACCAGTTTTTAAATTGTGACAGGAAAAAAAAGTAATAAATTCCCCCAGAGTTTGCCATCATTATTATTTTTTTAATTACACAGCTTTGAAGAGGTGTTGAAGAGGTGCCAACCTCAGCAATTATTTTTTATTGTGAGCTATTGTCGGAATAAATAGAGGAGAAAAACCATCAGCCACTTTTTCTCTACTCTTTTACTTCTTCCTTCTTAAAATCCCTGGCCCATCTGGTGTCACCCGGGCCCGGTTTGGCAGGGCCTGGAGCACTTCCAGGTTTTATTTTTCCTCAGCCACTTTCTGGAGCCTCCCTAAGGATTGGGCTCCACTCCTCAGCCCAGGGCAGTGTTTCTGGGCCGGCAGAGCAGGAGTTAACCCCAACCTGGCCCAGGTGGAACTGATGAGGAGGTCCCGGCTCCAGGGAGGATTTTCCTCCCCTCCCTTCCTTGCCCAGAGGTGCTGGGTCCGGGCTTGGGGTGCTCCAGAGGTGCTGGTGGCTTCTCCAGGTGGTTCTGCTCAGGATGGAGGTAAATCCCTATTTCAGGAAGGATTAGGTTTTTGGGAGGTGAGGAAGGGGCTTTAGCTGCTTGTTATTGCTGGAGGGTCTGACCCAAACCAAATGTTCTTTAATGTTTGTTTGTTTGCTTCCTCTTGTTGTCTCTTCTTCCCTCTCAAGAGTTTTAGGAGAAGGCCTGGAGATGCAGAGAGTCAGGTGCTGGTGTAGGATCTGTGGCCTGTGCTTGGGTGGGGTGGGTGGTTGTTTTCCAGCAGAGTGAAGTGAAATAAAGAAATCTCCAGGTTTAGCCTTGCCTTCCACCTTGAAGGAGAAAGCTGCTCTTCCTGGAAGTATCTAAAATGGAGCATTTAGCAACTTCATATAGAAGTTTCAGAGACACTTTCATGCTGGAAGTCTCCTATTCTGAAAAATTAATTAAGATATAATTTTTTTTTAATCAAAAATCTTATGTTTGTGGTGCTATGATGTGATAGTTACCTGTTCTGTGAATATTTTAAGAACAGAAGAAAAGCTCTTGATTTTTACATAGCTGCTATATGAATTCTTAAAAAAATATTTACATATTTGGGTCCCCATGGGAGACCAATGTGACAAATATAACCCAGAAAGTTTGCCTGGGGGCCAAACAGTAAAATTATCCTTCTCACAACTGAGATTCATCTCTATGCATATCTTCAATTAATATGTAAACCTTCTTAGCATGATTCATGCATGTTCAGTTATGACTGGAAGACAGGGAAAGATATATAAGAATAAGGAGGAAACATTATTACTATAAAATTAAAATAATTTATTTAAAAGAAGAATAAATGTGCATCTTGATCCTGAGTTTCTCTCTTCAGGCTGTTTCCTTCATCGTGCTTCATTTCACTGTAGCCCTGGTTTCTGCTGGCAAAGCTCAGGTGGGCTCAAATGTGGACACAGGTGTTAACTATCCCATATTAGCATCCATATCAGTGGATGGAGGTGGAAGAGGATGGAGCAGGAAGGTAAAGGGCTAATTAGTTGCAGCTGCAACTGATAATTTTCCTTTAGAAAGGCTTCATTTGGTCTCTGGATGTGACCTTATCTCACTATTGATATTTTCCTTTCTGGTTGTTCAAAAGTTGGTGAGAAAGGTGTTATCAATAGTGCTGTGGACAGGAGGGAGAAGAATCACTGCCTCAATCAGAAGCCAATTTTTAAATTAAAATGCTGTGACTTTATCTTTGAGGATAAAATGTATATAATTATGGAATGTAAGAATGCAGAGCTCAGTCATTTCTTCAGCTGCTGACTTCATTGTCTGAGGCTTTGTCAGATCCCAAAGTCCTTTTTTTGTGCCTCTATTCATGGCAGAGGAGGAACAAATTGGTCCTTTCACATGTTTGAAACTTTCAGCCACTATGGGAAGAAACTTCTTTCTAGAAAACCATGGAAAATTGCAAACTGTACTTATGTGTGACTGAGATATGTAGTACTTTTCATTAGATAAATTAGGAGTACGTTGAAGGTTAATTTTGGCTGAACCTTTTGATGCATAATAAATCAAACTGGTGAAAGCAGCTCTTCCTTCCTGGAGTGCTTATCTCTTGGTGTTGTTATTTCAAACCTGAATGAATGTCTATCATAAGGACTGACCAAATCACCATTGCTGTCTGAAAAATGCAATTCTAGAGAAATCATCTTAAATATGCCATGGAAAAACAATGGTTAGGAGTGATGTGAAGTGCATTTTACATCAAATTTTCTTTTTCTTCTTTTTTTTTTTTTTTTTTTGAGTAGAGAAAAAGTGCAAGTAGGAGGGATTAATAAGCTGCAAAGTTTTACCAATTTCAAAATACCCATGAGAAGAACCATTCCAGAATAAATTTGATAGCTTTATAAGGAAACTTATGTTGTAGTTCCATTTTCTCTCTTCAAGGTGGAGCTTTTTAGGACACTTCTAGGTTTTTATCACTTCTGTGAGTGAATGTGAGTTTCGTTGGTATTTACAATGGAAAAGGCACCAGAATCAACAACTTTTTTGGTTTTGCATCAAAGGTGGATTATTTTTTTCCTAATCAGTACTTATCAAGGTACAGACAATCTCTTTCTGAGCTAGGCTGCTTCTTTGCAACGTTTTTTAGTCTATGAAAATTTGTATTATCCAAGAATTCTTAAACCTTTTTTTCTTCTTTAGAGAAATAAAATAGGCAGCAGATATCACAGGAGTAGAAATTAACTTTCTGTGTGAAGTGATGGTGAGGAAACTTCAGTATCTGGCCTGATCTTGGCCACTGTGTCTTATTGTAAGAGATATGGAGTACTTGAGGGCAAATAATTTTGTAGGACAATTAGTTGGATTTTATCTTCCTGGTTTTAGTGTTTAAAACAAGTTTTAGTGGTTAAAACAAGTCCACAAATATGTTCATTACTCAACACTGAAGCAAGCCAACAAGCAAGCTCCTAATTGTAGAAGGGACTAAATAGTAATAAAAATAAGACACTGAACTGCTGACCGTCTGCATTATTTTTGACTCGGGCACCCTGGAATGAGCTTTCAGACTGTTTTGGTTTTATACTGAAGCAGTTTCATTTCTGTAATTGTTGCCTGTGTCTGATTTCTTTGCCTGTTCTCTTATCTTCAAGCCAATACTGTAATTTCACCTAATAGTTGAGTTGTTTGACTTTTTTGTTCATGTTGCTATCTCTGTCTAAAAAAGAATTTGTGGATATTGAGAGAAAAAGTCTTTATCAACTAGAAAGAAGAGGTTTATTTTGTTTAAATAGCCAGCTTCAGTCCAGGCTTTTAACTGGAGTTACTGTGAAGTTACTGTTGACAACTTGAACTTGTAATTTTCCCTGAGGAACTTGTTTGGTAATAAAGCTGAGACAGGACCAGAAGCATTCCTGGTCCTATTTATTACCCTGTGCCAACTTTCCAGTCTTCTTCCTGTAAGTCTCTGGGTGCTACTCATTTATTAATTTTACATCTGTCTTGAGGCTCCATGTAGCCACCTTGTTGCTTTGATTTGCTTTTCCTGTGATGTCCCCTCATGCATTAATCTGTCTTTTGCAATTGCATTATTTAGTTCTTCATTCCTGAACTCTGGGAACAACTTGGATGCCTTCAGACCTTTTCCTACCTTATTTTCCTTAGGATTTCTACATTTCTAGCCTGAGGAGCAATTTTTATCTGCTAAGGGTTTCTGTACCAGAGTTTTTGCATGGACGGTAGCCTTCAGGGATGCTTATACCTTTTAGGTTACTTTTTTTTTTTATTCCTCCTTGCATTTTTCAAAATATTAGTGATCTGTTAACTGAGAGGTAGCAGAGATTATACATTTTATTTTATCATTGTATTGAATGCCTTTTTATCATAGTGCTTGCCATGGACAATTTGACTATCTTACTATATGCTCCCATTGTTGTTGTCCTTAAACATGACTATGGGTGGGGTTTTGTTTGTTTTATTTCTTTGTTTTTGCTTGATTTTCCAAGGTCCTGTGTACACCCATAGGGGTAGGAACATCCTTGTCTTAACATGTTTTCAGAAGGTGATATAGAAGTGAGCCTAGACAGCTCAGTCCTGCCCACCTGGTCATCTGTAACTGGATTTGTGACGGCCATGTAGAAAATGAGGTGCACCTTCTATTTTAAGATGTCATGAGCCATGCAGACTTTTTTTTTTTTAAAAAAAAAAGAGTTCAAGCAAGACCTGGAAGTTTTAAATATGGTAGGAAATTAGGAAAAGAGAATAAGATGTCAGCTTCTCTATCTAATTCACAGCAACAGCATCACATGTTCATGAATTTAAGTTTTTTCCTCATCAAAGGCCCTCTGAGCCATACTGGTATGTTATATGCAAACTTCAGTCTTGATTTTGATCATGATCAAAGGGGCAAAGCTTCAAGTTTTTTGACATCTGATCCTTTTTCTTAGCTTTGATTGTTTCAGACTGAGGTACAAGTTCCCACTTCCACTACCTGTGGCAGCCAAGACTGAAAAGCATCTCAGCTGCAGATAATGGATGCTGCTGCTGCTGCTTGGAACTTCAGCCCCTTGGTATTTTAGTGTAAAATATCTCTCTCTCCTTTTGCTTGTGGTTTTCAGCACCGTTGCATGGTATTGTGGGGAAAAAAAAGTGCTTGGAAAAATAATCTACTGAATAATAATACAGAGAAACAGATAGGAAACTCACAGAGGGTATGTGTGAAATCTAAGCAGTACAGTGTGAACCAGTCCCTGGAGAGTAATAGGAGGTTAAAACAAACAGGCCTTTTATTGTTGTAATATAAAATTTCTCATGAGGTGCTATCATTAGGCAGATCATTACCAATTTTTTTCCTTTTTTTTCCCTATATCATAAAAGAACTGGCTTTTACTGGGGCTGATATCTTGCATGATAAACCTATGAGGGATTTATGGAAGCAGCAGAAGCCACATAAAAGTTGTTTTGTGATGTGGAGTGCTACAGAGGGGCTCCAGAAACTAATGAGCAGAGGTCTCACCAGACTTCCCCCAGGTGCTAAAGGTGAGGTGAGAGGGTTCTAACCAGTCTGGTGTAGTCCTGATCTGCTTTTGTCAGCAGGTTGCTTACTGAAGATACCTTTGCCACCACATTGACCTCAAAGCTGCAGCAGTTAAACTGTGACCTGAAAAACTGATCTGATACATCACTGAAAATCTGAGAACAATAAATGCTGGGAAAAGACATTTCCTAGTTTTGTTTCCTCCTTTTTAATAGGCTTTTAAAAATTCAGAAGAACCAATTTGTACTCAGTTCTGTCAAGAAATGATGGCATGCAGGGTTAAGTACATGAAAATGGTACCGTTTTGCATCCATAAAATATCAGCAGTTCCCTAAGATTTTTTGATTTTAATTCTATCTTGCTTCAGATCTCTTCACCTTCCTCAGACAATATTATTAAGCTTTTTTTTTTAAGAGGATGGGTGAGGAGAGTGTAATTTTTATCAAGGATATTTAAGGAAGTGTGGAGAAAGATTAATACCCAACCCAAGGAATCTCCCACTACTCCAATCTCAACCCCAGCTGTGAGCAACTTCTCCCAGTTTGTCCTGATCTTTCTGGCTGCTTGCCTTCCCCTTGTGTATTTTTCCTTTCTCCACCCCCAGCTTTTTCCTATCCCTTACCCTGATTCTGTCTTGCTTTTTCCCTGCTGAAGTGCTGCTTCTCTGCCCAAAATGTTGGAGTGGAGGGAGGAGATGCTAAGGAGAAAGCAACTGGGCTGAGTGACAACAAGGAGGGAAATGAATCCCTGGCCCTGCAGATGAATGGGACTTGGCAGAGCTGCAACAGCTGCCTTGGGGCTGGGCCCTTCTCAGGGTTTACATCTCATTTTTCCTTCTGGTCTGGTCCAGGATGGGAGCTGGAAAACAAGCTGAGTCTGTGCATAATGCACATAATGCTGTCAGGAGTTTTGTGGCACTTGCACTGCTTTTGGGGGGCTTTTGTTTGGGTTTTTTTTTTTGTTGTTGTTGTGGACAGTAAGTCTGAAAAAGAAGCAAGTGGCAGCAGGTAATTTTGTCTTTCAAATAGTCCAAGTGTGAAATGTGTGAGCTTCATTTCTCATTCCAGCTGAGTCTCTGGAGGCTGACCTGCTCATGTTTGCCCACTTCTTTTTGTTTGCCTTGACTAAATGTCACCTGCTGGAACAAACGGGTTTTAATCTGAATTTCCAAGCATGCACAAATGATAAATTACTTTATTTGTTCAAGAAACACTTCTGTAGAACTGTTTTAATTGTAATTAATATGGGGGGGAGGGAGGCTCTGATTTGTTCAAGGCATTCTTAGTAAGCAAAAAATAGTATTGATACCATCCCTGAAGGTGATAGATCTGTAAAGTAACTTTGCAAATTTGGACACTGCTCCGGGGCATCAGGGGCTTTTTGGGCTCTGCAATATTGAGGACAGCTTTTCCTGTTCACATTCACTAATGGCTGCTTAAAAGTGTCGCTTAAAACCCGCTGAAATCATTAGCAAGTTCACATTTACCTAATACAAGGAGTATTAGAGAGCAAGTCATCAACTAGACTTAAGCTATAAGTATCTCTCTGTGGTGTGGAAAAGTCCTCTGCAGAGGATGCTTCAGTATTACACTGCAGAAAAATGAAATATAGCTGCCTCTGCCTAGAAGTCAGCATATAGAGTACATGTAATATACTCTTTTTTTTTTTTTTTTTTTTTTAGTTGTAAAGCCTCGTATACTAAGAGTAGTTGGGGTCAATGTAGGAAAACCTGGACCAAGTCAGAAATATTTATTTTAATGGTGTATCCTGCCACACAGTGTGAAAGGAAATGAGTCTGATTCCCTTCTCCCCACTCTAGTGAAGTGTTGGTCACTGGTTGGGGAGGTAACACACATCAAGTAACAAAACTGAAGGTAGATGAAGGAAATAAACTGGAGGGACAGAATAAACCCTGAACTCCGCTGCTGTATGCCAGCATTCTTCAGAGCCTCCTGGATGGAGGTGTTCAAGCCCAATCTGTCAACTTCAGAGTGGCACAAGACATGTTGAAGTGATGCCACAAAGTAAAACTTCATGAGGAATAAAGGACCACGTTGCTGTGCCCATGCTGGCTGCTCAGGCTGATGTCCAAGGGAGCATGCAGGTGTTCCTGTCCTACAGGAAAAGGGTCCATCTTCCTTGAAAAAAAAGCTCTGCAATGAGTTGGTTGTGTTTAGTGAGTAGTGTTAGAGGTGCTTCCAAGAGGCACTGGTTTTCAGAGCATCAGGAGGTACCAAGATCTGTGGTTTAGACTTGTGAGACATTAGAGCTGTGCAGTCAGTTTTTGCACTTGTCAGCTTGGCACCATTAAGAAAAGCTTTTTACCCTTGCAGTCAGAGCTGGCTATTGCTTTCAGCTACAAAACACTCACCTGCTTCAACAGCAAAACAGTTTTTCCTAATTTACCACCTCTTTTTCCTGTCATTATGACAGATCTCAAGCTGTACCGGGTGCTCAATCCCAAACACAACTTCCTGTTTGCTTTAACATCAAGAAAGATCCAAAGGAATGCTGTTAGCTTTAAATTGGTTAAGAATATCTGTGTCTACTGAAACCATTGTGCTGTTCCCTTTTGTTTGCTTTCATCTTTTAAATGTCTTACATTTTAATATTGCCATGCTATAACTTTGAAAAACTTCACGTTGAAATATCACATTCCAGCAAGATGCTTAAAAAGAAATTTAAGTTTTAAGAGGAGTACTTGAATACTTCTGACACACTGTAAGGAGAGAAGTTGGAAAAACCTTATGACTGAACACAATATAAGTATAATCTAAGGGTATTTAAGTGTTTTTTGGTCTTTTTTTTTCCCTTCCTGTGGAGGCAGATGCTTGTGGATTTTTCACTTCTAGGTATGTTACTCTGGCTGAATACAATATATGTGTTCTTAATTATGCTTCTGATTTTTAGGCAGCCGATATCTGAACCATCACAAAATAATTAACAAAAGTGGGGCTATTTTGAAGAATAAATCACTTTGTTGTAACAGGATGTGATTTTTATTTTTTTTTTTTTTTTAAATCTGTTAGTGATGGTAACACAGCATATCAAACACATTCACCTTTCACATTTTATGAGGACCTGAGCTCTACATTCACTGAAAATGCTGGCAAACAATTCCTTCAGCAGTTGGGTGTATTTCAAGGAGGGACTTCAGAAAAGCTTTTGGTGGCAGCAGGATAACCTAAACTTAGATCTACTTGGTTAGTGGAAGGATAAATGCAGAAAGATGGAAGTAACAAATAACAATTATAGATTATTTTACCCCATCAAAGATGGTATCAGATACTTGCTAGAATATCAGTTTTCCAGTTGTTTCACATGTCTTTCCCCATCACCACCAGCAGGAGCTGTGCTGCTGGCTCCATCAAACACAAGATTGTGCTTTTTTTTGTTTTGTTTTTTCTTTTTTTACTATAGCTGGGTAAAGAGATGTTTCTTCAGAATGGTTCACTTCACTGTTTTGAATGCAAGAATTTGACTTCACTTCCCAGAGCTGGCAAATAATTCTGTCCTTTCCTACAAAGCTGTCAAGATGGAATGGAAGGAAGGCTTTTTATTGGTTTAGTTTGAGAGAGGTTGAGGAAGAGCTGCTGGAGTTCAAAGAAAACTGAATTAGCAAAAGATGATAAAATGGCATTAAAAACATAGAGTGCCTTTTGACATGGTGTCAGTCCAGATTGTGTAGAATTCAAGGAAAAGCTGTTAGAAATAAACAACAGGCTTAGAGGAAAGATTTCTAGAAATATTACTTGAAACCTTGCAATACTGACTTTTTTTTTTTAATATCTGCACAGTGAGCTAATAGCCCAGCATCTCCTAGTGAGCCCCTACAAGCTTTTACACAATCAGAATAAGCAAAAATGGTCTGGTCAAGAGTAGTTTAGCAAAGCACTAAGCTAAACACATAGGTATTTGCCTGGTTTTGACTGGAGGATTAGTGATTTGTTTCTTTGTGCAACTCTCCCCTGAGCTCTTAATTAAGCTTACCAGGCACAAGTGCACTTCAGGTGATCCAGATGACCTTTAAAGGGCCTGCAGCAGATGGTGGAAAGTCTGTGTTCTGCACAGTATTCTGCTGTTTTGTCTGTTAAATAAGTATCTAATTACTCCCAGGCTTATCTTATTTCAACACGGTGTCACTAAATTACTTACAAGGCTGTAAGTCAGGTAATCCGTTGCCAATCCGATAAGCTTGCACTTGACTTTTGGGGAAGTAAACTTCCACCTGATGAGAATTTTCTTTCTTGCAGACAAGAACACCTTCCAGTACTTTTCCAGAGCTTCTTAAGTTCACTCGCTGTCTTTCCCACATCGCTTTTCTTTCAGCTGATCTCAATAAATTACCTCTGACAAATTCAGATGGTTTTTTAAAAATTTGCTTCCTGAGTGCAAAATGGCTTTTATTTATTTTATTTTATTTTACACTGGGCTGGGCAAGAAGATGTATGCACTTCAGAAACAATAGCATCAACTCTTTGATCATCTTTACTGTTATTTTTTTATACTGTTATTTCTTTACTGTTATCACCTCCTTCCCATGTCAGGCCAAAGGACCATTACCTAGAGGAGGACTTAGACATCCTGAGTTAATTTTTTCTTCGGTATTGAAAGGATCTAAGCTGTGAAAACAGGCAGGCTGATATCAGAGACAGTATCTAGATTTCTTTTTTTTTTTTTCACCTATGACTTTCTTCAGTCTCACTGATCCTTAGGTGTGAAAGTCTTTGCAGCACTGGGGTTGCTCTCCCTCCTCTCAGCCATCCTGGAGTCACCCCTGGGTATGTTAGCACACCTGCAAGCCAGCAGAAAAGGGATGTTTGCCATTAAAAAGAGGGAAATGCATTCCTCATATGCATTCTCATGCACTGGGAAGAAGGAAGATGTCCTGTGATTTTAAAAAAAAATCCCTTAACTTCTTCTCTCCCAACAGTGAGCCTTTGCTAAGCAGTCCTACCTTCAGAAAGTCTTCTGCCTGCCACAGTTCTGTGTGTCTGTGCTGCAGAAACCAGTGAAGTTCTTTCACATGGAGCTGAGGGTAGGATGAAGTAGGCATAAAATTGCCCTTTCCTCTTTACCTCAGTAGCTATGCTACAGTAATAGTACTAAGGGGAGAAAAAAGTTTGGGGGAAGAGTATCAGCTTCACTACATCATTGGCATTTCATGTTTTATTTGGTTCATGTTCTTCATACTTGCCAGATACAAATTGGGTTGGATGTTTGATACAGCCTGGTTAGTTAGCAGGCCTTTTGACCAGTGAACATTTTTATTTTTAGCTCTGTTAGCTTCTTTGTTTTTGAATGACCCTGCTTCATCAGCAAGTAATTTAATTTAAATCGTGTGTAAAGCACTAGATCCAGTTGAAACTTAAGATGGCATAGAATCACAGAATGGCTTGGGTTGGAAGGATGATCTTACAGCTTACCTAGTGCCACCCCCCTGCCATGGCCAGGGACACCTCCCACCAGCCCAGGTTGCTCCAAGCCCCATCCAACCTGGCCTGAGACATTGCCAGGGATGGGGCAGCCACAGCTTCTCTGGGAAACCTGCACCAGGATTTTGCCACCTCCACAGTTAACAGTTTCCCCCCAATATCTCATTTAAATCTATTGTCTTTCAGTTTGAAACCATTCCCCTTCATATAACCACTAAATCCCCCTGTGAAAAGTCCTCCAGCTTTCCTGTAGTAATAGGTGTTCTGAAAGATGTGGCTGCTGTGTTTTGGACTTCTAGGGAAATGAAGCTGTTCTTCTGCTTATTGAAATCTCTGCTCCCATCTAGTCACCCTGTGATGTTCTGCCACAGCTCCTCAGTATCCTGTAGAGTTAAGGTAGGGGATCTGCTTTTGGTCTCCCTGTGTCCCCTGGAGAAGCTGCTGCATCTCTTGCTCTGCTGGGCAGTCACCCTGCATTTGCACAGCAGGGTAATTTCTCCTGTGATTTCTACCCTGGATGACAGATGATCTCTTTTGTTCAAAAGTAAGGCTCAGGTTCAGACAAGTGTTCTTTAAGTTGTGTCTAAGAGGAGTTAAAATAAGATAATGCTGCCTTCTGTCCTTAAAAATCTATAGATGTAGCCAGTGAAGGGGGGAAATGTCTTATTTCTGTGATTTCAGATACTGCCTTTAATCAAAATCTCAGAACAAAGCACAGAAAAAGCCAAGCTCACAAGCAGCCTAGCAACCTCTTTGACTCAAGTCTGAGTTCCTATAAATAGTTTACAAACTAATTGTCTTTAAAAGAGAAAAAGCTGTTAGTGAGGGCAAGATATTTAATGTGATTCTGGTAAATATGCAATTTAATCTCTCAGTGCTCTTCTCTAGCTGTTAATAACCATGGGTGACCTGTTTGGCAGGAGTATCTGAAAGCAGAGCTGCCCTGTTCACCTGCCAGGGTGTGTGTTAGCCTCATTTTGAGAGCTATCTGAAAGAGCTTGAAGATGCTCATTGTAAACATCATAGCAGGAGGCCAGGGAAGTGTTATCACCAGCATACTTGCTGCTTTTATTGTATGATTTATTGTTATTAAAGTTGCTTTGTTTATGAGCTTGCATTAGACATGACACCAAGTTAGAGATTTCCTTGCCCTCCTGTGATGTGCTGCTGGTAATTTTTGTTAAGCTGAAAAAAACCTCCAGCTGCAGAGTTTGAGCTTCATCTCATTCTGGGCATCACAAGCCACCTGAGGGATTTTTTTTTTTTCCCCCAGAAAAGAAAATCCTTTCCTGACTTTCAGTGGAGTTTCCTATTTTGAAAACACCTGGGCACCAGTGATAGTGCTGCCACTGGTGGCTGTGGAAATGGTTCAATGGAGAGAGACCTTCAGTCCCTGCTTTTGCCCTGCAAATGTGAGTAGAACACACAGCAGCACAAAGAAAAGCAGCAGTGATTTTTGACCTCTCTACAGCAAAGCAAAAACTGCCTGGTTTTGTTGTCTGTCTCATGCTGTGCCACGTTTAAAGGCTTTTCCATTTTTTTTTTGTTTTGTTTTGTTTTGTCCAGAACAGTCATAATCTCACTGCTTTTATCTGTCATCAGATGGGAATAATACTGACTCAAACTTCTTGTCACTAAATGCTGTGGTTTGTCCCCACAAGGATGCTTCCAGCAGTTACACAATTGGGGAAGGTGTCAAACCATCCCACATAATATTCTGGGGGTTCCCAACCTTGTGGGTGCCCCTGGTCTCTACCTGGTGAGGTGAGGAGAATGGAACTTCACCCCTCCCCCCTTCTCCAGAGTTTTGAATGCTTTCAGCAGAGCCCTCTTAAATCTCTTATCTAAGGTACTCAATCTCACCTCTGAAGTCATCAATCAGTAACTGTTTTGAGCCTTTCTAATGTGGCTGTTTCCTTAATCACTCCTCTTCATACCCTTGCCCTTGGGCACAACTTAACCCATCAGGTTCACTATTTATAGTGTATGATTTTTCTTCTCCCCTCTCTTGCCTTACAGAAGTTTTAAAACTGACCTGCTTTAATGGGAAAAAAAATCTTATCCACGTAAGCCCCCTTTTCAAAGAGACTTTAGATTATTGTATTTATAGATAGTCTTCCTAGCTTGAACTAAAGCAAATGTCATTTAATTTTCTCTTTACAATTGCTACTACAGGGTGTTAAATTGTTGCTGCTATAATGAAACTTCACCCAATGTAGCAATGAATTTAACAACCAAATATGCAGCATATAGGGCATAACAAGTCAGTTTAGGGTTTAGGCTCAGGAAACACTGAGTGTTTGAGGCTTCTCTTAAAAGCATTCACAAATCCCAGCTGCAGACTTGCCTAACTTTACATGGCTCCAGAAATTAGCTTAATGTTTATGCATGAGTTTAAGGATTTATTAGCAACTGCAGGAACTTTGCAACTGCAGGAACTTGTTCTTTTATCTCTAAGCTAACACTTCAGAGCAAAGGAGTAGAAGGAGTATCTCTAAACCATGCAAGCAGCATGACATCAGAATATTGCTTTCTCAGGTGATAATATGAAGCAGTGCATACTAGAATGATGACAACCTGTGTTTATCAATGGAGCTTTCTTGTATTAAGTCTTTATTTCCTCTACTTCTCTCAGGCTTTGATAATAAATATTCTTGGGTGTTTTGTCTTAGTTGTCCATGGCTTCTCTGAAAACAACTCAATACTAAAATGGGAAGGGGAATTATACATGTTTTGAAACTGAGTTTCTCTATGGTCCTAAATCAAAGCCCATCACAAGCTGAAAACAGTGGGGAAAACCTGGTTGTTCTCAGGAGAAGTAACATTTTAGACTTGCAGTTTAAATTGTTAAGTCATGTTCTATATTCACAATTCCTGTCTTAGGAGTTTGATTTGGTTTTGTTTTTAATAACTGCGGTTTAAATCAGTGGTCACACAGTAACTGCATATCTCATAAATTGAACTTGTAGGCACATCTAAACCATGGCCTTGGGCAAAAATATCTCAGTATCCATTTCATGGGCTAGGAAGTGAGATGCACATGGAATGGTATGTTTCCAAAATGACACAGGAAACTTAAAATTTGGGAATAAATCTCAGAATGAATGTTTTCTATCCCAAAGCAAACCTTTTCTCTTCAGCTGTCTGATCAGTGGCCGAGATGAGAATTGTTTCTGTAAGGATCCTCGTGCCTCAAAGTATGAGAAGATCCCTCATGTTGCAGTTTATAGACACCTACAAGTGTTGCACTGCCTTTCACCCCTGTTTTGAGGAAAGGAGGAGCTGTAACATGTTGGGAATTGCACATGGAAATTCTCTATTTGTCTGTCACTCCTGTTTCTGCCATTGACAACCATGACAGTTATTAGCCTATCAATAATTGGAAGAGGAGGAGGTGTTATATATCCTTTTCCTAATAATGACTTCATAGCAAAAGCTAGAATCCTCATTCTGCAAAGGGAAGGAATGGAACAATAGTAAGAAAAAAAAAAAGTTTATAGCCTTTCAAATTGTGCTGCTCTTGTAGAGACAGCTAATGCCAAGTGATTCTTGCTGACAGCACCCAGCTGTTCTAGCCTGCAATGTGGAGGCTAGAACACATCCCAGCCAAGAAATTATTAAAAATTTTCCTTTATGTTAACACCTAAACACGTATCTGGCTGCAAAACCCATCCAGGTTTTGGGCACCTCTGAAAAAGAATGTGTTCTCTATACAACAATGGAAGTGAGGTCTCTGTTCCCTTCTGAGATGTAAGAGCAGTAACTTGCTCTGCCTTGCTCCAGAAGAATTTTAATTCTTCACCTGAAAAACCTGAGCCTCACTTCCAAGGACTGCATCAATTCCCAGCAGTAGTCTCCAAGAGGGTCCTGGCAAAAGTTTGCCAAGGTCTGGGCCAGCCCCTGTGTGCTTGGGGTACTCTCTCAGCTATGCCAGCACCTTCTTAGGGTGACTGCATCCCTTAGAAGGCCCACCAGGGAGAGCAGGTTGAGAAATCTTACAAACTTTTACCTTTTTCTTGCTTTTTCAGCCCCAGTGGTCACACTTCTGCCACCCTGGAGAAGGTCTTGGGGCTGCTGCTGCAAGCACTGTCAGGAATGTCCAAGAATAAAACTCTGTCCTTGTCAGGTTGCCTCTGAAGATGAAAGGAGGATGTGGACGGTAGGATGTAGGATGCTTCTTCTCTGGTGTTAAGCTTTGTTTGCTCTTTTAAATTGATTTCTGTCCTGAGCTCCATGGGTAAAGACATGTTAGTTAACAATTAAAAATTGTTTTTATCAAAGATGCCATGTAAGAGACTTCTTTTCAGAGATGAGGAAGTAGTTCACTGTCTGGCCATTCCTCTGAACACTTTCAAAGAAGATTGATGTGGTTTTCATGTGCAGTGATGACTGAAATAGTTGTTTGCTGTGTCCTGTTGACTCTGCTCAGGGTTCTTACCCCATTGATCTTGAAATTCTTGTTTTCAGAAAAAGAAAGGTATGTTATAAAGCCACATGAATGTTCATTGATAGTTGTACAGCAGTACTGAATTTGTGATGGAGTTATAATGGGATTTTGGTTTGAAATTTAAGCTAATTTCTATCTATTTTCAAAACACACAGAAAGAGAAGTCTCCTGTACCTAAAGTTTTAAAATCCATAGGTTAAGCAGTAACATCCCACTTCCTTTGGAAAAACAATAGAAAACCTGGAGAGGAGGAAAAAACCTTGTTAGACAAAATCCCATTGCTCTGTGACAACTGTGGTGTTCCCAATGGTTGTGTTATGGGTTTATTAAACTTTCCCATGTAACAAAACCAACCTTAAAAGTCAGCTTACTGGTTTATTAGCTGTGGGACTGGGAACTGTAGCTTCACCTTACCAGGAGAAAGTGGTAGAGGCTCCTCATGGCTCATGTCATTGTGTGAGTGGAAAGAGATGGAACTTCAACAGGTGATAGATGAAAATGAGAGAGGATTCCTGAGCTCTGAGCAGCCACTTGGGGCACACAGGGTCCCTTTTGCAGAGAACAGAGGAAAGCACTGAAGATGATGGATATTGAAGTGTTCCTGAAAAATCCATTCTGGTTATAAAACTGATGAATGGAATTTGCAAGTGTCATATGAATGATCACCCACACCCAAAGGCTGCTCACATCAAGATGCTTGTGAGCAAAGGTGTTCATTAGCTTACATTTTCACCCAGCAATTGTACAAATCTTCATCATCGTGACAGTATTTTGCTGAGCAGCTGTAATCTGCTCTCAGACACCTCTCAGCTTCTCTAAGTCACAGTATATCTTCATAACAGTCAGGAAAGAAAACACTTGAAATGAAAACGTGGCATGATAAATGTGCAAGTGAGCAGCAGGTGAGGGAAGGAGCAGAATAGACTTGGAAGCAGGAAGGATTGTGCACCAGGAAATGCTTTGTGCATTTATTTTACCAATATTACCATAATTTATCAATTATTTTCTATGAATTATTTCTGAGAATGAATGTTTGGTTCCCTTCACCTTTCTTTTTAGTAACACCCTAAATATGATATTCAGACATACTTTTTCCACTGAAATAAATAGAATGGGTGTTGGATATAAGGTAGCATATGATGCCCCAATTTCTCTGGTATACCTCCAAAATATCTCTGTTTGTGTGCAACATCCATGCACGTTCTTCTGAGGTTAAAATGTTCCACACTGTAAATGACTGAGATCTTTCCAGTCATGGGTCAGGTTTGTCTGAGCAGTTTGTGACAAGGAAACTGTGACCATGATAACAGTTCAGGGAGAAATAAGTTGATGATAATTTTCAAAGAAGAGCAGGGATGCAGACTTAACTACTGGAAAACTCCAAGATTCTCCCAAGTGTTTCAGTACTGTATGACACAATTATTAATAAACTTAAGTACATTTACATTTTTTGCTTATTATGCTACTTAGCATCTGGAGGCTAGATTTGTTTTTTAAAGAGTTATAAGCCCTAGAGGGAATCTCTTTGAGACTGGCAGTTCTTTTCTCCAAAGCACTGAAGATCTGGAAAGGCAGCTCAGTCAAGATGTTAGGAGAGACCTCTCTATCTATCTAAAGTCAGTTTAATTAATATAGCAAAGAAATTCTGAGGAGCTGTGGTGTCCCTGCAATGCTGCAGCTGTGAAGCAGAGTTCCTAATATGACATTTAGCTGCAAAAAGGGAGTGGAGGGTGTCAGTACCTCCTGCTCAGGAGCAGAGATGGCATTTGTATTTGGGACAGTCCGTGGCCATGAGCAACTGCTCCCCAGTTTCCTCTCCCTGCAGAGGTGGGGGATGCTTCCAGTGACTCTGCAGGCAGTTTTTGGGTTGTCCTTGCTTTGCAAATTCTTTTTTTGCAGCCATGGAAGCCTTCTAGATTCCTCAGGAACTGCCTTGTTCTATCTCCCTGGTCCTTGCAGCTCCTTCTAACGGAAGTCTCTCATCTGCTGCAACTCTTGCTACCTGCCACGATGTGCAACAATCTCTTAAAAGTTAGTTTTGTTATGATAGACATTATGGGGTGAGGTTTTCCTTCATGAATTATCTGCTCTTCCTTCCTGGACTCTTGTCCTGCTTTATATTGTTCTCTTCTGGTTTGGTTTTTTTGAGTTTTTTTTGAATGTTGATCATGACATTTCAACTCGGGCAGGATCCACTGCAGACACAGGAGCTGTTTTCTACATCACACCCTCTGAGAGTCTCCAGAAGGTGAAGAAATGACAGCTTCAGAGGCAGACAGAAACAAAAGAGACATTGAAAGCAAAAAAAGAAAACCAAAACAAAACAACTAAAAAAAGAGGACTTTCTCACTCCATCTCACCAGAAGACCCGTGCCTTGTGACAGTGGTATCAGGGTGGCAGATGGCGAAGTGTGAACAGCATGGGAAGTCATCAGGACTCCCTGAAAAATGTATTTTGAGAAGCTACATGGCAAATCAGGGGCCATTCCTGACAGTGCAGAGTGCAAGGCAATCATCTGCTTAGCCATAAAATAACCTTCACCTTCTCTGGCTGAGACTGCCACTCCAGTAAATAAGCTCAGCCTGGGAAAGGCACATGGTAAATGTTGCAGATGAAGTCATAAAAGTCTGGCAGCCGTGCAGTTCATGTCCTTCATAAAATCTGTGAAGAGGCAAAACAGGAAGCCAGGGACTGGCCAAAGTACCAGTGCAAATCAATCTACCTTTCACTATTTCTGGGGAAAAAAAAAAAAAAAAAAAAAAGGTAGACCTGCAAGACCTGCTGAGCAGATCTCTTCTCAAGCACAGATAATGTGCTGCCACATGTTCCTGGAACTTGCAAAGCAAGATGGGGTCCGAGAAGATTGAATGAGTTTGGGGGCTGGTAGAGGGGGGGCAAAAGAAATTTATTTTTTTAATGAGGCATTGGCATGCCTGGGATAATTCCATCATTGCTTTCGGTGATCTGCAAACCAGTTTGGGACTGTTACGGACACACTGAAGCAGCTTGCTGGGCTTTGGATTGTCTCCTGGATCTGTCTGATTTTATTAAAACTTCCAGAGGAAACATCTAGTAGACATTTCACACCACTGAGTAAGAGGAAATATTCTTTGGCTTTAGAGCTCTTAGGGAAAATCCTAGAATTTATTTCCCTTGTCATGAAACAAATACCTCTTTCATTGGTTAGTTCTTCACTGGAGGTTCTTGGACGGAGTGAAGAGGGGTGGATACTTCCCTGAAAATCAGTAAATGTGCTCAGAGAGGCTTCTGGCTCTCTGCTAATTTCTTTCCTTGTCCCAATTAGCAACAATCCAGGGAACATAAGAGACCTGAACGTACAGGCAGAAAGGAAAGAAAAGTGATCAGGCATTGGAATGGGCTGCCCAGGGAAGCAGTGGATTCTCCGTGTCTGGAGATATTTAAAAAGAGACTGGATGTGGCACTCAGTGCCATGGTCTAGCAACTGCAATGGTGGTTCAAGGGTTGGACTCGATGATCTCTGAGGTTCCTTCCAACCCAGCCCATTCTATGATTCTATGAAAAGAGGAGAGCAGTTGTCTTTCAGTGGTAAAAAATGGTTTGAGGAAACCACAACTTGATCAATTGGCTGTGGTTTTATTTTGGTTTTGTTTTTTTTTCCCTCCTCAAACTCCAGGGGTAAAAGTAGCTCAGTATGGGACAGGGAATAAAAATTTAACTTTATTTTCTGTGACTGTCTGGACCACACATTAGCAACCCACCACACACTCCTGTAATCCCTGGGTTGTTGATGATACAAACCTTAAGGGTTCTTTAACAGAGGAGGGTGAATCTCATCTGCCAAAGTAGTTCTTGAACAGGGAAATAAAACTTCCATCTTTCTAGATGAACTGAGCCCTGATTGTGTAGGGAAAGAGGAGCTGAGCACTTTGTTGGGAGGTGAGAGAAACAGCACAATTTTCAGAGCATCATGGGTTTTGGCTCTTGGCCACAAATGTTTAATAGGAGGTTAAGCTTGATAGAGCTGCTTTTCTATCCAGAGCTGAACTGGTAAGTCAGATCCACTGCTCTTTGACAACTTAATTTTGACTTTAGGCTGTGGGAAAATCCCAAAGGAACACCAGGAATTGTGCAACAGCTGTCATGGGAGAAGGAAAAAATAACAATAATAAAGATGAGTTTGTAAGTCATTGCATCCTAACTTAGGAAGTGTAAAACCTACAGGTTTGGCCCTGGACCAGAACTGTTCATGTTTCTGAATTTTCTTTCATAAAAGGAAACCTGACTGTTGTTGAACTAGAGAGTTATTCTGCAGATGTTTGGTTGGCTGTAGCAACACCAGAGTTCTGGAAGTGAGGGAACAGATCTCGTGCTGTGTACACAATTCAAATGACATGTTTAACTTGTCAAGAAAAAGGATTTTGAGCATAAGGCATAATTGGTGAAATGGTTCTTCTGGGACATTTTTGGTAATGAGGCCAAGCTTTGATTAAAAAAAAATAAATGGCAAAAAAAGGCAAAAAAAAAAAAAAAAAAAAAAAAAGGCATCTTTGGATTTGGAGAAGATGAGAGAGGAAGATAAAACTTCTCAGCCTGAAGTGTACAGACATGATTGTGCTTTCAAAATAAGGCAAAGCAAGGTTGTGCTGCCAAGGGGGAGATGTAAGCTGCTTCTCTGAGTTAAAAGAGCATTTGCTGTGCTAACTGGCAGGGAACTGAAAAAAAGAAAAAAAAAAAAAAAAAAGGGAGAAAAAGTAGAAGTTGAGCTAGAAATACAAACTGTTAAAAATAGAAGGCTGAAAAATTGAATTGCATCAGAGCTTCCCAAATGTCTCAAAGAATAGAGGAAAAAGAAAGCAAAGATGCAAGCCCTTCCTTCTCCTCTCAATCAACTCTTCTCTTTTTGAATACATCTTGGGTTTTCCCTCAGACTTTTCATTCTCCTGAATAATAATCAGTCTGAATTACTGTGCCTGGGAAGAGCTCTACCTTGAGTCCTCCACCTCTGAGCTAAGCTGAAAGTTGGTTAACCTGCTTTCTCATCAGTACTTGAGCATAGTACAGAAAACCCCATGGTACTTGGCCAGATTCTAGCAGATCACCACTACCTGAGGGAGAAAAGCAAAGGGGAAGATAAAGTTTGGGAGTAAATAATGGCCATGATGCTGGAAATGGCTGACATAGTCAAAGATGGATGTGCAATCATTTTCCTCTTGTCTTCATGCAGGAAAAATTCATTTCTGCCTCCATCTAACAGAGCAGCTTTGAAGCAGCTTTCCATATGCTATATAAATATGTATGAAAAAATTATGACAAGATTAATCCTTTTTTTTTGGTGTTTTTTTTTTTATTTTTGCCTCTCAGTCTTGCGGGAGGCCTCAAAATGGATTTCCAATGCCAATCCAAATATTTATACCTCTGGTTTGAACTTCTTATAACCTTCCTTCACCAAAGAGGGGAAAGAAGAGTATTTAGAAGGAAATGCTGGCTCCTATTGCATTGCTGGCTATGAACCTCCCTGCCCCTGCTTCGGTGTGCTATGGATAGGAGTTAGCAAACTCTCCTTGGTTTTTAATGTCTTTTCCCTTTGTTTTTTGCAGTAGATAATACTGACCCAGATCTTTTTTTTTTTTTCTTTTTTTCCCCAAATTAGGGCAATGTTTTAACTCCTCTCCCTGGCTGTGCTTACATTCTTGTTTTCCAAGTTTATTCGAATTAATTCCCAGAGAGCCTTCAAATGTGCTAACTGTATAGAATACATTACTTTGCCATCTGTTTCAGGAAAGACACTTTTCCCATTGCATTTCTAGTCTGTAATTATTTAAACTTTACAGGAAACTCTCCAGACCACAGGTATTTATAGCCTTGTAAGCAACTTTCCTTTTGTTTCAGCAAGAACACACAGGGAACAATTTTTCTTCAGTTATTGCAATTTTTTTTATTTTATTTTTTTGGTTAGAACTCTGATATTGGTGTTCACATAATAACTGAAGTTCAGTAATGAGCTTAACCTTGATATACAAACATCACTACTTACACACTGAGGGTCCAAGTAAAAAATTTGGTTTTACAGGTAGCTCCTATCATAGAAAAGACAGTTTTGGGGGTTCAGCCCATACCTCAAACTTGTGTTAATACAAGCCAGCACCTTCACAGGGAAGATTATTCCTGTGATATGTGGACAACTAAATATTAAATCAAAACACATGGCTCTGGGCAGATTTACAGATTCTGGTTCAGTGGATCTCAGCAGCAGATTGATTCACTGGTAATGTATCCCCTTTTGTTTTATTTCCAGCAATTGTTGGAAGCACACACAAAAAAACCCCAAAGCACACAGAAAAAAAAACCCCAACCTCACCACCTTCTCACTGCAGTTGAGTTAGAGAATCAAAGCATTCTCAAGGCTTGCATGGCTGGTGATTTTTTTAATTTTGTTGTATGTCCCTGGAGTTCAGAGGAAGCTCAGTAGTCATTTTCTCTCTACATAAGAGCTATAAAGGAGACTGGAAACCTTCAAGCATGCTATTTGGAACTCTCTGTATGCTATAGGAGTAGGTTAATATACTTTAAAGGTGTGCTATGGCTATAGTTATATATATATATTTATATGTATATCCTGGATCTGATTGATTCACTGGGCTTCCAGTTTCTTGGTTGCTCTGTGAAGAACTGAAAAACTTTTTTGGCATCTTTTCTGCCTTGGTGTCATCAGAAGATTTATCACAGTGCTTTTAGCATTGTGTCCATCTGTGGTGCTCAGCTACCTTTGGATAGTCACCACTGTCAGAAACCATGGGGTTTCACTTTGGGTTTTAAAGGATGAACCTCACGTGCTCTTAAGAGACCCTCACAAATTGGCTTGGAAATATTTTGCTATTATGAATGCTCTGGTAAGGTCTTGAAATAACCCTCAGCATGAAGGCCTTCATCTCTGAGACTGAACCAAGGTGTTTTTTCCTTCCTCGCTGTATTATATTATTACAGGTCATGATTAATTTGCCTTTAGCTGAACAGCTGGGGAGATCTTGGCACGTGCAGGCAGCTGTGTTGTGGGACCTAAATGTTTCTCGTTTTTCTATTTAGAAAATTGTATGAACTGGCTGAACTTTTATTGAAAATGGTGGATTTTTAGCTTGAGGGAAATGTGTTCAATCCTTATCTTTATCCACTCTTCTTAAAAGTTTCCTAAAGTTTCCTTTGGATCAGGATTTACTGTGCCTGCTGCAATTTGCATTTGTGGATCTGCTATCTCTGCAATGTGTTGGCACTGAAGTCTTGGACCCCCAAAGGACTTGAGTTGTGACAACTTTATCCCTGTCCTGCCAGCAGCTTGGCTTGGAGGAACTGCCTGAGAGAAAGGAGTTGGGATTTGAGCAGCAGCTGCAAAATATGGGATACTCCCAGTACCAGGATCCAGGAAATCCTGGCAATGGTTTTAGTGATAAGAAGAGAGGGGGGGGCTGGGGGGGAAGAATCTGTGGCATCTGAGTAATCTTGAGGGAAGTGGAAAATATAAGAAATGAGATCAGTTTAGTCTAGTACTGAGTAAAGGGAAGGGAACAAGTGAGAGAATTTGCAAAATGAGGAACAGCAGCAGATTTTTTGCAACTCTGTTTTACTTTCACCAAGAATAAAGTGTAAGAGATGTGGTTGAGATGATTTTTCCCTCATTATTGGGTTCCCTGTCCTATCAAAATTATATGGCTTGTGCAGAAAAGATAACCCTCCACATGTGTTTCCTGTTTATTGATCAAGTAATTCAATCAGATTTCTTCTTGAAAGCATAGAAGGCAGTGTGGATTGAGGAGGTGTATAAACAGGGTGAATAAAACTAATCTTCTGTCCTCTTGAACGTGTCAAATGTTTTGGATTGAAGCACTGCATCTTGCTGTGTGTATTACTAGGGCACTCCCTAGCTCTTCTGTTTCTTGATCTGAAAGGAAACAAATCTGTTTTCATCCATTTCAGAGCAGAACAATGCTGGTTTGGAGGCTGTAATAACAGTGCATGATTAGCACTTGGCATTAAAAATAAAAACAACTTGCAGAACTTTTATTGCCCCATTTGTGTATCAATAGGATTATTAATATGTAAGGAAATTACCCAAATATTGTAGTAAATGTAATAGAGCAGTGCCATGTCTTTGCTTTTTATTTCCAAGGCTGATTAAGATGGAGCTGGATCTCTGTGCTGTGTCTGGAAAGCATCAGGAGGCTGAAGGATGCAGCTTGTCCCAGCAGAGTGCTTTTGGAGCACCCAGAAAAGATTCTTTCTCAATGATGTGACACTGGGGACAGTTCTCTGGGAGCCCACTTTGTGCACGTCCACTGCTTGGGCTGGACTGTAATTCTTTTTTCTCTCTCATGAACCCCTAAAGCAGGTGCAATGTGGATGCTGCTTTGTGTGATGGTGACATTTCTGGAGCATCAACCTATGTGCTGGTGTAGATACAACCAGTCTGGGTTTAACTTGAGACCAGAGGTTTTGGGTTGAGCAAGATCTGATCAAGCCACAGCCCCTTGCTCTGGGGAGTTTATAAAGCAGCAATATCCCACTGGCCTTACTGGTTGTTATCACATTCCCTAAAGGCTGTAGGAACAAAAACCCCACTGTACTCTTCAGTTGAGGACGAGCAGAGACTTCAAACAGGTTGTTTCAATAAGCTGCTTCCTCTATACTTACCCTCAGCATCAGACAGGCTGTTCTAAACGGGCTGTCTCTTGGCATTCTGTTCTGTTACATGGATTTTTTTTTTTTTTTATCCTTCCATCTCTTATGCTGCAGCTTTGACAACTTGCTACAGACCCACTTATAAAGCAATCACAGAAGTGCAAGCCTGTTGCCTTGTTTTTAGCTTTTCCCCTAAAAGCTTGGGTTTAATTCATGCATTCCCTGGAGTGGCTGTGTGGGTTTTTCCTTGGTTGGTTTTAATTCATTAGCTTTCAAGGCAGATGCCAGAAAGACAAAGAGGTTTCCAAATCAAGCTTTAACATCCTGGGAGCTAATCTGGCTTCATACCCATCCTTCAGCACTTGCAGCATGCTTCTAAAAAGCCAGGAACCTCTTGTGTTGTTTACTAATTGTTTCTTTCATATATCATCTGGATTAATTTATACTAGCACTACCATTTTGCAGATCATTTGAGTAAGCTAAACAGTCCTGCAGGTATGGAATATGAATTAATGAATCTGCTTCTATTAGCATATAACTTGGTTACAGTAGCATCTTTGCACATTCCACAGGAAATCCAACACTCTACCAAAATCTGCACTGGATTTCCTGGAAATCACTGCAGGAGCACTACCTGATTCATCTTCTGTCTCTCAGTAGTGGTGGGGATCCAATGTGCCTGGACATTTCTGAGAGAAATAGACTGCACTTCAGACTTCTCTACATTTCCCAAGTCTCTGCAAGTAAGCAGTGATATGTTTGAAGGTTTTGATTCAGTTTCTGAGGTTTTATGTGAATATTTTGTATCCAAGTTGAGCTAATAAGTGCATTTCCCCCCTTCTTGGAAGCCTTTTTTTCTGCCTTGGAAGACCATATAATATCTTCTCTTTGACCAAACCTGTTCTTGAAATGGTATTTTCCAATTTCTTATCCCTCTTCTCTGAACTCACCAAGAAAAATTTTTGGAAACTATCTGAGTTCTGGAAACTATCACTTGCTTTTTAGCAAGTGCTCTTTCCCCACAGTTGGTCACCAACCATAAATTATTGGAGGGCTTTGGGCCTGAGACAGAATAGCTCTCCAGACCCCATTTAGGCCTTCCAAATATACAGCAAATTACCAGTAATTACTTCCTCAGTGGGCTTTCCCCACTGGCACCCAAGGCAATGCCAAAAACCCCACTTGAATTCTGGACACACCATAAAACTGCTTCTGTCCCCTACCTGCCAGCTCAGTTACCCTACCAAGGAGACAAAAATAACTCAAATTTTGAACTGGAGGCATATCTTTTAAAGGACACTTTTTTTTTTTTCTTTCCTTGATAATGTTGGCAGCGTGGACACTTTTCCTTGGTCCTAAATTTCTGAATGCTGTGAAATCCCTAATAGAAATCCTGTGTTGCTCAGCTTCAGGATAGGATTTAGTTTCTTCCCCTCTCTTAGAACAACTTGAAGTAATTAACCAATTGATTGGTAAGAGATCAAGAAAAGATTTGTTATTTATTATATTTCTCTATGTGGAGTAAAATCTGATTTGGAATATACTAGCTGGAAATAAGCAAACTTCTTTTTCCAGTATGCCCAGAGTAGGTTAGAAATGTGAACTGGTGAAATGTGAATGGAATCTTGTGTAAGGATTTCCTGTTTTGCCAAGGAAATTCCATTCTGGCATTCAACTTACCTGTCATGTCCCAGCTGTACAATTTCTAGAACAGTTTTCTTGGAAAAATCCCAGTGGATTTCTTCATCTGGGAAAAGAGTTTTTTAAAAAAAAAGGTTTAAAATCAACTTGAAATTCTTGCCAAAACATTTCTGTGAGAGAGGGGAAGTTTTACATGAGGGTAAAGCAGTCATCTGGGAGGCAGAAGACTCAGAGTCAAGTTCCTGAACAATATTTTGGGGGATATAAAACACATGGACATCTTCTGATTTCTACTACAGACCTTGTCAGCTGAGCCTTCCAGTTGTTTTTTACCAAGCTGATGCTAAAGAGTGCTGGCAAATGTGTCCAGCCAGGGAAGCTCCCATCCCTTAGCACAAATAACTGGTTGTTCTCTACTTTTTTATGCAGTTTCAGGTGGCTGAATTTTAATCATTATTTATTTATTTCCTTTTTTAAAACTATTTCTTCTTGAGTATATGAACAGTTCATTCCATAGAATATTTTATCTTCCTCTGAAATAGTTTGATTTCCTTTACAGCACTGGGTTGAAAAACATAAACTTGATATGAAGCTTTCTATTTCTCTAGCATACGATTAACTTGATTAAATACATTTCATCTCACTTTATTTCCCATTTATCGTAATTATGCAGACCATATTTTTAATTAGAAAGAGGGCTCCCTTTCTTGCTTGCATTCAGAAACCCCAATGATATCATCTACAGAGATGGGAGCTCTTTTTCCTTCTGTTTGGATGCTGTTGCACTAAGTTTCAAAGACTTCTCCCCAGCTGGCAATTCCCCTTCCCAGATAAGGTTGTAAATGTCTTGGTTCTGTTTGTTTTCAGAATGAAAAGCTGCTCTGTGCTTAGGCCTTATAGGAATTTTTAACATGCTTTTGTCAGGCATCCAAAATATAAGAGTTTGATTTGGAATTGAATAGTTCTGGAAAGGAGTGAGACATTCACAGGATAATTCAATTGTGTTACATTCCAAATCTGTTTGCTTTTTGTCTTTTTCTTCCAGATAGTTCTTGGCAAAAACCATTTCTTTTGAGTAGATCCAAGAGCTCAGTGCTTTGCTAGGAATTAGTCTTATGTGAATTTCTGGGAGTTATCTCCCATTTCCAACCAGCAGCCAGTTTTTCATGCAGGATAATTCACTTCTTGGTTGACAGTATCTTAGAGCAGCTTTGCAGCTCTGTGAGGGAGGAGATTCCTGTTAACCCCACACAAGTCATGGGAACTATTTATACTTCTGCTGTCACCTCCAGAAAAATATTTCCTTTCCCTACCTCAGAAGATGTTCTTGATGCTGAGACTTCAGGGATGAGGATTTTGAACTTCCAGTGCACAGTTTGTGTGGTTTGACCCTGGGGTATATTCTTTGCTGGGTGAAATTGCTTATACCTTAAACTTACTCACATAGAGCTGCCCTGAGACCATTGAGGATTACCTGGCTCTGCTTTTACACGTTTGTAGTGAAGAGTTGTGTCATTTGTGTCAGTCTGAAAGGTTGTATTCAAGCCTATCTTGGCCTTCACTTTTTAATTAGACCCCAGTTAATCACTAGACTTCCAGCAGCAGGAGTTGCAGCCTTGATGAAGAGGAGCAGTTTGTAGGCTGTGGGGAATTCTTTTGCTTGCAGTCAATGAACATTTCAAAGTTCCAATGAGACCTGGGAGAAAAGATGGGTAAATATATATATATATATGTTGGGTTTTTTTAGCTGTTCATATTAAGCAAAGAAATGTAAGAAGCAAATAACTTACAGTAGGCAATGGAGGAAAATGATTGAATAGAATCATAGATATAGAAAATACTATGGTAGAGGCAAACCAGCAAGGTCCACTTCAATCTGAACACAAGACTAAGATGTTTTTAGTCTACTGGAGCCATAAACTATTAATTTAACCATACTAAAAATGTGTAGTAACTTTTGGAATACCTGAAGTAACCACATAGGTGTTAACACTCTTGATTAACCCACTCAAAGGACCACATGTGCAAAACAACTGATTCTGAGCCCTTGTTAGCATCATGGGCATTAACTTGAAAAGGAGGAAGATGGGTGAGCAAGTAGAAGGGATCTGGAAAGGTTTTTTCTTGCTCAAAAATGAGCTTAATTTTTTAAGGTCAAGCAGTGTAGTACAGAAAGCTCTCAAAGTACTTAGAGCTGCTTAACCAAGAGAACCTGGTTGGTGCTGTGGTTATGATCAAGCTCTAAAACCAGAAACCAAATCCATAAATACAGTCAGAAGAATACTCTAGCACTTGTCCTGTATTTTTCATAAGATTATCTTGAGAAAAGGCTGGGTTATAGTTGGAGATTCTTTAGTCAAGGGAAGGATGGAAGGAAACCTGTAGAGCCCATCACCATCCAGGCATTCCCCTGAAAGATGCTTTGCCCACTTGAATCTAATTCTGTTTCTGTAATTTGATGGATCAGAGTCCTCTTAGCCAACAAAAAAGCTTTGAATGAACAAAAAAATAAACAGAAAAAAAACAACAACAAAAAAAAAAGCCCAAGAAACACAAAACCTAAGCAAGGAAAAAAACAAAAAACAAAGCAAAACCCCCCAAACTTTGGAAGTTGGAGCAACCTTTCTTCCTGCAAAGTGGAAACTGGAAAATGTCCTCTACAGCAGAGAAGCTGTTCCTCCAGACTGGTGCTGGGCTGTCTGAAGGATGAATGACTTGCAATAAACAAGTTAGCACTGATAGTGGAAGCAATACAGTCACATTCCAATGGCATTCTGCCCAGTCTAACGTTTCCTTCCTCAGCAAAGCTGAGAATTAACATGTGGGGGATGCTATACAAAAATAACTGTACAGCACAGTTTAAAATTCTCCAGCCTGAACCTCTGGTGCAGCCTATTGAAATATTTCCTAGGTTTTGCTGGAGTTCTGCCATCAGTGAGTCCCTTCCTGGGATGTAGCTGTAAGGATTTAACCCCCCAAATCAGGATGTGTGGAAATGCAAATAGGAAAAAAAAAAAAAATTACTCTTTCAAAATGGGCTTTTGGGTCAGTGACACTATTAAGCCTTTGTCAAAGATCTCACAATGATTAAAATGGGGATAACTTTAAGAAAAAAGATGCTTTATTTTAGAATAACTTTATAGCTGTGTGTACACATACACTCAAAATATGTTCTCAGCTGTCATTGCTGAGCAGTCCAAATGCTTTATGACAGCCATGCTATATAATTAGGTGAATAATTACATTACTCTAAGTCCCATCAGGGTCTGAGAAATGAAATAAACAACTGCAAAATCACCTGTAATTATATAGTTCCAGCACGACTGAATATAATGCATTCTGTGAATGTAAAGTGGGAGCCTTTCTAAAATGGCCCAGTTATTATTTCAAAACTCTCTATTATCTAAAAGGACATATATGGCCCTCTCCTGACAATTCCTTTAACAGCAAATTTTGGCAATACATGAATTGCATTTGTATAAAAACTGATCTAATTTTTAACAGATACACAATCACTGGAGTTGACCTTAACTGTAAAGATAATTACTATGTGCTTACAATAGCATTAAAATACTGAGTGTATTTCATAAATGAATAATTATGTTGCAGCTTTTTGTATTTCCACTTTATGGTCTTCTGAGTACTGCAATTAAAATTAGTTATTAATTTCTTATTTCCTTGGGATTTTCTGGCATTTACTAATGTTCTTTAATATAATGCATTCCTTGTTCAATTAATGTTTGACAATTTTACATTTCCCTTACTGAATCCATACATGCAGGGTGCTACCAGCTAAAGGTTTATGGTTAATGGAAAATGTAATCAATGCAGTTTGAGGTGTTTGGAATGGTGTTTCCCTGACACAAATCCGTGTTAATCTGAGATGAACTGACCCAAAGAAATGTGCCTACCTTCAAGCTAAAATAGGTCTCATTTTAAATGTGGCTGAAGGAAATTGAGCATCATCTCTATCAAATGAAGTCCTCAGTTTCACATTAAAATACAATAGCTCTAGAAACAAACACATCCAGAAAGAATATTACCAGTTTAAATGATCCTCAAATATTCACATGCCAGTGCTAACCTTCCATTTTAAGAGCTCTCCAAACAAAAGGAAGTGAAGTGTTGGGAATTGGATGTGGACAAAGGTACCCAGGAACTGCATCGTGTGTCTAAGTTGGTCACTGAGAAGCCAAAACCTGAGATAAACCCAATGAAAGGGTAAGATTTTCCAGTTGTTTACAAAGGTTTTAAAGTGATGGCATTTACCAGTAAAGAGGAGGAGGTACTGGGAGGTATCTGAGCAATGAGTACAATGTGTAAGGAGGTCAGGAGGAGAGGTGATGCTCCCATAGGAGGGTAGGTGAGTTTGGGCCAGGTGGGCATGTATCTATCATTAAATAATTAAAAGAGGGACAGAGGTGTTTAGGTTTTTTTGTTTGTTTGTTTAGTATTTTTAGCAGAACGGCCACTATGTACTTGAAGTGATTTTTCTGTCAAAACCTGGCACATGCCCAACAGAAGGACTGCAAGGGAAGGCTTGGATATAGCTCCTGGAATGCTTGAAGATACAGTGGTTTTAAAATGCAGTCATAAAAGTAGAGGACCCCAACAATAACCAAAAACCAGCATTTTAGCAGAGATAATGCTCATTTTACAGACTGAAATAACAACAGGCTCTCCTGTTTACGTCCTCTCTGAGGATAAATCCAAGTAGCAAGAGTCATGCTTGCCTGAGGACTTGGCATTACACCTGCAAGAGGTTTAAACTGGTTAAAGAAAAAGAAAAAAAACAGGGGGGAAATCTAACATCTCAGATATACACAGCTTTGTGAGGAGCAAGGAACTTTTAGCAATGCCATCTCTGATTCTTAAGCTTTTGGTAATATTTTCCTGTTTTCCAAGTACTAATGGTAAGAGTCTTACCTAAATCTTTAAGTAGGTAAAACACCAGCAAATGTAGACCAGTCATATGTGTTCCCATTGAGGGATAAATATGTATGATTTCTGCACATTAGCACAACCACCTCCATTACTTTTATTTTTTTTTTTTTTTATTAGTCCTACAGAGGCTTGACAAATAAACGTGGTTGCAGTGGAGAAGGATGTTAGATGTAAAGACAGACATTCCTATCAAAATGATGTGGTCTTTGTGGAAGAGTTAATGCAGCAAGAGAAATATCTTAATATTAGAGCTCAGCTCTTTCCCTGCCACCTCCTTGGCAATACTGGTGGATTCAGGTCTCCAAAAAGGGATGAATGAACAGGAGCTGTGTAGCAGGGGAGATGGCAGAACTCCTCAAGTCTTCTGACCCTGGGAATCCCTTGGAGCACTCTCAGGTCCTGTGGTCAAAGAGCTAAGTTATTGTACAACAAGTTTAGAAAAGCTTCTGCATCCTGGGCAGCCTTATCAGAGCTGTCAGAGTTTGACATAATTCAGTGTCTTTATAGCTGGGGCTGCTCAGAATGTTGGCTGGAGGTAGCAGCATTTTTAATTTTATTTTTTTTTTCCAGAGCATTTTAACCTTTTTTTTTGTTGTTGAGATCCTGGGGTGGCTTTAGGCAGTATCTGGTGGTACCTATGAAAGGCAACACATTTATCAGCCTCCTGCAAGATGAATGGGATGCAGGGAGGAGGTGGGGCACTGAAGTGGTACAGTTGTGGGAATGAATGGTTTGCCAGGTTTGCTGGCAGCTTAAAAATAAACAGAACCCTGTTCAACATAAATGTTATTCTGGGATTGAACAAAACATCACTTTGGGTGTGAATACATCTAAAGAACCCATCCACCTTTCGGATTTCACAGTCCTGGGAAAGCAGTGCTCAAACACCTGCAAAACTCTTTGAGAAAGTTCAAATTAAAAAATCCCAAGCTACCCAAGAAATCTGGAAGGACAAGACTGAGGGGTTGTTCCTAAGGCCAGAGTGATGAAGCTCCCTTGAAATCTTTGTCAGAGAACAATTTTAAAATCTGTGCCCTACATGGGGGCTTTAAAGGTAGTTGTATTGGCACATCTTCCCAGCTGGTGTAGCTCCTTGCAACAACTATAACCACAGTGCAGTCCTAGTCAAAGTCTTCTTCACTTACTAAAACATATTATGAAGTAATTCTATAAGTGTTTTCTTTATTTATTTTGAAAAATTTCCAAATGTGCATGTGACAGGATCAGTCATGCTTGTTTCTATACAGGTATTTGAAAATGTAAAAGCCTGAATAATAAACACAATGTAAGCAATTTTTTTTTATAGCACTTCAGTGCTATTACTGGAGGGTGTATGTTCCTTTTTAGTGAATGCCAGCAGTTATTCCAACCAAGTCACACAGTGCAGCAATACATTCACCAGGTCTTACAGCTGCCCCTGGCCATGCTCACTCATGAAACCCTCATAAATTAGGTACCTGCACACTCTGCCCTCTTTATTGCATTTGCTGGTACTAAAGTTCTGTTATAATGGTATGATTTGGCTTCTGAACTTTGACATCTTCCCAAAGCTTAAAAACAAAGCTAGAAGTTTTCTTTACCCCATTCCAAGTGGTCCTCAGGTGGTTCAGATGGCAGTGTGGCAGAGCTATGTCTGTTAAATCAGGGGGTTGATTTAAAACTTTCTAAGTCTGTTTGGATGAAAGATTCAGTAAGATTTGGTCTACCTGTGGCTTCAGGAAAGCTTCAAATGAGTTAAAGTAACATCCTGGACAGGTTTCTCACTTAGAAACAGTGACTTGAACTTCCCCTTTTTTTTCCCCCCTTGCTTCTTCTGCAGTGCTGTGCTCTCTCTGAGAAAGGCAGTCCAAGATGAAGTTGTTTATTTCTCATGACATTTTCTAACACTTTAGATACTTAGCTAATGTACTATAATTTTAGCTTATGCTCTTTCAATTAGTAAGACAAATTTGGTGTATTGCTCATTTGCTGGCTGTTTTCATGCTGCACTCATTATCTGTCTTGTTCCACAGGAACAGACTTCTAAATTGGGAATGGGTCAAGGGAGCACACTCAAAATTACTTCTGACAAGCAGCTGACATTTCCCTGCACCTAAGATGTTCTGATCTTCATGCTAATAAGGACATTTATTCTGTTAGACTTTAATAATTGTTGATGGCTTTAGGAAGAAAAAAGTAGTACTTAAGTCATGAACAGTGTGTGCTCCTGCAGAATGTAAGCTCAATGAAGTGGCACACAGCACTTCTAAAACTAAGACTACTCATATTTCTAATGGAACATGTTAATAAAAAAAGCAAAAATAGAACATTATTTTTTATAACCATATATCTTAGAATTTAAATATTTGTTTCCATTAGGGAAGTATATTTCACAATGAGAACAGTTAAATACACAGGTTTTTGGAAATTAGGTCAAACATGCATTTATTACTTCAAATCTTTGTCTTAAATGGTGTTTCTAAAGGTGTTTGAGGGGCAAAAAAGGAAGAATGCAAGTTGTAATAGTACTAGATTGTCACAGAAATCTAAGCACTGGGTTGCTGTGTGTAGTTTTTCAGCATTAAGCCTGATCTAATAATTGGAATGGATATTGGTGTGGTTCCTCTGTAATGAGATGATTTAATTTAGCCAATGCATGTATAAAGATTTGGGGTTTTCATTTGTGTTAAAAGGTGAAGTATGGAAAGAAAAGCCTCTTGTTTAGACTCATCTGAAATGATCTTTTTCTTGCATCATGAATGTGGAAAAAGAATTGGAGCAGAAAGCTTGTATCTTTGTTAGGTTAAATTAATAGCTTAGGAATTTTAGAACTAATTTGATGTCTATAATGAAAGTTTTGGTCCTTAAAGCCATATTTGGCCAGCCATCAGCTGGCAGCTTCATACCTCTTTAGGCAATTAAAACTTGGGGCTTTAGCTGTTGCTAGTACCAGCATCTCTCTTTTGGGTCCTGTGTGGTGTCAGATGTTTGGTCCTCATGTTGGCCATGTGTTTCTCTAGGTGTTTGCTTGTAATACCTGCCTGATGGCTCATGTTTAAAGGGGATTTTTAATTACATCAGTTGACCAATGGGGATTTTAAAGGCTATATGATTGGTGACTGAAGAGGTTTCTGCTAATTGCATCTCAAACCTTCAAAAGCAGCGACCTAACCAAAGAAATATGGGCTTCATTTTTATTCCTTCTGAAGCAAAGAAATGGGTATGGTCACTGCAGATTTTCTGCACAGCCCAAATCCACCTTTGGTGGTGGAAATGCTTACCCAGTGCTGAACAGGGTGGGCAGAGCTGGGACAAAAGGGGATGGGGACAAGGCAGCCAGGAGAGGACTGGTGGGTTGGGGAAGGATGTGCCACAAGATCACTCTGATGCTTTGCATCCCTTACAGATTGCACAGTGTGTCACTGCACTTACATATTTCAGAGACTTGCCACATGCTCCTACAAAATAAAATCAATTTTTACCACCCTTATTTTCAGGTGCCTTTGGTGGCAATCCAGTTACCCAGATCTGGAACCACTTTTGCTCCTGAATGGTGGCTACTGCCTTCCTCCTAGGGATGCACTGCTCCCCAAAGGACCTTTGAGTGGTGGCAGCCAGTGAAATTTACAGTACTTGCAAGTGAATTCGTGTCCTGTTTAATCCTAAATTTAAATCAAACACTACCATGTTTCCAAATAATTATTTCACTCTAAGCTTGGATGCAAGCATTTGAGTGTGGGTGACTATATAAACATATATTTTTAATTTTCAGGAGAAAGGAAATAGTAGTGTCAGGCACTATGCAGCTATCCACCTATGACTTTTGCCTTTGAATGATTTATATGCTATCTACACACAATTTAGATGTAATTTATATGGAGAAGGCATGAGGGGTGCCCTCTGTGGGTATTCCCCAAAACTGGGATCTATCAGAATTGTATGCTTGGCACACAACAGGGTGATTGCCTGCAATCTGGAAGTGAGAAAACTGTAAAAAGGAGCAAGAAAGCAGGAAAGACACTGCCTCAGGATGCAAATACAGCTGATGGAGAGAGTAAAACCATCAGAGCAGCTGTGGAAAAGCACTGAGCCTCTTTATTAGCCTTAAGCCGAACAAAGCTCTAGAAGCAGGTAGATAGGGGAGAGACTTGATCAGGAATGATATGAATGCTTATGGAAAACTTTACACCAGTTAGCAAAGTGCCTTTTCTGGTCTTTTTTTATACAGCTTTTAACTAGACCAATACTCTCATCTTGGTGGTAGCTTTTGATTAGGGAGTTGGGGTTTCAATTTCTCCAGGCACTCCTCCTGGATGAGTTTGGACAGCTGGTGCCAGGGAATACAGCTTGGGAAGTGGCAAGGATGCTGTGTCCTGAGGTGTCTGTGGTGTTTGTAGGATGCTGTGTAGAGGGAAGGGTGTGTAACACTGCCAGGGTCATGATCTGGCATCTCTGAGGTAGTGCCAAGAGTACTGTAATACACGTGTAGATTCATTTAGACAGCAAGAGCCAAATTTCTGGTTTTATAAAGATGTGTGAGGACTTGAACTCAGCCCCCACCTCCTTATCCCTCACATAAATGTGTATTTAAGGCACCGTTACCAAACACAGCCTGTCCTGAGCAGCTATGCAATGATGCAGTGAAATTTTTGCAATGGGAGCATCACCAAACTTTGCAGTAAGAAACCCCAGGCCCTTTCCTGAAAAGGAAGAAGAGGTCTGTGGGTTTTGAATTGCTGACAACTGTGCCTCTGAAGACAAAAACGGGGCCCATGTCATTGGTAGCAAGCTTGCTTTTCAGCAGGTAAGAAAGCAATTGCTTTCATGGGTGGGGATGTTGGTTTTTGTCAGGCTTAAAACCTGCTGGAAGGACAGGTATTCAGGTCCATGCTGTTCAGTGACAGAGGAAAGCTCATTACAGTGGGAATCAATGACCCCAGTACACATGGAATGTCATGTTTTAAATTTCTATTAACAAGCTATAGCTAGAGAAACCCAAACCAAACCCAACCTTTGAGCTAGAAATTGTTCAGACACTTCCAACATTTTTCTTCCATCCCTAAAAAAACAGATGTGCTTAGACCAGTCCAATGACATTAAATGGATCCTACAGGTAGTACTGTTCCTATTATTTATTTTTTTTTAATTCTATTCCAATGCTTGGAAAATCAGTGTAGCCCATCTGTAATCCCAGGCATTGCTGATGCTGCACACCAATGAGGAGCTGTGTAGTTTGTCATGATTTCACCTAAATGAAAAAGTGCTTTCTGAAAGTATTGGAGCTATCAAAACCAGACTTTTAAAATTGGCTTTTATTACATTTCTGGCATCCTGATTTAGACTCACACAAATTAGCCACATATTAGACTTGCATTTAAAAATTCTGCATTTTAGGAATAGATTTTTTTTTAAAAGTGGGGAAAAAAATAGAGCTCTGAAGGTCACAATGGGTAAGATTGAATAAAATGTAAACCTTTTTATTAAAAAAAAGAAGAAAAGCCCTGTAAGGATCTTAAAGTTATGAGAAACTTATGTGAGAAATGGGCAGTCACCATGGTTATGCAGCTCACTTGCAAGGCAATCAAATGGTAGAAACAGTTCTCACTGCTGGTTTGTTTGTTTGTTTTTTTTAAGGCTAGATTTTCCATAGATTGTGGAAAACTAGCTCTAACCAGCATTGCTCTAGATCTTGATAAATGTGTCTGTATGTAAAAATAATAATAAAAGAAGTAACCTTATGTCTTTCATGGGAGCTGTGTCAGGATTGTGGGATGCATTGCTGCAGTGGGGATAGATGTGTTAGCCAAAATGACTTAAACTTTTTCTTTTAAAAGGTTGTTCTAAAACTTTAGAATAGATGCAGCTGTAATTTTCCCAATAAATTATTTCCAGGAGTGAACACTGCCATGTAGAAATCTTTTGTCATCTTTGATCTCTGCAAGTACCTGCTCAGCCTCTGGGCCTTTTGCTCCTCATTGCAGTTCAAGCCTCAGATGAGTGGCATTTGGTCTCCTGTCCTCTCCCTGTCAGCTGCTATTCCCTCCTGGATCTGGGATGTGTGTTTAGTGCCTGATAGACTCTGTCTGGCTCTTAAATCATGTCAGGTTTGAGCTGGTGTGACAGTGTCCCCAGGACTGGCCATGTGTGGGCTGAAGTCTCTGGGAAGCTCAGCACTGGTGGAAGGCTGTGGGAAAGGAGAATAAACCTGCAGAATAACTTCAGTAATAAACAGACAGGTTCTTGTCTCAGTCTGTTGGAAAACGGGGCATTTTTAGACAAGGTTTAGAGCTCTCTTTTATACCATTATAACTTGATTAAATGAATTTATTCCTTATCTACTCCAGTGTAAGCAGGAGGCAGGTTTCTAGGGCTGGCATGGATTAATCAGAACAGCTTTTAATTTAACAGCACCAGTTCATCAGAGGGTAGTGATATTAATTTAAAAAAAAGAATCTGAACTATTGTGAAATGCACTTTATCACAATTCAGCATTTAATGATTTTTAGTGCTAGTAAAAAAAAATCTCTAAGAAGAACTTAGTTTACTCACTTGATAAGAGCAAAAAATTATACATAAGCAGAAAATCTCAGCATACTTAAAAAGAAAAACCACACTCTCCCCCCAAAACCAAACAAAGCAACAAAAAAAACCCCAAACCCAAACCAAACTCTGTATTTTTCTTTTTATTTTATAGTCTCAAACAACATGGTCCTGCCCTGGCAGGAGGGTTGGACTCAATGATCTTTCAAGGTCCCTTCCAACCCTTCACAGTCTGTGAAACTTTCTGAATACTATTCATTTCCTCAGTTTAAAAGAATAATAATAAAAAAATCTTTCAAAGAATATCTGTCAATGGACTATTTCTGCAGCTGCAGCAAAGCCCCTAAATGAGAGATTTAATGGGATCAGTGCAGCTCTGCCTCAGCACTGCTGGTGGATGGGGCTTTCCCCTTGGCTGCCCTCCCTCCCAAGCAAAGCCTTTCACTGAACTTCTCTTCTGATCATCCTGCTCGTAGCAAGAGGTTTCAAGCAACCAAAATGAGAATTACAAAATGTGTTACCTGCTTTTTCACAGTTTTTTATCAGGAAGGAGATCATGCACTGTAGTTACTGCTTGCTGTAGCTCTCTGCCTTCTCACTGCTGAGCTTTTAGGAAACTGCACTAAGAAATGTCAGGTGGGTTTTTTTTTCTTATAAGGCTAAAGAGATATTGAAGTATTTATGGCAACATCCATTTCTGGAACATTATTTATGTGATCATTAGATTAATGGTATTTTAATATTATTCTTCAAGGCATGTTTCTGCAGTACTAAAAATGCTAGAGGGCAAGCCCTGCCCAAACCTTTCCATCTTTTAAAAGCATTTCCTCTGTAACACATAGCAACTGAAAAGTAAATTATTTTACTGGGCAAAATAAATACCTGCATTGGAAAGGACTTTTATCTAAGACAGACTGAACATATCCTTGATGGCAGTGTAAATTCTTACTATGCAATACAAAATACAGAGTGCCATAAAAATAGTTCTAGCTAAGAAAGGATCAGTTTTCTTTCTCTTTGGACAGCTCACTTCTGTATAAGCTCTTAAATGGAAGTTTCTCTTTTCTCAGGTGCTAGTTAGGTATTCCCTTAGCTTTTGCTTAGCACTAAATTTAACTTGAGGTATGGAGTTCTTGGAAATATGCTGCAGAAAACAGTGTATCTTCACAAACACATTTCAAAATCAGGAGGTAAATAGGCACAGAGATTCCTTGAGGTTTTGCTTTCTTGTGCCATGACTTGGGCATTAGATTTTTTTCCTTGTTTTGGTAAGATGATGTGGGATGACAATTCTGGGACACTGGCACTGGGGCATGGGGAAGGCAGCTTCCAATGATCCTTAGCATCATCCCTCTGCTCTGCTGCATCTCCTGCTGCCTCTCCCCTCATGCCCATCTTCTCAACTCCAGTCCTAGGCATACTGCATCCTCTGTTCCAGGGAATGTGAACTCACCATGGATAAGACATATATTTTGTTTCTTCCAACAATTATGAGCTACCTGTACTCTCTAAAATACTGAGTCAATAACCACAGAATATTTTCAAAGATGGTTTTGTAACTGCTTAACAAAAGGCTCGCAGATGCTTTCTCTTTTTTTCCATAATTTTCTGCTTATTCAGTACCTGTAACAATAGGACACAGAGTGAGATTTTGAACTGAGGATTTAGACTTTTATATTCCAGCAAGAGCAGGAGTCCAGGTTTACTTCCCTGCCATCGGGAATGCCAAGACACTTTTTTTGGGGTCAGAATGTGCATCACCCCATTTGCCTGTGTCTAAAGGATGTAGCAGCCTTTAAGTGGAGCAGCTTAGGGAAGAAAAAAAGCAGCTCATTAGCAAAGCATTTGTATGCATATTAATTGCATGGATAAGGCCAAGGCCATATACATTTGGTGACAAAAATCACAGGATGGCTTCTTTCTTTTGAGGGTCTTTTTGAAACCTCTGTGCAATGTTTTTTACAAGCTTGCATAAATGTAGGCAAAGCTTATAAACTTCATCATTCCAATTTTTCATCTAGATAATGTCTTCATTTTTTTTTTATATAAGTTCAGTTACTGCAAACCTTGGCAATTTTTATTTCATGCAAGACAATGCAGATGTTTATGTATATAACAACATTCTCAGATAGAAAACCTGCCAAAACAAAAGCTTTTATTTAAACTAAGCAATTTTACAGGCACTTTGGTACAGCAATATCTCCCTTTTACAAGTGCTGATCTTGGCTGGTAAATAAAAGTTCTCTAATTTTCATTACTTGATGACATGTAATAGGTTTATGCTGAATATAGAGTGCAGCAGAAGCCCTTGTTGCCATCAGACTTTTAGTATAAGCTGATAATATTTGCATTCAGGGTTCTGATATCAAATTTTAAAATTTTATAAAGCTATTTTAAAGCTTTCTTCTGTGAAACAGCCCATGTGTAGAGACTCCAGCAGGCAGAGCAGCTACATTCTGTTATCTGTAGGTGGGAATACTGCTGGGTTATTTAAAATCATTTGAGGCTGGGCTGCACCTTGCAGATATTGGTGACTTGACAGCAAGCACAGCTCCTGGGTTTCCCTGGGACAGGTTTGTGTCTCTAAGAGGAGGTAGCTGGGCAGGGGTGATCATCTGGGGCTTGAATTGCTTCAGCATCCCTGCCCTGATGGGAACCTGCCAGGGATTTGGGGAATGTCCCAGCTCTGCTGAGTCTGCCTGACAGTGGGAAACAAATGGGAGAAGGTGGAAGAGGGCAGAGCATGGGAGCTGTGCCAGCAAGGTCTTTGGAGTGAAAACTCCTCCCTGCCAAGCCAATATTTGGAAGTTCAGTCTCTCTGCTGCTCCTCAGGTGTTGAAGAGCAGCCTGGCCTTGGAGCCAGTTTGTGTTCTCTTTTGATTGCAGAGATTTTCTCATCCTGCTGTGGTCCTCTGCTTTAACACTGATATTTGTTCTTTGTTGGTGAGGCACAATGGCAATTGAATATTTTACTTGAAATACTGTAAGTAAAAATATTTATGAATTGCTGAAGGAGGGAGAGAAATCTCCCTTGTGAAAGAGGTAGCATTGCTTCCCACAAATCCTGAAATTTGGGGCAAAAAACCTAACACATCATCCAGCAGAATTCCTGGAATAACAGACTGGAAGAGAGGCAAGGAGCTGGGAAGGCGTGTTGTGCTGACAGACAGTGCAGTTTTAGGGATGTAATTTACTGCTGTTCAGCTTTTCTGACCTTTTGAAGGATTAAAATAAAAATATTATCCTCTGTGGCCTGAGTGATTTCAGTTGTTTCAGCTACTGTACTCAACCACACTAAGACTTTGTCCCCAAGATGCCCCAAGAAGACACAGGGTTGAAGAAATTCCTAATAGTTTGAGGTTTGGTTGCTATAACCCCAAGTTTCATGGTATACAAGGGTGCAGGAAGAATAGGGTTATTTTGTCATAGCTCAAGTGGTACATTTTTTTATTGCATTTTTGTTTAAAAAAAGTTTTTTATAGCCCTGCCCTGGGAAATACAACCTGAGGATCAAACATGTGGAAGAGTAATTTTTTTATTATTATTATTATTATTATTATTATTATTATTATTATTATTATTATTATTATTATTATTATTTTAACCTGATGTTTCAAGGAATTTTTTGCAGCACAGAGCAAGCCACATGTGAAGGGAAAGATGATTTTCTTGCTGTGTAATTTGCCCATGGCATGTGGTACCATGTCCAGCCCCTCCAGATGCTGTGGCACCCTTGGAGCTTAGATACAAGGTGCTCAAGGGTACAACAAAACCTCTGTACCCCAGTCCAATTTATCACACTGCTTCTGCAAGCACATTCTATCAGAAATGCTGGGCTATCAAGGATAAAATTGTAGTTCCCAGAAAATAACACAGAGATGAGCTCAGAATCCACCCAAGCCATTAATTGTGAGATGAATCAGGAAAGCAAAAATATGCTAAGCTGCCCTAGTGTTTGGCATCTCATTCTTAATATCTGATTTATTATTTTTAATGTGGTTTTTTTAATGGAAACTCAAAGTTCTGTAGCGTAGCACCTTAGGAAAACTGTGGTGTGCTTTGACTGGAATTAACAGGAGCTTAATGTTATATTTAGCTGTTGTGAGGAAGATGTTATTTGAGTTAAATCCACAGCACTAAAGGGGTGAAGGGGAAATGAAATGAAGAAATTGCTGTACTAAAGCAGAACAGAAATCAATCTAATTTAATATCTTTCTCTGCCAGTGGCCAGGGCTGGGTAATTTAGGAGAAGATAGGAGAAACACTTTGATAATTGCTTTCACAGGAAATATTTCTTTCTGCTGCTTCTCTTGTATTTGCAGCTACCAGGGCTTGTGATACAACGTGTTAATTTTCCTCCCAAATTTTACTTTTAAGAATCTTTTTATAACATCTCTGGAGGCTTTTTACAGGGAAAAAAAATCTGTTCCCTCTTAAAAAAAAAAAAAGTGCTAATTTTTGGCCTCCTTCTGTAAGATCTCATAGGCTTATTGTGCTTTGAGTGGAAAAAGTATTTACCTTCATGGGTTTTTAAAATTACTGTCTTCCAGCTTCACAGAACAGATGACAAGAGAAGTAGAGAGAAGCTCCCATTATAACTGCTGTATTGCTTAATGTTCCATATAAATTATCATGTCAGAGTCCTGTGGCAATGTACTTAAAAGGATTACAATTTTCTGAAGCTGAGATTTCTTTAAAAAAATTAAAAAAAAGAGCATCAAAGAAATGGAAAACTTATGGGAGGGAAAGAAAAGGGTTATAAAAAAAAGGTCATGTGAAGGGACATTAACACATGGCTGCTGTAGTTGCCATTTCTTGGCTTTGTTGCCACCATTGCCTTTGCTGGTTGCAGATTTCCAGGTTTTTTTGGCTTGAGTTACACCTGAAAGTACATACTCACACACTTTAATATTGTGGGCATGGTCAGCATCACCTACACCAGCATTCTGTACTCAGAATGCCCTCAGATTGTTACAAAGAAATTTATCTGCCATGGTGTTGGTCAAGTGTGCAGAGCTTGGTGGTGTCTTCAAGGCCAGCCTGAGCTTAGGTATCATTTTAGGGTTGTTTTTAGTTAAACTGATCAGAATCAGCTCTAAGATAAATGGAAGAAGGTTGCTCTGTGAAAAACAAATGTCCTCAGCAAGTTTTGCCAGCATTGGAAATGTCTCTGAAGAAAAACCACCTTCTTACAGATTTTTAGGATCTTGTAACTCCAGAACATGTCACAGCTTTGGAAAAGCTGATGGCTTGAGATGTGACCAGATGACATGGGCATGGCACAGCAAGCTGGGGACCTTCTGTGCTGTCTGGGAAAAGTGCATTTCCAAAGGAGCAGAAGTTGTTTCTTACAGAGAATTTCAGGTTTGGACCAAAGTGTTGCCTTCCTGATACCCAATGGACAGGAAGTGTGAACATAAGAGCTGCCACTTTGGTCAGGAACTCCATGCATCATCTTCCTATCTCCCATGCCCACCCTCTCTCAGCATCCTAGATTCCTAGGGCACATGTCTAGAGGAATTTCTGCCCTCTCCTCCAGCCCAGAGCCTTTGCTACTCATGGTGTTGGCTCAGCAGACCACTCTGCACCCTCTGCAGGGAGGCAGTAGCTGACAATACAAACAATTACTTAGTGCAGGTCTGATATTTTTTTACTTGATTTTTTGAGGAGTCTTTTTTGTCTTGTTTAGGGTTTTCTTTATAGGTATTTGAAAGAAATCAACTGGAAGGAGGTTGTTTATCAAGAGACAAAACCTCTTTGGCAGCCTTACTGTGAGACAGCTCTCAGCAGAGCAGTTTGTGCTCATGTAGACTTACCCAAGCTCTATCAGATAACAGAGAAATCTTCAAACCATCTATAATTATTTTTTTTAACCAGTGAGCACTGGAGTCTGCTTATGTACAAGCTGCAATTTTAAAGTTACAGCCTGTGGTTACTGCTACCTTGAAAACTCCCTGTGTGTATTAGAAGCCAGGTCACAGGAAGATAGAACTTTTGAGAAACTCTGAAAACTGCACATTTGCCTAACTATAACTTAAGTTCTGGCTTGTAGCCTCTGTGTTGCTTTATCTTGTTCATGGATTTTACTGTTCCTCCAGGAGATGAAGTAAAGCATCTCCTGGAAGAGCTTAGTGAACAAGCCTTTCACTAATGTGGAGGAACTACCCACAGGGTAAGGATTCATTATCTCTCAACTTGCTTGCCAGCTGCCAAGGGTCAAGTAAAAATACCAAATATCCACACCAGGGCTGGGGCAGTGGGCAAAAAAAATCTCATCTCTGCTTTGGATGTCAGACCTAAGGAGTATGATGTGCTTTTTGTTACGATTCCTAGCTACCATAATAACAGGCACAAAAACCTAAAGCCCAGGCTGTCAGGCAGTTAGCTGTGAATTAATGCAACTTCCCTGAAGTGTCAGAGGCAAAGACAAAACACTAAAATGTGTATTTATGAGTGTGCTATGTTTATACATGCTTCCCACCATGTGATCCATCCTGCAGTACTGTGCATTGCAGTACTGTGCATTGCAGCCTCTGCTCTCTGAATACTGATTCACCAGGGGCATCACTTGATTTCTACTCCTCTTTTCTCTTTTCTGGTGTAACTTGTAAACCCTGAAGCCCCAAACTCTCCACTCATTGCTCCTGCAGTTCAGTGATAAGAATCATGAATTTGCTGCCTTTAACTTTCATGTGTTAATTTTTTGGGTAGGAATTACAAGACAGTTTCTTGCTCCTTTTCATAATCATGGATAAAGGGTTTTAATTTAAATAAACAGGTAGGGGTCACCTCAAGTGTGTGTGTGCCCAGGTTTTCATAAGCACCCTAAACCCTTGCATCTCTGAAGATGGCACACTCGTTTAAATGTCATCAACAAGACCTTTTTGACTATTTCATGGTTATAAAAATATGCTATTAGAACATTGCTTAGAAATGTTAAAAAAAACGTTGGTGTTATCATATTAAAGAAGGTAATAAAATGTAAAGGGTGCAGGAGCCATCTGCCTTGTGAAAAGCTTCAACTCAACCTGAGGTCCCAGTGGCTGTGCTGAGGTTGAGCCTGCTGCTATTTGAAGGAATTCTCCTATGAACTGGTGAGAGGATGGAGCAAATCCTTAGCAACAGCAGGCATGGGGAAATGAATTCCCCTTCCTCCCCCCTAAGTGCAGCTCTGAGAAAAGAGGAAGGACTATTGAGTCCCCATTTCTGTTGATAACTGTAAAATTTGCTGCTGTTGCTAAAATGTTACCTTTTTTTGTTGTTAAAATGCCACGTTTTCAACAACTAGAGAATGAAAAATAATCATGTACCTCTCAAATCTAATTTTCTGCAAATGTCATTAGCTGTAGATTTCCCCTGTTATCTATTTCTGTTGTAGCCAAGGGGAAGAGAAATTCTTTTTGGTTCTTTGGGTCCATCACCAGGGATGTACATAAATGAAAGGCATCTCTTAAAGAAATGTCACGGGTAGAAGTTATGTTCATATGCAACAGGCAATAAAAAAAACCCCACCACTGGCAGGTCATTATTGCAGACCCTGCTTTTCTTTCCCAACATACTTCCCAGAAAGTGATGTTGCTAATGAAACATATTTAAAAATAAACTCACTGTGGTGACAAGAAAACCCTCAAGCCTCATTTAACATCTGACTTCACTGGCCCAATACCTGTCACCACTTGCTGTACAGTGAAAATGTTGGATGGGTGCCCAAAAAGGGAAGTCACAGGTGTATTCCTAAAATAACAGAACCAGGAGCTGAGTGGTTTGATACTGAGCAGCCAGTGAAAATGACACTGAAGTGAACTGGTTATTCAAAGGCCATGGCTGCTCCCCATCTCCTGGGGAGGCTTTTAGGAGGCAGCAGCAGAGAAATGAGGCTTTTGAGAAAACAATCTGCCTATAATCTGATCTTTTTTTGGACAGAGAATAGCTCCCTGGCTTCAGGGACATCTCTCTGGCTGTGCCATCACAACAACTTGACATCACTCAGGAGGGCATCAGTCAGACATCCAGAGTTTCTGGGAGATGGCACCTGTGTCTAGATGGCAGTGAAAAAAAAACCCATGCATGGATACCCAGACTGGTTCTGAGGAATACAGCATTCCTTCCAAGAAGGGCATTTTTCAAGACAGAATGGTGGTACAACCATTTTGGGTCATTCTGGTGAATTCATTGCTGTGTTTGGGGCTCCTTACTGTATTTTCACTGCTCTTGTGTTTTGGTGGCTGGTGACATGCTGGACATCTCTGGCCTGAACCAACTCTTCACCTCCTCAGTGCTTCAGAGGAGCTTTGTCCTGAAGCAACCTGAAGGTTGGTGGTGCTGGTGGGGTAGGGTGAAAACAAGAGTCTTGTTGCCACCCTGTACCTTTCCAAGAAGGAGTGTGCAAAGTTAGGGGTTTGTGTCTTCATTCAAGTAGGTCCTGATGGTTTGCTTAAATATGTAAATGGTTTTATATATATATATGTATATATCCAGAGAAACAAATATTACATTGTGTGGTCTTTGTCAGTGAGTTTTCATATTTTGCTTTCCATCCCCAGAAAAACCCCAGGAAACAGGGATTAGGTGCAGCAGGGAGATGGGATTGCATCCTGCACAAGCTGCTCTAAGTAGGAATTATGTGAATGAATTATGCAGGATGTAAAGCAGTGTAAATAGAACAAAGTAGTAATAGTCACTTTGGAAGGCTTTAATTATCTTTAGGCAGAAAAACAGTTGTTACAGTTTATGGCTCAAGCTGAGCCAAATCCCTTCTGCACTGTTTGTCCAAAGTGGTAGGAGTGAGAAAATGACAGCCCAGCACAGCCCCTAAAGGCATTTTCTTTGCATGTAGTTGCCAGAGAACACAGGAGTCACTAAGAGTAAGGTTATAGGAAATACATTTGAATTCCTTTCCCTAGAAATAAGTTGGATGTACTCACATACTTGTTCCCAAGGAATATCTTTAAACATTACTGCTTCCTCAGCTTTGTCCTCTGCACTACACAGAAAACCAGGCATGTGGGACTGAAATGGAAGGAAAACTCCCTCCTCATCCACTGTAAGGACCAATGCAGACATGTACCCAGACAGTGATGCATTAAGCTCTCCTAAATATTAGTAGTTTCTTCTGATCAAATTTAAACTTGTTCCAGATCTTATTAGACTCTTTCATGTTCTTGTCTAGGCTATAAATTATTTCTTCTTGTGAAGACGTGACTGTGAAATTCATACAGACATCCTAACACTCCCAAGGTGAATGCAACAGCAGCAATGCCATAAAATATATTCATTACTTACAGTTGTTGCTGGTTACTGCTAGGAAGTAGTAATCTAATGTTTACTAGTTTTCCTGCAACTAGGTGAAGCTCTGATTTTCCTTTTCAGCGGGTTGGGAATTTTTAGCAGTAAAATATTCCCAGACTTACACGTATATATTTAAATTTCCTTTATTGACCCAGTTGCATGAGTTGGAAATTAAGATTATTTTGCAGTTAGATGGAGGAAAAATGTGTTGGCTCAAGCTCAAAGTCAGAATGAAGAACTTCTTTATTCCTGGCTTTTGGGCTGGGCTCTCTGGTCAAAGGTGAAGACTGACTTGGGGCAAAAAAAAAAAAATAGATAGCTCAGGTGTTTTCAGTTTAAATGGAAGCAGAAATTTGGCTCTCTGTGGAGTGGGAAGAGGGAATGTGGCTCTGGTTCCCATGGATAACCCCGTATTGGCTCTAAATAGCAGTACAGAAATCAATGGGCAAGTAGCCGAGGAAAAAGAAATAATTGGGACTTGTCAAATTCCTTACTGTTGTTTTACCCCTGCAAAGAACAACAAGTACCACCCCACCTCTGAAAACAAACAAAAAAACCCACACAATACCAAATAAAGCCCAAAAACCCCATAAAACCAAACAACAACCAATTACACCCAAAAACTCCAAAATCAAAACAAACAAAACCTAATGGAAACCAAACATTAAATTGTGATTTCACAAATTTGAAGAGATATGTAGGGAAAGATCATAGAATCATAGAATTAGCCGGGTTGGAAGGGACCTCAGAGATCATCTAGTCCAACCCTTGACCCACCAGAGCAGTTGCTAGACCATGGCACTGAGTGCCACATCCAGTCTTTTTTTAAATGTCTCCAGGGACGGAGAATCTACCACCTCCCCAGGCAGTCCATTCCATAGCCTAATCACCCTCTCCGTGAAGAAATTCTTTCTAATATCTAACCTAAACCTCCCCTGGCACAACTTAAGACTGTGTCCTCTTGTCTTGTTGAAGGTCGTCTGTGAAAAGAGTCCAGTTCCCACCTCGCTACAGCCTCCTTTCAGGTAGTTGTAGACAGCAATGAGGTCTCCCCTGAGCCTCCTCTTCTTCAGGCTGAACAGCCCCAGCTCTCTCAGCCTCTCCTCATAGGGCCTGTGCTCGAGTCCCTTCACCAGCCTGGTTGCCCTCCTTTGGACCTGCTCCAGGACCTCTACATCCTTCTTAAACTGAGGGGCCCAGAACTGGACACAGTACTCGAGGTGTGGCCTAACCAGCGCTGAGTACAGGGGAAGAATCACCTCCCTGGACCTGCTGGTGACGCTGTTTTTGATACAGGCCAGGATGCCATTGGCCTTCCTGGCCACCTGGGCACACTGCTGGCTCATGTTCAGTTTCTTGTCGATGCAGACTCCCAGGTCCCTTTCTGCCTGGCTGCTCTCCAGCCACTCTGTCCCCAGCCTGTAGCGCTGCATGGGGTTGTTGTGGCCAAAGTGCAGGACCCGGCACTTGGCCTTGTTGAACCTCATCCCGTTGGAATCGGCCCAGCTCTCTAGTCTGTCCAGGTCCCTCTGCAGAGCCCTCCTGCCTTCGAGTTGGTCCACACTTCCTCCCAGCTTAGTGTCATCTGCGAATTTGCTGATGATGGACTCAATCCCTTCGTCTAGGTCATCGATAAAGATATTGAACAGAACTGGGCCCAACACTGATCCCTGGGGGACACCACTAGTGACCGGCCGCCAACTGGATGCAGCCCCGTTCACCACCACTCTCTGGGCCCGGCCCTCCAGCCAGTTCCTAACCCAGCACAGGGTGCTCCTGTCCAAGCTGTGGGCTGACAGCTTTTTCAGGAGAATGCTATGGGGGACGGTGTCAAAGGCTTTGCTGAAGTCCAGGTAGACCACATCCACCGCCTTCCCCTCATCCACCAGACGGGTCACCTGATCATAAAAGGAGATCAGGTTGGTCAGGCAGGACCTGCCCTTCCTAAACCCGTGCTGGCTGGGTCTGATCCCTTGCCCATCCTGCAGGTGCTGTGTGATTGCACTGAGGATGATCTGCTCCATAACCCTGCCAGGCACTGAGGTCAGGCTGACAGGCCTGTAGTTTCCCGGGTCCTCCTTCCGGCCCTTTTTGTGGATTGGCGTGACATTCGCCAACTTCCAATCGTCTGGGATGTCCCCCGTGAGCCAGGACTGTTGGTAGATGATAGAGAGAGGCTTGGCGAGCTCTTCTGCCAGCTCCCTCATCACATCATCTGTAGAAGCATTTCTTATTGTCCTTCACAGAAGTAGCAAGATTCAGTTCATGTTGTGCTTTTGTCTCTCTGATTTTCTTTCTACATGATCTGACTATATTCCTAAATTCCTCTTGAGAAGTTAGCCCTTTTTTCCATAATTGATAGGCCCTCTTCTTAATCCTAATTTCTTTCAGAGTCTCCCAGTTCAGCCAGACTGGTTGCCTTCCCCGCCGGCTCACCTTCCGGGACTCTGGGACAGCCTGTTCCTGTGCTTTCAGAATATGCTCTTTGAAGTATGTCCATCCCTCCTGGACCCCTCTGTTTTCAAGGGCTGTTTCCCAGGGTATACTCTGAACTAGTCTTTTGAATAGTCCAAAATCTGCTCTCCGGAAGATCTCTTAGGAGGGAATTATAGGTTTTTTCCTGTTAATTTCTTTTTCCCCTTTTTGTCTCAGTTTTTTGTATCCTTTGCCAATGTTGTTTTACTTAGAAATTACTAAAGACAAATGAGAGTAATTAAAAGGTGACAGAACCAAAATGCTTGTTTCTGTATCAGCATCAAATGGGATGAGGAAATTACCACCTTCAGTGAAAATATCTTAAAACTTGACACAGTTTCTATTTTCATGAATCAATATTTATCTAGGATCTCTTTCAGGTTTTTCATTTGGATGCTTACTTCTCAAGATAGCTTTATAGCTCTTTCAAGATCTTTTATGGCTGATAACATCAAAATAATGTTGAGTTTTAAAATTTCATCTCCAGCTTACTGCAGAATAGCTTACCACTATTTTGCAGATTAAAGCAGGTCCTAAATTCCCAGAGCACATATCCACCATCTCATGGGAAAATGTAATATATCTGAAATTACACTGTAATACTTCAACTTCCTTACTAATATAAATCTTCAATTGCAACCCAGACTTAATATCAGACCTCCTGTTCACTACTTTATTCTTGTTTCCTGCCTTCAGGCTTGCTTTCTGTATCTATCTTTTATTTCTATGGGACCTGGCTATCAAGCCCCCAGCTTGGACAGGGGCACTCTGTGCTGGGTTAGGAACTGGCTGGAGGGCTGGGCCCAGAGAGTGGTGCTGAACGGAGCTGCATCCAGTTGGCGGCTGTGGTGTCCCCCAGGGATCAGTGTTGGGCCCAGTGCTGTTCAATATCTTTATGGATGATTGAGATGAGGGGATTGAGTCCATCATCAGCAAATTCACAGATGACACTGAGCTGGGGGGGAGTGTGGATCAGCTGGAAGGCAGGAGGGCTCTGTAGAGGGACCGGGACAGACTGGAGAGTTGGGCTGATTCCAACGCGATGAGGTTCAACACAACAGCCCCATGGGGAGCTCCAGGCTAGGCACAGAGTGGCAGAAAGGGACCTGGGAATCTGGATTGCCAGGAAGCTGAACATGAGCCGACAATGTGCCCAGGTGGCCAAGAAGGCCAATGGCATCCTGGGCTGGCTCAGGAAGAGCGTAGCCAGCAGGTCCAGGGAAGGGATTCTGCCCCTGTGCTCAGCCCTGGTGAGGCCACAGCTTGAGTCCTGTGTCCAGTTCGGGGCCCCTCAGTTCACGAAGGAGATTGAGGTGCTGGAGCAGGTCCAGAGAAGAGCAAGGAGGCTCTTGGGATCCAGCACAAGTCCTGTGAGGAAGGGCTGAGGGAGCTGGGGGTGTTGAGGCTGGAGAAGAGGAGGCTCAGGGGAGACCTCATCACTCTCTACAACTCCCTGAAAGGAGGTTGGAGCCAGGGGGGGGTTGGGCTCTTTTCCCAGGCAACTCTCAGCAAGACAAGAGGGCACGGTCTCAAGTTGTGCCAGGGGAGGTTTAGGTTGGAGATTAGAAAGAACTTCTTTCTGGAGAGGGTGATCAGCCACTGGAATGGGAATCAGCCACTGGAATGCCCAGGGAAGTAGTGGGTTCTCCGTGTCTGGAGATATTTCAAAAGAGACTGGATGTGGCACTGAGTGCCATGGGCTGGGAACCACGGGGGGAGTGGATCAAGGGTTGGACCTGATGATCTCTGAGGTCCCTTCCAACCCAGCCAATTCTATGGTTCTATGATGAGAATAGTTGAGAACTGGTGTTGAGAACCTCTCTTTGACAGAAAGAATGGATTCTTTTTGGGTAGGATTGTTGTAATTTCCTCATTCCTGAAGAGGTGGTGCTCAAATCAGCCCCATTTCCTCATGATAAAGCAAGGCAGGGAATAGGTACAGCCAGGAACTTATCTATGTGAGAGCTCAAGTGCTGTAAGGCTCTGGAAGAGAAGCCTGGGGAAAAGGTGTGTGCTGGCCCTGGCAATGCTCCTTCTCCTCCTTTTCAAAATTCTTTGAAGTACCAACTTCATCTTTTCCTGCTCTTAGTGTCATTTAGCTCTTGGCTTATTTCATAGGCAACTGCTTCTCTAACTCGTTGCTATATACATGAAGCCACCAGATTTATGAGAGGAGTCCAAGGGTTTGAGCATTCAGCATCTGTGTTGTGAGACAAATTCTTCTCCCTGAATACAGTAGAAAAAGTGTTTGTTTTTCAGGGCTTGGAGCAAACTGAGAAACTAATACTGACCAAAAAAAAAAAAAAAAGAAAGAAAGAAAAAAAGGGGACTTGTGTTAGGGCTTACACAGGAAAAAAAATGAGGTATGGGGAGGACAGAAAAAGCATCAATTGCTGCTTTATGCAGCTCAGTCTGGAGGACATAACATGACATAACATGGGCTCAAGCTGACCACTCTGCTTGAAAACAATCCACACTGTAGTGTAACTGAGGTTCTGGAGGATAAGAGCAATTCCACATCCAAGATTCCTTCCCCTGCAGTTCAGGCCACTTTCACTTGAGGGTCTGGCAGAATGGGAGAGTCCTGGGGTGGACAGGGAGCTCTGCACCTCAGAAAAGGGGCTTCAGGGCTCTCTCCAGGTGGGGTTTGAATATCCCCAAGGATGGAGGCTCAGCTCCAGAGTCTCTGTGTTCTCAGAGTAGGGAAGTTTTGTTTTTTTTTATGTTTAACCAAAAATTCCTGCATTCCAGCAGAGCCTCTTGCCTCTCACTGCACACCAGTAAATGGTCTCAAGTCTCCCCTCATGACAAGTGCTTGAATCCCTTAAATACTTGGGGCTTTGCTGGACTCCATGGCCATGGGTAACCCAGTGCTTAACTGGGCTTCTAGACTAAGCTCTAGGTATAAGTGACTATGTTTCAGAACTTGAAGTATTTTAATGGTTGGGTTTTGGGGTTTTTTCGGTTTTACTGCATGTATCAATGCTCTCTGGAGCAAGTGCCTGGCCAGAAATTGTATTAGCAATCTCTGAGCTGCTAATTTCCAGTGTTCCCCAAAACCTGCAGGTACAGCTGACTATCAGAACCACTGAGTTGTTTCAGGGAAGTGTCCTCTATTGTAACCCCACGTGGGGCTCCTTATTTTACCCACTGCCTTCAGCAAGAAGGGTTTGACCAAGCTAAACCCAGGCTTGCTTTGTACTTGCCCCAGAGCTGTGTGGTTCTGGCCACTGGGGACAATGAGTGGCATCAGCATCAGCCACCACACCACTTCCCAGCCCTCATCACTAGCAAGGATGCTTCCTAATCATTCTGTGGTTTCAGAATAAACTCAGGTCCAACACAGACAGTCCCTTGGTGACTTTTACAGTCACTGAATAAACTCGGAGTACATTTCCCTTTCCTTGTTTTTACTTCTATTAAATACCTAGGAGTGTATTTATCTCACTGAACCTCTGATCCTTTAAAATTAAATTACCCTCTCCTGGTGAGTCAGATTTAAAGAAAATAAAAAAATAAAGCCTTGTAAAGCAGAATAATCTTCCCTTGTCCTGGTTTTCCTGATTAAGGACTATTAAAATGAATGCACTCCCCTGTGTGATTGTTTCCTTGAGGTCCTCCCTGTTCTGCTGCCTTCCAGTTATCTCTAAAAGGTGCAAAGTGATTAGTGAATATTTTTGTGTGGTTTAGAGCTCGGAAAGAACTGTTTTATTTTAGTAACATGAAAGTAAATGTCTTGCTGACCAGCATCTTATTGCCCAGGCAGAGCACAATACCTGACTCTACGCTTGGGTATCACCTTTAATCATGGGATGCTGAGTTACATGAGACTGACTCAGACATCAGCCAGGCACACACAGGCATTAATGAGTCCCTCTGATCCTCTGCTTCCCAACATGGCTCTATTTTCTTTCTTATGCATTTGATGCTGCAAATCCCACAGTGAAATTCCAGTTGGAACTTTCCCTGGATGTGTGAGGAATAGAACTGCTTATGTACACTTTCAGGCAATCTTTTGTATATCAAGTTACAGCAGAGGGAATCAGCACAATCTCAGTTACAGTTTAACAGGAGGGTGCTTTCCCTTTCAGGATGATACAGAAAGTGGTCACTGATGGCTTTTAAAATGATACTAAATCTGCTAATAGTAGGGTTTGGCTCAGGCTCTCCAGTTTTATCAATGAGGACACTGCATCAGAGTGAAGATACCAGGTAGTACTCAGAACTGGTCCCCTAACAAGCCAGGATAAATTTAGGAGTCCTATCTAATTTCCTGGATTTCCTATCTAATATATCCCTGTGGATATATAATAATATCTCTGGGGCTTATCTTCCTTCTAAGAGGTTCCTAGCTTGGGATCTCTGACCTGTGTGTTATCCTGCTTCTGTCTTCACAAAAGTGTTAAGACAGAAAGCTCTCTCCTAGATTTCTGTTTGTATATAACTATGGTTTCCTACCTCAAATCTTAAATATAAAAATGCATTTGGTGCAACCCCTTTCCAGAGGGGCACCACAAGCAGCATCCGTGGCACTTTGCAGCTTCTCAGAACAGACTTTACTCTTCTGGGCCTCTCACAGCTGGGGATTTTATTCCAAGTTTAAAGATCCAACCTATCCCAAGTAAATTACTAGGAAGGAATTTGGTCAGCTGAGGCCCAGTAACCTATTTAGAGAACTCATTGGTATCAACCTAAAGTAATGTTTCTGTAAAGTAAAGAGTAGGCTCAGCAGTTAAGAACTTCAGGTTTTTTGGCTTGCATTAGTTCTGGTTGGGTTTTGGTTTTTTAAGTCATTAATGTAGGGTGGAACTTTTGACTAGAGACAGTAATGTCACAGGCTGCATTTTAGAAATCAATGAAATCTGCAATAACACATCATTGTTTAAAAAAAAAAAACACTTAAGCTCTGTCCTTTTTTTTTCAGAATGTCTTGTTTGATTCTGAAAGTTTACTGAAAAGCTGTTGGATAAAATTCTCCTCAATTTAGTTCCCCTTGGTGTGGAAGTGCTTAGAGTACCTCTCAGAAGCATCTCTGTGGACTTAGCTACATTAAAAAAACAGTCAAAAATGAGTAGTACATCCACAACTGTTCTCTATTCTGTTTCAGTATATATAATTTTTCTTCCAAAGATTATGAATAAAATAATATCTTTAATTAATTACTAATGTGTATCAGAATATCAGTATTAGAGTAGCAAATTTTTCAGTAGCTAGAGCAGGACAAGTAGGTGAAATTTTAATTGCAACGCCTATTTAATGAAGCTGCTAATACTAATATTTTGAGGTTGATCAAGTTGGAATATTTTCAGTAGAATCACTGGAGAAATGGAGCTTACACCTACATGTGTTAAGATGCTAATAGAAGAAGAAGTCTCAGTTTTTTAAGAATTAAAAAAAAAAACTGAGTTGCAGAGTTAGTTAAAAAAATAAAAATCACTGGTTCTAATCTTTTAATCTCTACATCATACATGACAGAATCATCACCCAATGTTTTACCTTCCAGTGGGTAAAGCTAAGTGTGCAGAATGTTGTGTAGTATTATCCAAGGTAGTGAGGCTTGAATAAAAAAAATAGACTCTTGTCTGATATAATTCTGAAAATCTTTATCTTAAATAAGGATTTATCTTGGCCTTTTCTCAGGCCATGTTTCTGCTGGGAGCACACTTAACAGACTGCACATTCAAAACATGAAGCTCATCTTTGCAAATTCATCCCAAAGTTATTGCCAATAAAAGCTAAATATTATTCTGAGCTCAACAGGAGTGTAATCAAGAGTTGCAAGTAATTCAGACAAGTACCACATCCTTTTCTTTGTGTGCTTTACTTTCTTACATGTTAGCAAAGGTGAATGAAGAGGTGGGTTAATAACAACAAGTATCTGTGGCAGCTTTTTGTCTTGTGTTTCTGCCTTCTGCAAAAGCAGCAAGCAAAACATTCTCATTGGTATTGATGGCTACAAGACGTGGGATCTGTGGCAGGATGTTACATACGCAGAATATACACAGGGTTTGCATAGAGAAGCATAAAGTGGTAATAGCTGTAGTGGTAAATATTAAAACACTAAATGGGACTTCTGGAAGAAAATTAAGTTTTCCTTGCCCTAGGGTATGAGTTATAATTATTAGCTCTTCTGAGAAAACAAGAGAGAGGAGCAGTTTCTGGAAAAAAAAAGTCTTTTTTTCTTCTTTGCCAGAAGTTGATTCAGTGAGACCCTTGGGGCCTCTTCCCAACCATGCAGTTTCTGTGGTGTCCTGTTCCAAACACATCAGACTTTGGATGCCCAACAGTGAGAACAGCTAAAAGAGTTTCAAGCAATAAGTAATCTTCTTCCTATCAGGCTTGAGAGCTTTTCTAAATGTGATGGTGTTTTTGCAATATATCCCAATAATATACCAAGTGTACTCTGGGTTTTACACTAATAAACATACATCATGTGCAAAGTCATGTAGCATGGGAGGAATATTTAAAAGATTATTATTTTTTTTTTCCTACAGTGTTCTTTCAGAAAAAGCCTAAGCCAGTAACTTGTGACAAAGCAATATTCATTACTATTTATCCCATTATTTGGAAAGTTTTTTAGGATTAGCTTGCAAAACTAATTGTGACTCTAGATCTGAGTCACATTATGGCTCTCTGGTTTAAGACAGATGTAATCCTGACAGATAATATTGTGATTTTCCTGAAAGCTTCAACCAGTGTTTTCAACGTGCTTTTGCCAAAGAGCATCTAATTGTTGAGACAACTAGAAATCAATGAAAAGAGTGACCTCCACCTTCCAGAAATGGATTAGCATGAAGAGATGAACAGCCTGGAATTCGACTTGCTCCATTTTCTGTCTGTACCTCCTGTCCTATCACCTGTGCTGTGCAAAAGCAGTAACTAGCTTTGACATTATCTCCAGCATTTATGTTTCTGTAAAATTACATTCTGCTTCTGGGTGGGTTTTTTCCCCAGGCTTTTATCAATGAGGTTGTTCTTTTACCCTTTCATTCCTTTTGCCTTTCTGTCCTCTCCTATTCCTGCTACTGGGTCACCAAATCTTTGCTGATTATCTCCTAATAAAATATGGTGAATGTTTAATTCTTTGAGTTCTGCAGACCTCACCCAGACTACACTACCTGCCAGATGATAACTTACCTCTTTAAATCCATTTCAGAATGTCCAGTTCTATGCTTGGTTTTTAATGGGGAAAGAATTGACCAGAAAGTCACATTTTTACTTCTATCAATTTTATCTTCCTCAGAAATCACCAAAGAGTTATACCAAGAAGCTAGGATAAGTGATATATATTTCACTTACCTCAGGGTAAAATTGTATTTTCTTGTCTTCATCAAAGGCAGTGAAGATAAAAGGATTTCTAATTCTGAAAAGCAATGATCTCCATAGTGATGGGAAAGGTACTTTGGAAGGAATATTTTCTTGACTTTCCAAATAATTCAGCTTTCTAGAAAGGAGAAGGAAACAGTCTCTGTTTACTTGGAGCAAAGATCCTGAAAAGCTCCTAAAATTGCCAGCCTAGAGTTAGTGTGTACTTAATGCTTCCCCCACTACTGTCATCCCACCCTGCATGGCCACTGACAAATGCTGCTAATTTGGAAGCTTGAATAAGAAACATTGCTTTAGGTTTCTGAAGTAGGAGTTCAGCAGTTGTCTCACCCTACATTTATTAGGAATCCATATAGAATCTAAATATAATGTATATAAAACATACAAGGTGGGGTTTTTTTTACCCTGAGTGCTCACTCTGAGAAATTTAAGTACTCCCTGGTGCAAAGGGATCAGCTGGTTAATCACTGGGGGGTCAGGGAGCTCCAGAAACAATACTTAATGATTCATTAATGTTGGAAAAAGCAGGCAGAGTTGCAAACCATCATTTGTCTCTTAGGAGCCAATTGATGAGTCTGCTGTAGGGATTTAGCTCTTGTTTGTTTGTTTGTTACTGAATACCATTCATGAAGGCACAACCCTGAGATAAAAAGTGAAAATCCTGTTTTCTTGCTGCACCTCCTCCTCCCCATCAAAGAGCAGCCTCTGTGTGTCCTCACCTCTTCAAGTCAGGCTGCTGTGGGCAGCTGGAGAGAGAAAATTGAGTGCCAGACACTGAATTCCAGATGCAAGGACTGGCTGAGAAAATTCCTATTTATTGCCGTGTCTATTATTGTCCTTCTTGTGTGTGTGTTGTCAGAATTTACAGCAGGAAATTAATATTCTTGTTATGGACCAACCCTTGTGGTGACAGGGAAAGACAGAAGTCACAGCTTTGATCCCTCAGTGCTTTTGCATGTTTGGAGTCTGTGTATGGGTAGCTCAGAGATGAAGGAAAGGAAGGAATATTTCACTTAAGCTCACAGAAACATGTTGAGAACTCCTGAATCTTTTTTTCAGCAGAAAGGTAGAAGTCACATTCTTGGGATTTGACTCTATTCAGTGTGTCAGGGTTTCTTCTCCCTGAATTGCCTTGGATTTGAAAGATCTATTTTCTTACCTTCAGCTGTTGTTTCTCCTACAAAGCAAGCTGTCCTTTTAGCCAATCCATGACCAATTAACCCCAAATATCATTTAAAGTCTGTGTATCAGTGATCTTTTATGGACACTGACTGGATGAGTGAAAACTCAGAATAATTCCTTTGAAGGCAGCGTTAAGCATCTCTTATAGAGCACATGTATCTCTGATAAAGTAATAGAAAAGAATCCCAAATATAAATAAAGCAGTTTTGATTATTTTGTTAGAGTGGCTATTAGCAGAAATTGATTTGAGATACTCAGCTTTCACTGTCTTGCTTGTGTAAAGTATATTATTCTGGATTAATTGGGTCCTGCTGTGTTTGTTAGTGACATAATCATGGCTACACTTGGTCAATAATCACAGTTGATTATCATAACAAAAAATAATTAAACATTGGTAATTCATCTAGTCTATAAATCATCAAACAGACTCTTGGTAAAATTTGGGTAGAATGTAAGTGGAACAGGGTTAGATTTAAGAAGGAAGGTTCTGGAAGTGACCATAACAGTAACCAGTGTGCATGATGGCACTGAAAGGTGTTTTAAGGAAAGTGATCCATGTTAGGTCACTGGGCTTGCAGTGCTGCTCATAACAATAATAATAACAACAATAATAACAATAATAGATAGCTGGTTTATATCTGATGCAGAAGTAAATATGTTTGTAAAATCTAACAGCATTTGGGGTTTTTTGCCTGAATGGAGAAATGCACTTTCCCTAAGATAATAAGAAATGTTTTATTAATTCTACTCAAAAAACCACGTTAATCTTGTTTCTCAGTTGCTGTTGGATAAAGCCCTATAAACATAGCCTCCATAAGAGTTTTCCAGGGAATGCCAGAGTTGGTAAATTTTAAGTGTGCTGCTCTATTATTTCAGGCTTGTTTGGCTGATGCAGTGCATTCAGCTGACCTCATTTTAGGTATCTGTACCTCTGAGCAAGCTGCTTAGGCCCTGCTGATGTGAATACAGAAGAAAATGCTTTTAGAATGCTGTCCACTTTGTACCAGTGTTGTCACCAAGAGCAAGGTCTTAAATTATGCTCTGCAAGACACCTTTTCTCACTGCAAGAGAGACATTTTGCAGACATTTCCCTATTTAACTACACTTTCCATGTCAAGTGATAAGAGAACCCTAGTAACCAGGTTGTTATCCTCTACCTTTGAAAGAGTGTGTGTGCTAATTAAGCTGTGTAGCTAATCAGAGAAAACCCCAAATTCTCATCAAGCACTGAAACAAATTGTTCACAGAGCTTGGGAAGTCTCCATCCTTGGAGATAATCAAAAGCCATCTAGGCACCATCCTGAAAAAACAGCTTTGGGTGGCCCTGCTGTAGTTGGGGGAACTGGAAAGGTTCCAGAGGTCCCTTCATACCTCAACCATTCTATAATTTTGTGTAATTTTAATTAATGTGCTGTTATTGTTACATGTTTGAATGTATTGTTTGATGGTTCAAAAAGTGTCCCTTCCCAATAGCACTTATTCTACCTGTCTCTTAATCATTGTCATGAATCATGAAAGAACTGGGGAGGTGTTTCTGAGGCTCTCTGGTACATTCTTACCCTCATGCAAAACCCCACAGCATCTCAATCAACAGATGATTCTTTAAGAAATTATGATTAAGCAGCTATACATCTCATCAGCATTGTGCCTGAAGTTATTAAAGATAGTTAATCCAACAAATTGCTTAGAAAATTTGGTGTGAGAGGTTTCTGGTGGTTTTGGTGTTCTTACTAGACTGTATTAGTTTTTTTAGCTCCTTTCTTCTCCCTGCCTATTTTTGCTAAATATGGAAGAGGTAAAGCAAAGACCTCACAACAATAAGAGTTTTAAAGTAGGAGTTTTCAGGGAACTCAAGGTTATGCCATATGTAAGACTATGATGCATAACCTTCAGTGCTAAAACACTAAACAGAGCAATGTTCAGTCTGAGATTAAGATATTTCTGCTTTTATGTATAGGCACTGAACCTTGAAGTATGGCAGTCTGAGCACAAAGGACTTGGATTTCCTATTTGAGTTAATTCTTAAAGAATATACTGCGTTTTATGATTTGAGCAGTCAGGTTGCTCTGAGTTTCCTGAATGAACTGATAATTTGCATGCCAGTTTCCCTCTTCTCTAGGTTAATGTTTAATTATCATGTTTGCAGGAGTCTCCATTTTCTTCTCAGTTCCAAAGCAGACCTGTAAAGCTCTAAATAGTTGCCCCAATTGGCAGAAAAGCACCACTGGAATGAGAAGTACTGAAAGAAATGACAATGGTCATTTAAATGACAACTTTTAAAAAAATTTTGCTTTCCAGAGCCATCCCTAAGTAGTGAAACTACAGCTGTGTAGTGCATCTCTCAGTGCCTGCTCCAGTCACTGCTGTGTGATTCCTGGCACGTAGTTATTGCTGGGATTGTTTTCCTCTTCCTCTTGTGTAGCACGGAGGGCTTGGGTGGGGTTCTTTGGTTTGGTTTTAGCACTTCTTAAAACACTATTAATCACAGAATAACAAAGATAAACATCTAGGGGAACTCAAAAGCCAGGTTGTGCCAAGCCTTGACTTGAACACTTGTAGTGACAACACTTGTAGTGACAAACCAGCATTTTCATGTTGTTACAAAGTGCATATATTGCACTTATTGCAACCCATACACTACACAGTTGTGCCTGATATTCCCTAGGTTATTTTAGGCATATTTGTAAATGGTATGATTTATCATGCCCAAATAGACTTTTTTTTTTTTTACTTAATTCCCAGCATTTCAGCAAACACTTAGGTCAGACTTCACTTTAAACTTGTTTGTATTGGGTAAATAGATGATTATGTTATTACTTCCCTTTCCTGAATATAATTATTTTCTGTAAATGAATCTTGTCTTGAAAGACCAAATGAATTGGGTAATACAGCTTGGGGAGAGAGCCTGCTTAGGTTTTCCATGTGCCCATTTCTAAAGATATGATATTCATTTAAAGAGAAAAAAAATCTTCATACCCTGAGGAAGCTCTAGAATCAGATTAAGGGATAATGGATCATGATCAGGACTATATAAACAGCATTTGTATTGATTAATCCATGTTACAACTCTTTTAAAAGAGCTAATAATTTTAGTGCCAAATAAAGGAGAGATTGCAGTTTCCAGTGAGGAAATGGCTGTAATTGCTATTGGAGGAGTGGGTAAGGGATGATTATC